>NC_139011.1:31816031-33016031 GCF_964374135.1 Grampus griseus | reverse complement strand
AAAAGAAAAAGAGGGTATCTTGGTGCAAGTTTTCTAGAAACAGAGCCTGACAGGAATGCAGGTGCATAGACTTTATTGAGTGAGGTTCTTTAAGAAAAAAACTATAAGGGAATGAGTGAAGTGGGATGGGGCAGAACTAGTCAAGGATGTGGTCTCAGGTTAAGTCTAGCCATTGGGGTGGGGGTCTCTTGAGCATGAATCATTCCTCAGAGTTGTTCCTCCTATCTACGTACTCCTCTCTCAGTCCCTCATTGGTTGAGTGCTATCTCTTGGATGAGGGTACCCTCCTGGGTGAGATGGCTGTCATCATTTGGGGGCATTTCTTTGGTGAGCAATGGTAGCTGTGAGCAGTTAGCTGCCAACACTCAACAGCAGCTGGAAGATGGGTGCACTGACCTGACAAAGGGGATTTGGGCAAGCCACCAACAATGTGTACTTTATTGTATCCCTTTCACCATTTGGAGACAATTGCCTCTGACAATTAAGTTTAGTCCATTCAGGCACAAGTCCTCCAGGATTCTGTATTCACAGTTTCTGTAAAAATTTATAGGAGGGCTCTCTCCTACCACTGCAGTTGACCCTATGGCCATAATTGATACTTATCAACTCCCCTTTTCCCCCCACTTCTTTTGGTCTAAGTGACTTGCCTGCCACATAGACTGACTCTCATAGTACAGTGGTACTTGCTGAGGCATTTTGGGCAGGAAAGGCAAACCCATACCTGAATGCCTGTTTGAACGAATTATAGGCCCTTATAGGGTGTAAAGTGTCCAGGGCGGCCAATTTATTACCAAACGTCCAGTTGTTCTCTTTGAAGAATGGAATCATATTGCAGGCATTCTGTCCTTGATAGGTCAGACATTCAGCAGGTGAAGGAGTTTTATCAATCATGGTAAGAATGGAATATGCTGTTGGGTACATGCATAGCTTACATATCTGCCACCATGGCTTTATTTCACTTACGGAGTTGGGTGGGGTTGGTGAGGACAGAGGCTGGCCAATTCGTCGGTCTACTTGGTTATTTAATGCGTCTTTTGTAGCAGTTTTTCTCTGGTACATGTAATGTGCAGTACAAAGGTCCAGATACCTTTAGCTCACTCTCATAGTTCCATCTACATATCTCTTTATTGGAACTCCTTGTCTCACATCTTTCAGTCTTGCTTCTGTTCTGGCCCCTGATCCATCAGCTAAGCTATTCACCACTATCCATCAGTCCATCTGTTTTCTTCTCATCACACAAAGTGGATAAGCTCTGCCTATTGAGAGGATTGCCCCTCATCACTGCTCTTCGGGGCAACCTTGAATCTGAGGTCTAGCAGCACTCCATTTTTAGCTTATACTCACGTACAGAGCTGGCCCATTCGTTATCCAAGCTCAGCCTTTTTCTTTCCTCTTCAGCTGATTGTAAGTGGATATGAACTTCAGGGGAAGCATTGACGCTTGGTAGCCTGGGCCACCTGTTTGGGCAACTTACTTGTTCCCTCTGGACCTGCTCAACCCTAATCCGGGATGAATTGCTTTCATTTTTTTATGGGATGCTGCTGAGCCTGTCCGACTTTATGGTTTGCTGGTCTCATGATGGGCTCTTCTGGATGTACGGTCACTTGATACCCCAAGGTCAGATGTTCCATCTCCTCTGGGACCCAGTAGCATGACAGAAGCAGTTTTTTGAGTGGTTCTCTGCTTTGATAGCATGGCCTTGTTCTAGAATCCTGTGTGTTTGTGTTGCAGTTCTCCTATCGGGACTTCCAGAGACTCCACATGACTTCTTTTTCGACCACAGATATCTCTAATACCATGGGTTCTATGGGATTGTATAGCAGCCTGGATCCACTGCAGATCTTTTTTTTTTTTGCTCTGGGCCCTACTCACACTAAGCAGCCCTTTTTTTCTCTGCCAGAAAGGGTCAGAGCAGTATTCTCAAGTACAGAAAATGCCACCTTCAAAACTCAAAGGGTTCTAACAAATTTTAGACTTTTTTCTTAGTGTTTGGAGGTCCAAGGTGCAATCAGCATTCCTTTATGTTGGAGATGTTCTGGAATGTTCCATACCCTTGAAATCCTAAAAACTTAAACTTTTGAGGTTTCTCTGTCACTTCCTCTTCTGGAATGTATGTACATTACCCTCAGGTTGCTGTTCTGGTCCAGTTAACATGCTGTTATCAAAGTAGTTGGCCAAAGTGATTTCTGTGGAACATGTATTTAGTTAGTAAGTTTCCTTCTGACTATATTATATCAGAGAGAAGGAGAATTAACATAACCTTGGGGTAAGTCTGAATATATACAATTGTTTGGCCTATGTGCATGTAAATTGAATCTAATCCTTCTTTCTGATGGTGGAAAAATAGTTTCACCAAATGAATAACAACACATCACTTATTCAATATTGTGTTCATCAATTCTGGTAAAGATACCATGGTTGGCACAGCATGGTTGCATCTGGGGCTACTGCTTGGTGATGTTTACAGTAGTATATCATCATCTTCCATGGTCCATTTGGATTAGCAAAGGCCAGACTGGTAAGTTAAATGGGCAGATTACGGGGCCCACCAATGAATCACCATTTACATCTTTGAGAGTGGCCCTAGTCACTGACATTTCCCTCAGAATGCAAATTGTTTTTCACTTACTATCTTGACGGTGGTGGTGAGGTTACAGGTGCTCTCCAGGTTAAAAAACCAATCTTATGTTTCTGCCAATTGCTGAGTATATCCATTCTGATGATACATTTGGGAATCAGGTAAATAACCCCTGGCTGGGTCCACTGTGAGGCAGACATGGGCTGGGACTTCATTTATTATCTGACACTACATGCCCCTTCTCTAATTGATTGGGGGTGGGTTATGATGGTGCTTTAGGTCCCTGGATATTAGTGTCCATGTGGATCATGTATCCACCCCTCAAAAGGTCTGGATATTCCCCTTTCCCATCATCCCCATTGACACTAGGGAGCCCAGTTTTCTAATAGCATCTTCTACTCTTAGCCTGGGCCTGTAGAGGATGGCCACCACTAGCTCATCAGCTATGTTCATGTCCCCCTTACCAGTGTATTTTTGTACCAAGTTGGTAAGTGGAATGTTCTCCAAGTTCTCCTGAGGAACATAGTCAGCCAGTACATTTTCCAGTCTTATATAGCAGAACTATTCCATCATACACACTTCACTAAGTTTTTTGCTCCCTCCCTCAACAATTTTCCAGGGCAGTACTGGCATCTCTATTTCATTTAATGTAAATCATCACTTTTAAGCTTTCAGGAGCAATCTAGTTGCATATTAATACCATCTGCTGTGGCCATTGCCAGAGTTAAAATCCTGTCTTATCTAAATTCTCTTATCTAGCTTTATATTTTACCCTCTTTGACTCTGCACTTCTAGGATTCACTGCCAGTCGTACTCTCCCAGTTCCTATTGGAATGTGTTAGCTAGGTTTGGTTTTGAGATATAATCTCTTTTTATCCTTAGCAAGGCCAGCACTTTCTCAGTTGGGTTCTATTAAAATTTGACCCTTTCTGATCAGGTGGCAGATCCCGAGGGAAGCCAGCACAGTGCTGGAAGGCCCCTACCTCACTTGAGGCTTCTGCATAGTCTTCAATCAAGGGGGTGCTCCATCTTCCAATAAGTGGAGGTGGGGAGGGTAGGTCACTTCCATAGGCCTAAAGGATTCAGGGAATCTGAGTTTCAGCGACCTCTTGTGAAACTACTTAGGGAGTCCCATCTCAAGTCTCATGTTCCCATTGCTGCCCTGTCAGGGCCCTCACTTTGACATAGACAATTTGCCTAGGCTGAGAATTTAGACTTTTCTGAAATTCTTGCACTCTTGTAATTAAATTCTGAGCTAGTCTTCAGTTCTGTCTTTCTTCTGGCTTTAATGGAAGAAGACCCTTTAAATGAGGCTGGGGAGGCCCTCTGACTCTCACACTTTGCTTTATATTGGTGACTGGCTGCCCTGAGCTTGTCATTTTTTATTTTCAATGCATCTGACTGGCATTCAGCACTAGCCATCCAATTTCATTCCTTACAATTACTCTTTCTCTCATACTCCTCAAATGACAGAGATATTGCACGATCCAATGTATCCCCTTCTACCTATAATCCATTCCAATTCACTACAGGTGAAAATCTTTACAACTTCATTACCATTGCATGTCGGGGACCATCAGTATTGCACTTACACCAATAATAGCTTACTCATTTCCCGTTAGCCAGCGAGTGAGCCAAATCCAGAATCTTTCTTAGAGTCTCTCCTAGGTTCACTCCTGGTATTAATTGTCTTAGGTCAAGTTCATTAGAAGCAGAGACTGAGATAGGGATTTCTGTGTGTATGATATATTAAGGAACTGTTCTTCCAGAAAAACCTTTAAGGAGGTGATAGAAGCAGGCTAGGGAAGGGAAAAGAGCTGAAGAGGGCTGTGGTCTCAGGTAAAGCCTTGTCTTGGCCTAGCCTTCCTTAGCCTGGTTATGTGTATGCATGGGAAGGTGTATGTTTGGGGGCTTGGATCTTGAGTTAATCACAAGACAGTGTTTTCTCCTTTGAGGCAAGAGTGGCAGACTTTGGTATCTCCATCTCAGTAGGGGATTGGCTCTGGGCTATACCTGGGGAGGAAATTGGCCATGCTACTTTCCAGAGGAGGTGACTCGTGTTAGTTGAGGAGGGCAGTTTTCTGAAGCGGGGGAGTGCATGTCATTATAGCAGCCAACACAGCAGCTGCGGGGAGGATTCATCAGCCTGGCGAAGGGGAGCTGGGAAGGACACTAACAGTGTCTGCCATAAGGAGAAAGAAAAATTATGTGCACTTCTTGGAATAAAGAGACTTAAGGATTGATTTCAGTGTTTTACCCTTTCATATAGAATTGGCTGTTTTGGCTAGAGAAGGAGGAATCTATATATTTCATAGAGTAATTAGTGAGAAAAAGTGTTGAGAGGAAAAATGATCTAAATATGTGTTTACATATAACTTGGGTAAAGAGGATGAATGTAGAAAACCTCAAATATTGAATGGATTTCAT
Source organism: Grampus griseus (assembly GCF_964374135.1). Classification (NCBI taxonomy): domain Eukaryota; kingdom Metazoa; phylum Chordata; class Mammalia; order Artiodactyla; family Delphinidae; genus Grampus; species Grampus griseus. Next base: position 33,011,026 of record NC_139011.1, on the reverse strand, counting down.
ACTGCAAAGATAGCAATAGTTTAAAATTGGGAAATTTTTCAGTATCTTATCTAATAAAGTATTAACATTGTTTTTCACTCACTTTTCCAGAAATTTTTCTTTGTACTTGAAGATAATATTACTGATGGAATACTCACTGTTTAAATGTAGTTATTTAATCACATGATTACATATGAAAAATCTCCAAGATGTGCATCTGTAACTTGTTTGCAGAGGAAGAGAATAAAACACTATCCCATTTTAAGAAAACATTTTAATGAAATGGATATTTAATTTTAAAATGTAATATAAACTTTGTAGTGATAACAAATTGTCAATCAAATTCTCATTCCCTGACACTCGAGGTCCCTAAGTCATTGATGGCTCAGTAACTTCCTCTGGTGTGTGTGCCATTTGGAGTCCTGTTACAGAGACTGCTATCTGGGAGGAAGGATCATCTTCCTGTGTAGCTCCTTGGTGCCTCTTTAGCTCTCCAATGAATGCCAAAGACCAAATGCTCTGGTTTTTGGTGGAGGGTGAAGAAACTGGAGGCACCGTCATTCTGATCTTTTTATCTTTTGTAGCTGCCTATTCTTTCTGCATGACTATGACTTTCTAATTTTACTTTGCACTAAGGGAGCAGAGCTAAGAAAGTAGACTTGGGGTTTAGTAGGTAAGTCATGTATTTTTAATACGAATGATTAAAATATATTGGATCTGCCCTGTTGCACATGATCTTCTTATTGGAAGTATATTTAGAATCCTGCATTCTTTCTTATCCAGTACCTGCTACTGGATAAGACAGCTAATTCTTGAGTATAAAGTGCATTAACTATATTATTTTCTATATTAAATCTGCCATGTCTTTGAGTGGGGCAAGCTTCTGGTAACTTTTATATAAATGTTAAAGAACATCCTAGGCATTTATTCACTTTGTCAGAGTTTTGGAAAATTAATTTTAAACTCTCATTATACTTTATAGTTTCATATTATAAATTATTTACTGTCATACCTGATGTGAATTTTTACATTCAGGCATGAACAGCATTGCATAGTGAACAACTCTTTTAATATTCATTTAAAGTTTTCTTCTTTATGAAGTAATACGGTAGATCAAAAGGGAAATAAAAAGTTCAGAGTTATAGTCAAATAGTTATATATCATTTTTCTTACTGTTATTTTTTAGAGCCAGGAAAATTGTTAAAATGGTTGTGAATTTTCTATTGGTATATTTTTGATAAGAATTATGGGCTAGTTGTTATTATGTTTTGCTAGTTATTTGTAAAGTTGCCCTATAATTTTGATAATTTAATAATATTTGTAATGTCCATAAAATATGAAAAAAGTCTGATAATGTTATAGGGAGGAGTCCTTGAAATGAGTGGAATAAGAAATCTAAGAAAAAGAATGTAAATAAAAAAGTTGTATTCTACATAGGTAGAACAATTAGCTTTCAAATATGTGACTAACAGTTGTGTATATTTTTTTCATTTTCTTCATGCTCAGAAAATAGTTTGACTTCAATATTCTTAAAATTGCTAGCTGCAGGCTGATTGTGTATGTATATGTGTGTATACCTGTGTGTATTATATGTACACACATACACATGTGTCCAGCCCAAAAGCTGAAGATTAAAAAGATGACATAGTTTGGTCTTAAATAAATAAAGCCAAAGAAATTATTTACAGTGATGTCAAAAATGGGACAGAATATATATTATGACTTCATTTTCTGTTTATATTCTTGATTGTACTGTAAGGGTAAATAAAACATGAAAATGTAATTGTACTTTTAGAAAAATCGTTAATTATTTTATGATTTATCACTGTAAAGAGCCAAGAAAAGAGCAGAGACATGTGAATTGTAGCTCCCTATCCTCTCCTGTGTAGATGCTGCAGGTGATATTGAGGCAGATGGATATTTAGTCTTCTACTGTAGTTTCTGTATCCTTTCCCTTACTCTAAGATAGGACGGATACTAATGACTTTTTCTCCCCGAAACACAATATTAGAGAATGAAGAGGCTACTTTGATGGTAAAACTATGGTTGCAACTTCCAGCAAGACCGGGATTCTGGTTTTTTTCTTATGACACAGCAGCTGGTTTTCATGAGGGGAATCAGCACTAATAGAACTAAGAAACACAGCTAGTGACAAACAGAATATATATAGTATGGGTGTAGCCTTAGCAATAGACTCATGTAGGGAATTGGAACTAATTTTAGCAGTTTATCAATGAATTAAGTACACCAAAATGTTTTTCTTTATTTGAATTTTGAAGGAAGGTCATAGGTAATATTACAGTAGTAAAATATAAATTTTGCAGTTTACAAAGCATTTTTACATACAAGTTTTAACTGACTAACGTGGCACATAGTAATATAAAACGGCATCTCATCGGTGACTTTTGCATTGGGAGGGCATTCCAAAACATCTGTTATTCAGATGTTGTCATGTCTGCTTCATGATAATTTTCGGTTGTTACTGAGTAATTTGTTAGGAACAAATTCACCTGGCAATTTGAAAAGAGGGATAAAATTGGGCACAAGAAAAGGAGAAAGTTGAAGACCTTTTACAGTTTTCAGGCTATGTCTAAAAACATTCATTTTTAAATAACCAAAACACTGATTCTACTTATGATAAAAACAGCATATATCTACTAGCTATGATAGACATTAAGTAAATATTTCCATTAATTGTTTGTTTGATTTACCAGCTTTAATGTAGCCAGGAGAATATTAGTTTATAAATATGCCAACCTCCTACCCATAATAGGAAGTACAGAAACCCTCGAACAAATGAAAATTGCTGCTGACATTATTATTTACGAAGTATTAGTTAATGTTAATTAGATAACTTTCTTTAGATTGTGTTACATATTTAAAAATTTGATATTCATTTTGGTAGTAGTCGTTGGATCCTCTGTGCCTTTATTCAATCATAAAGGAAAATGCTCCTCAATTTTAAATATTAAAGTAAAAAAGTGAACTTTCCAATTTGTTTTAATGTTGGTATATAGAAAAACATTGGATTATCATGTAACATTAAGAGAATTAAATTAGCATGGAGATTAGCTGGGCTAACCTTAACTCAGAACCTAATTACCTAAAGTTATCGTGGTGTATTTCTCCTGGATGGGTAGTAAAAATTATATAACAGTGTAGTTAGTACTATAGGATCATAACTTACAACAATAGAGTATACAGTATTACAGGACTGCAGTAAGGTAGAACTAGAGGGGATCTTCATTTTCTAGTTTGAATCATGCATCTTACAGAGAAGGGAAAGTAGAGGCCCCTTAGATGGATATTTTTGTCATTTATACATGGGTATAAATGGATTCAGTCTGAGTGGTTCTTTATAACATACAGTTGAAATAGATAATTGTGGCTTGAAGAAATTTTCAGTGTTGAATAAGCTTAAATTAGTACTAAAAATGCTAGCTTGCGATAACATAAGACACTAAAGTGGGTCTTTTCCTGTTGCTTTGGAATTAGAGACTGAACCTAATGTTGAACAAAAAAGCATTAAATACCCCATCATTAAACAAAAGTCCCGCCAGTTAATTGGGACCCAACACTTCTCTCAGGGTTTTCCAATATTAGATAAACTGGCAGCTACCTTGAGCCATCACCCCCAGGGGAATCTTCACTTTGCATAATAAGAAAGAGACCAGGAAGAGGGAAGTAGGAAGAAAGCAACTCGAATAATGAATCTGGAGCCTAGTTGGGGAGTGCAGTGACCTTCTCCTCCCCTTTCTACCACTTTGGGAAGGAATATACTATCCCTCTCTACCAAAAACCAAGTGAAGGGAATCTCTGAGTTATTTGTAGCGATTAGAGGTTCTAATCAGGAAGGGGATAGATAGCATTCTATTCTCTGGTTAGCTAAATACTTAGGTAGTTGAGTTATTGATCTATCTAACCTGTGCTTATTTCATCAGAGGAAAAGGGAATTGGAAAGGGAGTGGGAGTAGGGTGCATGGTCAGAGAACAGCCTGTATTTCCAAGTGAGGTAGAAGGGAATGTGTAAGAGTATTATTCATGATGGGCAAAGTTATGTAGCAGTAACAAGCAACTCTAAAATATCAATGCTTAACACAGAAAAATGTTTACTTCTTGGTCTTGTGTAGTATGGTATAGTGTGGTACTCTGAATAAGGGTGACTTTCCAGAGGAATTTCTTCACATGTGGTTCAGCCATACCAACGCCGTCATCTTGCAGCTGTACTATCTAGTATCTGGGCAGAAGGAGAGACATTGGAGAATTGGGCATGGGCTTTTTTTTTTTTTTTTTACACCACCTCAGCCCAGAAATGATACACTTTCCGTCAAAGCTCATTGGACAGGATCAATCACTTGGCCTCTCCCGTTGCGAAAGGGAGATAAGTACAGTCATCTGTGTGCTCAGAAGGGGAGGATACTTTGGTATCACAGGACTCTAGTAGTATCTACGACAGTGAATTTCCTGTAGGTCAGATCAACATCATTGAAGGTGGCTATACTTGAGCTATTCTAGATGTCATTATGGAATGAGAAAAGTAGATTCAACAGAACATAGTTGAACGCACTGATTGGAGAAAAATAATAACATTTTCATATTTATTCCCTGGCAAGCTGAGACAACTCACTAAATTGCACACATAAAGGAATGGAGTGTCTTAAGACTACAGGTTCTGGAGTAAAACAAACTGGGCTCAAATTCAGGCTCTGTCACTCCCTCATTGTTTTCTTTTACTTAATCTCTCTGAGTTTTACTTATTTGCACAAAGGGTATTATAATAGAACTTTCTTCATAGGGTTGTTTGTTAGAAGTAAATGAGATGGTATAGTGAATTGCTATGCGTAGAATTTAGCAGATAAGTATTCAATAAATGTTAATGGCCATCATTGTTGTTAGGCCTTTGGGAGCTTAAGGAAAGGGTAAACTAGGTGTAGAGTAAAAGATGTGAGAGAATATGTTTCACAAATTAAAAAAAATTCAACATTTCTTTTAGGTTCAAGTAAAGATAGAAAATTTGCTTTTTATACTATGTAATCTCTGCATTCCCAGTGAGAAGAAACATCCAAAAACAATGCCTTTCATCACTGAGTACTTACTGTATGCTAGGCATTGTGTTAAGCACTGAATATATATTATCTCATTTAACTTTTTTAAAAGAGCTAGGTTTAAAACTGACTCTGCCTATTATTTTGTTAAACTGTGATCATATTTCATTTTTTATAAGCAATGGAATGTGAATGTAGTATATAGTTCCCTTGTGGAATAAGACAGAAAAAAATCTAATGCAACATATAACATCCCATGCATCATTATTCATTAGGCATATAGGTTAAACATTTAACTGCAAGTGCTTATTATTTTAAATCAAATCCATTAGTTTTTAGTTTTCATTTTATTTGTTAATTTTGCCAGCTATTCAATTGGCTTCAAGAGTGACAGTTTCCCTGATACCATGTATCTTTCATGTGTGAGGAGTGTTCATATACAGCATAGTGTTTAATGCAGAAGCCCTAGAGCCTGAAGAGCTAGTGTTGTCCACTAACCAAAGACAACCAGGAACAGATCTCTAGTCAAAGAAAGTTGGGTCTTACTATTTGCTGCACAAGGAAGACCACACACCTTGTGAAATTGTGGGGTATCTTTGCCAGAAGGGGTCAAGGGAAGCTTGTTACAGGATTTGGGTTTGTATTAGGTGGTTTGGGAGAGCATTCAAAGAAATGGGGATCTATGTTGAATTGGATGCTTCTTAGAAAACAGGGGCAGTTTGAATATCTTAATTTTTATTTAGGAGGTGGGAGGAACAGAACAGTGCTAGCACTACTACTGGAGAAGAAGCAGTAGTCACTTTGCAGCTAAGAGAGGGGAATGTTTGCTCATTTTGATTGCACAATGTCTTTGGTTTTATCTCTGTTCAGATCTGATTGTGGAGTGGTATTGCTTTTGCCTTGTTCCATAATAGTCACAGAAAGCTCTTGTCTGATGGTGATATTCTATGAAATTGTTTACATTTACTGGGGGCATACAAGCCTAACCAATAGCAACTAGGCCAGCTACAAGCTGATGGCTGTAAGGGAAACTTTTTCTTTTACTAGTTTCAAATTCTTCCTGTACCATTTTCCAGCTGTGTGATTTTAGGCAAGGTAAATTACTCTGTGCTCCGTTTACACGTCAGAAAAATGGGGATGATGATAATGATACCTTCTTCACAGGATTATCTTGAAAGTGGATACATATAAAATTACCTGGTACACAGTCAGTGCTCAGTTTGGCTAAACAACCACCACTACCACATAATGATAAAATCAATAATTTGGTTGATTATAAAATATAATCTACCAAGTAGACAAAAGTGCTCATGTTGGCTAGTTAGGATATCTTCTCCTCTGTTCAGTGATGGAGGAACACTGCCAGATTCTTACTGTGCAATGTCATTTATGAAATACATTTACTCATTGGACAATAGAATATGTATTTTTCCTACAAACTTTTTCCTTTTCTTCTGCTCTAAATCTTATTTATTCAGTCCCTCAAGAAATAAAATTCATAGACAGCTTTTGTTTCTTTTTTCTTACCTCCTGCATCAAATCTGTCAAAAACTTTCACAGATTTAGCCTCTTAAATATATTTTGTTTCATTCCTCCTTCCACTGCCTTAGTTAAGGACCTCATAATTTCTTACCAGAATCATTGGAATAATCCAATTGATCTCCCTGCCATTAGACTTGCTTCTGTCCCTCGGTTTAACCAGATTATTGCTTGAGTTAACTTGCTAACACAAAACATCTGATGACCTCTCCTTTGCCTACAGGATAAAAGCCTCAAAATGCTTAGCATGGTACACGAGCCTTCTAAATCTTCACCCAGCTTTCATTTCTGGCCTCTTGTGCCACTCCTGAGTTTGATTCTGGTTTTCTGTTTCTACTTAACTTTTCTCTGTATTTTACTTTTTGTGCCATTTAAAACTTTTTGTGCCAAGAATTACACATACATAACTCCAATAAATAAAACAATGTAAAGGGATTTTGCATAATGTAAAAATCTAGAATAATGAAAAAATGAGAATAGTTCTTTATTGTATCTCAAGATGTAGATTCGGTTGTATAATATAGTGCCATCTAGTGGTAACTACTTTCAGTTTTCTCTATATAACTCGGGAACTTTAAATGCTCTTTGACACCCTCTTTCCCTGTCTGCTGTCATTACACTGACCACTGGATCTTTGGACATCATGCTTACTAAGGTTTTTTTAAGCTCTAACATGTTTTGATTTTATAAATACACTTAAACTCTGTCACAACATGCAATTCAAACAAAAGAGTGTAGGATTGGGAGTGGAATGCCATATTCAAAGAATTGCAGAGATTTTCAGGTATCATTAAATTAAAACCTGAGGAGTTTGTTTTCCTGTTTTTAGTTCTTTTGAAAAGTCAAATTAACTCTATAGTTATCAATGACTGAGAAAGAATTCTTTTATTCTCCCTTCTTCTCTTCCTTTCTCAAACAGTGACTGAACTGCTAAATGTCAGGCTCTCTATTATATATTCTTTGCACTAATGAAGGCTCAGATGAATAGTGGTAGCTCTTTGGCTAACCATTGCACTTTTTTCTAGGTTCTTGTTTAGCTGAGCAGTGGGGTATAACTAGTGGTGTGCTGGTAAATATTTGACAATCAGCTTTCCACAGGGAAAAATAAAAACCCCGGTTTGTAGCATTTGCCGATTTTCATGATGTAAATATTGCCAGCATGCCTGATTTTAAGCTGCCATTGTGACTTCACTGAACACAGAGTTGGGAGGAAATGTTTACAGTGGGCTCTTGGCTCCAGTGCACCACTGGATAAGGAATTAAAATCTGCACTATACTATTCTGCCTCTGTCATTTGAAATCATTTTCCCCTTGGCTTATATTCATTAGATAACCTGCACCTATTTTCTGTTCCTAGACCTTTTCACCTATGGTAGCCTCTTATTTACTTGTTTATTTTCCACTGAAATAGAGCCAAGTAGCTAATGACTCCAGATGCCTTACACTTCTTCCTAGAGACAAGTCTCTCTCTGGCCTCAGTTAGCATTGTGTTTAGCTATACGTAACACAAATATCATAAGTACAATGCTTAAATAAAGGAGTTTATGTTTTTCTCATGTAAAAACAAGACTGGAGATAGACTGCTCAAGGAAATCAACAGAGACCTATACTCTGTTTTTTTCTTTTCTTTCTTTTTGCCCTGCTACCCACAGTGTGTGGCTTTCAAACTTATGATTAAAAGAGGGCTGAGTTATAGGAAGTAGAACAACATTCCAGTCATAAAGGAGGAAGGGCAAAGTATGAAAGGTATATGCCAGTTGGGTCTATCTCTTACTTAGGAATAATTAGCTTTGTAGAAGCTGTACTTAGTAAACGTCTATCTAAATATTATTTGCCTGAACAATGTCACATAACCACCCCTAGCCACAAGAGCGCCTGGAAAATAGTTTTTTTAGACTAAGCACATTGTTGATCTGAATAAGATTATGATTCTATTTGTAAGAAAGAAAAGACACAACCAACTGTGTCTGTCACATTCTCTTTTGCCTTTTGTCCTGGTTCACCCCTATGAACTTTATAAAGCTAATTCCCTACTATTGTCTCATCAACTAACAGTTTAAGCAAAGTGTATTTGGAACCCTAAATTATGAAGTCCTATGTTCAGTAGAGCTGCTTTAACTTAACACAGTTCTAGACTTAAATGTTCCAGGGTTTTAGTAGATAGGATACCCTTTTTCCTTATTCCTATGGTTCCTTCTACATGGAGAATGCTGCTCTAGAATACTATTCCTGGCTTCCCTCCACTTGCTATTCTACTTTGCCCTTGGGGATAAGGAATTGATTGAGTGTAAGCAGCACTTTCTGTTTATTTCCTGCTTCTCTTGGGAACAAGTTGCTCACAGCTTGCATTCTCTTCTGTTCCTGCCTTGAGTTTTACAGGGACAGGCTATAAAATAAATAGTCTTAGGGGTTTCCCTGGTGGCGTTGTTGTTGAGAGTCCTCCTGCCGGTGCAGGGGACACGGGTTTGTGCCCCGGTCCAGGAAAATCCCACATGCTGCAGAGCGCCTGGGCCCGTGAGTCATGGCCGCTGAGCCTGCGCGTCCGGAGCCTGTGCTCTGCAACGGGAGAGGCCACAACAGTGAGAGGCCCGAGTACCGCAAAAAAAAAAAAGCAGCTTGTTACCGTTGCTTGAGACTTGTCGGGGTGTGATTTGTTTTTATTGCTTTCTGGGCTTAAGTAGAATCAGTCTACTATCATAATTACCAAATGAAATGTAATATTAAACATTCAGTCTTGCGATTTTTGATCCCAGGAAAGATTTTGATCTCACTAAATGACTGTTTTTAGTGTAAAACTACTTTAAAGAAGCCACATGACTACAGGGCACATGAGTCCCAGTGTGCTGGCTTTTCACAAAGGAAAAACCAATTTTCATAGAAACAGAGTTCATAAGAATCATGACAGCTGATGAGAAGTAATATACAGACTTTAGAGTCTGTATTACAGATTGTGTGCCAGACAGGAAGATTTTAGTTGCAAGTAATAGAAAACTCAACTGAGACTGGTTTAGGAAATAAAGGGAATTTATTGGTTTACCTGAATCAAAACTCTGGAGGTACATGTTGCTTCAGGTGAGGATTGATCCTGAATCTCATAGAATGTGACTTAGGATGTAATTTCTTTCTTTCTATTTATTTTTATTTTTGTCTTCTAGTTTTATTGACGTATAACTGACGTACAGCACTGTATAAGTTTAAGGTATACAGCATAATGATTTGACTTACATACATCATGAAATGATTATCACAATAAATTTACTGAACATCCATCAACTCATATAGATACAAAATTAAAGAAATAGAAAAGAATATTTTTCCTGTGATGAGAACTCTTGGGATTTGCTCTCTTAACAACTTTCATATATAACACACAGCAGTGGTAATTATACTTATCATTTTGTGCATTACATCTCTGGTGCTTATTTATCTTACAACTAGAAGTTTGTAACTTTTTTTAAAGCACATACTCATTTTTTATGATTAGCAATGTTTGCAGGATACAAAATTAATGCACAGAAATCTCTTGCATTCCTATACACTAATGATGAAAAACCTCAAAGAGAAATTAAGGCAACACTTCCATTTACCATTGCAACAAAAAGAATTACGAAAAGAATTACCTAGGAATAATCCTACCTAGGGAGACGAAAGACCTGTACTCAGAAAACTGTAATACACTGATGAAAGAAATTAAAATGATACAAACAGATGGAGAGATATACCATGTTCTTGGATTGGAAGAATCACTATTGTGAAAATGACTGTACTACCCAAAGCAATCTACAGATCCAATGCAATCCCTATCAAACTACCAATGGCATTTTTCACAGAACCGGAACAAAATCTTAAAATCTGTATGGAGACACAAAAGACCCCGAATAGCTAAAGCAGTCTTGAGGGAAAAAATGGAGCTGGAGGAATCAGACTTCCTGACTTCCGACTATACTACAAAGCTACAGTAATCAACACAATATGGTACTGGCACAAAAACAGAAATATAGAACAATGGAACAGGATAGAAAACCCAGAGATAAACCCACACAGCTATGGTCAACTTATCTATGACAAAGGAGGCAAGGATATACAATGGAGAAAAGACAGTCTCTGCAATAAGTGGTGCTGGGAAAACTGGACAGCAACATGTAAAAGAATGAAGTTAGAACACTCCCTAACACCATACACAAAAATAAACTCAAAATGGATTAGAGACCTAAATTTAAGACTGGAGACTATAAAACTCTTAGAGGAGAACATAGGAAGAACACTCTTTGAATTAAATCACAGCAAGATCTTTTTGATCCACCTCCTAGAGGAATAGAAATAAAAACAAAAATAAACAAATGGGACCTAATGAAACTTAAAAGCTTTTGCCAAGCAAAGGAAACTACAAACAAGACGAAAAGACAACACTCAGAATGGGAGAAAATATTTGCAAACGAATCAACAGACAAAGGATTAATCTCCAAAATATATAAACAGCTCATGCAGCTCAATATTAAATAAACAAACAACCCAATCCGAAAATGGGCAGAAGACCTAAATAGACATTTCTCCAAAGATGACATACAGGTGGCCAAGAAGCACATGAAAAGCTGCTCAACATGACTAATTATCAGAGAAATGCAAATCAAAACTACAATGAGGTATTACCTCACACCAGTTAGAATGGGAATCATCAGAAAATCTACAAACAACAAATGCTGGAGAGGGTGTGGAGAAAAGGGAACCCTCTTGCACTGTTGGTGGGAATGTAAACTGATACAGCCAGTATGGAGAACAGTATGGAGGTTCCTTAGAAAACTAAAAATAGAATTATCATATGACCCAGCAATCCCACTACTGGTCATATACCCACAGAAAACCATAATTCAAAAAGTTACATTTACCCCAGTGTTCATTGCAACGCTATTTACAATAGCCAGGTAATAGAAGCAACCTAAATGCCCATCAACAGACGAATGGATAAAGAAGTTGTGGTACATATATACAGTGGAATATTACTCAGCCATAAAGAGGAATGAAATTGAGTTATTTGTAGTGAGGTGGATGGATCTAGAGACTGTCATACAAAGTGAAGTAAGTGAAAGAGAAAAACAAATATCGTATATTAACACATATATGTGGAACCTATAAAAATTGTACAGATCAACCAGTTTGCAGGGCAGAAATAGAGACACAGATGTAGAGAACAAACGTATGGACACCAAGGGGGGAAAGTGGCAGGGGTGTGGTGGTGGTGTGATGAATTGGGAGATTGGGATTGACATGTATACACTAATATGTATAAAGTGGATAACTAATAAGAACCTGCTGTATAAAAAAATAAGTAAAATTAAATTCAAAATTTCAAAAAAATCCAGTGAATAAAAAGTGGGATAAAAAAATGTATCATAATTAGAAGGTGATAAATGTTATGAAAAAGTTTAAAAAGTAAGGCAGGTTAATGGGATTGGGATTTGGAGGGTGGCGGTGGAGACAGAGATTGAAGTATTCAGTAGGGTGGCCAGGGTAGGCCTCCTTGAGACCACGTTTCACTTTGAGAAAGTGAGATATGAGGGAAGAATTGAGGAAGCTCTCTACTGACTAGCCGACTAGGTATCTCTAGTGATATCTGGAGGAACAGCATTCCAGGCAGAGGGAGCTGCCAGAGCAATGGTCTTAAGTGAAAACATGCAGGGAAGCCAGCGTGGCTGGATCTGAGTGAGTAGCTGGTGAGGAGTACAGGGAGCAGTGGGTGCCGGATCCTATAGGCCTTGTAAGCAAAACAGGGAGTTGCTGAAGTGTTTCAAGCGTGTTAATGATACGATCTGACGTACATTATTGCTGCTGTGTTGAGACTGATCTGAAGGCGGATAGAATAGAAGCAGGGAGACCAGTTAGGAAGTTTTTCAGTAATTCACACCAGAAATACTGGTTAAATCAGGCTTGTACTGGTGGAGTTGGTGAGAAGTGTTTGGGTTCTGGATATATTCTGAAGGTAGACGCAGCAGAATTTCCTCATGGATTGGATGAATAACTAGAAGGAAAGAATAACCATTAACTGAGACAGAAAATGCCGCTTCTCCTTAAAACCACTGACCTGTATTTTCTATATTTTAAAACACTGTATGATTCTTTTTCTCAATAAGGAAATAAACCCTTAAGATGAAAATTAATTATATGCATGATTGATTTGCAGATAAACAGCATCTCTTTTTAATTTCGATATACACTTCTAGATATGTTTGTTTCATTTTACAGGAAAATATTTCTCTTCTCTGAATAACTGTAGTTGCAGGCCCTAACCAAAAATCTGTTGCCTCTTTGGAGCAAATAGAAATAGGAGGAGAGAATGGAACAAGTGTATGAAACCAATAATTGAAGTTCAGTAGAGGGGCAGTAATATTAAAAGAATATAAATTTTTCAGTGGAAAATAGAACAAAATAACTCTAGGGCCTTTCTCTGATGATTATGGAAGCTTAGATAAACTTATTTATTCTTTTTTTCCCTCTTTTATGTCTTCTATGTTGCTCATTGTACTTCTTTGTATTGATTCCAGTGAATCTTTATTGTAGGATTGTTTCTAAGGCTGCCATAGACTTCGATAGAGCACATTAAAGAAGGGAAATAAAATTACTACAGGTTCAAATTACCTTCTAGTATAGAATGGTTCCTAGTCTTTGTGTCTCTTTTTGACATAGCAATTTTGGGAGGGATAGTGGGGAAAGGGGAGTGGCCCAATGTGTTACTATAAGGGAGCATCATTTGTGCACCATTTTCTAGAGATTTGCATGTACTAGGTCTTCATCTTTCAAATATAAGTTGAAAATATTATCATGAATAAAATAAAATTAATTTAAGCTGGTATCTGATTCACAGAATCTTTTTGTTATTTTGTATTTCTGAAGTGGTCAATGGATACTAAAATTGTAATATTCTCATGAAAACTTTTTAAACCCCAAATTGGACCTTCATAAATTTGAATGCATAAGAAGTACTTATCTAGGGAATAATTGAAAAAAAAAAAAGTCAAAGTAAAGAGTTTGAAAAAGGACAAGATATTGGGTTGGCCAAATAGTTCGTTCGGGGTTTTCCTAAGATGTCATGGAAAACCCGAAGTTTTTGGCCAACTCAATAACTCTCAAAGGGTGGGGAAGAAGAAATTGGAGCCATAGAACAATGTGTAGAGAGTAAAGAGAAAGCAGCAGTGGTGCTAGAAATGATACGAAAGACAGTCTGAGGTGGACAGTCTGAGAGGAGCTAGAAGCAAGGTTAATGGGAGAGAGGAAGGGCAGCAGAGTGTGCATTACCATTGGGAACACATTGCCAAGAGCTCACTGAAGGGGTAAAAGTGAATGGAAGGAAAAGTAAAGAAGACAGTTTGCTATCATAGCATCACCTGTAATATTGTTTCTGAAATCTTCTGGACTTACCAGCTTGGAAGAATCAAAATACTATGTGGATTTTTTTTTTTTCAGTTTGAAATGAACTGTGGGGTCTAAGTGGTTGAATTTTATTATTGGTTAATATTTCTGTAAAAATGAATTAACTTGCATTTCTAATTTTTATTGCATTTCTGTTTGAATAGTCTACAAGTCTGTATTAGGAATCTTAGAGGGTAAAAATGACTTTATCTGTCCCTATTCCCCACACCCTGCCTCCCCCTGCCCGCCCCTTGTGCCCAGTGTCTCCAAGGTCTACATTTTAGGAGAGAATTCTGTAGGTGAACACTGCGTAAGTAGTTGAATGGTGCTACAACATATTCCTAAACCCTCATTTAAACTTGAAATTTGGGAGACCGGAACACAGCACACTACTTCCGCATCTCTCTCTACTCTTCAAGCACTGACTTTTTCTCAGTTTTATATAAGTTTATTTGGAATCACTTAAACATAATTCTCAGAAGTATAACATTAACATCTAGGTAATTGGCTTTTGGTAGAAAGGAATCCATGATGTTATCTTTTTTTCCTATTTTTTAGTTTTTTGAATGACTGAATAGAGGCGTTGAAGTAATAAAGTGAGCAAAGCTTGATTTAAACTCAGTGTCTAACCAAATTCTTAGCTCATGGAACACATTTTCAATTAAATTTTTACAGAAACTGCTACTTCATGTTTCGTTACGCCTTTAGGGGAGCATTCTCTTTTTAGTAAAGATTAGGAAACTTCTTACTGAATAATTGAAAAGAAATGATAGAGTAGACCTGTTAAACAATCACCATCTTTTACTATCACTCTACATTTTATAGTGAAAGCAGTGTGGTAGACATCAATAGCAAACACAACAAATCCTGTTATTTTAGAAATACTGTAATTCATATAGGAGAATGTGGTTTACAATTTTTGAATCTGTCCATTTTAAGTATAGTGCCCAGAAATGCCTTGGATGTAGGATGCATCTGGTGTTCAGTATTGTGAAGCTCTAATCAGCTAAGTACCATAATCCTTCTTACAGGGTACATTCTTACTTGACCTGAGCTATATACAGCCACATAGTAACGGCATTAAGGAATAACCTTTTTCTTAACAGTCCCATCACTAGAGGATTTTATGACTCCATCCGTGAATGAGTTTTGTTTTATGTGTAACTTTTTTGGTAATTGAGTTTTGAAATAAAATGATTGTGAGCAAGTAGAGACTTTCAAATCATCTGATTAAGGATGGCTCCTATGATTTTGCTAGAGCTAGAAGGATTAAATGAAAGCACTGCCCGGCATAGTGCCGATGTATTTTTGTCAACATGATGCTTCATGCTCGACAGATGTGCATTGGCTGAGCGAAAGGTAAAAATATAAAAATGTGTTGAATACTGTGAAATGTAAAAAAAGATTGTTTTTTTTACATGTTTTATGATGAATATAAATTGTTTGATTTGTAAAAATTCCTTTTTGTAGGAATTATAGGAATAGAACCTACATATTTTATGTTTTACAGGATCGTATGCTTCTGTTAAATCCTTGATTTAATGTGTCTCAACAGCTTCAAATTTCAGAATTTGATTGCAATGTTATGTTTAAACTGTATGGCTAGCATTTTGTAATTGAATTAATGAAGTATTTCAATTTATTTAGCAACATCATGCCTTATTAAGCTTTTAAAAAGTTGGAGGTTTTTTCAGATTATTGATTCTTCAAATGTCATTTCTATTCTTTTATATATAAAATGACAATTATTTAATAATCTCTACTAATTAAACAAGAGTAAGAGATTTTCATATAGGTAGTGCTTAATTGTAATAACATAGATTTGAACTTACAGAAATTCGTAATCTTCAAATTCTTCACTCTTCTCTCATTGTCATTATGATTCTTAAAAATTGCATAAGTCTTAAGAGTTAAAAATATATGAATATTAAAACTTAAGTTTCCACGTAACCTTTCACTGTCCTTGTAAATGTTTTCAAATGTTTACTGGATTATATTTTCAGAAACTTGATGATTATTTTATAGTATATATGGTCAGTATTCTAGGTAGTATAATAACACAAACACATAGGATGTTAAAGATTGTAAATATTAAAATAGAAACTAATATTAAAAACATCATGAATTAGTATACAGTATATAAATTGAGACTGCCTTTGGGAAATTGTCAAAAGTGGCTTTAATTGGGAAAGAATCTTTTAATTTGGAGTTTCTCTATCAGTCAATATGATTTTTAGACATGGAATTTTAAAGAGACTAATTGGTAGAGTTTCTTGCTCAACCTATTATGCCTAATCAGACATTTATAATGGAGTGGGTGTGAATATACAGCTAGAATATTTAGAAATAGATTGAATAATTAGTCCATATGACAAAAAACTTATAAGCAGTGAACAAGAAATGCTACTGATTAAAGTAGATTTAGGGGCTTCCCTGGTGGGGCAGTGGTTAAGAATCTGCCTGCCAACGCAGGGGACACAGGTTCGAACCCTGGTTGGGGAAGACCCCACGTGCGGCGAAGCCACTAAGCCCATGCACCACAACTACTAAGTCTGCGCTCTAGAGCCCGCAAGCCACAACTACTGGAGCCTGTGCACCTAGAGCCTGTGCTCTGCAAGAAGAGAAGCCACCGCAATGAGAAGCCCGCTCACTGCAACTAAAGAAAGCTCGCGGACAGCAACAAAGACCCAACACAGCCAAAAGTAAAAATAATAATAATAATAATAGATTTAGGACATTTCTTTATGTGATTTTTCTATAAACTAGTTCCAGTTAAGACCACTATAATATGGTGAAAGAGAAAATAATTGTAGCAACCTAGGTTTTAATAAAGAGAAGTAAGATGAACAGATATTAGGTAAATACAAAGTGAATATAATACTGATATTATTATATATTAGAACTAGCGATTGATGAATAGGAGTGAAAATTAAGGCACTACATAATGTCACAAATACATTTTATTCTAAAAAAGTCATAATTCTGGATTCTGCCTTTTAATTTCTAAGGGTCTTTGAAGGATTAAGTGAAATATAACATCTTAGATGAATTGCTACATTCTTCTGAATTAAAATTTATGGGTTAAATACTGTTAAATGCTTTATGATTGTCCAGAGAAGTGTACAGATTATCACTATATTCTTTTTCATATTAAATGTTTTCCATTTGATAATAATAAATGCTAGAGCCTACTTATAAAGGCCAGTAGGGAAAATAAAGGTTAGCGATATAGTACTTATATTTTCATGGATTTTCTTCAGTTTCTGAAATAATATAGTATCTAAGATATATAGCAATTTTAAGTTTAAGAAAGTATATATGAAATAATTAATGATATGACTGGTAAAAATTGTTTTGATGAGTATTTGAATATTTTAGAATAACTGATAGCAGATTCATCATTGTTTGGTAAGAGTATTCTTAGAATAAAATCTTGCCTTGCTTCTAACATGGCTTTAATAAATATACTATCAAGTACTCTACCTGAAAGCATAGAGTTAAGTAACAGTGACAATAGTCATCCCAATTTCAGAAATTATGTTAAGGAACAGTGACAATAGTCATCCCAATTTCAGAAATCATGACCAGTGTTCTATTTTTACTTAAATCCAGTACAAATCAGCATCTACAGTCTGATTCACATGCTTCAGGCAAATTTTATAATCTCTAGAACAAAGTGATTGCTGGATTTAATATTGGATTCAGTTTTCCTAAGGTATGATCTTTAAAAAGCACTTAAATAGCTTACTAAGGTCTAATTAATAATAGAATTTCTTTTAGAATTGAACTGTATAATGAATATTTTTATTTATCAATACAATGGAATATATATTTCCTGTGTTATAAAGGTTCACTATATTCACTTTTACCCTACTTACTTTCAAAAATTTATGTTAATTCCTCAGGAATGAAGTGTTGCTTTTTTTCTCCCCATTTCTGTCCATACCCAGCATGATGTTAAATGTATTACTAGAAATCCATAATTTACAAAGAGATTTTTTCTAAATGTTTAGTTCTAAAGGGATTGACACTCAAAATAAATTTTTGCCAAAGAAGTCATTTTATAAACAATAGTCTGAAGTTCAACAAAAGCCAAATTAACATACAATAGAGCTAAATTACACTACTAATAAAAGTAGTTTCTTCATTGCACTTGAGGCCCTATTACTGCCATGGGAGTAGTAGGGGAAAGAGAAGATCTAGACTATTTTAGCACATCAGTGGGTTTGAGTACAGAAAAAGAGAGCAAGCCATGAAAAGTAGAGATAATCTAAGGGAGAATTAATCGGTCGGTTCTTTAATTCAGAAGATTGAGCACCTACTATCTGCCATCCTCCTTAGACCCAGGTTGCCTGTTCTCTTGAAACTTAACATTTAAGGAGTATTATAGACATTTCTGGATAGAAATGGGTCAGATTACCTAGGGAAGAAGTGCAGTGAGGAAGAAGGCCATCATTAAGTTGACCGTCCTTCAAAATATCCAATTTTTCCCTGAACATTTTCTGAAATTTTTTACTTCACTTTCTTGTATGGCTTTAAGTTCCACATTTTAGAGATTAATTTGTATTAATAATCTTAGGCATGTAAGTATTTTTGGTAATATTGTAAAACCAGTGTCCATTCATTCTGATTTAGTCTGCTTGTTTTTCTTTTGACTTTCAACTGAAATAAAATATAATGAAGTATTTACCAGATATGGTAAATTACAGTTTACTCATTTGGGAGCATGAAATCTTTTGAAAGGGAGGAGCATGTGAAAAAGGCTTAGTGGACTGCTTTTAGATGGGTTCTAGAGATGAACTACCCTGGAAAATCCTAGATTCAATAAAATAACAATTAAGAATTCAGTAAATTTATATTTTATAAAACAGCTTTGAGTAAAAAAAAATAATAATAAGGGAAAGAAAAGAATAGCAACTTAATGAGAATACCCAAAACTTCTCCAGCAAAGCTGTATGTTTTATATAAATGGGCTACATATCATGTAACTATGCTCTTCAGGTCTTAGTTCAAATGTACTTTTTTAGAAAGAACTTCCTTATTGAAAGTAGCTTCACTCAGTCACTTTTTGTAATTTTACCCTGTTTCAGTTTTCTTCTATAGGACTTATTACTATATGAAATTACCTTAATTTGTTTATATGCTTACTGTCTGTCTTCCCTACTAGAAAGAACTTCTTGAGGGCTGAGACCTTATGTGTCATTTTTCTGTTGCATTTCCAGCAACCAGAATCATACCTGGCCCATAGTAAGCACTAAATAAATATTTGTTGAGTGACTGAATAAATACTGGAGGTACAAAGGTGTGTTAGACATAGCCCTTTCTGGTTCAAAATTTGAAGTCTAGTGGACAGTACAGAACACTAGTTAGGTAATTGTCTGTAGGATGAGTAGTAATATGCTGGGGAAACACAAAAGCACAAAAGTGAGCTCTAGCTGATGAGCTGCTCTTACTGGCCTATTGTAATGAAATAATACTGCTTTCATTTAGCAAATCACATTTTACTTCCTTTTTTATTATGTTTCCAAAATTCATATGCTTATATATAGCTATAAAATTTCCTATTCAGTCCACACTGAATTTTAAGGAAATTAAAATTTATTTTATTAAGCAATCTCTAAATGAAATTAAAAAAATCCTTTTCTTATGTACCATATAAATCTGAGAAACACTAGCCTTACTCTTGAAACAGTATCAATTTGTTTATATTAAATTAGATTTATGAATAACACATTTTTAGAGAAAATATATTTATTAACTTAGATTGAAAAAACTTGTTATATTATTTTAAACATACTGAAATGAATTTGAATTCCTAACATAAATTCTACATCTAATCTAATGGATGTTAGATGGTCAGTTTGAGAAGGAACTAATTTAATTGCTTATTCTTAGAGTTCCCTAGAGAAATTCTCACTTAGTTAGTATATATATTTTTAGTATAGTTAGTACTAAGTAGCTAGTTAATGAGATGTGAGTATATTGAAAATTGGCACTAGTCAGTTAATTACATCTTGATAAGAGCATCCTTATTTTTGGCGATGCTTTAAGCTTTCATTTAGGCATATTAACTTGATGAAGTTGTGGTATCAATATCATAAGATCATAATCTCTAAGAAATGAAAGAAGGTTTTAGAATCATTCAGCTTCTTATAAGGGTCATCTCTTAATCATTCCTGTATTCCTAATCTATATTATAGTGTGCGGCATTTAGTTCTTACCTAATACATATTTGTTAAAATAATATTTGAGTTAATGTGTATAATCTATGTCTCTCACTTTAAAGCACAGACTCTCAAAGATTAAATGGCTTTATAGGTTCAAGTAACTGGTTAATAGCAGAAGTAGGACTAAGAAACCCAGATCCCTTAACTCTAGTGTTCTTTTCATGATACATTGCTACCATACTAGAGTATTTTTTCTTTATTCATATGTATAAAAATAATGACAAAAAGTAAAATGAATTATGCATAACAGACACATAAATAGGATATTGTGTAGGTTAATACTGTATAATTTATTTTGAGTGCTCTGTTTTGATTGTATATTTTAAACTGTAGGAATCTATGGTATTATGTAACAATTGGAACCTAAAAGATTTGTAATTAAGTCCTAAATGTTTTATATGTAAATGTAAAAACAAAAAGCGCATACACTTGCTTAATCATAAAACATTTAAGGGAACAGGCCAGCTCCTTCATTTACTGCAATACTTTTCCCTTTATGGCTCTAGGTTAGAGTCAACCCTAGCAATGCACGTGTGTGAGATTTGAAAGGTAGAAGAGTTATAGAAACCGTAATTGTCAAGCAGAGTTGTTGGCAGGCAGATAGGCAGATGTGAAAGT
Organism: Grampus griseus; assembly: GCF_964374135.1. Classification (NCBI taxonomy): domain Eukaryota; kingdom Metazoa; phylum Chordata; class Mammalia; order Artiodactyla; family Delphinidae; genus Grampus; species Grampus griseus. The sequence continues at coordinate 32,990,214 of NC_139011.1, read as the reverse complement.
CTTAGTGGCTCCTAGATGAAACTCCTTTTAATTGACCACCCTAATGCTGTAGGCAGCTGAGGTAATTGGTGGCAAATTCCTCAAGACTTTTCGAATTCACAGCAGTTTCCTAATGACATTTTGAGAACCCTGTCTTTGGTTCTCCAGGCTAAGAACAGCATTATCTTCTCTGACCTTCATTCCTTAGCAGGTTCAACAGTTCTGTAGTTTTGATTTCTAGATTGAGACCCTGACTCCCTGGAAAACCTAGAGTGACTTTTGTTTCTGTTAAGGAACCCTAACTGATGCATTAGCAGACTGCATTCCAGATATGGGGGAAAGGGACTAGGTGATACAAAAGAGGATTGAGAGGAGAATGATGCTGCTGCTGGGTTGGGTCACTCCATGTGTATCCTTTCTCTGCTCTTTCTTTTGGAATCAAGAAAATATTGTCTAAGAAATTCTCAACTGAGCTATCTAATCTTGGTCATCTTTAACTTCATCTGACCCCACTATTTCATTTGTCCTGGCAAAATCTCTGTAACAGTTATTCTAAACCTTTTCTGTCATCTTCAGGATTCCAGTTCCATTGCTTCTTGTGGCTAGTGATTGCCATTATCTGAGTTTGTGCCAGAGAAGAGGACAGCATGAATATTTTGTTGGCAAAGAGTATGATATGTGATTGCAAGTTCTACCAGATTGTACTGGTGTTAGAGGGGCACGTTGAAAACTTAACAAACACTCTCTTCTTCTGGGTCTGTAAGGACATATTAGGAGTCAGCTGTGAAGACAGAGAAGTGTCGTGGAGCTGGCCTTAATTTAATGAAGATGGAATAAAAATAGCAGATCTTTATGACTTCTTTTTTAAATGAACAAATCATTATAGTTGGTATTTATTTAAATTGATTATCTCAAGTTAGAGCAGTAAAGGATTGGAGATATAATGATAAGATGAAGATTTAGATGAACTGATACTAGGAGTGATCTAGGTAGATGTTGAATGAAAAATGATTTTTAAGAGCCAGCCCTTAGTTTCAGTTGAAAGCATTCAACTCTTGAGCTGGATCAGTTTGGCTTCATCACGTTTTCAAGTGACTATGAAATCAAGGTGTCAGGAATGGAGAGAAAGGAAGATGGAATTTTTCTAAGCTTCTGAATAACAATTGGGAGATAGCTTCAGTGTATTGAGCCAAGCAAAGAAATTAGAATAAAAGTTCTTTTGCTGCAGTAGAGTATGATGTTGATTATCTAATTTCAGGACCAATGTATATTCCATATGGGCGTGCCAGGCATTTAAGAAGCATATTAAAAGTACTTTTTAAATTTCCTATTTGAACTGAATAAAATGAATATTAGTAAAACTTTTGTTATGGTCTGATTTTTAAATGAAATTTTAAAAAAAGGAGCAAAAGAAGTATTTGAATTTATCCATCAACCTGCCAGTGAATCAGTAAAATGTGAAATTGCCTAAATTCTTCTCTTTTCCTCATTCTTTTTCTTTGGTTACTTAGGAAACGAAGTCCATCAGTGTCCAGAGATCAGAACAGAAGATACGACCAAAGGGAAGAAAGAGAAGAATATTCACAGTATGCTACTTCGGACAGCGCGATGCCTAGATCTCCATCAGATTATGCTGATAGGAGGTCTCAACGTGAACCTCAGTTTTATGAAGAGTCTGATCATATAAATTATAGGGACTCCAACAGGAGAAGTCATAGACATTCCAAAGAATATATTGTAGATGATGAGGATGCAGAGAGCAGAGATGAATATGAAAGACAAAGGAGAGAGGAGGAATACCAGGCACGCTATCGAAGTGATCCGAATTTGGCCCGTTATCCAGTAAAGCCACAGCCCTATGAAGAACAAATGCGTATCCATGCTGAAGTGTCACGAGCCAGGCATGAGAGAAGGCACAGTGATGTTTCTTTAGCAAATGCTGAACTGGAAGACTCCAGGATTTCTATGCTAAGGATGGAACGACCATCAAGGCAAAGATCTGTATCTGAACGTAGAGCTGCCATGGAAAATCAGCGATCTTATTCAATGGAAAGAACTCGAGAGGCTCAGGGACCAAGTTCTTATCCACAAAGGACCACAAACCATAGTCCTCCTACCCCCCGGAGGAGTCCAATACCCATTGATAGACCAGACATGAGACGTACTGACTCGCTAAGGAAACAACAGCACTTAGATCCTAGCTCTGCTGTAAGGAAAACAAAACGTGAAAAAATGGAAACAATGTTAAGGAACGATTCTCTCAGTTCTGACCAGTCAGAGTCAGTGAGACCTCCACCACCAAAGCCTCATAAATCAAAGAAAGGAGGTAAAATGCGCCAGGTTTCATTGAGCAGTTCAGAGGAGGAATTAGCTTCTACGCCGGAATATACAAGTTGCGATGATGTTGAGATTGAAAGTGAAAGTGTAAGTGAAAAAGGTAAGCACTATATTCTAATCACACATTTTCCTGTAATTCATTAGATAAGGGTTTTCTTTTTAGGTTGTATTTCTGAGTAGACATTTAATTGTTAGACATTTCTACTTTTACTTTTAAGTTCTTTAATGATGCTGGTTATGTGAAGAAAATTTCAAGTTATAAAAAGTGAATATTTTCGGTAATTCATGTAGTAGAAAAGTCTACTGACATTTTTAAGAATTGGTTTTTGCTTTGTTTCTGAAAATGTTCTTGCATCACTTGATGGCATATTTAAAAATACCTATTAGCTGTAGTTGTAAAAATACCATTTTTTGTGTGTTTCCGTTTAAAAGGAGCAATATGTTTACTATAGAACATCTGAAAAATTGCTCAGTGTAAAGAATGAAATACAAGCTATCCACAATCCTTTCCCCCATATATAGCTATTGCTAATATTTTGTTGTATTTTCTTCCCTTTTTCCAATGCATGTGTATTTTACAAATCTACAAAATTGGTATCATACTGTATAATTTTGTATTCTGATTTTTTTCAGTTGATATCATACCATTAACTTTTCTCCAAGCCTTTAGATGTTCTTCAGAAATGTTTTAAATGGCTGCACTGATGTTCTATCATAAGGCTGTACCACAAACTATTCATCTATCTGGGGTCATTGCAGTTGCTTCCAGTGGCTGGTATAAATAATATTATAATGGCTATCTTTATACATAATTTTTTGCCTGTTTTCTGAGTATTTCACAAATATATATTTGTGCTTTGATTCTTTTAAACTTTTAATTCAGATTACCAACCTGCTCTCCAGAAAGATTATAACACTCCATTCTCCTGTCAGATGTGCTTGAGTTTTCAGTCTTGATAAACCACATTTTTGCCATTTGAATAGACCACAAAAAATAGTATCTGTCGGGCTTCCCTGGTGGCACAGTGCTTGAGAGTCCGCCTGCCGATGCAGGGGACACGGGTTCGTGCCCCGGTCTGGGAAGATCCCACATGCCGCAGAGCGGCTGGGCCCGTGAGCCATGGCCACTGAGCCTATGCATCTGGAGCCTGTGCTCCGCAATGGGAGAGGCCACAGCAGTGAGAGGCCTGCGTACCGCAAAAAAAAAAAATAGTGTCTGTCATTTTAATTTGAATTTTATTGTGAAGATGAATGTTTTGTATGTTTATTGGTGTTTGATATATTCTTCTATGAATTGTCTTGTTTATTGCTTTTATTTCTTCTACCCATTGTCCTATTGGGTATTAATTAGTTTTGCTCTTATTGGTTTATAAGATATTTTTGTATGGTTAGAATTTAACCCATTTAACTGTCATCTGTTCCAAATGTATTTCCCATTTTGATGTTTAGCTACTAATTTTCTTTGGTCATTTGGAAATACTGAATTTAGTATAGCTAAGTCTTTGCATATTTGGTGATTTTTTCCCATTCCTTTTAACCCTAGAAACTCTTTATTCATCCCCAAATCAGTTGAATATTTAACTGTATACTTCTCATGTTTTTTTTTTTTTTTAACTTTATAATATTTCTGTAATTTATTTTGGTGAATACCACAATACACCTGATAGATATCTAAGCATATTAAGAAGCTAAACTAACTCAAAATTAATTTGTAAGTGCATAGCCAGAAGGTAGATTTACAAATAGGAATAAAGGAGAGTTTTTTGTTTCTTGATAAATTGCAACATGTAAAATGTTTAAGATAGTAATTCCTTCTAGTTGCAAAAATATTTCCTTGTTAATTATGGATAAAACACTATGTTAAGCATTTGCCTAAAGAAAAAGGATTGAGAGAGAGTCATGGACATATACACACTAACAAACGTAGTAAGGTAGACAGCTAGTGGGAAGCAGCCGCATGGCACAGGGATATTGGCTCGGTGCTTTGTGACAGCCTGGAGGGGTGGGATAGGGAGGGTGGGAGGGAGGGAGATGCAAGAGGGAAGACATATGGGAACATATGTATATGTATAACTGATTCACTTTGTTATAAAGCAGAAACTAACACACCATCGTAAAGCAATTATACCCCAATAAAGATGTTAAAAAAATAAAAAATAAAAAAATAAAAATAAAAAAGAAAAAGGATTGTTTTTAATGGAAAACTTAGTATCCAAGAAACATATCTAGTATATATCAAGGGAAAAATATTTCAGATTTCAGTTTGTGGGATATTTGAGAGGGTGTTTAGCTAGCTGCATGAAAAATTAAAAGCAGAGTTAAATTATAGACTAGTTGTTGAAGTTAGTATGGTAAATAGGAAATGTTAACCTTTAACTTACATTGAAGTCTCTGTTAAATTGAACTAGAATATAGTAGATGATGCCTAGATATTGCTATTTAGAATAGCTTTAAAATTTTAATGATGAAATTGGTTCAATGTATAGAAAAATACAAAGCTTTGTGAAGGACATATTGCTATTAATTGGTAAGAGGCATATCAGAGCAAATACCCTAATGGTGTTACAAATGTTTTACAAACCAATTTTATTTGACTTATAAAAGCATTGAAATAGCATAAAAGTTGGGTCTAAGTCTATTTCAGTATTTTGAGAAGTATACAGTAGATTCATTCATTCTTTATATCATTCAACTAAAAGATATTAAATATCAATAATTATAGTACTAGAGTATGAAACATGAACTATGAAAGCATTTCCTATCACCCTAGAATTGCAGCTTTGTGGAACAGGAGTAAGAACTGTGCTGAAAATTTGACTGCATTTATGCTAGCTGACTCATCCAAGAAAATTGTACGTAGGATGGAATTTTGTTTTTGTTAGCTTGATCTTGGAGCTGTCTGTTTTCCTTTCTAGGATGTATCCATGAGAAGGGCTTCTTGAGGAATTACTTGGGATATGGGGAGATGTGTTTCAAAGCAAAAGGCAGCTCAAATTATTGCCATCCTTAACCCCATTCTCCCTGGTACTGCTTATCTGCCTCTTTTTGTAGGGCTTAGGTTGGTAAAGATCTCTTTCAGGAGCAAATAAAGTCAGCCTGACACAATAAGCATGGAATCCTAGAGTGCAAGAATGTTGTTAACTCTTTCAACAGAGGATCTAATTAAATATAAGTGAAGGTTTCATTTCATAGGGATCTAAGATGCTCCTGATACTTTTGTCCAAGTCTTGAAATATATAATTACCTTAATTCATGGAATGGATTGTTGAAAAAAATAGTAAGATCATGAAAACTGTGAACTTTAATGAATGATCAAGATGATAAGAAAAGTTAGACTGTATGTAAGATGAAGGACATCAAAAAAAGGAAACTAAAAGAGAACAAAAGGATGCTAAAATTCTAGGTTTAGAATAAATGAGTATGAATGGAATACATTTCAGTCTCTTCAAACCAAATGCATTTTAGATATGATTATATATGTAGAACCTAGAAAAATGGTACAGATGAACCGGTTTGCAGGGCAGAAATAGAGACACAGATGTAGAGAACAAACATATGGACACCAAGGGGGGAAAGTGGCGGGGGTGGTGGTGGTAGTGGGATGCATTGGGAGATTGGGATTGACATGTATACACTGATGTGTATAAAATGGATAACTAATAAGAACCTACTGTAAAAAAAATAAATTAAATTAAAAAATTTAAAAAAATAGATATGATTATATTTTACACAGTAGTACACATATTCAAAAGTGTGTGTGTGCGTGCGTGAATGTGCACACAATGTTCAAAGAGTCAGCAGTTCAATCAAGTTTAAATTTTTTTCTTACAGATGATTGTAAAAGCCACTTTATATCAGCATATCCTACTCTATACATGTTGAGAATTTTTTAAAGAAAAACTTTATTTCCCATGGGACCATTGCCCTTTGCTTTGTTATTAAAGATACCTAGGTTTTGATTAACCTAGAATTTGGGCCTCATATCCTATTCTTGAGATAGTAGAGGGGGCAAGTCTCCAAATTTTACTGAGGAAACAGGAAATATGTGTTTCTAATTTTAAACTTTATGTATTTTTTCAAAGAAATAATAAGTGACAATACATTATATCTTTTTATATATTTGATTCAGCAAATTTAAGGAGCCAGTTCCAGCCACTAAGCTAGGTACTTGGATCCTGTGGTATAAAAGACATATGCCTATTTTTGTTTTGCTTTAATCTGGGAAAGTTTTAAAATTTCACCTTTATTTTTGGAGAATAATTTCTTTGGATATAGGATTCTTGGTTGACAGAGTTTTTTCCCCTCTCTCAGTACTTTGCATATGTCATTGCAGTTTTTTCTGGTGATAAGAGGCTTACCTTCCGATGGGTCGCTGCTGTGTCTGCATAGTCTAATTGCCAGCTAGAGATTTGGACAGAAATTGTGATCAAATATTCTCAGCTTTTAAGGCTTTCACCCTCTGCTAATCAATCTGTGTGTAGTGTTGGGGACACATTCGGAGTTCAGCTAGTTTTCAAGTCACTTGCTTGGATTTTACTTTTTACTGGAATATCTCAGGATCTACCCTGAACATGGTATAATTTCCTAGTCAATATGATATGTGTGGAGAGTTTATCAAGTTTTCTTTCTGTGGGTTTATCATTTCCAGGGCTTCCCTGTCAAATTCTGGCTGGTCTGCTATTCACCGTATGTGCGACTGCAATCTGAGGCTAGCTAAGCTGCTGGTTCTCTTTCTTTCCTATTGGGTTTGCTTCTTCTAGCTGACAGAGCCATGGGTTTTCACCCCACCCCAAGTCAAGTAGCAAAGCTGCTGGTTTTCCCAGCCAGCCTTGTGCTGCTGAAACTATTGATCCTTTATGTATGTATACCAGAAGGGGGCTGTGGGAGCAGCTCCAGGTAAGAAGGTAACAGACTTCTGTTGTTATTTTCTGAAACTCTAGCATTTTTCTCAATTTTTTAATGTAGCTTTGTTTGATTTCCACAGCCATGCAATTGTTCTTGACAATTTCATCCAAGCTTCTACTTGGTTTTTTGTACCAAGAACTAGTTGACAGTACAAGCCACTGAGCCAGAAGTTCTTCCTTTGTCATGATTTTGTGAGTCTGGAACTCAGGCAGGGTTCAGTTGTGTAATTTTCTTCTTCATAGAGTGTTATGTGGAGTATAGTCAAAAATACTGTAATAATTTTATATGGTGACAGATGGTAATGAGACTTACTGTGTTGATCATTTTGTAATATATAAAAATATTGAATCACTATGTTGTGCACCTGAAACTAATACAATATTGCAAGTCAATTATACTTCAATAAAATATAAAATGAAATAAAACAGGGATGTAATGTGTTAAATAAAAAATAAGGATGCAGGATGATGCATCCTTATTTTTTATTTAATCTTTACCAGTTGGGGAGGGTATTTTCAGAGGTTTCCAGTTGGCCCATTACGATAGTTTTTGTTTATTTGTTTGTTTTTTAGGCCGCACCATGCGGCATGCGGGATCTTAGTTCCCCGACCAGGGATCGAACCCGTGCTCCCTGCAGTGGAAGTGTGGAGTCCTAACCACTGGACCGCCAGGGTAGTCCCCATTATGATAGTCCTTAATCCCACAGGCCAAGGAATATTAGTTCTTCCAAATGCCAAATCTGTCTGTTTGGGGACTGCTGTAATTACCACTGTTAGAACTTGATAAATTAGTAACAACACCTGTGAGGGAATAAGGGCAGAAAGACTTTGAAGAGGAAGTTAAATTATGAACAGATACCTCAACCAATCCCACAGGAGTTTGAAGCTGGTGTAGATCTTCAAAGATGACCTAACTGAGGCAGGGGCCAGGAGGGCTCCATATGGCTGCCCCCTGGGGAGGGAGCATAACTTCTTGGGTAAAGGACTCAGCTATGAGCACTGAGCATGCAACACTTGGGGGCAGCTTGAGGAATTAGTGCAGTTCTGAGGGGTTCATACGGGTGGTATACAACAACATCCACTAAGATTTTGTTCTGAGTATTGTCCCCTTGTGTTTACAAGAGGGATATAACAATTTTAAGCATCCTGTACTCAAATACCCATTTGAAACTGAGAGAAACTTTTCTAGAAGCCTCCTCTGTATACTTCTTCATGTGTTTTTTGGGCCATAATTGTTACTCATGCCAGTTCCTAACTAATCGCTAGCAATGGAGTCAGAATTATCAAGATTGGCTTAGAGTTCATAGTTCTAAGGGGATAGGAAGTAATTGTTGGGTAGAGAACCAATTATGCCTGCCAAAAGTGTTCATTGTAAGGGTTATAATAGTGCAAAACTGGAGAAGTCTATTTGAAGTTTTGATAATTATGGAGGCTATGGTAGCAAGGAAGATTATCCAGGCTATAATGTAAACTTATTTTAGAAGCTGAATTAAAAGTTATATCTGCTATGTTAAAATGAGATATGCATATGGAACTAGAAAGAAATAAGGATAAATTAGAAGTTTGGGGGGCAACAGTTTGTAAAAAAAATTTTTAAGTAGAATTTCATTAGTATGGCCATAATGTTTATGTAATAAAAATGATAAAAGGAAACGGTTAACTAAGTTGTCTTAACTGTATTCCATCTTTAGTGATCATCCGCCATGCACTCTCAGAGTACGTATCAAAAAATATTGTGAATATAATCTTATGCATTAGGTAGGTCATGCTTAATGCCTAAAAAATGTGAAAAAAACCCTTTATTTACTTTATAACAACATTCATTTCCCCATAACATTTTCCTCACAACACCATCAAATTTTCTAGGGTGTTGACTTTTTTAATGCTTTATGCTTCATCTTTATATTTGCATTAAAATTCAAATAAAATTAAACTAGTCATTCATTTACTATCTCCGTTTGATATGCATACCTTACCCAGATCACATAGCCTCCCAGAATCTTTACAAGCTGGAAATAAGCATTTAACTTGTAACAGTCCTTTCAGGAAGTTTCTCAAGACTAACATTTTAATGGAATCTAATAGGACAATTCATTACTTGAGAAAACTTTTGACAGGCTACTTAAGTGATTACTATATCCAATAGATGCAAAACATTTTTTAAAAATGTTGATATCAAAATATAGCAAGCAGTCTCCTAGTTGATTTATCTTTATTTTCTGTCATATGCAATGCTACTCTGCACAAAAGAGGAATTGCATTATAGTGTAAAATGGCCACTAGCACAAAATAAAAATTTCAAAAGGAAACTTTTCGTCTCCAAAATATCAGTAACATTAATGAATTAAGATCTCTGATTCACATATTCGTTTGCAAATATTATATAAAATAATAAATGCTTTTTAAGGTATGCTGTATAAAATTTTTCCCTTTTCTGCTTATTTATTAAAAACTGAAATGAATGCACTTGTGGTGTTGATATTACCAAACTGCTATATTGGAATACATTTATTTGTAGTGAAAATGTGTACCATCTTTAAATAAGACAACTTTGATTTTGAATTACAGGCCAGGCAAGTATATTCAAATGTAGGTATCAATAGTATATTCTGACCATTGGTTAACTTCTATTGATTGAGAAGTTTGACATTCACTTTGACAGATTTATTTGAATGAAATAGTAAACAAAAATAAACTAAATGCTGGCTAAATAGTCTTCATCTAATTTATTTTGAGACAACTGCAGTTGTTTCTGTGATCCAGTTATACTTACCTATATTTGGAAAAATTACTTGTCATTGCACTTTGCTTCTTTTATTACCCTTTTGCTGAGCTGGTTCATATGCCCCCACCATGTGCTCTGTCTCCCTCTCTGTCCTTCCTCTTTTTCTCTGTATCTCTCTGCTTCCCACTGAGGCTTTCCTGTTCCCCATCTCTTTCTCTTTTGCTCCTCTGTTATCTACCCCCACTTCATGCACTTGACACTTTTGTGTGGTGCCTTCAGTCAAGATTTGTTATATTTCAGGTAGTCTCGTAAATTGTGTATCCTTTTCTTTTAATCCAACCTACCTTTATAAGATAAATCTATTTTGTTCAAATCACATATCGAGGAACAGATTCTATTAATTAAATACTTCTAACGCTAGAAAATTAGAAGGGCTAGTGTAGGTACTTTTTGTTTAATAGTAGGCTACCTTGAGAACTCACAGAAAAGGAAAATATGTTGTACAACCAAATGCCCATTCCCCTTCACCCCCTCCCCTGCAGATTCCCTTTTGGTAGACTTTATATGAAATTAAGATTGTATTTAAGTGTGAATTTCCCCATGACGCAAGACTTTTAATATCAGCTTGATTACCGCACACAATTTGAATTATATTAAGTAACTAGTATTAGAAGTACATAATGCCACCATTCTATGTTTGAATTTACATGCTATTTATTAATAGTAGCCTTGACTGCTTTAGGTGTTGGAAAGCTTTTAAATTTGTTCAGAAAAAAGTATAACATAGTTATTTAGTTTTATGAATTATAACTGATAGAGCCCATTAAAACTCATTGTCTTATTATGAAAATATATTGATTTAGGAAAGCATGCTTACCATTTGCTAATATTTTTTCCTGATTTTATTCTATTTTGTAGTGGTTTCCAGTAGTTAAAAATTGTATAAACATGATTTTAAAAATATTTGTAAGAGTGAAGACCCAAATCAAATGATTGATATTCAAATTATAAATGCTAAGTAAAGATTAGCAGAAGAGAAATGAAAATTAGAATTAATTAATAATGCAAAAGTCATTAAAGAGAAATAACTGTTAGGTTTCAGATATGATGAGTTTGGTAAGAATCTAGCTTAACTCATGAAACATATGGTGATGTGAAAGAAAGCATATTTCTGCTTAAACTTCCATAAGATACAGATTATAATACCGATATTTTCTCAAACCTCACTCTCAAATTCTGTTTAATCAGTAGGAAAAAAATGTATTTCATGCCTATTGTGTGCCTTATGCTGTGCTAAGTGTTATGTGTAAGATGAGCACAGCGTGATCTCTGCTCGAGAGAGATGCATGTAAGCAAACAAGAGGAATACAATATGTTAGATATGAAATAATTTAATATGAGACATCGATGTAATTTAGAGAAGGTATCGATAATTCTACCTTGACTTATCAGGAAGGACTTTACAGAGGAGTTGCTATGTGCATTGAGTTTTGAAGGTTGAATAGAATTTTCCAAGAGAACAAAGCAGGTATCGGATGGGGATAGGTGGTCATTCTACACATTGGTGTATAACAATTATGTCAGTAAGAACAGTTTTTATGGAGAACTGACTGTTTGCCAGTCACTGCTTGACATTGGAGGGGGGCAAAGATGAAGAAAGACATTTCCTTTCCTTAAGAAATTAGTAAGCCTTTGAGGAGCTAATGTGGTTGATAGGTTTATTAATTATCCTTTTTTAGAGAGAAGCAATATGGTATATTAGAGCGATGGGTTGAAAATACACACACCAGGTTCTTTTCAAGGCTTTGCCAGTGATCCCATTGTAATCTTAGGAAGGTTATTTAACTTTCTGGTCTTTAATTTCCTCTCAAAAATAAAGAAAATAGACTCAATGTGTTAAAAACTATGCCAAATGGAGCACCAGATTTCTTTTTCTTTGTTTTGAATTTTATTTTATTTATTTTTTATACAGCAGTTTCTTATTAGTTATCTTTTATACATATTAGTGTATACATGTCAATCCCAATCTCCCAATTCATCCCACCACCACCACCACCACCACCCACCCCCAGCTTTCCCCCCTTGGTGTCCATACATTTGTTCTCTACATATGTGTCTCTATTTCTGCCCTGCAAACTGGTTCATCTGTACCACTTTTCTAGGTTCCACATATATGCGTTAATATACGATATTTGTTTTTCTCTTTCTGACTTCACTCTGTATGACAGTCTCTAGATCCATCCACCTCACTACAAATAACTCAATTTTGTTCCTTTTTGTGGCTGAGTAATATTCCATTGTATATATTTACCACATCTTCTTTATCCATTCATCTGTCTATGGGCGTTTAGGTTGCTTCCATGACCTGGCTATTGTAAATAGTGCTGCAATGAACATTGGGGTGCATGTGTCTTTTTGAATTATGGTTTTCTCTGGGTGTATGCCCAGCAGTGGGATTGCTGGGTCATATGGTAATTCTATTTTTAGTTTTTTAAGGAATCTCCATACTGTTCTCCATAGTGGTTGTATCAATTTACATTCTCACCAACAGTGCAAGAGGGTTCCCTTTTCTCCACACCCTCTCCAGCATTTGTTGTTTGTAGATTTTCTGATGATGCCCATTCTAACTGGTGTGAGGTGATACCTCATTGTAGTTTTGATTTGCATTTCTCTAATAATTAGTGATGTTGAGCAGCTTTTCATGTGCTTCTTGGGCACCTGTATGTCTTCTTTGGAGAAATATCTGTTTAGGTCTTCTGCCCATTTCTTGATTGGGTTGTATATTGAGCTGCATTAGCTGTTTATATATTTTGGAGATTAATCCTTTGTCCGTTGATTCATTTGCAAATATTTTCTCCCATTCTGACGTTGTCTTTTCATCTTGTTTGTAGTTTCCTTTGCTGTGCAAAGCTTTGAAGTTTCATTAGGTCCCATTTGTTTATTTTTGTTTTTATTTCTATTCCTCTAGGAGGTGGATCAAAAAAAAATCTTGCTGTGATTTATGTCAAAGAGTGTTCTTCCTATGTTTTTCTCTAAGAGTTTTATTGTGTCTGGTCTTAACGTTTAGGTCTTTAATCCATTTTGAGTTTATTTTTATGTATGGTGTTAGGGAGTGTTCTAATTTCATTCTTTTACAGGTAATTGTCCAGTTTTCTCAGCACCACTTATTGCAGAGACTGTCTTTTCTCCATTGTATATTCTTACCTCCTTTGTCATAGATTAGTTTTGACCATAGCTGCGTGGGTTTACCTCTGAGCTTTCTATCCTGTTCCATTGTTCTATATTTCTGTTTTTGTGCCAGTACCATATTGTCTTGATTACTGTAGCTTTGTAGTATAGTCTGAAGTCAGGGAGTCTGATTCCTCCAGCTCTGTTTTTTTCCCTCAAGACTGCTTTGGCTATTCAGTGTCTTCTGTGTCTCCGTACAAATTTTAAGATTTTCTGTTCTAGTTCTGTAAAAAATGCCACTGGTAATTTGATAGGGATTGCATTGAATCTGTAGATTGCTTTGGGTAGTATAGACATTTTCACAATATTGGTGCTTCCAATCCAACAACATGGTATATCTCTCCATCTGTTTGTATCATCTTTAATTTCTTTCATCAGTGTCTTACAGTTTTCTGAGTACAGGTCTTTTACCTTCTTAGGTAGGTTTATTCCTAGGTATTTTATTCTTTTTATTGCAATGGTGAATGGGATTGTTTCCTTAATTTCTCTTTCTGATCTTTTGTTGTTAGTGTATAGGAATGCAAGAGATTTCTGTGCATTAATTTTGTATCTTGCAACTTTACCAAATTCATTGATTATCTCTAGTAGTTTTCTGGTGGCATCTTTAGGATTCTTTATGTATAGTATCATGTCATCTGCAAACAGTGACAGTTTAACTTCTTCTTTTCCAATTTATATTCCTTTTATTTCTTTTTCTTCTCCGATTTCTGTGGCTAGGACTTCCAAAACTGTGTTGAATAATAGTGGCAAGAGTGGACATCCTTGTCCTTTTCCTGATCTTAGAGGAAATGCTTTCAGTTTTTCACCATTGAGAATGATGTTTGCTGTGGGTTTGTCATATATAGCCTTTATTATGTTTAGTTAGGTTCCCTCTGTGCCCACTTTCTGGAGAGTTTTTATCATAAATGGGTGTTGAATTTTGTCAAAAGCTTTTTCTGAATCTATTGAGATGATCATATGGCTTTTCTTCTTCAATTTGTTAATATGGTGTATCACATTGATTGATTTACGTATATTGAAGAATCTTTGCATCCCTGGGATAAGTCCCACTTGATCATGGTGTGTGATCCTTTTAATGTGTTGTTGGATTCTGTTTGCTAGTATTTTGTTGGGGATTTTTGCATCTATATTCATCGGTGATATTGGTCTGTAATTTACAATGGACACCGCAGAAATACAAAGCATCATAAGAGACTACTACAAGCAACTCTGTGCCAATAAAATGGACAACCAGGAAGAAATGGACAAATTCTTAGAAAGGTATAACCTTCCAAGACTGAACCAGGAAGAAATAGAAAATATGAGTAAACCAATCACAAGTAATGAAATTGTGATTAAAAATCTTCCAACAAACAAAAGTCCAGGACCAGATGGCTTCACAGGTGAATTCTATCAAACATTTACAGAAGAGCTAACACCAATCCTTCTCAAACTCTTCCAAACAATTGCAGAGGAAGGAACACTCCCAAACTCATTCTATGAGGCCACCATCACCCTGATACCAAAACCAGAGCATCAGATTTCTGTGGTAATGTTTCAGGAACTGCTGAAGAAGGTCAGAGAGCATGGGTGACTATCAGGGATCTTCCACTTTGTTTCAACCAAATTTTGCTCTTAATCACTTTTATATTAGGGAGTTCTGTTAGGAAAGAGACTCCACTGCATAAAGAAGTGTGAAAATGACGACTTGATATTTTAGTTCATCAACAAATTTATTCAATTAATTTTTGTGTTCCAGGCACTTCTATGTGTGCCAGAGGCTACAACAGTTAAACAAACAAACAAACAAAAAATAGGCAAATTTCCTGAGGTCAAAGAAGTAGTAAGACGCCAGATCATGTAGGGCTTTGTAAGTCATTGCAAGAACTTTGGCTTTCATTCTAAATGAGATGAGAAACCAGATGACTTCATCTCATTTACCTTTTGAGGAGTACTCTTGATGCTGTGTTGAAAACAGATTTGAGAGGGGCAAAGATGAATTCAGGGAGACCAGTTATGTGGCTAATCCAATACCTAATGAGAGACGATGGTTGTTTGTACCAACTTGGTAGTAGTGGAAGTGAAGGGAGGTAGTCAGATTTTGGATATATTTTGGAAGTACAGGCAGCAGAATTTTCTGATGGTTTAGAGATGGGTGTGACAGTAAGAGAGGAGTAAGTTAAGGATTACTGCAAAGATTTTTGCCTAAGCAAATTGAAGCAAAGAGTCGCCATTAATTAACAAGGAAATTGTGGCAGACACAGATTTTTGGGAGAGTGCAGGGAGGATCAGCCATTCAGTTTCGTACATATTGTTCAATTTTCCTATTAGATATCTAGTGGAGGTGGTGAGTAACCTAGCAGATATACTAATCTGGAGCTCACTGGCATGGTTAGGTTTGGATACATATATTTGGAAGTCATCAATATATGTATGATATTTAAAGCCAGGCAGCTGGAAGAGATTACTAGGGGAGTATGTTTCTAGGAAAAAGAAGAGATTGCAGGATTAACCTGGGGAATACTCCCACAATTAGAAGAGGATGAGAAAAAGCCAGCCAAAGAAATTGAGACTAACTGGCCAGTGAAGTAGGGGGAAAACCAGAAGGAAAGTGATATCCCAGAATCCAACTAAAGAAAGGATTTCAAGGGGAGATCAGCTCGGTGCTTTGTGACCACCTAGAGGGGTGGGATAGGCAGGGTGGGAGGGACACGCAAGATGGAGGGGATATGGGGATATATGTATACATATAGTTGATTCACTTTGTTATACAGCAGGAACTAACACACCATTGTAAAGCACTTATACTCCAATAAAGATGTTAAAAAAAGAAGTATTGATTGTGTCAGTTGTTGCTTAGGAGTCAAATTCGATGTGGATTGATTGATCATTAACCACTAGATTTAGCAATGCAGGAACAGATTGCTCGTGTTGGTCACCTTGACAGGAGCACTTTTAGTGTAGTAGTGGAGTTGGAAGTCTGAAGTGGGCTCAAGAAATAAAGGAAAGGAAGGAATCGGAAATAGTACAGACAGCTCTTTTGGGGAGTTTTGCTGTAGAGAGGAACAACAACAAAAAAGGAATTGATGGCTAGAGAGAGGGATTTTTAAAAGATAGGAGATAAGACAGCATGTCTGTGTTCTCATAGCAGTGATAGCAAGGGGAAATTTGTTGATGCTGGAGAGAGAGAGGACAATTGTTTGAACCTTATCCTTAAGTAATGAAAGATGATAGGATTTAGTGCATTAGTAGGTGGGATGACTTGCTAAAGGGACAGGAGCAGTGTGTTTATAATAATAGGAAGGAAGGCAGAAAATAAGAAAACAGATACATGTTGTTTGATAAATATGGTTGGTTCTAAACCATATTTAGCGTGGAATGTCTCATCTAATTTTTTTCTTTTTTTCTGGAAATGGAAAAGGTAGCAGGACCATTATCTGAGAATCAGGATCAGGGGAGGAGGTTAAAGTTCTATGGATAGAAAAAATATGAAATTCTTTTCTAGGAGAATGGAGATGATAATGAATTAAGGAAATGTAGTACAATTACCTGGAAGCAATAAGAACTGACCTGGAATTAGTGGTTATAAATTTTCATGGCAACTAGTTAGTGTGGTTTTGTGTTTTTCTCTAGATATGTGTATTTCTTACACATAGATTCACAGCTCCCAAGGTATGTGTCCTGAGAGAGACTGAGGAAGAAACCATGCTGTCCTTCTAAACCTAGCCTCAGAAGACAGAAGTGTTACTTCTACCACACTCTGTTGGTCCTAGATCTTCCTGGGTTCAAGGAGAGGGAATATAGACATTGTCCTCTCAGTAGAGGGATGTCATTGTCACATTTTAAGAAGAACATGTGGAATGGGGTATGTAATGGTGTAGCCACCTTTGGAAAATACAATCCACTCAAGTGTTTATCCCAATTCCTGGCACAGAGTAAGTACTCAATAAGTGTCATTATTATTATTAAATAAAACCTGAAATGAGGCCTCAATTTGGATAAGTACCTTAGGGTGGTAGTGGTACCATAGCAGGTTATCATGTATAGTTATTCAATCAGTCTTTTATTCACTAATCACACTGTATTAGAAGGGAAAGGATCTTTGCAAAATGGTTCGCTTTGTAAAATGATTGGCTTCAGGTCATAATCCAGTTCATGGCCTGGATTTTGATTCTTGTCTTCTGATTCATAATTCTCTTTGAGTAGCTCTTGGGATTAAGTATAGTATTTCATCAAATCTACACATTTTCCCCACAGTTTTATCATCTCCGAAATTAGGACAGAATTGCAGCATTTTATTTTTTTCCCTTGGTAATACATAAAGCAATCAGTGTTGTCTTACATCTGATGAAATTAGTTATGTGAATTGATAATAAAGATCAACAATTCCCAAACATTTTTTACAATATGAAACATAATTCATACTCAGGACTTAATGCTTTCCTACTGATGGGCAATTTCTAATTTCTTTTGGTAGTTTTACTCCTTTCCTTTCCCTCTTACTTAAGACATTAACTGAGATTTACATTAATATAGATGCAAAGTTGAAATTATTCTAATTTAAGATTTACTCTATTTTAAAAATTGGTTTGTAAACTATGTTACTTTATCAGTAGTAGCATTACTTGTGACACACTTTACAACTGTGTTACAACATAGTGGTTGAGAACTACTGATCCAGATCATGAAACAATATCCAATTACAGATCTAGGAAAAGGTTACTTGTTAATAATCTACTATCTGCCATTTCCCAAATATATTATATATATTCATATTGGCAGCAGTAGTTTGATATATTCTCTTTTCTCTGCCAGGATTGTCCAGTTGTTTTCCTCTAAAAAAGTAAAATCCTCCAATAAGTAAAATCTTACTGCATCTCTCAAGGTACAGTTTAAATATCACCTCTATAGTGAAGCATTTCTTTTTTTTTTTTTTTAAGATTTATTTATTTATTTTTTTATTTTTTTTTATGTTGTTATTTTTATTTTTTTTATTTTTTTTATTTTTTTTAAACATCTTTATTGGGGTATAATTGCTTTACAATGGTGTGTTAGTTTCTGCTTTATAACAAAGTGAATCAGTTATACATATACATATGTTCCCATATGTCTTCCCTCTTGCGTCTCCCTCCCTCCTTCCCTCCCTCCCTATCCCACCCCTCCAGGCTGTCACAAAGCACCGAGCCAATATCCCTGTGCCATGCGGCTGCTTCCCACTAGCTATCTACCTTACTACGTTTGTTAGTGTGTATATGTCCATGACTCTCTCTCGCCCCGTCACAGCTCACCCTTCCCCCTCCCCATAACCTCAAGTCCGTTCTCTAGGAGGTCTGCGTCTTTATTCCTGCCTTACCCCTAGGTTCTTCATGACATTTTTTTTTTCTTAAATTCCATATATATGTGTTAGCATACGGTATTTGTCTTTTTCTTTCTGACTTACTTCACTCTGTATGACAGACTCTAGGTCTATCCACCTCATTACAAATAGCTCAATTTCGTTTCTTTTTATGGCTGAGTAATATTCCATTGTATATATGTGCCACATCTTCTTTATCCATTCATCCGATGATGGGCACTTAGGTTGTTTCCATCTCCGGGCTACTGTAAATAGAGCTGCAATGAACATTTTGGTACATGACTCTTTTTGAATTTCGGTTTTCTCAGGGTATATGCCCAGTAGTGGGATTGCTGGGTCATATGGTAGTTCTATTTGTAGTTTTTTAAGGAACCTCCATACTGTTCTCCATAGTGGCTGAACCAATTCACATTCCCACCAGCAGTGCAAGAGTGTTCCCTTTTCTCCACACCCTCTCCAGCATTTATTGTTTCTAGATTTTTTGATGATCACCATTCTGACTGGTGTGAGACGATATCTCATAGTAGTTTTGACTTGCATTTCTCTAATGATTAATGATGTTGAGCATTCTTTCATGTGTTTGTTGGCAGTCTGTATATCTTCTTTGGAGAAATGTCTATTTAGGTCTTCTGCCCATTTTTGGATTGGGTTGTTTGTTTTTTTGTTATTGAGCTGCATGAGCTGCTTGTAAATTTTGGAGATTAATCCTTTGTCGGTTGCTTCATTTGCAAATATTTTCTCCCATTCTGAGGGTTGTCTTTTGGTCTTGTTTATGGTTTCCTTTGCTGTGCAAAAGCTTTGAAGTTTCATTAGGTCCCATTTGTTTATTTTTGTTTTTATTTCCATTACTCTAGGAGGTGGGTCAGAAAGAATCTTGCTGTGATTTATGTCATAGAGTGTTCTGCCTATGTTTTCCTCTAAGAGTTTGATAGTTTCTGGCCTTATATTTAGGTCTTTAATCCATTTTGAGCTTATTTTTGTGTATGGTGTTAGGGAGTGATCTAATCTCATACTTTTACATGTACCTGTCCAGTTTTCCCAGCACCACTTATTGAATAGGCTGTCCTTTCTCCACTGTACATTCCTGCCACCTTTATCAAAGATAAGGTGTCCATATGTGCATGGGTTTATCTCTGGGCTTTCTATCCTGTTCCATTGATCTATCTTTCTGTTTTTGTGCCAGTACCATACCGTCTTGATAACTGTAGCTTTGTAGTATAGTCTGAAGTCAGGGAGCCTGATTCCTCCAGTTCCTTTTTTTGTTCTCAAGATTGCTTTGGCTATTCGGGGTCTTTTGTGTTTCCATACAAATTGCGAAATTTTTTGTTCTAGTTCTGTGAAAAATGCCAGTGGTAGTTTGATAGGGATTGCATTGAATCTATAGATTGCTTTGGGTAGTAGAGTCATTTTCACAATGTTGATTCTTCCAATCCAAGAACATGGTATATGTCTCCACCTATTTGTATCATCTTTAATTTCTTTCATCAGTGTCTTATAATTTTCTGCATACAGGTCTTTTGTCTCCTTAGGTAGGTTTATTCCTAGATATTTTATTCTTTTTGTTGCAATGGTAAATGGGAGTGTTTTCTTGATTTCACTTTCAGATTTTTCATCATTAGTATATAGGAATGCCAGAGATTTCTGTGCATTAATTTTGTATCCTGCCACTTTACCAAATTCATTGATTAGCTCTAGTAGTTTTCTGGTAGCATCTTTAGGATTCTCTATGTATAGGATCATGTCATCTGCAAACAGTGACAGCTTTACTTCTTCTTTTCCGATTTGGATTCCTTTTATTTCCTTCTCTTCTCTGATTGCTGTGGCTAAAACTTCCAAAACTATGTTGAATAAGAGTGGTGAGAGTGGGCACCCTTGTCTTGTTCCTGATCTTAGTGGAAATGCTTTCAGTTTTTCACCATTGAGGATGATGTTTGCTGTGGGCTTGTCGTATATGGCCTTTATTATGTTGAGGAAAGTTCCCTCTATGCCTACTTTCTGCAGGGTTTTTATCATAAATGGGTGTTGAATTTTGTCAAAAGCTTTCTCTGCATCTATTGAGATGATCATATGGTTTTTCTCCTTCAATTTGTTAATATGGTTTATCACATTGATAGATTTGTGTATATTGAAGAATCCTTGCATTTCTGGAACAAACCCCACTTGATCATGGTGTATGATCCTTTTAATGTGCTGTTGGATTCTGTTTGCTAGTATTTTGTTGAGGATTTTTGCATCTATGTTCATCAGTGATATTGGTCTGTAGTTTTCTTTCTTTGTGACATCCTTGCCTGGTTTTGGTATCAAGGTGATGGTGGCCTCGTAGAAGGAGTTTGGGAGTGTTCCTCCCTCTGCTATATTTTGGAAGAGTTTGAGAAGGATAGGTGTTAGCTCTTCTCTAAATGTTTGATAGAATTCGCCTGTGAAGCCATCTGGTCCTGGGCTATTCTTTGTTGGAAGATTTTTAATCACAGTTTCAATTTCAGTGCTTGTGATTGGTCTGTTCATATTTTCTATTTCTTCCTGATTCAGTCTTGGCAGGTTGTACATTTCTAAGAATTTGTCCATTTCTTCCAGATTGTCCATTTTATTGGCATAGAGTTGCTTGTAGTAATCTCTCATGATCTCTTTTATTTCTGCAGTGTCAGTTGTTACCTCTCCTTTTTCATTTCTAATTCTATTGATTTGAGTCTTCTCCCTTTTTTTCTTGATGAGTCTGGCTAGTGGTTTATCTATTTTGTTTATCTTCTCAAAGAACCAGCTTTTAGTTTTATTGATCTTTGCTATTGTTTCCTTCATTTCTTTTTCATTTATTTCTGATCTGATTTTTAGAATTTCTTTCCTTCTGCTAGCTTTGGGGTTTTTTTGTTCTTCTTTCTCTAATTGCTTGAGGTGCAAGGTTAGGTTGTTTATTCTAGATGTTTCCTGCTTCTTAAGGTGGGCTTGTATTGCTATAAACTTCCCCCTTAGAACTGCTTTTGCTGCATCCCACAGGTTTTGGGTCGTTGTGTCTCCATTGTCATTTGTTTCTAGGTATTTTTTGATTTCCTCTTTGATTTCTTCAGTGATCACTTCATTATTAAGTAGTGTATTGTTTAGCCTCCATGTGTTTGTATTTTTTACAGATCTTTTCCTGTAATTGATATCTAGTCTCATGGCGTTGTGGTCAGAAAAGATACTTGATACAATTTCAATTTTCTTAAATTTACCAAGGCTTGATTTGTGACCCAAGATATGATCTATCCTGGAGAATGTTCCATGAGCACTTGAGAAAAATGTGTATTCTGTTGTTTTTGGATGGAGTGTCCTATAAATATCAATTAAGTCCATCTTGTTTAATGTATCATTTAAAGCTTGTGTTTCCTTATTTATTTTCATTTTGGATGATCTGTCCATGGGTGAAAGTGGGGTGTTTAAGTCCCCTACTATGAATGTGTTACTGTCGATTTCCCCTTTTATAGCTGTTAGTATTTGCCTTATGTATTGAGGTGCTCCTATGTTGGGTGCATAAATATTTACAATTGTTATATCTTCTTCTTGGATCGATCCCTTGATCATTATGTAGTGTCCTTCTTTGTTTCTTCTAATAGTCCTTATTTTAAAGTCTATTTTGTCTGATATGAGAATTGCTACTCCAGCTTTCTTTTGGTTTCCATTTGCATGGAATATCTTTTTCCATCCCCTTACTTTCAGTCTGTATGTGTCTCTAGGTCTGAAGTGGGTCTCTTGTAGACAGCATATATATGAGTCTTGTTTTTGTATCCATTCAGCTAATCTGTGTCTTTTGGTGGGAGCATTTAGTCCATTTACATTTAAGGTAATTATCGATATGTATGTTCCTATTCCCATTTTCTAAATTGTTTTGGGTTCGTTATTATAGGTCTTTTCCTTCTCTTGTGTTTCTTGCCTAGAGAAGATCCTTTAGCATTTGTTGTAAAGCTGGTTTGGTGGGGCTGAACTCTCTCAGCTTTTGCTTGTCTGTAAAGGTTTTAATTTCTCCATCAAATCTGAATGAGATCCTTGCTGGGTAAAGTAGTCTTGGCTGCAGGTTTTTCTCCTTCATCACTTTCAGTATGTCCTGCCACTCCCTTCTGGCTTGTAGGGTTTCTGCTGAGAGATCAGCTGTTAACCTTATGGGGATTCCCTTATGTGTTATTTGTTGTTTTTCCCTTGCTGCTTTTAATATGCTTTCTTTGTATTTAATTTTTGACAGTTTGATTAATATGTGTCTTGGCGTATTTCTCCTTGTATTTATCCTGTATGGGACTCTCTGTGCTTCCTGGACTTGATTAACTATTTCCTTTCCCATATTAGGGAAGTTTTCAACTATAATCTCTTCAAATATTTTCTCAGTCCCTTTCTTTTTCTCTTCTTCTTCTGGAACCCCTATAATTCGAATGTTGGTGCGTTTAATGTTGTCCCAGAGGTCTCTGAGACTGTCCTCAGTTCTTTTCATTCTTTTTTCTTTATTCTGCTCTGCAGTAGTTATTTCCACTATTTTATCTTCCAGGTCACTTATCCGTTCTTCTGCCTCAGTTATTCTGCTATTGATCCCATCTAGAGTATTTTTAATTTCATTTATTGTGTTGTTCATCGTTGCTTGTTTCATCTTTAGTTCTTCTAGGTCCTTGTTAACTGATTCTTGCATTTTGTCCATTCTGTTGTCCATTCTATCTCCAAGATTTCGGATCAACCTTACTATCATTATTCTGAATTCTTTTTCAGGTAGACTGCCTATTTCCTCTTCATTTGTTAGGTCTGGTGCATTTTTATCTTGCTCCTTTATCTGCTGTGTGTTTTTCTGTTTTCTCATTTTGCTTATCTTACTGTGTTTGGGGTCTCCTTTTTGCAGGCTGCAGGTTCGTAGTTCCTCCTGTTTTTGATGTCTGTCTCCAGTGGCTAAGGTTGGTTCAGTGGGTTGTGTAGGCTTCCTGGTGGAGGGGACTAGTGCCTGTGTTGTGGTGGATGAGGCTGGATCTTGTCTCTCTAGTGGGCAGGTTCACGTCTGGTGGTGTGTTTTGGGGTGTCTGTGCCCTTATTATGATTTTAGGCAGCCTCTCTGCTAATGGGTGGGGTTGTGTTCCTATTTTGCTAGTTGTTTGGCACAGGTTGTCTAGCACTGTGGCTTGCTGGTCGTTGAGTGAAGCTGGGTGCTGGTGTTAAGATGGAGGTCTCTGGGAGATTTTCGCCGTTTGATATTATGTGGAGCTGGGAGGTCTCTTGTGGACCAGTGTCCTGAAGTTGGCTCTCCTACCTCAGAGGCAGAGCCCTGACTCCTGGCTGGAGCACCAAGAGCCTTTCATCCACACGGCTCAGAATAAAAGGGAGAAAAAGTAGAGGGAATTAGTAGAAGTATGAGGAAAGAAAGAAGGAAAGGAGAGAAGGAAGGAGGGAAGGAAGGAAGGAAGGAAGAAAGAAAGAAAGAAGCAAAGAAGGAAGGAAGGCAAGAAGGAACGAAAGGAGGGAGGGAGGGAGGGAGGAAGGAAGGAAGGAGGGAAAGAAGGAAAAACAGAAAGAAGATACAGTAAAAATAAAATAAAGTATAATAAAGTTACTGAATTAAAAAATTCTTATTTAGAAAAAAAAAAAAAGGGACGGATAGAACCTTAGGACAAATGTTGGAAGCAAAGCTATACAGACAAAATCTTACACAGAAGCGTACACATACACCCTCACTAAAAGAGGTAAAGGGGGAAAAATCATAAATCTTGCTGTCAGAGACCACCTCCTCAATTTGGGATGATTCGTTGTCTAAAGGAGGGAAGGAAGGAAGGAAAGAAAGAAAGAAAGAAAGAAAGGACGAAGGTAAAGTATAATAACGTTCTTAAAATTAAAATTGATTATTAAGAAAAAAAATTTTAAGAAAAAACCATGGACGGATAGAACCCTAGGACAAATGGTGGAAGCAAGACTATACAGACAAGATCTCACACAGAAGCATACACATACACATTCACAAAAAGAGGAATAGGGAAAAAAATCATAGATCTTGCTCCCAAAGTCTACCTCCTTAATTTGGGATGATTGGCTGTCTATTCAAGTATTCCACAGATGCAGGGTACATCAGGTTGATTGTGGAGCTTTAATCCGCTGCTTCTGAGGCTGCTGGGAGAGATTTCCCTTTCTCTTCTTTGTTCTCACAGCTCACAGGGGCTCAGCTTTGGATTTGGCCCTGCCTCTGCGTGTAGGTCGCTGGAGGGCGTCTGTTTTTTGCTCAGACAGGACGGGGTTAAAGGAGCCGCTGATTCGGGGGTTCTGGCGTACTGAGGCCGGCGGGGAGGGAGGGGCACGGAATGCGGGGCGGGCCTGCGGCGGCAAAGTCCGGCGTGACCCTGCACCAGCCCGAGGCCCGCCGTGCGCTCTCCCGGGGAAGTCGTCCCCGGATCCCGGGAACCCGGTAGTGGCGGGCTGCACAGGCTCCGCGGAAGAGGGGCGTGGAGAGCGACCTGCGCTTGCACACAGGCCCCTTGGTGGCGGGAGCAGCAGCCCCAACGTCTCCCGTCCGCCTCTGGGGTCCGCGCCTCCAGCCGCGGCTTGCGCCCGTCTCTGGCGTCCGCGCCCTCAGCCGCGGCTCGCGCCCGTCTCTGGGGTCCGCGCTTTCAGCCGCGGCTCGCGCCCGTCTCTGGGGTTCGCGCTTTCAGCCGCGGCTCGCGCCCGTCTCTGGGGTTCGCGCTTTTAGCCGCGGCTCGCGCCCGTCTCTGGAGTTCCTTTAAGCAGCGTTCTTAAACCCCTCTCCTCACGCACCAGGAAACAAAGAGGGAAGAAAAAGTCTCTTGCCTCTTCGGCAGGTGCAGACTTTTCCCCGGACTCCCTCCCGGCTAGCTGTGGCGCACTAACCCCTTCAGGCCATGTTCAAGCCGCCAACCCCAGTCCTCTCCCTGCGCTCAGTCCGAAACCGAAACCTGAGCCTCAGAGCCTCAGCTCGCAGCCCCGCCCGCCCCGGCGGGTGAGCAGACAAGCCTCTCGGGCTGGTGAGTGCCGGTCGGCACCGATCCTCTGTGCGGGAATCTCCCCGCTTTGCCCTCCACACCCGTTGCTGTGCACTCCTCCGCGGCTTCGAAGCTCCCCCCTCCGCCTCCCGCAGTCTCCGCCCGCGAAGGGGCTTCCTAGTGTGTGGAAACTTTTCCTCCTTCACAGCTCCCTCCCACTGGTGCAGGTGCCGTCCCTATCCTTTTGTCTCTGTTTATTCTTTTTTTTCTTTTGCCCTACCCAGGTACGTGGGGAGTTTCTTGCCTTTTGGGAGGTCTGAGGTCTTCTGCCAGCCTTCAGTAGGTGTTCGGTAGGAGTTGTTCCACGTGTAGATGTATTTCTGGTGTATCTGTGGGGAGGAAGGTGATCTCCGCGTCTTACTCTTCCGCCATTTTCCTGCTCTCTCGAAGCATTTCTTAAGTTTTAAAAAATCTCTCCCCTTTCTGAATAATCAACATTTTTCATGAAATGCCATAGTTTTTTCATACTAAGAAGCAAATTTTTTTCACATTATAACATTTTGAAAATATAAATTCTTTTTGCCATCAAATGCTTGGCATCGTTTAATGGTAGCATTTTTTCCTTTCTAGTGATATATAAAATAATTGTGCATATTTTAATTGATAGCAACTTAGCTGTAATGAAATAGGATAGCATGGATATATATTAAGGTATGTTACACTAAGCTGTGCTGTCGTATATTTTACCTGTCTGTCTGCCTTTCTTGAATGTAAGTTTCTTGAGGTCCTATTTGCACCCACAGATCCTAAAACAGTTTCACACTGTGTAATCATTAAAATGAATTCTGATGTGTGTAATCTATACAATCATTTAATCAGTCACTTGTTATTAAAGAAGAATACATTGGTAATACCAAAGGAGCAAGATGTTTAAAAAATAAGCTAATTATGGAGAATAATTTACCTTCCTATTTCAAATATTGCATTTTAGCTAGCTTTGGTTTTGTTTTGGAACTTGAGAGTTGGTTGAAGCGTATCTGGCCCCTTAGATCTACTGACTTTTATGGTTTGGTCCCTATCTTTAAAATCTGCTGCTTTCAGAGCTGGCAATGCATTAAGAG
Organism: Grampus griseus; assembly: GCF_964374135.1. Classification (NCBI taxonomy): domain Eukaryota; kingdom Metazoa; phylum Chordata; class Mammalia; order Artiodactyla; family Delphinidae; genus Grampus; species Grampus griseus. The sequence continues at coordinate 32,963,659 of NC_139011.1, read as the reverse complement.
CACATTACCACAAACTTAGTGGCTTAAAACAACACATTTTACCACCTTACAATTTCTGTTGTTCAGGAGTCTCAGCATGGCTTCACTGAGTATTCTGTTTAGGATCTCAAGCTACAATTAGGTTGTTGCCTGGGCTGTGTTTCTGGAGGCTTGATGGGGGAAGAATCTAATTTCAGGTTCAATCAGATTGTTGGCAGAATTCATATCTTTGTGATTGGATGCAACTTGAAGTTCCTAGATGGTGCCCATCGTTCCTGAAGACTGCCTGCTCTTCCTTGCCACGTGGGCTGCTTACTTCATCAAGCAGGCAAAGGAGGCTTAGAGCAAGTTCACTAGCTAGGGTGGATATTTTAACAGTATCATGAGAGTGAGATTCCATCACTATGCCATTCCACCACCTTGATTAGGAGCAAGTCACAGATCCTTTACAAAGGCATAAACACTATGAGGTGGGGATTATGGGCATCATTTTAGACTCAGTTCTCCACACTCACCCCAATAGTTGTCTCTGAAGCAACTCCATGGAACATAGTTTGAAAACCATTGCCTTTGATAATATTCCCAATGTATAACTTTTTTTTTTTTAACTTGGGCTATTAGTCTCCCTTAATACTGAATATTTTCCTTGAAGGACTTAAGCCTTATGATCAGTTTTAATGGCTTTCTTAGGGAAAATGACCCTCCAGGAAGGTTTCAGCATTATGTATCAAAATATAGTTCTTGGAACACTTGTCCTATGGGAAAGGTTAGTGTTCCAAATAAGTTTGTGGAAACTGTAGATTACATAATTCTTGTACAGAAGCATATTGTCATTACTATAGGAAAAATTCTGCACTCAAGAAATCTATTTAATTGCATTTAATCCAGAGTTTTCTAATCTTATTTGACTAGAGGACCTTTATATCACTCAAGCCTATTAACATTTTGCAGAAGCAGTGTTTCCTGTTGGAAAATGCCAACACAAATAGCCTGACAAGCTGAGGAAGAAAGTAAAATACCAAGAAGAAAAATGAGAGGAAAAATAAAAGGGCCATAGATAAATTTTCCCTATCTATTTAGAATGAAATTATGATTATTTTACTTTAATAATGATGAAGATGGTCATGATACCATCAACATTGGCATGACTCTATAATTTGCCAAACACTTTCATGACCATTATCTTACTTAAGCCTCTCAACAATCTGTGATATCACGATTAATCTCTTTTTATGTAAATGAGGCCTAATGTATTATGTGATTTGCCCAAGTCATAAAATTAGTAAGGAGTGGAGCCAATACTTTAACATAGGTTTTGTGGCTTCAGCTATAAAACTCTTTCTGTTGCAACATGCTGTGACTTTATAAACATGATTAAGTTAAAAATAAAGATGTTGAAGAATACCTTTGTATACTATGTGATTTAATTGAAAACATTTATTAACCTAAACAAATGAAAAACTGTGACATAAAACAGTTTATAAATTCTTGCATTCATTTAATGACTGTAGGGAAAATGTTATAAATAGAATATCTGAACTTTTTTTCCTCTGTGCATCAAACACAACATGACACAGACACACGTACTATTGGGTTAGTTTATATTTTGCAGTAGAGATAAGTGAAGGAGAAAATCTTAGCCTAAGATGTGAATCTTTTCATTATTTTTAACCAGGTTTTATATTTAAATGTGTTTAATTCAAACTAATAGAATCACTGAATATCAGAGATCGGTAGGATTTAGTGATCTTTTAATGTAACTTTATTACACTGATTGTTCACTATATCATGCTAACAAGTGGTACTCCAGCTTTTCTTTGAACACTTCCAGTGATGGGATTATCAATACCTATGAAGGCAGCAACACATTATTTTTAACTTTTAATTTCAGAATAATTATAAATTTGCAGGAAATTGCAAAGATAGTACATAGAGATCCCATGTGCCCTTTACCTAGTTTCCCCCAATGGTTATATCTTGTTTAACTATAGAACAATATCAAAACCAGGAAATTGACATTGGAACAATGTGTTTGTTTAGGTTTGTGACATCACATATATGGATTCATATAAGTACCACTGTTACAAAGATACAGAGCTATACCATCACAGAGATCTTCCTTATGCTGCCACTTTATATTTAGTAACACCTTCGTCCCTCCCCACCCTGTCCCTAACCTCTGCTAACCACTAATTTATTCTCTATTTCTATAATTTTATTATTTATACTATATAAATGAAATCATGTGGTATGTGATATTTTGTTATTTTCTTTTTCATTCAGCATATTACCCTTGAGGTGCATCTATGTTGTACGTATCAATAGTTTTTTCCTTTTTATTAGTGAGTATTATTCCATGGTATGGATATAACACAGTTTGTTTAGCCATTTGCCTATTAAAGGACATTTTGTTTGTTTCCACTTTTTGGCTGTTACAAATAAAGATATCCTTTTTCGTGAGAATTCTCATCACATAAAGCATTTTGCCTTTTGTCTTAAGTATGATCTTAACTAGGTTTTTGGTTGATGTCCTTTATTTATTTGAGCAAGTTCTCCTCATTCCTTGCTTTCTATGAGTTGTATTTTTTATTTTAAATCATGAATTTTTTCTGCATCAATGAATAGGATCATGATATTTTTTCTTTTGTAACTTGTGAATGTGATAGCTTACATTGATTTTTTTTTTTTTTTTTTTTTTGCGGTATGCGGGCCTCTCACTGTTGTGGCCTCTCCCATTGCGGAGCACAGGCTCCGAATGCGCAGGCTCAGCGGCCATGGCTCACGGGCCCAGCCGCTCTGCGGCATGTGGGATCTTCCCAGATCGGGGCACGAACCCGTGTCCGCTGCATTGGCAGGCGGACTCTCAACCACTGCACCACCAGGGAAGCCCTACATTGATTTTTAATATTCAACCAGCCTTGCATTCTAGCAATAAACCCCATTTGGTCAGAGTGTATAATTCTTTTTATATATTGCTGAATTATATTTGCTAATATTCTGTTAAGGATTTATGTGTCTGTATTTATGAGGGAGTTGGTCTGCATTTTTCTTGTTTGCCATTTTCTTTTTTGTTTTCTGTTCCGTTTTTTATTTTTGCTTTCTTTTTCTTGCCTTTCTATAGGTTATTTGAACTTTTTTAAAACAATTGCATTTTGATTCATCTGTAGTGTTTTTGAGTGTATTTCTTTGCAAAGATTTTTTTCTAGTGGTTGCTCTAAGTACTGTGTATACATATGTATAACTTATCACATCCTGCTGGTGTTGATATTTTACTAGTTAGACAGATGTAGAAATTTACATACTTTAAGTTCTTTTATCTTTCCCTGTTTATAAGGTAATTATCTTAAATATTTCTTCTATGTATGTTGAAAGGCATATCAGACAATGTATACTTTTTGCTTCAAACATCAACATAATTTAGAAAACTGAAGAGGAGGAGGAAAGCCTATTGTATTCACCCATATTTTTACTTACCATGTTCTTTATTCCTTCTTGATATTTTCAGGTTCCTTCTTTTTCTGTTTCAATTCAGGGTTGACATTTCTTTTATTTCAGCAATTGAAAAATATTGTGCCATTTCTTTCTGGCCTCCAAGGTTTCTGATGAGAAATTTTATCACTGTCATTGGAATTGTCTTTCCCCTTTAGATCAGTTGTTGTTTCTTTCTTGCCTCTTTCAAAACAGTTTGTCTTTAGTTTTTAGGTTGATTATGATGTGTCTTGGCACAGATTTCTTTGTGTAATTCTTGTTTGGGGGCTTATGTAGTTTCTTGAATCAGTAGGCTTACATGTTTTGCAAATCTGGGAAATTTTCAGTCATTATTTCTTCAAATACTTTTTCTGACCCCATCTTTCTCCTCTCCTGGAACTACAATGACATGAATCTTCTATTATTTTAATTATATATTATAATCACCAAAGTCCCTGAGGCTCTGTTTATTTTATTATTTATCTATTGTCTCTGTTTTTCAGATTGGGTTATTTCTGCTCTATTTTCAAGTACATTGTTGTTCCTCTGTCCTTTCCATTCTGTTCTTGAACCCATCCATTTGCTTTTAAAATTTCAGTCATTTTTCAAAAAGTTCTAAAATTTCCATTTTGTTCTTTTTGTCTTCCATTTCTTGTTCTAGAACTGGAAAGTTCAGCAGTACATTCTTGACTGCTACTAAAGGAAAAACATCTTAGTTCTGCCCTTTGAAGCTATGTAAAATAAGAATACTAAATGATAAGTATTATTATCTAAATATTAGCAGTCCTGATAGTTCAGGACTACTTTCTATATATTTTCTATATGTATTGTATATGTTCTGATTACCTTATTTAATTCTTACAGTAACACTAATATTTACTCATGTAAGAAATGTTTACTGAGGGCTTACCTTATGTGACTTTTTTTGTTTGTTTGATATTTTTGCTTTAGCTTCAAATGGTCAGACAGCTGACTTCTTATTTATGTACAGAGGGAAAAACTACATTTCCGCAATTTTGGTAGTTTGTAGGCATACGGGAGAAGAGAGATTGCAAGCTGAAGTCTCACATCTTCACATAAACCAGCCAAAAATTTTTATTTATAGTCTCCATATTATATTTAATCCAATTCAGAGATTTATCAATACTTTGTTGTGGAACAGTGGTGTATTTCGAAAGAGGTACAGGTTTTCTGAAATACAGATATGCTCAGGGTTTTGGGTAGCCATAAAATCTTAATTGTCATTTGTGCAGTGAAAAGGATTGGGAAGCACTTCTCTAGTTAACAGGTTGAAGAATGTATTTTTTTTCCCTACAAATTGAACTTTGCATATGTTAATAGCACAGCTTCATCATCCTACACAAATAAACTTCTGTGAATATACTAAAAACTATTGAATTGTACACTTTAAATGGGTGAGTTTTATGGTATGTGAATTACATCTCAATAAAGTTAAAAAAAAAAAAGAATTGTCTCCTGTTCTTCTCAAACAGTGAGATCAATCACCTGGTGGGCTTGTTAAACCAAATTTCTAGGCATCACCTACAGAATTCCTGATTAAGTCTAGGTGGTACCCAAGAATCTGCATTTCTAACAAGTTCCCAGGTGCTATTGATTATGCTATTTTAGGGATTTTGTGAACCATTCATCTACACAGAATTTTCCTACTTCCTCATTTTCCTTTGACTCTTCAGTTACTTCAGTCTGATTTTAATTTCATCATTCTACCCAGAGTGCTTTTTCTAACATCCTTCCTGATATTAATGTTGCCAAATCAAATGCATAATTTTCAGTTCCTTATCTTAGGTGATGTGTAGAAATCATTCTGTAGTTGATTTCCCCTCCTGTTTAAGAAATTCTCTTTCTCTTTGGTCTGGAGACCTCCATCTTTCTCCCTCCTTTCTTCTTTTCTATCTCTACATGCTCTCAGTCTCTCTCTCTCATCTCAAATCAAACTCTGTTAGAATTCAATCTGGGTCCTCTTCATATCTTACCTTACTCTTTGTTTGTCCTTCTTAACACTCTTATTTCTACCTCCAAAACATCTCTCAGTTCCCTTTCTTACCATGTCTATTACCATCACCTATGTTCAAGCCATAATCACCTGTTGCATGAGTTATTGCAACTTTTTTTTAAAAATAGATCTACTTATTTATTTTTGGCTGCATTGGGTCTTTGTTGCTGTTTGTGGGCTTTCTCTAGTTGCAGCAAGCGGGGGCTACTCTTCATTGCGGTGCGTGGGCTTCTCATTGCGGTGGCTTCTCTTGTCGCGGAGCACGGGCTCTAGGTGCGTGGTCTCAGTAGTTGTGGCGCATGGGCTTAGTTGCCTCGCGACACGTGGGATCTTCCCAGACCAGGGCTTGAACCCATGTCCCCTGCATTCGCAGGTGGATTCTTAACCACTGCACCACCAGGGAAGTCCCGCAACTGTCTTTTAACTCATGGTGTCTTCCAACCCAACCTCTCTTTAGTATTTAGATTCATCTTTAAAAAATGTAAATCAGTTCATGTATCTTGCTTAAAATCCTTCAGTGAATGAAATTCATAATGTTTAAGATGGTATAAGAAGCCCTCTCTAAACTGGTCTATGTTGCCTCCCCAGTCTCATTTAGCACCATATTCTCCCTCAGTCTTTTTGGTTCAGACACACTGGTGTTCCATCAGTCTTTTTACAGTACCATCTTGTTACTTCTTCCTGGAATGCTCTTTCCTATGCTTTTCATCTGCCTTTATCTTTACCTGTCCTTTAAGTCACATATTTCAGTTCTCATCTTAAACATCACTTTTCTTAGAGGTGTTTACTGACCTCCAAATCTAAATTAGATGTTATTGTACTCTTTCAGTGTTTTGTACTCTCCTGTATGACACTGATGATTTGTATATTGCATTTATCTCCATTCTGCTGCATGTCTCATTACCCCTTATGCTAGACTTAGCACAATGCATAGCAAATGGAAGGTGTTTACTAAATATTTTTAAATAAATGAAAGTATGAATAGAGCTTAAAAAGACATGTGCACATATAGATGAAAAAATTCTTTTTCAAAGGTAAGGCAAATAAGGAGCACATAAGTTTGGGAAATGGATATTCATTCTTAGTTGCCAATTACATAAATTGTCTGAAAAAATTATTTTTAAAGAAAATTTATTTTTTAGGAGAATGCAATTTCTGAAAAAAACCTTGAAAAATTGTTTCAAAGTAATATTAAGTAATTCAAGATATTTAAGGAAAGTTTATTTCTACTAATAGAAATTGAGTGAACCTGTTTTGTCCTTTTCATATAATCTTTTGTGTAACCAATTCTTTTTTTTTAATCACTCAAAATTTTTAGGCGGTTTCAGCATTATAAGGAATATCATACTACCTTCCAGAAACAACCTTTAAGTACTTCACTTTTAATTGTAGTGTTTATTAGCAAACCACTGTTTAATTTTTTAAATGTTCCTTAATCTTTGGAGAAAAAACTCATGTCTATATGCCAGCATGAAAAAAATAGCACGAGTAACAGACCTAGCTGAAAGTCTTTTTCTTTTTTAGAATATATAATTTTTTTTGTTTCTATTCCTGTTTATTATTAGCCTTTTCTCTTCTTGCAGCACTTTTGTCCTGTAGGGTCTGTCTAGAGTACATAAACTATATATTCTGTATTCTATAAATTTTAGTCATTTGAAATCTTAGCTTTCTCTTGGTAAATATAGTGAGTGCTACAGACAAAGTTCTTAAAACCGGAGAGGATCACACAGTTTAAAATGTTTATTATGTCTTTCTCTGTCCTTTCTTTTGCCGTCTCCTTTACTTCCCTCTTTTGTCTGTCTGACTCTCACAGGAGACATGGATTACAACTGGTTGGACCATACGTCTTGGCATAGCAGTGAGGCATCCCTAATGTCTTTGGTGAGACATGTGGAGCCTTACTTTTTAATTTCCGTTATCATTTCACTTTTCCTTTTTGATTTACACCTTTGCATGTTTTCTTTTTTGTATTTTTTTTTTTTTTTTTTTATCCCACACCTGTAGGGGACAGTCAAAAGGGAAAAAGAAAAACTAGTGAGCAGGCAGTTTTGTCGGACTCTAACACCAGGTCTGAGAGACAAAAGAAAATGATGTACTTTGGTGGCCACTCTTTGGAAGAGGATTTGGAATGGTCTGAGCCTCAGATTAAGGACTCTGGGGTAGATACGTGTAGTAGCACAACCCTTAACGAGGAGCATAGCCATAGTGATAAGGTACTGAGATTGTGGAGCCTGCCTTTTAACCTGCTCATTTGGTCTTCGTTTGCTCTCTGTCACTCATTCAAACAGAACATAATAAAAGGACAGGGCATTTCAAGGGTCAATGTAGCATTTCTTAAGGTGCAGAAAAGAAAAACAAAACCAAAACAAACTAACCAACCAAAATACTTCTTGCTTGCTTTGCTGTTTTTGTTTTTTGACGGCATACCAAAAATAAGTAATTGAAAATAAAAATTAGGAACAAAGGAATGTTTTGTTTATGGTCGCATGAAAGAACTTTGTAATGTTATTATATACCACAAATATAAAGAATTTTTTTGGATTGGCTTATTTGATTGCTTGCATATATTTTCCTTGGGATGAAAATTAAATTATCAACAGTTTGAATCCCAGGCAAAAGGGAGATGATTGGGTCTGTTTGCACAGAAAAAGTTGTTTTTCTTTTTTCCCTTTCACTGTCATTTTGCTCTTTTGTTATATTGTCATAGCATTTTAGTGTAGTATTAATTAGTATTAGAACCATTGCCATCTGCTTTGGTATTTATTATTTTGCTTTTACTATAGTGAGACTTTTGAAATCTTTTTACCATATAGATGTGATTTACTGGAACTTGTCTTTTGCCTGCTAAATTTTGCATGAAGATGTGCATGTTACTTTCAGATAACTGTGAAACTGTGATTACACAAATCATTTACTTTGTTATTTGATATATGATTTATAATGGAATGGTATCATGATTTATAAAAGGCTTGGTTCTGCCCTGAGATAAACTACTAATATTTTCAAAGTTGTTTAACAATGGATACCATTGAATTATCAAATAAAATTAATTTGCTAAATAGATCAGAGACCTGAAAGAATCAAGGACCCTCCAAAAAGTGAGAAATATAATCTATCATCACCTTTGAATTAGGCCTGTTTCTCCCATGAACGTTCATTTGGAAAGTTACTGGAGCTTGTGTATTTTTAATAATTTTAATCTAGAAACCTACTTCAAGAAAGCCCTCATCAGAGGTTCAAATTCATGTTTTAATATAGTGTGACCTTTTAACTTTTACTGTAATAAAGTCTTTCAAAGTCTTCCAAAAGTGTTTGAAGATTAAATGCTCATTTTTAAATGAGTTTGATTGCATAGAATTGCAGTCTCTTTTCTGCTTGTGAATTTTTAATCTTCAGTGTGTAGATAATTAGAGTTTGCATGTGTTTTCAAGCTTTCTCAGATTTTGTAGAACTATAGAACTTCAGTATTGTGTCAGAGCACTGTTAGAATTTGCAGTAACTGGATTTTGAAAAAACTTGAGGTTATTAAAATGAGGTTATAAACATAATCTAGTAAACCCTTTTGATCAATGTTTTGAATAAAAACTGGTTTGTGTAATCATAACATTTTGGAAGTTGGAAGTTTAGAGAGATTGCACACTAAGGGGTCATTTATCATAAAATAACATTAATTTTGTGTTTATTGATGCAATATGTCAGCACCCTGTGACGTGGCAGCCATCTAAAGACGGAGATTGTTTAATTGGTCGCATTTTATTAAATAAGCGTTTAAAAGATGGAAGTGTACCTCGAGATTCAGGAACAATGCTTGGCTTGAAGGTATGTGATGAAATATATGAGATGTTGCTCTATACTCATTTACAGATTAATCAGAAAAGCAAAAGATATAATAACACTATACCAATTTAGTGGGGTTTTTTTCTATTTTCAAGAATTCCTAAATATTTGCACTCATTATCCAAAACCTTTTCATTTTCCAAGTATTATTTAAGAAGTTGCCATTATTCTACAATAATACTTATTTATATAATTTTGGAAAATAGAACTTGAGTTACATACTTGAGTTCTTCAAACTTATTTTACCTATAGTTTGTCCTTTAAGTCTATATATGTGCTTATATTCTTTTAAAATGATAGCTTCGTTCAATTATTAAATGTACAAACTTGGGAAATACATATATGTATTACATATTACATAGGAATGTAATTTTGTATTAGAGTAGCAAAATGTGTGTGCGTTTGTGTGTATTTGTGTGTGTGTGAGAGAGAGAGAGAATACTGTTTGAAGTCTGGAAACTCAAAAATACGTTAGGAGATTTAATATAAATATTGATTTATATTTTACTGTAAAATACCAGATAATTATTTGGTAAGTACACCAAAGAAAGCTCTGTTTATTTTTTGTGCATCTATAAGGTGAATTAAAAACTGAAATGCGAAGAGAGTAAATGTTTTAGAGTTAAGCCATTGCTACAGAAGTAGTTGTGTAGATTCCAGTAAGTGAGATATATTTGAAAACTTTGGTTGTAAATAAAATTGAGCATCACTTATTGGCTGGTTGCCATGAAGTTGGCACTCATCTGAGCACTTTATATCTATCATTTTATTAACACTCACAACAGATAAGAAATAAGCTTAGAGAGGTGTCATAACTTGCCCATGGTCTTAAGGATGGTGATGAAGGTGAGAATTAAATCCAGATCTGCCCAGTATACTGTTAGAGCAGTGTAGTATAGAGGTTGAAAAGTCTTGGCTTGATTTCTAGTTATAGCATTACTAGCTACATGACATTAGGCAGCTAAACCTCTCAGCCTCAGACTCCTCATCTGTACAATGGAGATAATAATACTTACTGAATTATTATCTAATAAGACTAAATAAAGCAGTATTCAAACATTTAGTACAGTGCCTAGCACTCTCAGATTTCAATAATAATATAATCAGTATAATTATTATTATTAAAGTTTATCAAGCCAAGAAACTTTAAAAATATTAACACAGGGGGCTTCCCTGGTGGCGCAGTGGTTGGGAGTCCGCCTGCTGATGCAGGGGACACGGGTTCGTGCCCCGGTCTGGGAGGATCCCACATGCCGCGGAGAGGCTGTGCCTATGAGCCATGGCCGCTGGGCCTGCGCGTCCGGAGCCTGTGCTCCGCAACGGGAGAGGCCACAACAGTGAGAGGCCCGCGTACCGCAAAAAAACAAAAACAAAACAAAACGAAACAAAATTAACACAGGGATTTCAGCCCATAATATCTATATATATAATTTTCAGAACCAAACATAGGAATAATGAGTTAATATTGACTGAACTGCACCTGAGTGTAATTCACTGCACCTGGGGACTAAATACGGAATAAGATAAATCAATGATTTTTGAATTCTGTATTGTTCAGTCAATTTAGAAGAGGAAGAAAACTATTCTAGTCAATGAAGTTGGTTACTATTATTTGCTTAAAGTTGATATATTGATTGAATGGCAGTTAATGAGAATCAGAGCATTAATTTTTAAGAGGCCAGTCTTATAGCTACACATATGACTTCACAGCATTATTGCTAACCTTTGTTTTTTCTTTTTCTGAAAGATATGTATTAATAGAAATGTAAAAGCAGAAAAATTGGGATGCAGATGATCTAAAGTTTACATTAATTCTGATGAGATTAAGTATATTTTGTAACTTTGTCAGGAAAAATGCATCATCATGATCATCATGCACGTTATCAATATGCCCAAATCTTACCAACTAATAAAAATTTTAGAAGATATGATAATATAGTAAAAGTAACAAAATATATATTATGACATTTGACATCTATAACTAGAAATGTTAATATAATTATATAGTACTGTAATAAGTTTTTAGAAATGACAAAAGTAAGAATTCTGTAATAAAGGCAAAAATTATAAATTGTTAAGTTGTTTCTAAGGTATGAATAATTTTCAACAAATAATTGATTAAATTGTTAAACATTTGGAATATGTAGAGTCCACACTTGGGACATGTACTCAGTTCCTATTAGTAACACTATATTATTTAAAAATTATTTTTAGCATATTAAACTATAGTTTCAAAACCTGCAAATTGTCTAGTTATTTTTTACTTGAATCTTCAGCTGTGTTCATCGAACAATATGCTTGTTTTAACATTTTCTTCTTTTAAACAGGTTGTAGGAGGAAAGATGACTGAATCAGGTCGGCTCTGTGCATTTATTACCAAAGTTAAAAAAGGAAGTTTAGCTGATACTGTAGGACATCTTAGACCAGGTAGGTTTCAATCTTTGATTATTTACATTTAAACTGTTAAACTTGAGTAGTTATGAAAAAGTTATCCTCATTTAGAAGTGACTTCACCGATAATAAAAAGTTCATTTAACTTATATTAATCTTTATTCATTAATGGAAAGTTGTAACTACTAGTTCTTGAGTCACATTAGATAAAAATATTTTTATATTTACTGATCTTATTTTTTTGCTGATGGATATTCCTAGTCTGTATCTAGGATTAGATTAACCTAATTTGTTTCCCATAAGCCTTCCTATTTCTTTTGAAGAACTTCCAATGTAATTTAGGAAACAAACTTCATGGATAAATACATATTTCCTGAAATGTGTCACTCCTTATCTCTTTGATAATGGATACTATTGAAGAGATCCTTGAGTGCCTTGGAGAGGATTCAGTAAGATGCATAGTATTAAGCTTTTTGCAAAGGAGTCTAGACAAGGTGCTCAGCTGCATGTATATTGAGAATCCTAGAATAAAGAGTTATAAAATTTTCAAAGAGGCAACTTATCTTAATAGTTTCTAGAATTGGAATTTCTATTGAGAAATCACAGAGACAAGAGTGATGTCACCAAGTTGGAGGCATAGGTTGTTCCCAACTTGCTTCCCCTTGCAAGAAACACAACTAACAACTATTCAGGGACAAGACATCATTGAGAAAATTATAGAAATCACAGATACAACTTTTATGTAATCTTTTCCTCTGACCCTTCCTTGTCCTTTTGTGTGAAATACACTAATCATCCTGGTCATCAAATTTTATGCCACTGGAGCTGTTCTCAGTATGTTTCTTATTCCGTAAAGGAATTTTGTTCTACAAAATTAATTGCAGTTTGAGACGGCTTTTGTTTCGAGTGCATTTTATGGGATTAGTTTTTCTAAGATTATCATTACTGACACACACTGTAGGTGATGAAGTATTAGAATGGAATGGAAGACTATTGCAAGGAGCCACATTTGAAGAAGTATATAACATCATCCTGGAATCCAAACCTGAGCCACAAGTGGAGCTTGTTGTTTCAAGGCCTATTGGGTGAGTTGGTTTGAATACTTCATACATGTATAAAGTTGACTACTATTAAATAATTTGTAATGTGCAATCCAATAATGTCTGATTGCTTTATAAAACTAAATTATTTTGAGGACAATGCTTTTTTCTCCTTTACTAAAAATACCTCACCAAAAATCATGACATCTTTTTATCTGATCATGCTAGAATATACAGTTAATTACAAAAGAAGAAGGGATATTTAGGTGTATTATTTTTATTATCTTAGTAGCTCAGGAAATGGATAAAAGAATTAGTGGAAGGGGACTGTAGTAACAATTACTTTCAAAAGAAGTTTCATAAGCTATGGTTCTCTACATTGTAAATATGAGAATCAACTATAGTCTATGAATTTTATATATTTTTTCCAAAATGGAGATTTCATATAAAAAAGAGAGGGCTTAAGGACATTCTATTCCTAGATGGTGGCAACTGTTTAAGGAAAAACAACATCTTTAAGGTAACATAAAAAATAAGCAAATGTCGGGCTTCCCTGGTGGCGCAGTGGTTGAGAGTCCGCCTGCCAATGCAGGGGACACGGGTTCGTGCCCCAGTCTGGGAAGATCCCACATGCCGCGGAGCGGCTGGGCCCGTGAGCCATGGCCGCTGAGCCTGCGCGTCTGGAGCCTGTGCTCCGCAACGGGAGAGGCCACAGCAGTGAGAGGCCCGCATACCACAAAAAAAAAAAAAAAAAAAAAAGCAAATGTCAATTACTCTTTGACTTTTTAAGTTGCAGATAAATATAATCCTTTGTAGTATGTTCCTTTCAAAAGTAATGAATCTGTCACATGAAATTATATCTATTTTTTATTTTGTCTTTTCATACTTTTGTAATGTGGTAAAACTGTACTGTATCAGCTTAGGGTATTAATCAAATATATTTCTTAGTGTTAAAGGATGCTCTAATCATATTTTTGTTTAATGTCTTAAATATTTTTGATGCAGTTTTCTGAATGAGCTTAACCATTAATATATGCCCCTCCTGGCAAATCTCAAACAAAAATGTACATACTTTTGGTGTAAATACAGTTACAAGGTAATTATATTAAGTCCAATAAGAAACATGTTTGCATTTTTCTCAGTAGAATTATTATGTTTAAAAAATTTCAGTGACAATCTGAATATTTTAACTTTTGGTGATATTTTATTTGAATTTCAATGTTCTGATTTGAACAACAGCAGGTAAAAGAGTAGAATATAATTAAAATATATCTATAAAACTTACCCTGTTGAATATAGAAATTTTTTAGAATGGATAATTGTGTAGTGAAGCACATAGGAAATAAAGTATATATTTTTACAAATCTGCTCTAAATGCTTATGAGTTTTAATTCCTTTTAAGTAGTAGGGTTAGCCCAGAACACTTTTATTAGCAAAAAGTACTATGACTTATTTTTTTCCTTATTTATATAGTGCCACTACAATACACAATTTTGTCCATTTTACATTGTCCTATTATAATATAGTTTGATAATGATCAAAATAGCAGTTGCTACTATTTGTTGAAACAATTTCTTGTTTTCTTCTTTTTCTGTCATTTCAGAGATATACCTAGAATACCTGATAGCACACACGCACAACTGGAGTCCAGTAAGTTTCATTTATTTTAGAAGAAAATGTTATTAATAAAGTTGTTCATTATCAGGGGTCAAATGAAGTCTTTAATCTATTAATACAAAGTAAGAAATATAATAGTGTTGTTATCAAGTATGCAGTCATATAAAGATGGAAAATTTAGTATTATTTCATGTTATTGTGGAAAAAAGTATAAAAGTCTATAATATTTTAAGATTTTTTTTTAAACCACACTGTCTTAACTACTATGTATTTTTAGATAGCCTTATCAAGATATACTACTATAAACTGAATGTATTTAAAGTGCACAGTTAGGTAAGCTTTGATATACATGTGAGTCCATTATCATAATAAAAAATAATGAACATATCATCACTCCCCAATATTTCACTCCCTCCCCAAATTTCACCTAATTTTAAAATTTACTACTTTGTAAACTAATCCTCAGTAAATGAAGGGAATGCTTGGGACAATCTAGTGAATAATTACATATATTCTAATTTATATTTTGAGAAAATGGGGTAATAGTTCTGATTTAACAGAGTGGTAATGGAGCAATATAAGTTAAATATAAGTTAAAATAACATTAAGTATTTAGACACTTTTTATTACTTGTGTTTGAGTACTATTTCAGATACTAAGCAAATTTTTTCTGATGAATTAAGTTTGTTGGTTGATTGAGAGTAAGTCATGTTGTGAAAGAAGAAGGAGGAGGGTCACACTTTGAAATACATTGATCAGGATAGACATTGAGAAGGAAGGATTGGAGCAAGATTTGAAAGAGTGGCAGTCTGAGGGAAAAGCTCTCCAGGAACAGGGACCAGAGGTTCAATGTCTCTAAGGCAGGAAAGCCTACGTTGCATTTAAGAAAAAGCAAAAAGGCTGTTGTGGCTGCAAGAGTGAGCAAGGGGAAGAATGGCAGGAAGGAGGACAGGGAAGTAATGGGAAGCCAAACTGCATAGGTTTTATAAGGCACTGTAAAGACTTTGACTTTTACTCTAAGGGAAATCAAGAGCTACATAGGATGTTTTTGAGGAGAAACTTACGTTTTAAAATCAGGTTACTATGTTGAAAATAGATTAAATGGAGCGAAAGCAGAGAGACCAGTGAGACGACTATTTCAGTATTTGGTGAGATTATGGTAATTTAGACCATGGTGGGTGCAGTGAAGGTGGTGAGAAGTGGTTGGATTGTCTATACACACAACAATTGAGAATGTACTGTTAAAATAGATGTTATTTTTTTTTACATTGTATTACAATTATGAGTATTCATTTAAAAAAAATCTTTACCAGAGAGGTGAAATCCTTTTAGAATGGCATAGCTCTAAACTTTAAAATATGATTGTATGACCTATTTGATTTAGTACTTTTGGCTAGTTGCTAAATCATTTTATCCAAAATAATATCATGATCACATAAAACTATAAGTACTAACATAATGATAATAATTATTATGTATAATAATATCATCATCATAAGCGCCTGGAACTGTGCTAGATGTTGTACCTACACTATCCCACTTACTTTTCACAGCAATCTATGAAGTAGGTAAAATTTTCATTCACTTACATTATATCACTCAGATATTGTGTGAGCAGTGTGGAATCCTTTATCTTACTATAGCTATTTGAAAAGCCTCTAGGCTACATTTCCAAAATTTTTCCTGTAAGGACAGGGGTCCTTTTTCAATTTAGATTCAATTATTTATGCTTTAAAAGTTGAAGAATAGCTTTCTCCAAGGCCCAATTCTTAACCTTCTGTTTTTAGTTCCTCAGTAGATTTTTCTCTTCATATGGTTTTAATTGCCATATGACTCCTAAGTTTACATTATTAAAATTATCTATCATTGTTCCTTCATCTCTGGATGTTTAAAGAATATGTTCTAAGTGTCTTCCTGTTACTTGAAGCTTAGCATATAGAAAACTTGGCTTATTTCTTGGTATAAAGGCAGCATTCTTTCCAGTTCTAAATACTATTTAAGGTTTCACCATTACTTCTGATCCCAAGGCTTGCAGTTTCCCCTTTCATTTAACACTATACTCTCTCTAGAAGTGAATTTTATCCATTTGGACCTCCAATTAGGGAGACACTTTACAGTTTAATTTCTAACACTAATTATCTACTCAACATTTGGTCCCATCCACATATCCTGTTACCTGCTTTGCATTTCCCCTCGGACGTCTCTGAGGTGTCACAGGGTCACTGTGACAGGTTCCAAATTAACTTCTCCAGCCATTCCCTAACACACAGGACTTCTCCAGTGTTCTACAGCCCAGGGAATATCAGCACTGTCCTGTGCAGAGGACAAGACAGAAACATAGGGGACTTTCTTGTCTCCATATCTGGCTACAGGACTTGAAATCTTCATGTTTCCCCGCCTTTTTCGTTTATCTCTCATATCTAATTAGTTTCTGAGTCCTTATTTTCTAATTTTGTAATATTGCCTCAATTCTTTCTTTCCATTCCATTTTCTAGTCATTCCTGTTATTATTTTATTGAATTCCACTTGTTCTTAACTGTTTTCCATCTCACTCAATTCAGTCTACACTTTAAAAAGATGGTGAAGACATCTTCCTCAAATGCAGTTTTTATTACCTTACTCATAAAAGTTTAGCATGGATATTTTATTAGTGCCAAAATTTGTAGCCCAGAATTCCAGGCATTTAATTCTGTCAGTATCTCATTTGCCCCATTTTTGTTCACTTTCCAATTTGTTCCTTCCCCTCCATACAAATAAATTTGTACATATACCTTCTGGGTATTGAAGTTCTGCTTTTTCTGCTCTTCTGTATCTTTTTTTCATAGCCCCTCACTTCCTTTTTGCCCATCTAATTTATTATATTCTTCCAGATATGGTTAAAAATCACTTCCTGAAAACTTTTCACAGTTAGCATTCTAGTATTTATGGTTTTAACATTACAAGTTTAGACCATCTTTGAGTTGCTTTGATTTAGGTTTTGGTTTTTCCTCCCTAAGTTTCTATTTTAAATTTTTCCAGGTGTGTTATTGTAAGATACGAGTTTAGTACACACAACAGACGTAGTAACTAAGTTCTGAGGTCTGTCTCTACTATAATTGGCACAGAAAATGGTTTACCCTTGGTCTTGAGAGAATCCCTAAGCTGCACTTATGCTTTAAGAAACCTCTCTAAGTATATCTGAAACATTGTGGCTAAGAAAATGATGTATATAATGGCATTTTGTGTGCATTAAAAATAAAAGATACATGGTAAAGGTTATTAAATACTAATGAAGAGCCATTGTTATTATTCTTTATGTCTAATTACCATTTCAGGTTCTAGCTCATTTGAATCTCAAAAAATGGATCGTCCTTCTATTTCCGTTACGTCTCCCATGAGTCCTGGCATGTTGAGGGATGTTCCGCAGTTCTTATCTGGACAACTTTCAGTATGTAATCACTAGATTAATTTCTCTTTTTGGAATATCAAGTAGTGTTTTAACTATATGATGGTATTTTTTTTGTAAACCAAGTTCTGTTTAGAATATAATTGTGCTTTTAACCATCAACTTTCTCATTCTTAGTAATTTTAATTAATCTAAATTTAATTATAATTATCTAGCAGAGTGCTTTCTTTATTAGAGTTAGATTTTCTGGAATTTAATGAGAATTAGAATTTGTGATGCTATCTAAAACGTTTTTCACCTTAGTAATATTATTCCAAAATTCAAAGTCATGATTTTTGCTCAACTAAGTAAATAGGGAAATATATAATAGATTACTGAGTATATCAGGTAGATTTCATAGTAAGTGATCCCTAATTTGAACATTTTATAATAAAAGTTTAAAATTCAGTTTACCATCATATACCCATATTAGAAGAGCTTTGCAAATTCAGGCTCTCACATTTTATTAATTTCTAAAATTTAAAATATTAAAATTTATCCAGCTATATTTTAGAAACAAACAGGTTAATATTGACACTAATTCTGTTGAGTTACTAAACTTAAAATTTTATAAGTATTAAAAACTACTTAGATTCTCAAAATCCAGACATTGAATTTTGGATAATTGTTAATGTTATAGTTAAAAACTAAACTATTCTTGGGCTTATATTTTAAGAGTAATTTCTAGCTTTTTGTTAAATCAGGTACAAAGTTTCTCCTTTTATTTTCTGGAGGAAGGAGAAGCGTTTGATTTTTCTGAAGAATTTTCATTAATTAAATGGAGATACAGGAAGTATAAGCTGAATTAACATAGTAAAAGTCATTAGACACATCTGTTCTGGGACTACTTTGATCACAAAAGTGGTAATAACAGAAGAGCTATGTAAGAAAGAAGATGAGATACTATTAGTAGATTGTAAATGTCTTACTAAAATGAATTTCTTCTCTTTATTATTTTCTTTTCCTTTCTCTTTCATAAACAGAGTGAGCTTTTTCATTTGAGGACAGTGGTGTTTTTTCCATTTTCCACAATAAGTAGCATCTTTTTATTTATTCTCTTACATATATTGACAGCGCAGATGTTGTCATTTATGGTTACGAATATATGTGTATTTTCTTCCACCATTTTATAAAGTGCTAATAAATGTTAGCTTTTTTATTTTTAATTGTGGCTCCCTTTAAATATTCCGCCTATAAATAATGCTCTGAGTGGCTGATGATGCCAGTATATAAATAAATGTGTGTGTGTGTGTGTGTGTGTGTGTGTGTGTGTGTGTGTGTGTGTGTATGTAGTTGGCTTCAGTTGGTGGATGAGGGAGCAGAAGTTAGACTTCCATAATAAGTAAGTACCACTTTGTTGCTTCTTTTGAAATCCCAAGGCTGTATTAGAAATTGGACTAGGAGGGGAGATTGAGGAGGATAGTGCAGGCATTTAGACAGATTTCAGATTCAACTACTTTTCCTCATGGTTCAAAGTGAATATGGTAGAAAGGTAAGACTGTTAAATATTGGGGGGAAATATAAACTTAAAAGTATGTGGTATTTGTATTTATAAGTGATGTTGGTTTAAAATCCATATAACTGTAATTTAAAATGAGTACCATTTTATCAATTTTTATGACTCAGAAGGAGTATGTTCCAGCAAGATAATGTTTATAAATATAATACATATGGGTTTTGGTAAATCTAGAAAGCACAGATAAATAAATAAAAAATAAAAATCACCTGTAATCTTGCCACTAAAACATAATCATTCACATACATATAAAGTTTGAAACAAAACTGTAATAAATCTGTGTATACTATTTTGAAACTTGCTTTTTCACTAGTAATATATTGTGTACTTTTCCTTTAAACATTTTTCTTTAAAAATTCCTCCTAAAATGATTTTAATAGCTATTTAATACTCCATTTTAACTTAATTTGCTATTATAGGATATCTTGCTTGTTTCTAATTTATAGTATTTTAAATAATGATGCCATGGAAATCCTTGAATATAAATCTTGCATATTTTGTTAGGTCAAAATTCCTTTGTCAGAATAACTTTTCCAGATGTAACAATATGAAAGAAAAAAAAGTTTTAAGATTCTTGAAATCTTTTACCAAAATTTTTCTCCAAAATATTTTTACCAAATTAAGCTACAATTATCAATTCAAGTAATGTATTTTAAGATCTATCCCCATAATCCTAGTAGCTGAGAATACAACAGTGAACAGATAACCATGGATTTTACCATCATGAAACTTAATTTTATGTTCATTCTTTGCATGCAGCAAGACATAAGCAAGATACCCTTTTGGATATAGTATTTTCCTTTATATTTAACCCCATTTCTGCCAACTGGAGACAATTTTGGTTTGCTCTAATGATGTAGAGGTTGAGAAAATATTTGTCCACAAATATCATCCTTTGAGGAAACTTCTAGGAAGTCACAAGGCAACATTATGATTCCTATATCCTTCTATTCTACCTTTGGGTATTTTTGCTTTTGGTGAGATTTTACCTGGGCCCTTAGCTCACTTACAAAATCATGACGTTACTAATGCCTGACAACAAAGATAATTTGTATGTTATGTGAGCTGACCTTCCTAATATATTTATGTCAGTTCATGGACTGATATTTTCTCAAATATATAATATACATATAATGCAAATTGTTATTTAAATTTTCATGCACAAGGCTGTTGATGACTTTAAAAAAATTATTCCATTTATTTCTTTTCCATGCTTGAATTGTGCTGCTACTTGTTATTATTCTAGGGCATAACTATGAAAGTGCCATTAATGTATTTGGTGAGAAAATTAGTATGAGCTCACGTTTATGACACCTGGACTGTATATTAGCCTTTCAGTGTCAGCACTCCCTTATTTTTTTTTTTTTTTTTTTAGCTTTACTTATTTTTTATTGTAAACAAGTTTCTTTATAAATCTTGGAAGATTACAGATTGAATATTGTTATAATACAATCTCTGAAATTATGAAGGGGGAAATACTTCCACATTTGTGTATGCCTATGAACAGAGAATATATCCAGAGGAGTAAACCACCCTCAGAACCACGAGTTAACAGGAAAGATTTGTACAGGCAGCCAGGAATGATGATTTTGTACCCACGAAATCTAATGTGTGGCCAGCACTCTCTGGGCGTGTGCTATCTCACAGTTCTAGTTGAAAATCTTTAGTTCCAGGATCTAACATGGGATTTCCCTCCTCTTTTATTCATTAATTTTTAGTATCAAAGGATGTAATGGTAAATAAGGTACAGTCCTTGATCTCGAGTAGTGAGAGGTAAAGTGGGGAATAGAGAACAGAAAACACACCTTCATTGCATCGAGCACGTATGTTGAGAGTGGATTTATAGAAACAATTTTGAGGAGCACTAAGGAAGGGCACCAGGTTTTTACGGAAATCAATTTCCTAGGCAGTGAAACAATGCATCAAATCTGTTTCACACAGAAAAGCTAAAGTAGAATGCCATTTTTCCAAAATCACATGTTACAACTTTTGTGTAAATACTGGAAAGAAATTCAGTTTTTCTGGCTTTCTATCACTCCTTCCCATTATTCAGGGTGATTGGAAATAAAGAGATAGTAAAATACTGAAGATTATTTTGTCATTGTATTTACCACTCCTAAAATTATGTTTCCTGGAAGTTCCCCATACAATTTATTATTTTTTTAACATCTTTATTGGGGTATAATTGCTTTACAATGGTGTGTTAGTTTCTGCTTTATAACAAAGTGAATCAGTTATACATATACATATGTTCCCATATCTCTTCCCTCTTGCGTCTCCCTCCCTCCCACCCGCCCTATCCCACCCCTCCAGGCTGTCACAAAGCACCGAGCCAATATCCCTGTGCCATGCGGCTGCTTCCCACTAGCTATCTACCTTACTATGTTTGTTAGTGTATATGTCCATGACTCTCTCTCGCCCTGTCACAGCTCACCCTTCCCCCTCCCCATAACCTCAAGTCCGTTCTCTAGGAGGTCTGCGTCTTTATTCCTGCCTTACCCCTAGGTTCTTCATGACATTTTTTTTTCTTAAATTCTATATATATGTGTTAGCATACGGTATTTGTCTTTTTCTTTCTGACTTACTTCACTCTGTATGACAGACTCTAGGTCTATCCACCTCATTACAAATAGCTCAATTTCGTTTCTTTTTATGGCTGAGTAATATTCCATTGTATATATGTGCCACATCTTCTTTATCCATTCATCCGATGATGGGCACTTAGGTTGTTTCCATCTCCGGGCTATTGTAAATAGAGCTGCAATGAACATTTTGGTACATGACTCTTTTTGAATTTCGGTTTTCTCAGGGTATATGCCCAGTAGTGGGATTGCTGGGTCATATGGTAGTTCTATTTGTAGTTTTTTAAGGAACCTCCATACTGTTCTCCATAGTGGCTGAACCAATTCACATTCCCACCAGCAGTGCAAGAGGGTTCCCTTTTCTCCACACCCTCTCCAGCATTTATTGTTTCTAGATTTTTTGATGATGGCCATTCTGACTGGTGTGAGATGATATCTCATTGTAGTTTTGATTTGCATTTCTCTAATCATTAATGATGTTGAGCATTCTTTCATGTGTTTGTTGGCAGTCTGTATATCTTCTTTGGAGAAATGTCTATTTAGGTCTTCTGCCCATTTTTGGATTGGGTTGTTTGTTTTCTTGTTATTGAGCTGCATGAGCTGCTTATAAATTTTGGAGATTAATCCTTTGTCGGTTGCTTCATTTGCAAATATTTTCTCCCATTCTGAGGGTTGTCTTTTGGTCTTGTTTATGGTTTCCTTTGCTGTCAGCACTCCCTTATTTTGATTCTTTTTAAAATTTGTGTTCTAACATAATTTAGCAGTTTTCTTGTTTGGAGGATTACTTTTGTAATTCTCTCAGTATTTTAAAATTAATTTACAGCCTTTGACTAATATTTTGATAGAGTGCTAAAATAAGATATAGCCTTTAACTTTTTTCAAAGTGAGGAATGGCTCAGAATTCTTTCTTTCTATAGGAACACATTAATTCTTGTTGACAGACATATTTTATTTTACTTCAGGGTCTGTGGCTGACTTATGGTTGCAATGTTTCCCTAAGTTACTTTGTTTTAATATTTTTCTGACTCCACTTTTAGTGATGAGCTTGTAAATATTGTACATATCCATTTTATATTCCCATTTAAAGGGAATAAGTCACTGAAGAATAGGCATGTGTCCTTTATATCTACTTAGAAACTCGATAGTCTTTTAAAAACTTTCTGTAAATGAAAGGTTTTTCTTTGAGCTTTTATCTTTTATATGTCATTGTTACAACCGTGTTATTTTAGAAGCATTGCATAAAAGGAATGCCCTGAAGTTAGTGCTGTATAAAGTAGGAAGGACATTAAAAATACAAAATAAATTGTGGTGTACAAATTCAAATTCTTCATTTGTGTGAGGCTGAATTGTTATAAATATTATCAGTTATTTCATGCTTAAAATAAATGAATTAATATTAATTACAAATTGCAGTGAGATACATAATACTTCATTTCTTTATGAAATATCTAGAATCTGAAGAGATAGAAAGCAGCTTAGTAGTTGCCAGAAATTGGGGCAATGGGGAAATGGGGAGTGACTGATTACTTAATAGGTACAGGATATTCTTCTGGTGTGATAAAAAAGTTTTGAAACTAGAGGGAGGTGGTGGTGACACAGCATGTGGATGCACTAAATGCCACCGAATTGTACACTTTAAAATGGTTAATTGTGTGTTATTTTAATGTCACCTCAATTTAAAACAAGCTGACAAAACAAATTATGTTTATGTAGCCAAGTTTAATGTATAAGCTTACGGGTGAAGATTAGGTTTAAACTGGCATAGATTTTAGACAATTGATTTCAAAAAATCTGTGAGTTGCTCATTTGAGGTCATTTTAGAAGATGCAAAAAAGTTTACCTTAAAGGATTCCTTTATTTCAAAGTACTATTTCTTTCAAAGTAAATCTTTTAGTTATAAAGTAATATTTACTTGCAAAAACCTTTCATTACCTTGATATTTTTGGTCTAAAACAGGTAGGACAGGTGAGAAGGCAAGAAAAATAAGATCTTTTTCTAAATTGAGTGACTTGTTTGCCCTTTTCTTCAGCATGCCTAGTTAATCTCTATGAATTTCATATATCCCTTACCCATTGGCTAGAGAATTATCCATCTAGGGTTATACAGACAGATATCAGTAACACTCCATATCTAAACATTCCTTTCTTCCTTTGGAAATGTCTCCACACAAAAAGGAAGACATCTTAGACTTGAGACCTTCTTGGTTTTTGAAGAGAAAGATGACTCATGATTGAATGATAGTCTGCTTTTAAGGTTTGCTTTCTTTTGGGTTTTAGATTTATGTCTTAAACTATCTTCAGGGTCTGTCTGATGATCGTTGAATTCCACAACAGTCCTCCTAGTACCTATCATCTGTTTCCATGTAGCAGTGGAAAAGTCTGAAGCCTTTTAACTATTTACAGCTGTTAATTAAACAAGAGAGACATCCATGAGAAATGCGAGGAATGGGATGGAATCTTGGTGAAAGAACAAAGATTAAATGCCCTGAAATCCATTCCCAAACACAGAGACTTGCATCTGATTTTATTCCTCTTTTAGCTGTTAACATGCCTTAATAAAGGCACAACATTCTGATGATTGTGGTATCTCTGGAAACTGTTTCAAAATGAAAACAAAATAAGTTAGAAGAAGCAAAAAAAAGAAATCTGATTTTATTCTAAGAATTTGAAATAAAATGATTTAGTCAGAACTGAGCTTTATTTTCTTTCTTTTTAAAAAAATTTTGGCTGCGCTGGGTCTTTGTTGCAGTGTGCGAGCTCTGTTGCAGTGCATGGGCTTCTCTAGTTGCAGTGTGCAGGCTTTCTAGTTGCGACGCGTGGGCTCTAGAGCGCGCGGGCTCAGTAGCTGCGGTGCACGGGCTTAGTTGCCCAGCGGCATGTGGAATCTTAGTTCCCGGACCAAGGATCAAACCCGTCCCCTGCATTGGAAGGCAGATTCTTAACCACTGGACCACCAGAGAAGTCCCAGGGTTTTATTTTCTACCTTTACACTATCTTAGTTTTTGGTTGGGTGTGAGCAAGTCTATCTAGTCTTTTTAAAATGTCTCTGTTTCCTCATCTGCATATTGGAGATAACAGCAACTACCTCCCAGCATTGTTAGAGGCAATAAACTTGCAGTAACTGTCAGTAAAGGCTTAAAAAATTATGAAGAACTGTATAAATAAAAAGAAATGTGATATTATTGTCATTAATAAGTATGATTAGCTCTAAACAGTGTTATCTCAGATGGTGCACAATAAATGTCTGAAAATGATGTTTAAATACTAGAGCCTGTTATAGATTCTTAAAGTATGAATCAACTAATTATTCCAGTGTGTTCCAGCACACGTTTTATCTTTCTGTGTTTATTCTTTTAAGAAATGCTAAAGCCAACTTGGCTAATGTGTTTTAGACTTTTGTTAGCCATATTATCCCTTTGGAAAGTTACATGTATGTCCCTTTGGAAACATTACTTCTACAGATGACTTTTCACTAATAATTCTATAATGTATTTTAATCTGACTTCATCTTGGACTGTGATTTTTTTTCTATGTTGTGTGTTCAAGGGTGAAACTTGAAATATCTTGACTTTGTATTATGTTTACACTCATTCTTTCAGAAAATATTAGCCCAAATCTGTTATTTTACATTCAGTCTTAATTCCTATTATGTTGATTACATTTAAAAATCTGATTTAAAACTTCTAAGATTTTATATAGTTTTTATCTATTTAAGCATTTTGGGAAAATTAATTTATTCATTACATTGAACTACTTAATTTAGATATATATTGTCATGGAAAAATGTACTTAAGGGATAGTTGTATGTGTTTTTTACTTTTGGTCTCTTAGTTCCAGCGTGTTGTCCTTTTTGGTTTTGTTTTATTGCTTTTTTCTTTAATTTTGCTTACCAGAGCCAAAGCCTTAGTAGAAGAACAACGCCTTTTGTTCCTAGGGTTCAGGTAAAGGCCTTGTCTGCCTGATAGAAACTAAAGTTGTGTTTTAACCCTTATTTGTATGTTTTTGGAAAATGCGTAGTAGGAAAACTTTTTTTGGTGTGTTGCTCCAAACCATATTATTGACTTTCAAATCATTTTATGAGCCAGCTTGTAAAATTCTGCATGGGGATTAAAATACAATAAAAATTTAAAGAGACAATCTTTGTTAGTGGTTTTATATGATGGACTGAATACTGAAACTGGTTGGTTTCTGGTTGGCATTTAATGTAGATTCCACTTACATTGGTAATATTGACAGAAATAGCTGATTTGATACTGTTGATATTTTCCTTTATTACACTAAGGTTGCTGTCTCTTTAAATCATTCATTATATCACTTAACATCTACATTCTCTTGCATTTTCCAAGCAATAACTCCTTGAGGAGATTGGCAAATAAATTTGTACCTTATCTAAAATATGAATTTTTTGCATATTATATATAAGGTTCAACTTTTTGAAAGTATATTATTTTGAAAGAACAAAAATCACAATCCAAATAAAATATGTTGGGTTTATTTTGTTTACATTTTGTAATTGTAATTCCATTTAATTTTACTGTAATACTTGGGTACAAGTTGTTTGCCTCTTTTCATTAGGAAACCCTTATATGGTAAAGTAATGTCAACAAAGTTTTTTTTTTTTAAAGTAGTATAATTCTTGCTTTGCTGCATGGTTTTTTTTGGTTGTTGCTGTTGTTGGTTTTTAATACTAATTTAGTTTAAATTAAAAAAAATTGGAGTTCTAATTAACACTATGTAGTGTAAAATATTTACTTAGACTTATGTTCTGCTTGGGAAATTTAAAAGTGGTTACATGGAAATTGTATTAAAGCAATTAAAATGATATCAAGATTTTTATTAACGAAAATGAGGTAAAATAAGTATATCATATCTAGAATTGTGGAAACACATTTGTTTTATTTTGAAGAATCAACAGATATATTCTAATCATTCATTTAAAAAACAGAGAAGATATTTAGGAATGTGATAAAGAATCTAGCAAATAAAATAATTCTTTTTTGATAGTTTAAAGTGGATATCTATTAAAAACTTCAATGCAAGTCCTGTAATATAAAATGAAAATTAAGGCTATTGATCAAATGCCCAGTTTGACAGTTTATTAAAAGGTATAATTTTGATAAAAAACTCCGTAAAATTAAAGTGTGCCTGTTTCATATCTATATTATTTTAATATTTATATATTTGTAAAGTATAATTTAATAAACTAAAGTATTAATATGAAAGCCATATGCCTAATATCTGTTTGTGTGAGAAATGAATATTATTAATAAGTGATCTTTTTGGTTTTCCATGGCATAAGAAAATCTAAAAATAATACTATTTATCAGGCATTTGAAACTTATATCTTAAATGTTTACCTGTAATGATTTTAAAGAAGCAAAAATATTGCCAGTGGAAATGACAGCAAAGGTAGTTTCAATCCCTGAAAAAAAAAAACCTCACAGAAATCAATAATTTGCTCCAATAACTATGAACTTAGTCTAGTAATACATTTTTCTTTGTTTTTTAAATGTACTATTTATTGTAAAACAATTTTTTAGCCTTTAAGAAGTTTTTTAATATCATGGAAAATAAAGCCATAAGGTTTTTTATTGATATAGAAAATAAAGAATATTAGAAGTTAATGTGGTTTTGGTCACAAATTTAGAGGAACCATGGTGCTCTCTGACAACACCTGTTTGATCTCATACATGAGACACTCTAGTATTTCTTACTTTTTTTCCCTCCCCTCATATCTTTTACCATATGGTCTCTTTTTTCCATTTATCCTCATCTGTATCTTTGTTCTACTATTGTCAGGCAAGCAAATATTTGAACTCTTTTTTCTTCTTTTATAGGAATTAAAAAAAAATTTATATTTACACAAATTTACAACGTTGTGTTAGTTTCAGGTGTTGAACTTTTTTTCCCATTTAAATGTCAGAGGTTTTTTTTTAGGTTCTTGGTCCCCTAGTCTAAGGCAGTGGTTCTCAAGCTTTAATGGCAATGAGAATCACCTGGAGCACTTGTTAAAATGCAAATTCCCTGGGCCCCATTCTGATTCAGTAAGTGAAAGGTGGGCCACAGGAATTTGTAACTTTCCAGATAATACTGTTGCAGGAGTTTTGTGAACCACAGTTTAAGAAACACTTGTCTAGAGTGTGTACTTACCAACTGGATTCAAAAAACTTTTTGTTACACAGCCTCAGGGTAATACCTGCGTTAAATATAAGGACTTAACATAAAGAGAAGTAATAATCATTTAAAAAATTTAAATGCTTGAGGACTAATTCCATTTGACCGAAAAGAAAAGTGTATAAATAATTTTATATACTCTTCTGGGCCATTAGTCTTCTGACTTAAAAGTCTTGCTCGGCCTCTCATTCTCTAAGATATGAAGTGAGGGACTCAACAAAGCCATGTTAGAATTGGAACTGAACTACTGATATATCATATATACATATATTTATTTGTATGATTTTTATGTAGATGGTCTATATTTATTTATATATCCTAGAGCCTGGCCCAGAGCTGACTGTCTGCTTTGGAGAAGAGAGGAAGGGACTGACATGAGATGTATATTTAAGTTTTTTAAACTACCGCAAACATTGTAAATCCAAGTTAAAAGAAAAAAATCAAACCATTGGATACACACACACACACACACACACACACACACACACACATATATACACATATAAAATGAAAAATACATATTACCTAAATAGAACTTTTTCCCAAATTCCAAATTTCCAATTCAATTTCAGTTTCAAGATAGTGGTCAGAGATGTGCTGAATTCTGAACCGAATGTGGATCAGAGCCATAGTCATCATAGATCCTGATATGGTAAAATCAACTAGCTAGGTGTGGGAGTGTGAGGTATGTGTGTGGGAGGTGACAATTATTAAGTCAAATGAATTCAGCAGCTGAATGTGAAGTTCTAATCCTTAATTATGGCATAGGCAAATTATTCTAATTTTCTCATCTCGAATTATAAAATATACGCTTATTATTCTGAGGATAAATACATTTGCTTCACAAGCAAAAAAAAAGACTTTATGTCTGCGTAAGAAATTTTAAAAGACGAATTTATTACAGTTTTAAAAACAAACTTAAGGAGTAGATTTACTAAAGCTTCTAGTAATTCCCAGTTACTTATAATTTTTGAAAGGTCTTTGCTGTGGTATAACATAAAACATTTGCTTAAAAATTCCCTATGAATGCCATATAAGGAACTTATCTATTCAATTCACTTTGAGCACTTATTCTGAACTCACTATTGTAGGGGAACCAAAATGAACTACCGTGATTCCTGCATAAAGGTAGACACAAAGCAATCCTATATAAAGTCCTTAGTTATGGTAGTGTAATTATTATGTGCATGTTAATAAGCTATCAAATTAGATTATAAAAAGTTCAAGTGATTTATCAATCAAACTAAAATATCTGAAATAATTTCTCTGTTCATTGAAGTTATTATAGCATATCCTTTTACCTTAACTGCAATTTACGAAGTGAAGTTTATATTCTGTGCTAATATTAGTGTAAGAGAATGGGGCAAAGATTGGGAATGTAAACGTTATGTTATATTAGTAAATGTTTAAACTGATAAATGAATATTTTTGCTTTTCAGATAAAACTATGGTTTGACAAGGTTGGTCACCAATTAATAGTTACAATTTTGGGAGCAAAAGATCTCCTTTCCAGGGAAGATGGGAGGCCAAGGAATCCTTATGTTAAAATTTACTTTCTTCCAGACAGAAGGTAGGGATATGAAGCAAAAATAAATGTTCTTGAAAATAAATGAGAAATGTTAATAGCAGGAGGTGTTTTGATTCTGTATCATTTATTTTAAAATATTATGCCAGTTAGATACTTATGAAGTTTAATATAAGCATAATGATTCTTAAGAATCAAAATAGTGACAGTAAATACTTCGAGATTGTTTTAAAACCTATGTCAAATGTTTATAATATAGATTATTTTATCAAATATTTATTTTAGATTGTGTGGTTTACTTCTTAAATAATGTATTTTTTTTTTAAATCAAACTCATTAAAATTATGCTCCTTTAAGTCAATACATTTTTAACATAAACTACAGAGGCAGAAAGCTGGAAATGGTACTAAAGGATACTCATCATGTTCCTCTACAATTTTTACCTCCTTTTACTAAGATATTATTTCTCTATATTATGTAAAATTAGTGAATGTGCTTTATATTTCACCACCCATATCACCAAGGAATCTTTACCACTGGGCCTAGAATCAGCTACCTAAAGTGTCCTTTGCTTTGTGTCCATGCTAATCAACATACATGATATTGATCTATCCTGATTTAAATAGAGGAATCAGAATAGGAGAAATAGCTTTTCAAAAATCATATAATCATTCTTAATTTCAGACACATACAAAATAGAAGAGATTATTCAATAAGCATCATAAAAAAAGAAAGAAGTAATGCACCAATTTCCCTTTCCCCAGCTCTTCTGCAACACTGGTTTTCAGGGCTGGGCTCTTCATTTTTCTCAGGTTGGAAGCAGCTGGGCACAGATGTGATCTTAAACATATTTATACACGTTTGGACCCTCTATTACTCAGTTCAAGTTAAAAGTCATCCATGTTGAGTGCCAAAGTATCATCTGAAGAACAATTTCAACAAAGAAAATAAAGGAAAGGAAGTAGGCAATTAGCAAAGGTCTTATACTTTATTTGATATATATTTTGAAATAAAATTTGTAAAATGAATTAGAAAATATGCAAGGGTGCCATAGCCTCTTAAGCTATTAGAAGCTGTGCCATATAATTTTATCTTACAAAGTTGACTCGAAGGAAGTTGTTCTCTAACAACTTAGGTTGTCTTTTGGAGAGGGATACACTTTGAACTGCAAGGGAAGAAGAGGATATGCAATAACTCAACTCCAGCTTAAACTTCAGTTGGATGACAGATGTCACAGCCATATTACCTACCATCCTGGATGGAGGCCAAGTCACTTGGCTTCTCAGAGCATAGTTTATTAGTCTAAGCATCCTTAGAATGCCATCATAAAAACTCGCAGAGGGCTTCCCTGGTGGCGCAGTGGTTGAGAGTCCGCCTGCCGATGCAGGGGACATGGGTTCGTGCCCCGGTCCGGGAAGATCCCACATGCCGCGGAGCGGCTGGGCCCATGAGCCATGGCCGTTGAGCCTGCGCATTCAGAGCCTGTGCTCCGCAACGGCAGAGGCCACAGCACGGAGAGGCCAGCGTACCGCAAAAAAAAAAAAAAAAAAAAAAAAAAAACTCGCAGAAAGTGCTGTGCTTTTATGCACACACATAACTTAAGTTTCTACTTATTCAGACCTTTGAAGAAAAATGCTTGCTTTTCAAGATGATAAAAGTCTCTCAAATTTTTGTTTTTTGGTTGACTACTTGTGTTTCGTTTTATTTTTTATACCTCCCCTCACTTTC
This sequence comes from Grampus griseus, assembly GCF_964374135.1. NCBI lineage: Eukaryota > Metazoa > Chordata > Mammalia > Artiodactyla > Delphinidae > Grampus > Grampus griseus. Next base: position 32,932,365 of record NC_139011.1, on the reverse strand, counting down.
TAAGCAGATAGAGGTCAAATGGAAGGGAAAGTCCCTTCAAAGACTTCTTTATATTCCAGATGTAGGGTTTTTATCTTTTCTCAATAGCAAAGAATGTGAGAAACGTTTGGATATTTTTTTCTCAGTTTATTTCTCAGCTGAGTTTTCTTGACAGTTATCAGGAATTTGAAGAATATTTAGGCAAGTTTGTAACTCACTTTATTGATAGAGTTGTGTCAGGGTTTTATCCTTAACGGAAAAAAGAATTCTCTGGTCAACTCAAACAGCTACATTATCATCTCGACTTTTTTTTTTTTTTCTGTTGATACAAGTTTTTACACATGAATAAAGGACTGTTTGTGCTTTTGGTATGAGTTATTTCTTTTTTCTTGACAATTTCTTGTGAGAAAAACTACAGGTCCCAAGAAGCCCATGGATACCAAAATGTGCAATGCTCAAGTTGTTTATATAAAATGACATAGCTCTGCATCTGTGGATACTGAGGGCCAACTGTACTTGCCTAAGTAAACAGAAAAAACAGTTGATGCCTTTTTATTGATAAGAATTCCTGGAGGGACAAGTGAGGCTACATAGAAGGAATTTAGTCTAGAATGTCAGTATGTCAGTTAAGCCATTCAAAACATTTATTTTCTATATAATATGCTAGGTACCCTAAAAAATAGCTAGGTATGCTCTAACACTTTTTTATATCTTTTTTTATATTGGTTGCGAGTCAAAATATATTTTTCCCTTTATTTTGAGTAAAAATATCAAGTCTTTGCATGCTGTTAAATCAAATGGAAAACAAAAGTACTGGTAACATGAAAATAGAAAAAACTTTAGTTAGATTTTTTAAAAAATACTTTCTCAACATTTTAATGATGTTGTTAGAGATCAATTATCTATTTTATTATCCTTAGGCTGCTATTTAAAAATATCTCTATAACATGCTTACTGACCTTAGTTTTTAAATAATTTTAGCAACTTTTCAGTATTTGACTTATACAGAATGATCTTATTTTGAAGGCGTTAGTTATACTTCTTGAAAAGAATAACTCATTTACTTTTTTTGTAATTTGCTGAAGATAAGGTAACTTTCCATGGTTATTTTCATGGATTGGTGCTTCAATACACACAAAATTGCCTTATTAAATTGTAATCATATAAGGTAGGTTAGTGAGGAACTTCAGAGATAATCTAGTCTCCCTCCTATCCAGAATTAGAAATTCCCCCTAAAATAGTCATTCTCTGAGAACTTTTTTCACTCCTTAAGAGGAAGTCAAAGCTTATTCTTCTGTTTCCTTTCACGTTGCAGTATAAACCAATCTTGGATTAGATGGCAAGGTTCCCCCTGAATGCTTTCTTCCTGACCTTGGTGGAAGGAATTTTATCTCTGACAGGGTTTCATAGTTCATTCTTTAATGGATAGAATATAAGTAGATGCTTTATAAATATTTGTTAAAATCTTAGAAGGAGGAAGTGACAAGAGTCATAAGTCATAGTCTTTGTCATTATTTCTCTTATTTAGGTATTTTTATTTGCAGTACCACTTCTTTTTCATAAATTTGAATGGAGATAAAATTTCCTACGTGGGTTTCCAAAGTTATTTTCCTGTGGAGGCCTTAGAAATTAATAAAGATACATTGCTTTAAAATGGCTTTTTGCTACATTAAATATATATGCTTTGGAAACATACATGTTCTTGATTAAGTCAAATCTGTATTAAACATTAAGCTCTGTATTCACCTGGGAGAAGTTGCATACCCTCCCTAATTTGGAGGCACTCTGTCCCTTCTTAGTTCTCCCTGCTTCCTATTTCCCAACACTCTTAGAACTGTGCTGTGTTGAGAGAATTTGTAGAAGTTAATATGGTTCCACTTGGAGTTCAGTTGCACTTCTCACTTCAAATAGGCTCTTCTAATAGCTTAACGTTGCCGTCCTAGATGATTTTCTTCATTCCTATTCAGACACTGATCCTCTCTAATAAGCTAGAGTAGTGATCTCCAAGAAGAACGGATGTACCCAGGAGATGTATGAAACAATTCATTGGAGTTCATAAAGAAATACTTGAATTTTCATTTTCACCTATCTTTAATTCCTATTTTTGTATATTTACCAATGAATACAATATATTAGTACAATATAGTAATACATACATACAATTTATAAAAATATGTGTATACAATGGAATGCATAATCAAAAGCATTCACTTGATAGAAATATGAAGTCAAAAAAATGTATGAAAGCTTCTGAGTTGGAAGTTCTGTCTATCAGGATGGCCAGCTTGCATTTCCAGCCCAGGTTATAGTGGCTGCCTCACACAGAAATAATTTTACTATGTCTTTAAAGACTTGATAAATGTCAAATGAGCAAGTATGTATTAATTATACATAAGTGTGTAACTTGATAAGATGTAATTACAATTGCTTATTAGCTAAACTATATGGATGTAAAGTTGTGAACATCGCAATTCACCAAACTTACTGTACAAGGGACTTCCGTTAGTTTAAGTGAATAGTATATTGGTTACAAATACTAAGTACAGTATTTGCATTTGCATATGTACAAATACTAAAAGTACTACTATATGTAACTAACAGGTTAATTTCCAATTTAAAGGTTTCCAATAGGGCAATGTGTTAAAAAAAATTAGAGTTAAGATTCTTCAGTCTGGTTTTATTTAGAATTTGAGAAAAGTTAAGTTTTTAATTATCTATCATGGAAAATTTTCAGATTTATTGAAATATTTCTATTATTAAGTCATACTTATAAGGTGATATAATTATATACCTTATAAATTTTAATAGTAATTTTAAAGATTACAGTATATTTAAGGTATGATAAATTTGTGGGAAAACTTCTTTCCTGAGAAATTTTAAGTTAATAAATTTTAGGGCAAAAGTTAAAATGAAGATTTATATAAGCTCATATATTCTTATTTTTTTCATAGTGATAAAAACAAAAGAAGAACTAAAACAGTAAAGAAAACATTGGAACCCAAATGGAACCAAACATTCATTTATTCTCCAGTCCACCGAAGAGAATTTCGGGAACGAATGCTGGAGATTACCCTTTGGGATCAAGCTCGAGTTCGAGAGGAAGAAAGTGAATTCTTAGGAGAGGTATCTGGAACTATTTTAAAGCTTAGACTATTCATGTCATCCTGAATACTTTTGTTTATATGACTATCAGCAAAATATTATATTTTGAATAACTGAAACACCTAGACATAATTTAACAGAATGAATTTAGCTGCTGTTTTAAGAAAAAACTTATTGATGCCTCTATAGTACATGTATTTCAGTTTACTGAACCAATTGTACAACTAGTAATTAAATCATTTATTTATAGATCAGTTTTTCAGCCCTGTACTGTATCTGTAATGTGCTAGGGACTGAGGTATCAAAGGTCAATAAGGTATATTACTTTCTTCAAGGAATTTATAATCCACTGGGATACACACAAGTGAGTGAACAACTATAACATAGTATGGCAGATGCTCTTTCAGGGAAGTGCAGTAGGAATACATAATTGCTGTGCAGGGAAGGGGAAGTGGTCCATGGAAGGATCCACAGAGAAACTGGAATTTAGCATAGTCAAGGGAAGTAAAGTTCCTGCAGAGGGAATAACAAAATACTAGAGTTGCGGGGGTCTTGGACAACTGTATTGAAATGGGAAAAGAATGTGATAAGAAATGAGTCTTGAGAGTTAAACATGACACCTTCATATATCATATTAAGAGTTTGGATATTATCCTGTAGATAATGGGAACAAATGACAGGTTTTAAAGAGACTGGCTTGATTGCATTTGTACTTGAGAAAAATATTTCTAGCTGTAATGTGGAGAATGAATTGGAGAGGGGCGGATGAGAGGCAGTTTTCCAGCTATTAACGTACTAAGAGAACTGCTTTCAGTTTTTTCAGTGTGGTTGGTTTTCCTGAGTAAATTAAATGTAATACCATGGGAAAAGCAACAATCCATAGAAATATTAAACTGAATGTTGTTAGCTAAGGAATCAAAGAGTGGTAAACCAGTTGGAAAGAAGGGTAACATAATGACTAGGAGCAGAGATTAGCGCCAGCTGCCTGGTTCTGCATTCCTGACACTACTACTTCCTGGCCTTAGGTCCTTCAGCAAGTTATTTAATATATTTGTACTTTAGTTTCCTCTTCAATCAAGTGAGAATGATAGTAGTATGCAATTCAGGGTTAGAGTGAGAATTAAATGTGTGTGTGTGTGTGTGTGTGTGTGTGTGTGACCATTTGGAACACAGTGCTTATAATTTTGAAAATGACTAGGGAGAATTTAGGAAGAATGAAGAGTACCTTAGTTGTTTTACATTTTTACCTCCCATAGCTAAATAGTGATTTATCATCATATAGCAGTTCTCATATACTTAAACCAGACACTGTCATATTTGCACATGACTTTAAAAGAAAATAAAAAGAATCATTTATTTCTATGGACTGATTTCCTTTGTAAATTTATTAGATATTCATATTATAACATGGTTCATATTGAAAATCCATTCTTTTTTTTTCCTTTCCTTTCCTGTTTTGAATCCTTAGCAGCATGATATGTTAAACAGAATTTTAAGTAAGACAGCCTTTGACTTATATTACGGCTCTTTCACTAACCAATGATGTGGGCTTAAACAAGTTTTTTAACCTTTTTCAGCCTTGGTATCCTTATTTGTAAAAGTTGAATAATAAGACCAACCTAGTAGTTTTTTCCTGAGAATTAAGATAACATATGACATGGTTCTTAACACACAGTAAGCACTTCTAATTTGTTTTTAATCTCTCCATTTCAGAGTTTGTGAAGGTTAAATTAATGAATGTAAATGAAAATGTTTTTTAAACTGTAAAATGGCATATATATACCAGTTATTATTACAGACTTTTAGTAGTAAGTGCTATTTATGTAATGGCATATTTAACAGCCTCTAGCAGATAGGTGTTCAAGGGTCTACAAAATAAATGTCTTAGAAATTCAAAGCCATTAACTCAATAAGAAGTTATATATACTTATCTCTTATTTAGTTACTGTCAAACATGTGGGCAATTCTGCAGCATAACCTTGCTTTCGACCTAATAGCATTACTATTATAATTATCATTATTATAATGAAACCTTTTAAGAGAATTTCTATATTATTGTCATAAGACAGTCCTTTCTCTTGGCTTTGTAGATTTTAATTGAATTAGAAACAGCCTTATTAGATGATGAACCACATTGGTACAAACTTCAGACCCACGATGTTTCTTCATTGCCACTTCCCCACCCTTCTCCATATATGCCACGACGACAACTACATGGAGAGAGCCCAACACGGAGGTTGCAAAGTAAGTTTTCAGTAAAATTTATTGTACCTTTATTGAATTATCTTGAATGATATATATGACATAGAATTTGAAGATACCATTATGGGTATTAACAGTCATCTGTTAGTATTTTCATAGCTTTTATTGAAGCTTTTAAATTGTTTGATACACTCAACTGTATACATGTAGTACTCATCACAGTATGACACACAATGAAGCATAGTTATGTTTTAATTTTACCTCTTAGAATCTAAAATATAGGAATGAGATAGCTAACGTAGTAGAATTTGGTGATGTACCTGTAGATATCTGAAATTATGATTTCCACTGTCATTAAGCCAAGTATTTTATGAATATGTAGGATAACAAGTATAGCATAGTGGTTGAAACCGTGACTATGAACATTACTCAGACAAACTTGAGTGTAAATATTAATCCTCTCACTTAAGAGTTGTATGGGGGCTTCCCTGGTGGCGCAGTGGTTGAGAGTCCGCCTGCCGATTCAGGGGACATGGGTTCGTGCCCCGGTCCGGGAGGATCCCACATGCCACGGAGCAGCTGGGCCCATGAGCCATGGCCGCTGAGCCTGCGCGTCCGGAGCCTGTGCTCCGCAACGGGAGAGGCCACAACACTGAGAGGCCCGCATACCGCGAAAAAAAAAAAAAAAAAAGAGTTGTATGATTTGAGGTAGGTCATCTCTCTCTGTTTCACTTTCCTCATTTAGAAAATGGAAATAATAGTACGTACATCACAGAGTGGTTCTAAGAGTTAATCTCTGGAATGTAAACTGATGTTATTATTGTTGTTGTTGTTGTCATTATTATTATTTTCAGTGTTTGCATTTTACTCTGAATTATGCACAGTCCAAACTATAAAACAGATCAATCCAGAGACTCTTAGAGGAAACTCAGAAATGTTTTCCACATTGAAAAGTGGCATTGTTGGTTTGATGCTCCTACAGCTCAAATTTATTTGTTTTTTTCTGATGAATCTTATTGAAAGGTGAAGGGGGTGCTTTTTGCTTTGGATAGTATTCATGGGATAATTTTATCTTCACGGAGCCATCATGGTTCAGGTTTAGCAACATTTTTGTCAAGTAATGGAGAACTGATTGAGATTAACCAAATTTCAGAAGTGTAAATTTATAAGCATGAATGCCACGTCGTCTTGGCACCAATCATGGAAAGGATACTTGGCCATATAACAAATAAGTCTTGTCTAAATGGATCACACCCTTTCTGCTGAATAGAGGGCTAAATTACATATCAGAAGGCTGTTTGTTGAATAGAGAAGTAGAGCAAAGCATTGGTCTTATGGGATAGTTAGTCATAGGAAAGCGTAGAGAATTATCTTCACTTCTTTTGAAAATAATGTCTCTAATGACTGGAACTTTATTTCCATTAGATACAGTCTCTTACCCTGGAGGGCATTAATTTAACATTAATTTTACAGCGCTCACTTTTTTCAGCTTCCTCACAGAGTAAACACCTACCCACCCTTATTTGCAGTTGCCATTACAACATCCTTTGTTGTATCTACATTACCATGAAATTTACGTGGACTAAATTCAGAGTGTCTGCTCTTTCTGGCCACTGTAATCTATTCAGTACATTGTCTCTAAATCACAATGTGGGATGATGGGTTGCTACATGAAGTTTACTAGTATAATTCATTTTCTGCTAATTCTTATAGTTTAGGTTTATAGGCTATTATTGCCCTTTCTTATAGGATTGGCCTCTTCTCTATTTACTCCAGTTGTTATTGCAATAAGGAGTAGGTTTGATGACTCTCATTATCTGAAACTCTTAAATCTACCGATAATTTTCATTATTTTTTTCTGCCCTAGCTAAGAATACTGTACGTGAGGAACAACAAAAATAGAGTACTTTCTAGTTAGTTGTATAAATCATGGATTTTCGTGCAATTAGTTTAATTTAATCAATTTTGCAGATTTTAATATTTTCCATCCTCACAATGGCTCTTCTGTTACTTAATCATTAATAATGTTAAATTTACCCCTGGGTAATATAATAGCTCCATGTTGTACTCTGTGAGTCTTGCCACTATCAACTAACCTCTAATAAAATTAATTTTCAATATTTGAATATATGACTGAATTTGGTGCTTTATGCCTAAAATGTTGTCATAATTTATTAGCAATATGTAGGCATAAAGATAGATAAAAATGATATGATAAAAGAAGATTAGGAAATAACACTCAGGAATAGTCAGAAAGTTAAAGACAGTACCATTGGCTAAGTATTGATATATATTGCTCATCAATGACAAGTTCAAGTTAGGGTATTAATAAGTAACTACATGAATTATTGTAAAGTTTTGTTGATGACAAGAACCTCCTTTAGGGTTTTTCTCCATGGAAAGGTCTATATGAAATTTATTTACAAGTATGTTGAAACTGTCAAAGATCATATATAGAACATATATATATGAACAGTTAACCATCAAAAATGTATAGTAACCCCTTATTTATTCCCTACATTCACATCATGTTTTGGTAATTCAATCTCTGAGGCTTATGAGTAACATTCTGAGTCTATGAACTTATTAAATGTACATGGACATTTACTGTTATTCAGAATAAATAAATGGTAATGTTGTTGGTGTTGGGATTCTGTTCTTCCCATGACGATTTCCTATTTTAAATTTGTAGATTAAATGATTCAAAGCAATACTTCATTAAACAGATATTAGTAAATTATTTACTAACATATAAGGAAATATATAAAAACCATTCTAAAAATAATTGTTTCATATTTTGTAGATAGTTTAAATATTCTGAAAAAAATCTTTTCTAGACGGAGTCCAGACAACATTGATTATAAACTTTAAATGATTTCCCAAATAAAGATATTGGTAAAAGTATTTGAAATAGATGACCTCTTATACCAGTATTCCTGCATGTGGAAAAATAAGAAGGTTGTATGTATTAAAAAATCTAGTAATGATCACATGCTCATTGTTCAAAACTTTGAAAGAAATTAGGCTATGAGAAATCAAAATTTTGATGATGAGGAATTAACATTTCCTCCAACAATTTTTCTTCAGGCTGCTCTTGCCCACTCCCTTCACAGACATTGTTGTTTTGACATTACCAAAGGATGGGAAGAGCAGTGCATATTTCAAAGAGTGATTGATTAAGCATTTTTGAAAATGTATGCAAGACTAAAGCTATGAGTTCAAATAATTAAAATGTATCAATAGAGAAGTGAGGTTGGCAAAATATCTCACATATTCACATAATTTTATTTTTGATTCATTGATGAGAAACTTTATTCATTACTTTCCTGAAACTTAAAAAGATTGTTCTGAAAAGTGTATTTTGATATTTACATTTTTATTGTTGTATTCTTTACTGTTATTCAGTTAAAGTTGTATAGTGTCTTTTTTTTTTTATTGGAGTATAAATGCTTTACAATGGTGTGTTAGTTTCTGCTTTATAGCAAAGTGAATCAGTTATACATATACATATGTTCCCATATCTCTTCCCTCTTGCGTCTCCCTCCCTCCCACCCGCCCTATCCCACCCCTCCAGGCAGTCACAAAGCACCGAGCTGATCTCCCTGTGCTATGCAACTGCTTTCCACTGGCTATCTACCTTACATTTGGTAGTGTATATATGTCCATACCTCTCTCTCACTTTGTCACAGCTTACCCTTCCCCCTCCCCATATCCTCAAGTCCATTCTCTAGTAGGTCTGTGTCTTTATTCCCGTCTTACCCCTAGGTTCTTAATGACATTTTTTTTTCTTAGATTCCATATATATGTGTTAGCATACGGTATTTGTTTTTCTCTTTCTGACTTACTTCACTCTGTATGACAGACTCTAGGTCTATCCACCTCATTACAAATAGCTCAATTTCATTTCTTTTTATGGCTGAGTAATATTCCATTGTATATATGTGCCACATCTTCTTTATCCATTCATCCGATGATGGACACTTAGGTTGTTTCCATCTCCGGGCTATTGTAAATAGAGCTGCAATGAACATTTTGGTACATGACTCTTTTTGAATTACGGTTTTCTCAGGGCATAGTGTATAGTGTCTTAAGACAAAAATCTTCCTTTACAAATATGTTTATTCCTTGATATTTTTTATTAACTATTTTTATTAATTATTAATTAAGTTTTATATTTTATCTGTTTTTGAAATGCAGTTTATCACTTCAACATGTAAGCAATAAGAAAAAATAATTGTAAAAAATTTTTTACTGAGTCTTTAAAATGTGTGTGTTATCATTTCAACAAGGAAACAATGTAAACAACATTCATTACTTTTACATTCTTCTTTCTTACTAAGTCTTTAAACTGCGACCTGTTTTCATTTCAACAAGGAAAATGCAATCTGTTTTCACTTCAACAAGGAAACACTATACACAAAATACTAATTATTTTTTCCATTCTTTTCTGTTATCAGATCGTTGACATTTTCTATGTTACCATTTCAACATATAAACAGTAGGTACAACCTATTAATTAACTTTATTTTCTCTCAATTAGTCTTTGGAATGCAATGTTTTTTCATGTTGACATGTAAACATATAAACACGTAATTATTATAACATTTTCTTACTAAGTCTTTGAAATACAAAGCTATCATTTTAACACTTAAGGATATAAAGAATTTAATGTACATTCTTTTATCTTTACTGTCTTTGTTATGCAGTATGTTATTTCAACATGTAAACAATACATGTAAATTATCAATTAGTTATTCTACATCCTTTGTTTCTTACTAACTCTTGGATACACAGTGTGCATTCAACACCTAGTGTACATCACATTTGAGAGTAGCCAAATTTCTAGAGTTCAGAAGCCACATATGGTTAGTGTGCACCATACTGAGCAGTGCAACTCTAGTGGAAGGGCAGAGGGAGCAAATACATATGAAACAATGTGTACCATGAAGGAAATATACATGGTACCTTAAGCAAAAGCAGCAGCAGAATAAATCTACTTAAATGGGGAAGTAAGAGAAAACCTATCTGAGGAGGTAACGTTTAAGCCATGACCTGAGGCCTGAGCAGCTACTCAACAGCATAAAATGGCCAATATCATTTGAGCAGACTATGTAAGGGGAAAAAGTGAAAAAAATACTGTGTTATGGGGGAATAAATAATTTCCCAAGGCTTCTAAGAAAGAGTAGAGAAACTGATAAATCATAGGAATGTCTACACTCTGAGTGAGATCAGGGACTTTATCTTCCTTAGCACCTGGAAAAGTACCTAAATCATAACAGATACTTGGTGAATGTGTGTGGAATAAGGAATAACTGAGCCAGGGGTCTGAGACCTGGGAAATCAGGCAGCAATATGCTGATGAAGATACCAGTAGGTAGTGGGCATAGTTTGTTTCCTTTTAGTTGCATACGGTTTCTCATAAGCCACCTGAGGTAATCAGAAACACAAGAAGTTTGCAGGTCCCTAGAGGGTAAAATTATTCAACAGCTACCACCTCTAGGAAGAGTTTCAATTGATCTGACTTGTGTCAAGTGCCCATAAATGGATAAGTGAACCAATCAGTGTGGATAAGGAAATGATGTACCATGACTGGGTCAGCTTGCGTCACATACCCAACACTGTGGTTAGTAACCAGAAGATGTAGAGGGCAGTGGGCAAGAGATCCAGCAGACTTTTCAAATTCCTCTATTTCCTTTTTAAAGTTCCTCTTTTATAGAGATCAGTTTACATATCCAGTGTTCCTAACCCCAGTTTCCTAGAACAGTAGAACTTTACATATGTGTCTCTACAAACTTGGGTTTCAGGCAAAAAAAAAAAAAAAAAAAAAAGTGAACGCTTTCATGGCCACACATCAGTGTTGAAACACCTCCCTGTACTGTGGAAATCACTCTGAACGAGTGGCCCATTTCATGTGGTTCTGCTGTGCCCCGTGCAGCATCGCCTCCAACTGAGCCTGAACTTCAGCAAGTTTCTGTCGGTTCAAACTGTCATTCCATTCCTTGTAGCAATGGACAGGGACAGGATAAATCACATACTTCAGCTTCATCAAGGATGTCAAGTGCTGCAGAAGGCTCTTGAGCACAGGCATCGTAATGAGATTGAAGGCAAAGCTAAGGACACGGAGGTGGGTACAGTGGCTCAGGGCTGGGAGGACGACAGAGAGAGTAGAATCAGTTATCATACAATTGTTTATCTCCAGATGTTGCAGGGTGCTTGAGACCTTCTCCAGCAGAGTCTGGAAGGGCTCATAAACTTCTGAGAAGATCTGGTTGTTACTGAGACTCAATACCCTGAGGTGGGTGGCCTGAGAGCTCTGGGACAGGACAGTGACATCTCTGTTAGAAAGGCGACAGTAAGGTAGATACAGTGAATCCAACTGAGGTGGCGCAACTCATTGCCTTTAGTATCGTCTTATGCCCACCGGAGAAGGCAGCGTTGAACAATGGAACAAAGAGGTCTCTTGGGATTTCGTCCAGGGCATGGATAGCTGCAGGCTCATTATTCAGCAGACTCTTTGTAGCAAGCTCAAGGAGGGTGACTGTGGTCTTTTGGTCCATCTTCAAAAACCTGATTGGAACAAGAGCTGGAAAAAACTTGAGCTGTCCAAGACCCCAGCAGTAGGAGCAGGTTCCTCCCTCTCCGGAGCTCTTAGCAGACAAGCCTCAGTGTTGCCGGCACTGGCTCCTTGATATCTTATTAACAATTCTCATCACAATTTGAACCATAACGATCCAATCAGAGTTTTCTTTAATTTGATCCTTCATTTTTTTTCTCTCATATTAACCAGATTCATCTCTTTGACATCTCAAATATTAATTCTTTACTTGGAGAAGTATAATATATCACCCCTTTCACTTTTTAAAATAGAAAACATTGTATCTACTATACTTTTATTCACCCTCATGACCACAAGTCTTCAAAGAAAAGTGAATGGAAACAAATCATTGAGATTAAACTAAAATGATACTATTGAAAGGTGTAAGATAAAAGAGACATGATTTCATAATTAAGGTTTCTCAGGATTTCAACTATTTTGGGGGATTTGGGGCCAATATTTCTTTCAGTTCCTCTACCCAGTTGTCTCACCTCTATCCTTCTTGGACGGCAGTTACATGTATAAAGACCTATTGACATTTTTCCACAGGTTATTGAGTCTGTGTTGTTTTTTATTTTAATCATTTTTTCTCTCTTCCTCAGTTTTGATATTTTTATTTACTTGTCTTCAAGTTGACAGTTTCTTCTACAGTGTCCAATTTTCTGCTAAAACCATACTATGAGTTGTCTTATTAAATATACTGTATTTTTCATTTCAAGCTTTATATTTTGTGTTCTTAGAAGTTTCTGTATCCTTTCTGAAATTCCCCTTGTTCTATTGTATGTGTGTGTGTGTATACAAACAAATATGTGTAGGTATATGTAGATATATTAAAGAATTTATAGGATTAGATTATATCTACGCATATGTTGATATAAATATATATGTGTATAAATATAATACAATAATAATATATATTTCTATCCATATATATAATCCTGTAAATTCTTTAATATATCTATAGTTTATTTCAAAGTCTGCTAATTCCAACATCTTAGTCTTCTGTGGGCTTACTAAAATTTCTCTTTTTTCCTTTGATTAGGGGTCACATTCTGTATGTTTTATATATCTACTAATGTTTTTGTGTACTGGATATTGTGTTTAATACATTTTAGAGACTCTGGATTTTGAAGAATTACTGCATGTCATTTTAGCAGACATGCTAAACCAATGAAAGATGTGTTAAGTTTTTATTTTCATTCTATTTTGGTTCTTTGCATAGTTCTAAGGTATAGTCCTCAGTCTAGTTTGTGGTTCTTATGTCTAGTTTTGAACTGTAGGCAAAGTTCAAGATATTGGCCAAAACCTATAATTAATGGGATTTAATCTCCAACCTCTGTATCCTGTACATTAGGAATTTGCTGAAATTTTCTTGCAGCTCTTTTAGTCTTTCAGCTGTGGCTTTCTGCTGAGTTTCTTCTTGTTTTTCTCTCTGCAATTTGTAATTTAGGTAAGGATTTTTGGGACCACTGAGTGTAAATTTGGGGTCTCCTCCTTGTCTGGCTCGCCCTTTCCAGGATTTCTAGGATTTCCAGGATTTCCAGGATTTCCCTACAATTCTATCTGCTCTCACAACTCTGAATTCTGACCTTTGGCTTAGCCTTGTAAGACTGAGGTTTTTTCCTGAGCAGTAATTCCTCTGCAGTGAACCAAATTGGGAAGGCCCTTAGGGGAAAACTGGTTAAATAGGTGCTTTTCTTATTTCAAAGGTCATATTACCAATTTCTGCCTGAATTTGTTTGTTCTCTGGTATCTTTAAACAGTTTTTTTATTAAAATATTTTTCCAGAATTTAGGATTATTACTGGCAGGAGAGTTAGTCCGATATAAGGTATTCTATCATTCTCAGAGGCAGAACTCCACATTTTTAAGTAAACTTTTTACAGAAGTATAGAATTCATATAGAAACATGTATATATCGTAAATATTCTCATGGGTAAATTTTGACCAAGTAACCATACCATGTAACTAGCACCCACATCGAGAAATAAACCATCACCAGCATGCTTCCAGCCTCTCTCTTGCTCTCTTCCAGTAATTATTACCCCGTCAAGATAACAAATACCATAGAATATTTTCGCTTATTTTTAACTTCGTATAAATGGAATACGCACACATATGTGAATTTCGTAGAAATGAGATTACACAATATATTTCTTTTACATGTGACTTTTTTCTTACCACTGTTTTGTAATATTTATCAGTATTGTTGCATGTAATTGAAATTTATTTTCATTGCCATATACAGTTTCTTTCTATAAATATACACCAATATATCCTATTTTTAGGTTGGTTATGAAAGCTGTTTGTCTAAGTAATTTCTTATGAATTGATCAGAGGTAATAACTATACAAAGGGGTTGCTTATCTTGGCTTTAAAGTCTGATTTAAAGTCTGATTTTTTTGAATTAAATTATTTAATTAATTTTAATAAATTTTGAATTTTGATTTAACAATATATGTCATTTGTGAATAACGACAATTTTTTTCTTTCAAATTGTTATAGCTTGCTTTTTTTTCTTTCTTAATGCCTTGACTAGGTCGTATAATAAAATACTGTGTGGAAGTGACATTGTTGAGTAAAAGTTGGCATCTATGTTTGGTTCCCCTTTCCTTGGGAAAAGCTTTAAATATTTACCCATTATATTTTGATATTTTTTGTAAGATTTTTGTGCTACTTTGTGAGATTCAGGAAGTTCTATTTTATTCCTAGTTTGACGGAAATTTTTAATCATGAATGGATTTGAGTTGTGTTAGTATTTTTCTGTACACATGGATATAAACATGATATTTCTCTTTTATTCTACTAATGTAAATTGTATTGATTTTAAATGTTAAAGTTATCTTGCACTCCTTTAATAAGCCCAGCTATCTCATGATGCGTTATCATTTTATGTATCTCTGGATTCAATTTGTTAATATGTGTAGAAATTTTGCAACTGTATTCATGAGAGATAGAGTGAGGGAGAAGGATTGTCTTTTCTTTTTTTCTTTTTGTAACATCTTATTTGCTTTTGTTATCAGTGTTATGCTGCTGTGCTCATAAAAGTATTAGGAAATTTTACTTCTTTTTTATTTGATGTCTTTTATTTTCTTGTTTTGTAATATCCTTGTCAAGCTCTGACTTCAGTGTTTTTCTGGCCTCATAAAGTGTTTGGAAGTGTATCCTCATTTTCTGTTTTTTGAGAGAATATGTACATTATTGGTATTCTTTTTTCTATACGTGGTTAGAAGTATTCACCATGTATGTTTCCAGGGTTGGCAGTTTCTCTGTGTGTAGGTGTTGAATTCCAGTTCCAATTCCAATTTCTCTACTAGATTTAGAACTATTCAAAATTTTATGTTTTCTTGTGTCAGCTTTGTTAAGTTGGATTTTTCTTAGAATTTGAATATTTCTTCAATTTTTAAAAAATTTATTTGCACTAAATTGTTCATAATAGCATCTTATTATCCATTTAATGTCTATTGAATGTGTAGTCATGTCCTCTTTTCCCTTATATGGTAATTTGTTCCTTTTCCTTTTTTTGTTCTTGGTCAGACTTGCTGATGAGCTATCGATTTTACTAGTGTTTCAAACAGTGAACTTTTTGTTTTGTTTACTTCTAGGCTGTATGTTTGTTTTCTTTTCCATTAAATTTTCTTCTTATTCTTGTTATTTCTTTCCTTTCTTTAAGTTTAATTTGTTTCTCCTCATTTCAGAAGGATACATAGATAATTTTTAATGTGGTGTGATAATGTTATTGTACTTTCATTTACCTGTGGACTATTTAGGAGTGTATTGTTAAATTTCCAAACTCTAGGGATTCTTAAAATATCGATATTGAGCATAATTGCCCTCTTATCAGAGTACATACTTTAAATAATTGGAATCTATAAAATTAGTTGTTTGCTTTATGGTGCTACATGTAATCAATTTTGGTAAATGTTCTTGAAAAGAATGTTTATTTTGTCACCGTGTGGTTCATGTTCAACATATATCAAGTTTATCAGGTTTATTAACTTTGTTTTTCAAATTTTCTGGGTTGTTTTTTCTGATTTTTCATCTGATTACTCCATCAGTTATTGAGAGAAGTATGTTAAAATCTCCATGTGTGATTGTGGACTTTTCTCCTTTTAAATTTGTCACTGTTTGCTTTATATATTTTGAAGTTATGTTACTAGGTACATACATACAAATCCAGAATTGTTATATATTTTTCCTAATAGACTGATAATTTTGTCATTACATAGTGTCTCTCTATCTAGGAATACTTCTTCCTTAAGACCTGCTTTGTTTGATGTTTGCTGCTTTTTTGTTGTTGCTGTTACTTGTTTTGAATGGTATATCTTTCTCAATCCTTTTATCTTCCACCTCTTTGTGTCCTTATATTTAAGATTTGTCTATTGAAAACAATGTAGAGTTTCTCTTCTTAAATCCATTCTGATAAGATTTATCTTTTATTGGGATAATTTTACATTTACATTTAATGTAATTTCTTATAAATTTTGCTTAATATTTTACACATCATTTATTTTTGGTTTGTCTTTTTTCTCCTTTCTTGCTTTCTTTTGAAATCTACATTATTTTAATGACATCAACAAATATTTAGTTGCCTGTTATGTTTATTGTGCTTGATATTGTGATTGGTCCAAAGATTCATTATACTTAGGTAGCAAGCAAAACCCTTATTTACAAACATGTATATGAAATACAATTTTAAAAAAATTATATTTAATCTGACTCTTAGGTACCCATTTTCCTAGTCAAATATCTGTCTTATTCCTTCTCCTTACCTATTCCCAACACTCAACAGAGGTTCTAGAAAACCTCTAAAAAAACCCTAGGCTTAGAAAACTCTAAAAAAAGACAACGTTCAGGAAAGACCCACTAATTTTTATTCCTTATTGAGCTTCACTGATATGTCCCAGTGTGCAATGGTTACTTGAAGCCAAGTCTACCCATGGCAATTTTTACTAATGCTGGTTGCTGTGGTACTTAGCATCCCGCCTTCCCAGATGCATCATGTAGCTACTATCCTGGAATCCTAAAATATCACTGGACTCTGGAGAGGTCCTAGAGCCTGGATTCCTATTATTTACAAGGCTCTTTAACCATTGTCTTCTTACAGATTCTGCCAAGTCTTGTCCTTTAGCAGGGTAAAGAATAAGTAGAATTTCAGTAAATAGAGGTGAGAGAAGTAAACAGTAAGTTTGGAAGGGTAAAGACAAATGTCTATCTTGCTTATAAATGAAGATTCATGTATTTTGGAATTGGAGGATGTTAAATGTAGTAGATATTAGGGAAAGCAGCAAACTGCGATGAAAAAAATTAGAGGGAAATGGCTTTCCTGTATTTGTCTATTTATTATTAAAATGTCTGCAATAAAAATGTAAGCTTTAATTAATATCTTGAAATATTTTAACAACTAACCTATTTCCTTACTTGAAAACTTTTTATATATTGTGATTTTTAAAATAGTGAACAGAAATTTTAATTTTAGAAAGATGAAAGAACTATATCCTTGACAGAAAACACTCATATTCACTCTCTAAGGTCATTTTAAAATATTAGGTACTTTACAATATTTGTGGAGAAAGAGCTACAGTTTGAAAACATTAGTGTCTTTAATTCTATATTGATTATAGTGATGCCCTTTTTACAGTTTTAATAGTATAATCCTTTGATTTGTTTTTTGTAGATGCCCTTTATCAGTTTGAGGAAGTTTCCTTCTCAGTGGTTTGCTGATACATTTTATCATGAATGGGGGTTAAACTTTTTCACATGATTTTTTTACATCTATTAAAATAATTTTAAACTTGCATGTATAAATGAAATAACTTCAATAAGCATTAAATTAGAACTAGAGAGAAAAATCAACAAATGTACCACCATTAAAGAAGAGTCTAATATAATTCTCTCTCAATCACTTATTGGTCAACCAAACAAAAATTTAGGGATGATAGAAGAGAATCAAACTACAGAATTAACAAATTTAATCTCATGGTCGAAGAACTCTGAACCTAACATTTGATGAATTCATATTCATCTGTTATGTCCATGAAACACTTGTAAGAATTATTAATGTACTATTCAATAATTCATTTTTTGACAAATTTCAAAGAATTGTTATGCTGTAGGCTATTTTCTTCAACTAGAGTGTTACTATGTAAATTTTTTTAAAAAGAGATAAATTATACCCATACGTTTGATAAATTTTAAAAATAAACTTGTACTCTAAAGAACATTTTTTTCAAGATCTATTATCTCTGCAACTGTCATGGATTATTCAGTTAATAGTGTCTTAAATTTAATGAAGTATGGTAAATATCTTAAAGACCCAAGAAGAAAATACCTAGAACTGAACTTTAATGAATATACTACATACAAATATTTGTGTAATGCAAAGAGGTACTTGGGGGAGAATGCTTATGTTAACAAAGCATTTGAAGGTTGAAAATTACGACATACTCATTCAGTTTTTTAGGAAAAGAATAATGAAATAAATTAAAAATAGAAGGAAAGAAATCCTAACAATAAGAGCAAAAACCTAAATAAAACAAGAAACAAATTTCTAGTTAAGGATTATGGAACCCAAAATTTAATCCTTTAAGTGAATTACAAAATAAACCTGTAGTGGGCTTCCCTGGTGGCGCAGTGGTTGAGAGTACGCTTGCCGATGCAGGGGACACGGCTTTGTGCCCCGGTCCGTGAAGATCCCACATGCCGCGGAGCGGCTAGGCCCGTGAGCCATGGCCGCTGAGCCTGCGCGTCTGGAGCCTGTGCTCCGCAACGGGAGAGGCCACAACAGTGAGAGGTCCGCGTACCAAAAAAAACAAAACCCCCAAAAAAAACCTGTAGTGAAGAAATAAAGAGAAGGTACGGTTAGTATTCAAATGGATGTATAATTGATATATCAGAAAA
This sequence comes from Grampus griseus, assembly GCF_964374135.1. NCBI lineage: Eukaryota > Metazoa > Chordata > Mammalia > Artiodactyla > Delphinidae > Grampus > Grampus griseus. The sequence goes on along the minus strand of NC_139011.1, from coordinate 32,913,588 downwards.
TAGATTATAAAATAAAATTTAAACATTGTAGCAAGCACTTTGAAAACTTACACAAAGTGAACAAATTCCTGTAAAATATATAATTTACTAAACCTTGAATTAATAGGTCATTCTACATCTACCAAAAAGTGGAATTAGCAATTTAAAATATACCCACAGGGCTTCCCTGGTGGCGCAGTGGTTGGGAGTCCGCCTGCCGATGCAGGGGACACGGGTTCGTGCCCCGGTCCGGGAAGATCCTGCATGCCGCGGAGCGGCTGGGCCCGTGAGCCATGGCCGGTGGGCCTGCGCGTCTGGAGCCTGTGCTCCGCAGCGGGAGAGGCCACAACAGTGAGAGGCCCACGTACCACAAAAAAAATAATAATAATAAAATAAAATATACCCACAAAGGAAACACCAGACCATGGTAATTTTATAGATTAATTCTCTCAAAATTTCAAAGAACAGATTTTTTTTTTTTAATCTACACAGATTCTCCCAGAGAATAAAAAAGGACTAATTCTCAATATTTAGTTGGGCTAGTGTAACCTTGCTTCTAAACCAAAAGGTTAGTACAGGAAGGGAACAGGCCAGAATGAATTGTAAATAAAAATTGAAAATCCTTTATGAAATATCACTGAACTTATAAGAGACTTTCCTCAATCTTACAGAATGTAAATTCAGCAGATATCACTTTAAATGGATAAATATTAGAAAAATTCTATTTAAAATCAGAATTTAGAAAGAACTGTAAACTTTCTCTGTTTCTTTCCAGTATTATGCTTACTAGCATAGAAAGACAGGAAAAAGAAAGAAAAAGGCATTAGGACTGGGAAGTAAATTGTCTCCATAGAAAAATTCCAATTAAACCATAATAAATTTATTAGAAGTAAAGAAAAAAAGAGACTTTAACAAGATGGTTGATTAACATTATTTTACAATAAAATTGCATTTCTGTTTATGAGCAATTAGGTTAGAAAACATAATTTTAACAGTATTTCTAATAGCAATAGAAATGATAAGATACAAAGGATAAATCCAACAAATGTGGAAAATTTGAGTGACTGAAGTTAAAAATTTCATAGAGAGATCTTAAAGAAAACTTAAATGAAGAGAATGCCATGTTCATGGCTAGTAAAACAATGCTGTAAAATATGCCATTTCCCCCTGAATTGATGTATTGATTCAATGCATTTCAAATCAAAGTCCCTATAGATGTTTTTGTGCAGTTTGATAACCTGAATCTAAAATTTAAATGGAAGAGCAAAGGAGAAATATCAAATATATGAATAATTAGGTAAACGATTTGCTTTTCAATATATAACATTGTAATAATAAAGACAGTAAGTTACTGGTTTATAGATAAACAGCCTGTACAAGGAAAAAGAAGTAGAGCACCAAACAGATCCTAGCAGATAGAATACATTTATTTATAGCAGAAGTGACATTGCAGATCATTGTGGAAAGATAGAATGATTAAATAAACAATGCTGAGATACGTGTTATCCATATAGAAAGTGAAGTTGCATCCATATCTCATGCCGTACAGAAACTTAGTTCAAGATGGATAGGATATAAATGCACAGAGCAAAATTTTTAAACTTTCAGAAGAAAATAAGGGTATCTCTGTGCTTGTATAAAAGCTCAGGAAATTTCTTAAAGAAATTTTAAAATTTCTTCTCTTTAAAAGAGAAGATTGATCCATTCAGTGACATTAAACTTAATTACTTGATTTCATCAGAATGTGACAAGATCCACATAGAACATAACTGCAATATATTTAGCCTCTATAGGATTAATATCAAAATAGGTCAAGACTTCCATCAGGAAAGTAATCAAGATTCTGAAAGGCAGTAGCATTTACAAACCACATATATACCTCATCTCCCACTCTCACCCGCACCCTCACACACAAGAGGGCTCATAAAGGCTGATAAAATGAACTTCATCTTTTGCTGGTGTCATTCTTATTTTACATTAAAGGCAGATCTGATCCTTGATCAATATGAAAAGCACGTAATCTTTATGCTCTGTACTGTACCTGGCACATTAAACTAATCATTGCTTTGTCCTTGATCATTTACAAGGTGAAATCTTGTTACAAGCTGAGCAATTCTTCTTAAGTCTCCTCAATAGCCTCATCTGTGTTATCCCTCCTTTCTCCCAAGTTCATTTAGAATGTATGTCCTAATTCTATAAATCCTTTTGTGAGCATTCTGTTGGGATGTTGTCAGATAATGTAGTTTCCATATTAACTGGTGCTATAAGAGCCTCAGATTCAATTGGGTCCAAAACTTTATGACATATGGATTTGGAAGGAAAATAGTAGTGAGTACACTCAGTGGGACGACATGACCAAAAATGATAGGTATTACCTAATCATTAAAAGGAGAAAAACAAGAACTGCAGTTCCTGGCAAAAAAGAAAGACTCCCTCTCCCAAGAAGGCAGGGATTACAACAAAATATAGAGAGAGTATTTCTAAGGCGAGGTTGCAAATGTTGGAGGGCATTCCTAGAACATTTTAATTATTGCTATTTTATGCAACATGAGCTTTCAGTGTTTTATAAACCTTACAGGAAAGTATTTATTTTCTGATAACAGAGTTTAGTCTATGTAATGAGTAATGAATTATGTAAGTAGATGGACAAAGCAAGTTCTCTTTTGAAATAGCAACACTGTCTTCATTTATCATTAAATATTTTCTGATACCAAAGAAGGGAAAAATGCTTTAAATAAAAGTTTCTCTTATGTAAGGTGTGCCTATTCCTGTAGGCACGTAGGTATTTTCTCCATGTAGGAGAAAAGATAGATTAAAAAACAAATTATAACATGTTTATTTATATATGTGATATGTGTCATCATTAAGTGTGAGGACAGTCTGCTTTAGCCATCAAAGCTCTACTTAATTCAATTTAATGTTATTTTTGCCATAGCATGATTAACGTTTTAAAGTTTTGTTATAGATTTGTGTTGTAAGGAAAACAGACACAGGGCTCTTGAATTATAGTAATCATTATTGTTCTGTCTTATGTTGTTTCTTAGAAAACATAACACAGTTCACAATGTGTAAGTCAGTTTGTGGATGACTTATTTCTCGTATTTTTCTCAAAGCAACTAAAGTAATAGTAAGGGAAGGACATTTAAGATGTCTTAAATTATGCTTCCTCTCCATGAGTGTGAAAAATAAAGATTAAAGAATTGGGTATATTTAATTCATTAGTCATGCATATTAGAAAAAGACACATGAATGTCTTTGAATATAACATTGTTTGTATTTTGAAGTTTACTAGATTTAAATGCCTTTGTCTAAAAGCATCTAAAACTGACCTGATTGAGCTATTTTTGACTCGGCTTTTTGTCCAATAGATTTTATCAATCAGCATCAAATCACTAACATGTATTATTTAATATTTAATATTATTTCAGGCTTTAATCCTTTTAGGAACTTTACCTTATACATTTCAAAAATAATACCCTCACATAATGAAATATATGTAAAAACAGGTGTTTGTAAGGTCAAAATGACTTTTCTTCTCTCTCTCTTTTTTTTATTCTCAAGTATTCCATTCAAAATCCTTTCATTTGTTTTTCAGGTTGGTGAGGGGTTTTTTTCCTTAAATGATCAGCAATTTTAATTATTGCTATTGTTTGCTTCATAGGGTCTAAGAGAATAAGTGATAGTGAAGTCTCTGACTATGACTGCGATGATGGAATTGGTGTAGTATCAGGTAAGAATTTCAGAATTATTTTATAGTGATAATAAGGAAGTGTGACTCATCATTATTTACCAGTAAATATGTAAATAGGTAGATAAATGCAATGAGGTACAAAGGACTTGCCTCTTTATGCCCCCTCCCCCGAAACAGCCTATGGCAGTTTAAACTGAATAATTCTAGTTGCTGGAATACCTGTACCAGTTCTTAGATTGAATATTCTATTGAAAGATGTCTCATAAGTAATACCAATTTTCTATTTTTAAACTACTAAGTAATAAGGATTTCACTATAAATTTGAGAAGTTATATAACTGAAACTTCTTTATACTTCACTAACTGTGAAAAAAATCTTTCTAACATCACTAACATACCCAAGTATGTCAAATATCTGAATCCACTTTTTGAAATTTTTTCATTGTTGTTATGTGGATTAGTATCAGGTGCAGCTACATTTTGAAATTATGGTATTGTGGTTTAAAATATTGCCTCATTTATGGTTAGAAATTTATCTGATGATTTAATATTTTAGGTAAGTAGCTATTTTTTAATAAATTCTGGCAAAATTTTTATATATATTATACTCAAAATATTATAAAATGTTTGATTCTCTTCTTCTTGAAGGTTAATTAGCTCAGCAAATTTCATAAGCATAACTAATTTTATCATGAACAAAATATGTTTTATTGTATGTAAGACGTGCTGCAGTTGCATCAGTGACTGATAGTTTTTGTTGGACAGTTTTTGATAGAATATGAGTCAGTTTGCATGCTACCAGTGTACTACTTTTAAAAAACCCAATGACTATCTTTTAGTCTTTATTTTTTGCACTAAGGGTTAACAATATATTAATTCACTAAGACTGCAAAAATATTTTTCATGTTTTATGGTTTGTGAATTAAACCTTAAAAAGTCATATTTCTCATGATCTCTTGCTTGGAGATCGTTAGCAGTTTTTTCCTGCTTGTGTTCTAGTCCTTTAATTGACTGTTCAACTTCTTCTCTTTATTAAATATCTAGCCACATCAGATTTTTTCCACCCAAAATATTTTCCTTCAGGTCATTAAAGCTCTTTATCTTGATGCCATTTTTGGCATATCTCAATTCTTTTATTTTCTACTTCCAGGATAACAAAAAAATGATCATGTTATTATGTTTCCATTCTGTTAAAGGAACTGTATCTTTTGAAAAAAAACTTTTCAGGAATCATTCATTATTTTGGTTAGTACTCTCTGGAAAAATTTTTGTTGTTACAGAATAGTATTTCACAAACCTGCACAATTCAAGGTGTTTACCCTGGGTTCATTACTTTTTACTACCATGAAACATCATGGTTTCTTGTTTCAATGTTGTTATTAATTTTTTTGCTATATAGTGAATCATTTAATAATCCACTGAGGAAAAAAGACTGCTGTAATATCCTATATGTTGTTATTTTGAAATCCAGTGTAATTTTTGAGACATGGTTTTTTCATCATATACCATATTTTAATAACGCATTTGAAAGATAACATTTCAAAAACTACAGTACCATAGTCCTGATTTTGATGTTTATAAAAAGGATATGGAGATAACTTCAAATGCTTGGAATATATCAGAATTTACATATTTACTTCAAATGGTATTCAGAGTGCTTTCTAATATTGTTTATTTCTTAAAGAAATAACTATAGAGTATAGAAATTAGAAACTTTTTGTCAAGGTAATCATTTTATTTATTTATTTTTTTAAATAGATCTTTATTGGAGTATAATTGCTTCACAATACTGTGTTAGTTTCTGTTGTACAACAAAGTGAATCAGCCATATGCATACATATATCCCCATATCCCCTCCCACTTTTTTTTTTTTTAACATCTTTATTGGAGACTCCCTCCTTTATAATTGTTGAGAATTATTTGAAGCTCTTCTAGGTCAATGAAAAGATGAAAATGTTTTTAGAATAAACTTGAATCTTCTACTGAAGATTATTAACTGTGTAAAAAAGTTTTACTCTACCTAGCATAGGGCCTTGGACATAGTAGCTCTCTAAATATTTGAATATTTGTCTTTCCTTTTCAATTTAAGTGTTTATAAAATATTATTTTATCTTACTGTTATGCTTTATTCATTATGCTTTACATTTAGTATATTCAGAGCTTTTCAACTTCACTAACATTTTATGTTTTTTCAGTGAAATACAAAATATAAGAGATCTTAGTGTATAGATAACTATAATCTTAATATTTCCACCTTTAGATTATCGACACAATGGTCGAGATCTTCAAAGCTCAACATTGTCAGTGCCAGAACAAGTAATGTCATCAAACTATTGTTCACCATCAGGGTCTCCTCACCGAGTGGATGTTATAGGAAGGACTAGATCTTGGTCACCCAGTGTCCCTCCTCCACAGAGGTAAGACAGCATAACATTTTATTTGTAAGATGATATTATAAGCCTATTTATCATAAAATATTATTGGAAATTTTCAAAGATAATAAATTCTTGTAGAAAAAAGTTACTTAGGGAAAAACATACCTGCTATCAATAGCTTATATAATGAGAGTAAGATGAAATATGGGCTACTTTGTAACTTTAGATGACCTATATATAATTTTATAGCTATAGTTATAAAGAAGATCCAACTTCCAGTCTCATATGTATATTGAGCAGATCTAGTTAGACCCAACTAATTATACTCATGAATGATATAGATATTGATAATTTAAGAAATTGGAAAAAAGAACATTTGATGGAGCTATACAATTAAGAACAATCATGAGAAGACTAAAAAGGAATGCATGGGCAGTGGGAAGAATTGCTTGGAAAATCTGCAACTCCAAGTCCTATGCTTAGTGGAAAATTCTGATCAATCCAGTTAAGTACAGAAAGCCTTAATGGAGTAAGAACCATGGAAATAATGTGTTTCCTAACAGGAAGTATGTGCATAATTTCACATTTTATATACTTGCAATGTTTAAGGAAATTTGAACTCTTAGAATGACAGCCTTATAACACTTATTTTAAATGAGTAATTGAGTTAGTTTTAGGCATTTAGACTTAGAATTTTAAATTGTAATCTTAATTTTATACATGGTATTGCATTATTTAAGAGAAAAGGTTTATTATATTTATAAATTTAACAACTTATAAGGATATTAAGGACTTTAAAAGTGTTAATTTAGACAATTAATTGAAGAGAAAATCTAATATGTTAAGTTAACAAACATAGTTTAAAATGTTTGAAGATGTTGAATTAACTAAATTTATAAATGGGACTAAAATTATTAAAAGTCTTCTGAAAAGTAATTGTTTAAATGTGGTAGGCCTATCAGTAGAGTAATAAGATTTGTAATCTGAAATTTAAAGTGCAAGAGAGAAAGAGATTTTGAATTTGTAGCTTTAATAAATTAAGTCCTTTCTTGTTAAAAAAAAAAAAAAGAATGCTTGACTTTTACCAGGGAAAAAGTATTTGAACATGCCAATAGAAAATTGGCATGGGTTTTAGATTAGATTCACCTGCACATAATAGAAAGCCCGTAATAACAGGAGCTTATGTAAAAGGTTTATTCCATCATGAAAAAGAAGTATATAAGTAGACAATCCAGGCCAAGGATGGCAGCTTAAAAAAATAGTCATTAATCAATTCTAAAGACATCAGTTTAGATTTTAAAAGAAATAGCAATTAATATCCCTAAAATAAGATCCACCAATATATTGTCTATAAGCAACATGCTGAACTCATTTTCACCATACAAATCTATTCCTCCTCCTGTGTTACATAGATCGTTATCACTACTATACACCTGGGAGTCATCCATTCATAGTTTTGATAATCCTTATCTCCATCCCCATTGATTTTAGCTTACTTTTATGTTATACCTCTGTTATAGCAGCAATCTCCTATTAGTTAAAACAAAACAAAAACCTTGGACTTGACATTACAGTGATTTTTGTCTTTTTCTACTATCTTTATTAATAAACTTTGTTTCTTAGTATAATATGTGACTATGGTCTATTAAGATATTTAATGGATCTTGCTATTTCAGTCGGAATGTGGAACAGGGACTTCGAGGGACACGCTCTACTACAGGACATTATAATACAATTAGCCGAATGGATAGACATCGTGTCATGGATGACCATTATTCTCCAAATAGAGACAGGTAAATATGATCAAATACTATTAGAGCTTATTATAATTGCTGCCTTCAGGAAGAAGGTATTACCATAAAATATTTTCATCCTGAACTTGGGTATTTCTTATCTTAGTTTCTAAAACCATATGCTTCCTTTACAATACCTACATTGATTCTTGTGATTGCCACATCATTAAAAAAAATTAAAGAAACAAAAATAACCTTTTGTTTGGTAAGAAAAAAAATTCATTTTGCTCTTTCAATTTTCGTACTTTGTTAAATCAAACCAGTTAAGTTAGTGAATTTGCACATGAGGTTATAATGATAATCATGAGGAAAACAAGATGTTTTATTATTTTTACCGTATCATAACCAATTATCATATAGAAAAATACTTTCATGAGACAACACATTTAAAGTCTTTTACATTCATCTGGGAAATAAATGTGACTTTTTTAATATAAAAGTGTTAAGACAAGTTTGGTTTGTTTAGGAAACAGACGCAAAAACTGATTCACGAAGAGGTTTTTCCTCATGGCTTTCAGTAAACCTTTTAAGCAACTTAAAGAATCATGCTTGTCAGCTGCTGTACTTGAGAGACTTCTCTGAATTTGCTCTATTAAATGTGATATACTTAGAAGTAATATGCTATGTTTCAATACATACGTTAATTACTACTAATTTTTTTAAGTTAAGCAAATTGGTTAACCCTCTAATTCATGGTTTGGTTACATATAAAATAGAAAATGCTATGATATATCCCCAAAACTATTAAAAGGATTTAAGATAAGGATTAGGATAGAAAGCTTAAATTACTATTCAGAGAATATTATGATGAAATAACACAGGAACTCAGAAGTCTCTTTGTATGCATCCTAAACTAATTTTAGTAAAAACACTTGGGGGTTTTCAATCAATTGATATGAAAATTTGCTGTCAATATTTATATATTTAATTGTTTTATCTAAATCTAGGGTTATACTCAGTTCATGCTTATAATTTCATTGTGTTGGAGTACACTTTTCCAAAAGAAAAGATAGGGAATATCTTAGTCTTTAATAGTGTCAAACAAGTGTTGGCTTTTGTGTCTGAGATCTAAGAAGAAATAAGAAATTATTAAATTAATATCTTTCTTAGTGTTGAATGAAAGTTAATGTAATGTTTTATTTCTTTTTCATTTATTTGACTTTTTCATAGTGGTCTGTGTCTTTAGGGGTAATTATAGGCATGCTACCTATAGAAATTGATGCTTATCAAGTACAATAATAGTGAATATGTTAGTGTGATTAAGAAGGAGTCATATTAGGGTGAATAAATGAGTTTTTTGATACCTAACAGAACTTAAGTAATTTTTGGAAATTATTTATGTAATGATTCATAAACTCCTTGTTCATTGAATGTTTGTTAAACAAATGATGAGGGAGAAAAGTCTGAAATGGCTTTGAATCTTCCAAGTTTATATAAAATGGACTTGATATTTTCTCTGAAGATAATACAGTATGGTCTAAATCTTGCAGAGAAGAATAGAATAAAATTAACCTCTAGAATTATACTTACAAACAAAAATAGTCATTATCATATCAAATGCATAATATTTTATCAATATTTTAAGACATATAGCCCTAAGGCTAGTGACCAGAAAAATGCTATTAAATCCTTGGTATTAGTTAATATTTGAATTAGTCATAATTGAAATGTCATATTTTCTTGTTTACTTTATAACTTTATGAATCTTTTAGTTTAGCAAAAATGTTCAAGTAATTCAGAAGTTTTGGGGAAAGATGATCCATGTGGTTTCATTACTTTTGTGTTGTACATCACCAGATCATAATTACTCTTAATTGTGAGCTGTTTCAATTCCTTTTTGAAATAAATAAAATAGAATTTCATTTAAATAGGACTGTAAAACCATTTCTAATATATTAATTTTGAATTATTTTTGTAATCATTATTCATTAACATGAAGAATCAAAAATAAAAATACCGTATTATTCATGTAGGTAGTCTATCATATTATTAAACAATGGGTTCTTAATTTCTGTTTTATCCTAATATTCTAAAAGATTTTCTATAATAGAATGCATGTGAAAGCATTGTAATTTTTATGTACTATTTAGAAGGTAAGAATACTTTAGACCTCTTACAGTGAACTTTCATGAACAGCATTTTATAGAGTCAATCAATAATACTGTTGATTAAAAAGCCTAAAAGAGAATTTCCTTTGAGAGAGTAGGTAAAATTCAGGTATTTTGAGTGGTGCATTAACCTTTCTTGTCAGTAAGAATTGACACACTGACCTTAATAGTATTTCATGGAATGTACTTTTTTCATAGGATTTGGAACCAAATGGCATTGGGTTTGAATTTAAGCTTTTTGCCACTTGCTAGCGGTGTATCTTTGTGAAAACGAATCTCTTTAACACTTGATTTCCTTATCTATAAAATTAGAATATTAGTACCAACTTTATAGGGTTGTTGGGTAGATTAAGTGACATAGTGCCTCCAGTTGCATGGTACTCAAAAAAGGTGGCTTACTCTTAACATTTTAAAAGGATTTTTGGCTTACACATAATTTACATTTTAATGTGCTTATCAATTAAGCAGAGAAATCAGTCAATTCAGGTGTTTTTTAAAGACGTTTGTAGAGAATATAGGACATGAGTTGTACCTTGAAAAAATGGGCATGTTTATTCAGGCAAGAACAAAAGCAAAGACACAGAGGCAGAATACACATGTACATCAGAAAGACCCAGTACGAAGGATGCAGGACTTGGAAACATATTGGAAAGTGTGAATGAAGATAATGGCTTTTACATTGGCTATATTGGGTGAGAAATGATGCTATTTGGCATTAATTTGTAGTACCTGGTTAAACTTAAGGGTGTAACAATATCCTTTTCCTATAGGTAACATAAAAAAAATTATATATAAAATTTTGATTGGATCTTTGCACATCTCACTTTATTTTCATGAGTCAAATTCCTATTATGTTTTGAAAAGAAAGTAGGTTCATTACAAGTAATTCAGAAACTTGGATACAAGGATATTAACTAAAAATGATTAATTGTAATGGACATCTTTCATCTTCCTTTTCATCGCCCATACTTTTTGTATCATTGTTTCTCTGGTAAATCCTGGTAACTACTACAACAAGGAACATCATTTTTCTGGGGCAAACCATGTGACTTTAGTATTAGAAATATTTCAAGAGCTTATTTGTTTATAGGAGTTAATTTACTATTAGAATAAGTGTGGAGTACTAGATACTATTTCTGTAGCATGTCAGAGATATCTTACAGTACATATTTTTATGTCTATCTTAGAGACCGAAATATATTGGTTGCATTTAATTCCATAGAGTATACTTTTAGCATAAAAAGAAAAAAAACATAACACTGGCAGAAGATATATTACTTCATAAACTTTTTTCTTCTATGCATTCAATGAATGCATTTATATTCTAAAAAGAAAAATGCCCTGTTATATGGATCTCTGAAATACCTCACACACATGCTATTTCTCTACTCTTTATCAGGCAACCAGCTACCAGAAAGTGCCAAACATACCTATAACTATTTATAGTCTTTTTGTGGTCCTTTCAGTTATAAACTATGAGAGAAATGCATCTCTGAAAGTTTGAAAATATAGAGAAAGTAAATGAAAAGAGAGAATTCATCGTACAAAAACAATACAACTTTTTATTCATTATATTTCAGGAATATATTTTAGCTTATTTAAATCATAGTATATTTTAGGAACTATAAGGTAGCAAAACAGTAACAATATCAGAGACAGAGCAGAAAGTTTGGAATTAGGTTGAGATTGTTGGAAACTTAGCTTTCAAAATCTACAGGTTACTTAAGAATAAGATTTTTATCTCCTTTTGCAGTCCTTTTTATGTATCTGCTAGTCCTAAAAGGTAACATTCAGGCTAATGAAATATATAGAAGGATAATTCATAAAAAATATAATTTTGTTTTGTCTTCAAAGATTATATTTCTTAGTAAGAATCAGAGTGTGTCAGGAAATTGGATCAGTAATCTTGTTCAGTTCTTTGAATAGTGATATTTTTTTCTCATGATTTGAGAATCTGTTACTTCATTTCTTTCTCTTTTTAAAATTTAGTCACTTTTTTAGTTTTCTATTTTATTCTTTTACAGTGAATTACAGCTCTGCTCAATTTTTTAAAAATTTCAAACAAATTGGATTAAATGCATTTTGTAATATAACAACTTTAACTCATTATGTATATTCATGACTATTGCTTAGATTTTATAATATCTGTTAATTTGGGGAGAAAAGTAAGAATGCTTTAATAGAGAAGTATAAATAAAATGTTTTTAAGTTGTACTAATTGGATGCAGCAAAGGACTTCTGTATCTTAAGTGGATTTTAGGGGGCTTACTAAAACAGTATGGTTAATTTGTGTAATATTCATAGATGCGTCTTTATACTTTTCACTCCATCTCAAGGCGGGATCATGACCAGATTAGGTTAAGAGGTATAACATATCTATAGAAAAGTATATAGTAAGGGTTCTCCAGAGAAACAGAACTAGTAGGTTGGATAGAGAGAGAGGGATTTATTTTGAGGAATTGGCTCACATGAATATGGAGGCTGAAAAATTCTACCATCTGCTGTCTGCAAGGTGGAGACCCATGAAATGGTGGTATAATTCAGACCAAGTCCAAAAGCCAGAGAACCTGAGAGCTGATGGTATAAATCTCAGTCAGAGGGCCAGAGAGTTATGAGATGTCTAGCTCAAAAATGAGGCAGGAAAAAAGGGAAAAATTCCTCCTTCTTCTTACTTTTGTTCTACTCAAGCTCTCACCAGATTGCCTGAGGTCCACCCACAATGAAGAGGGAAATCTACTGATTCCACTGATTCAAATGAGAATCTCATCCTGAGACACCTTCACATACATACCCAGAAATATGTTTAATGTGGACACCCCTTGGCCAATTAAGTTGACACATAAAATTAACCATCACAAAAAGGGAAATAAAACAAACTGTTGCTTGATGAAGGTGATTCCTGTACAATGTTTTCTTTCGTGTTATAGAGACAAAATTAATTATAAACCTCCCCAAGGAAAATATTAGAAATTGGATGATGATATATATGTTCTATGATATGAAAATTTTAACAAGCTTTGAATTTTACACATTTTTGTTACTCTTAAGTAATTTTCAGAGACAGTTGATTCCTTTTTAATGCAATAAATCCCAACATCACTACTGCTGGATTTTCTTTCTCCTCTTGTAAAGCCAAGAAAGTCTCTTTTTGATACCATTTTCCCTATTTTCTTATACTACATAGGTTTGTAATTTTTTGTTTACAGTTCTAGAATGTTTCTATGATTATGTGAAAAACTGCTCTCTTTGGACAGTAGATTGACCATGAAAACAGTGTAATTGTGTTATACTTTTTAGTTCAACCCAAAATATATTTATTGAGTGGGTCAAGCATTATGCACAAAGATTTAAAATAGGCTTCCTCCTGGTCTAGATAAACAGATGATCCAACTGATTATACTAAGTAATTCATACCAACTAATTATACAATATACCAACTAGTTATAAAATGTAGAGGACTGGGAGGCCTAAGCATAGTAGTGTTGGAACAGATTGGAGAGAAAATTACTTGCTTGTATCTATTGGAAAGACCTTCAAAGAGAAGTTGGACTTTAAAAATGAGAAGAATTTTGAAAGGCAATGAAGTGGAGACAGGGAGTATGATGGGCATTCTTGGATGAGTGATGAGCATGAACAGAGTCTGGAAGTCAGGAGAGTATGGGATATATTTAGAGAATCTTAGGTAGTCTGTTGTACCTAGATAAAAAGTTGTGGTATGGGAAAAGGGAAGTAATAGGAGATGAAGATTGAATGTAGCTTACAACTTAGTTGGCGTACCATTTTAAAGAATATATACTTGTTTTTTGATATGGGAAGGCATTGAAGGATTTGGAGCAATGTGCCTACATGATCAGAAACATACTTTGTAAATATACTTCCATAGACAGAGTGGACCAGGAGAGGGTTGGATTCTGAAGGAAAGGAGACCTAATAGAAGGTTATTTCAGTGGACATGGTAAGCCTGATTTAAGGTAGTGGCAGAAGAAAAGGAAAAGAAGGAATAAATCTGAGTTATTTAGGCATTAGAATGGGCAATGTTTGTAAATCAATTGAATGTGGAAAATAAGGAAAATGGAGGAGTTAAATTTTGAGATTTTAAAGCTTGGTTTATTAAGTAAATACTTAAATCCTTAGTTGAAAGTGGAATTAAAAGAAAAGGAATAGCTAAAGTATTATATTAAATTCCAAAGGGGGATTAAAGAGTTATATATGAAACTAGAAGGGCCTTTAGAGATTATAGGGTACTATGTTCTAAAGAGGTACGTGAAGAATTGCTGTTGTAGGTAAGGATGAAGCCAAATGGGTAGGGTCTAGGCTTCTTCCTCCCTCTGTAGCAGTGCCATTTTGATTTTATTGAATTCCTAAATATTGGTTTTACATAAAATTTTGTTTGAAAAACAACTGGTCTTCCGCTCAAAAAGAAAGTTGGAAAACTACTGCTCCAGCCCCCTTATTTCACAAATGTAGCACCAGATGTCCAAATAGGCCAATGTCTTGCTTGTCTCACAATTAACATGTGTTTTTCTAAAATGCCTACATGACACTCAAGCAGCCATGTGGAGATCCCAGGAAGCCCCTGGAAATGTGAAACCCAAAGACAAATCAAGGCTAAACCAAAGTGAGAATTTACACTATAAAAGCAAATAATATTATCCAGAAAGAAGGTGTTGGAGTATAAAGAAGGTCGAGGAACAAATCTTGGGAAACCACTGTCTCTGAGGAATAAAAAGAAAGGGAATCAGTAAGTGAAATGGATAAAGAAGCACTTAATAGGCAGAGACCAGACCAATGTGTACATGTTAAGAGCCTGAATTTTGGCTGAAGAAAGCCCAGAGTTTGAAGCCAGTCCTGCTACTTACTTTACGGCCGTGCGCAAGCACTCACAGCCTAGTTTCTCTGTCTGTGGGAATACTAGACCCTATCTCAAAGAGTTGTTACGGGAAGCAAATGAGATCTAGACAAAGCTTTAATGGAGTATGTGGCACATAGTTAAGTGTTATATAAACACTATTTTTTTTCATTGAAGTATAGTTGATTTACAATGTCATGCCAATCTCTGCTGTGCAGCAAAATGACTCAGTTATACACATATAGACATTTTTAAATATTCTTTTCCATTATGGTTTATCACAGGATATTGAATATAGTTCCCTGGACTATACAATAGGGCCTTGTTGGTTATCCATTCTAAACTTCTAATAGCCAGAGAGAATAGTGTTTCAGAAACCAAGAGAGTGTCAAGAAATAGAGGTTGAAAATCATTGTCTAAAACCATAGATAAGTGGAGTGTGATGAAGATCAAGAGGAAATTAAAGGACTTTTTAGAATTTCACAGGTAATATTCACAGCTTCAAGAGAATGATAGAGACAGAAATCAAATCACAGTAAGCTTTAAGCATGAGAAGTGAGAAAGTCGTAGCAAGAATTGTAGATATGTCTAAGATGTTTTATGATGAAAAAAAGTCAGAGGAAGGCAAGGTTAGTGAAGTTTTATTTTTAGGATTAAGTGCAGTTGTGGAAGGGAAGGCATGAGACAAAAATGAATGAAGCAAGGTCATGTGGGAAGTAGGATTACAAGTAGAGGAATTGCCTCTTCGTTTGCTGCAAAAGAGAACAAGTGGAGATATAAATATATATGTACTCTATATTTAGAGGTGTTGAGAGAGACCAAGATTGGTTTCCATTTTTTACTGAAACATAATGATCTTCTGCCAAAATTAAGTGTTTTGACATGAAAGACTTAAAAAAATAGAAAAATTTTAGATCAGTGCTATAGAAAGAAGAGAATCAGCTACAGAAGGGTAAAAAGGTCAATGTGCTACTTTGATGGCTTATGGTAGTCATGAGGCATGAAGTGTAGCAGAGCCAATAGCATGTAATAAACATATAATAAACATAGTGAATGGAAAATGGATAGCATCTGATACATTTACAAAATAAAATTAGTATTCAATTAAAGGAATTTGAATCAGTTTGCTCCTTTCTAAATGGAATTTTATAAACTCTTTTAGTTACTTTTAATTAGTAATGATTGAAAAAGAAATAGCAACCTTATAAAATCTCCTAAGTGTGATAAGTATTAGAAATTACCTCTTTTATTATTTTCCTCTTAAGCTTTCTGGTTATTTTATTATTTTTCTCTTTCTACCTTTCCTCCTAAAAAATGAGAAAGCATCTGTATTGTATAACATTTTATAGATGGTGCTAAAGATGTTTGAGTGATAATTGATAAGATTTTATTTTGAAATATTATTTGTTTAATCTCAATTTGTTACATTTTCTTGTGTTTTGTTTTAGAATATTTAGCATATTTTAACCTTTAGCACTGCCATATTACAATGGACATTGGGAGGAAGGAGCAAGCTTTCCAGTAACAGTTTTCATTTGCTTTGCTTACTATCTGCTTATCTTTTTTGAATCTCACTTTTAAAAATTAAAATGTACTTTCTCATTTCTTTCCTGAGTCTCATTTATATTCTTGTTTCTACCATGCTTGCAGTCATTTTCTTACTCTACCTCGCTCCAGATACAGTCAGACCATTGAACATCATCACAGGGATGGCAGGTATATTTTTCTTACAATTGAGTCTGTTCGTAGAATTGCATGTGCCTATCTATTGATATGATATAACTCACTTCTATTTTTGTTTTTTATATATACATATATGGTTATTGATGAAACATAGAAGTATTATCCTTATAAAATAGTAGAAAATAAAGCATATATAAACACTTTAATTGTGTTAGGATGTCAAAAATATAGCTTCCCTTAATGGGCTAGGATCATCTCTGATGATTCTAAAAGTTTAACTCACCAGAAATTACATTTGACTCTTATTACATACAAAAGTAGAATAATAGTATTATTAAAAATTAATTGCATTTGACAGCCCACCTTCCTCTGCAGCACTAGTTGATAATTAGATATTTAGGCAGAACTAGTTGATTGGTACATATCTTAACAACCCACTTCCCCCACCTCCCTCTGCAGTCAGTCCTTGAAAGTGCTTAGGTTGGGCTGAGGTTTATGAGGGTAAGCTCAGGTTTATGGTTACCTTGTCAAAGGTGGCTGTGATCTACTCGTTGGTTATGGTAGATGAACCCAGATCCCTGGAGAATACTGAGTCTGTCTACCGAGACCCAGTATTTCTAGTCTACCACCATTCTCCTTGTACTGAAGGGAAATATAAATTACCTGGCATTTAACAGAAAGGAAGATTAGCTTTCTAGTTAATCCTAGAAGGAAATCGAGTGGGGAAAGAAGGTCTGTAAAGCTTGCAGTTTCTCAAGGCTAAACGTAGCTTTAGGGATTTGAGCCAGTTCAGTGACAACATTTTTAGGCCTGGTAGGCAGAGAAAACGGCAATAATAATGTGGTTGTGGATTTAGCTGTATAGATAAGGAATTATGTGCTGTACTCACTCTGACTATGGTTTCAAAGTGATTTGGGTTATATGTGACCACTTTTATCCTATTAGTTTAGTTAATTAAGAGTTGATAATGAAAGAGCTTAGAAAAAAATAATTGAAACTAATGGGTAAATTCCTAAGGATTGAATTCATTTAGACAAATGTGGAAGGAAACATAGAGATATCATCAATAATAAATTCCTAATAATTCAAATTTTGTGATGTCTTTCAGTAAATGTAATTGAAATTTAGTGCCTTCCAGTTTATTATATGATAGTGGTTATTGCTATATTTTATTTTCTTTTACATTTCTCAGTCTCTTTTTCTGTTATTTTGCTTCAATACTAAATAATTTTTACTTTGTTGTTGTTAATGACTTTTATTTTTATTATTGCTGTATATTACATTCAGACTATTTTTTGGTTGCAATGATCATACATTTATCTTACAGAAATGTGAAAAGCAGTTTTATAATTTATAATTGGGCAAAAAACAGTTTTATAATCCTTATAATGGGGCAAGACCTTTCTTAAGGTGGGTGGCGTGAATGAGACATTACTGATTATAGGCTTATTCTTCTTACACTGGTATCTTTCCAGTTAAATATAAATTAAGATCATGAACCACATTAGTTTTTTATACTCTGTATTTTTCTTAATTATCAATAAGTAGCTTGTCTGCTTCATATCATTTATTCTTTCAGTAACCCAACATAGATAGAACCAGTTCTTTATCAGCTCTAGGTTGGTTATCAATTTCATATACTTACTCAAATTCTCAGTCTCAGCCTAGCTGGCCTATTTTGATAGAGAGATTTCTGAATTGTCTTTTGTGCCATAATTTAGTTTATATTCAGGAAACACAATATCATTGATGTTTATATTAAAGTAACACAAGGTTAGAAAAATCAGTTTTAGAAAACAAGTTATCAAATAACTTACTATAAGATTTGCTGTCACTGAAATGATTCAAATCTGTGAGTCTAGTGTATACCTACTCTGGAAAAGTTGGATAGATTTTGTGAGAATGCAGTCTTTAGTTGCTTTTAAAAATATTATCTTTTATCGTTTTACTTTGACACATACAAAAGAATGTGTGCATGTTTCAAAGCATAGTAATAAAATAAGCATTTATGCATCTACTACCCGAACCAAGAACCAGAATATATGGTTGGTTATACTCCTTGCATCTACCTATAGGCTCCTTGCCTATTGCATTCGTATGCCTCTTCCAAAGAAGTAGTAAATGCTGTACTGAACATTCAGCTTAATATTTCCTTCCTTTGTTTTTTTTTTAAAGTGACTTTGATCATTTATTTCACTCTGCTAACTTCCTGAGTTACTCAGTCCCGCTGACTCCCACTTAAATCCACTATGAGATTCTGGGGATTGTTGAAAATATAAAAACTCTTCTAGTCACCTATCCCTTCTTCTTTATTTATTACTGTAACATTCCATGCTTTCTTGTTTAACCCCTGAACCTTTGTAGGTAATACAACTGAACACAATCACCCATTTCCCTTACACATTGATATCATCTGTTGACCTCTTGGTTATGCTATTTTATGCATGTGGCTTTAGTTTTCCTCTTTATCACAATTTCTGCCATGAGCCTGAGTGCTGTTAGCATTCACCTGAATGATCTATTCAGCACCCACTCACTTCCTTGACCATCTCAAATTAGAGGTAGTGAACTTGACCCCCAGTTCTACTTCACTCAGTCACTCCCATGACCATGCTCTGAATATTATCGTCACTTGAAATTGTTCTACCTTTGAAATCTTTTTAATTTTTTTAAAAAATTTAATATTTTATATAATTTTTAAAGGTTACTTTCCATTTACAATTAATACAAAATACTTCACTCTTGGACAAGAACTACACATGGTTCCTTCTTATTCTTTCATTGAGTTACTTTTAACTCATTGGTTCTTTTATCTCAATAGACAACTCCACTCTCTTTACCCATTTACCTTTCCCAATTAGTCTCCACTTTTCTTTACTTACTTACATATCCAGAGGTTGAATCCATTCTCAGAAATATCCTCAGTTCCCTTGCTACATTGTTCTGCTTTTACCTATTTGACAAAGTCCAAATGTGGATCAATCTCTGTCTCTTGCCAAATGGTTTTTTATCTAAATTACCCAAG
Source organism: Grampus griseus (assembly GCF_964374135.1). Classification (NCBI taxonomy): domain Eukaryota; kingdom Metazoa; phylum Chordata; class Mammalia; order Artiodactyla; family Delphinidae; genus Grampus; species Grampus griseus. The sequence continues at coordinate 32,894,086 of NC_139011.1, read as the reverse complement.
TTCTCCCTAACTACCTACTTGAGAAAAAATAACTGAACATTTAAAGGAAAAGTGACCTCTTTATTGAGGATTGTGGAAAGAATAAAAAGAAATTGGCACCAACTTTCTAAGTATCCAGTTTCCTGGTCTAGATTTCAAGGTGGCATTAACTATCATGGTCGGGAATTCCCGTTCTGTGAATAAATATATGTTAATAGTTCCAAGTAGACCATAGTTTGGCTGTATGAAATCTGGAATTTCCTGAATAGAATAAATGTAGTAAACTCAACATGGCATCTCCAATATGTGAAGAATCAGAACAATTGGTCTCTCTGTTTCATGTTTGTAAAATGAAATATTATGAGTGCTTTCTCTTTGGAACAGATGAAGAGAAGCTTAAATAATGTTTGCTAAACTTCTTTTATATTACTTCAGGAAACAAATATTTAACTAATATTAAGAATCAAAACTTCTTTTTCTTCTGAACAGGTTATGCTGACCAGTGCAAAATTATCTCTGATCATTGTGTATTTTAAAACACATTCAACATTTAAACAAACATATTTAGAATGGATATCAGGTTACCTTTTATTGATTTCCCTTTAAGATATATCCTTTATTTCAATAAATATATCTTTTATATTTTAAAATTTACCCCCAGCCCTACTTTTCCTCCTAGTAATTATCTTTACTTAAAGCTATACATAGCATATTAAGGAATCACTGACATTGCTGGTGGACAACGTGGCAACTTTTACATAAAAATGCGATGGAGGAGATGACAACTAGGCTCTATCTTAAAGGAAGAATTAGAATTATTTAGGGGGAGGTAAGGTAGGATGTTGGTGGAATTTTCAAGAAATATATGAGCAAAGTTACTAAAGTAATAAACACCGTGTTTTAGTGCTGTTGGAGCATTAGCCACAAGGCAGGGAATAGCAAGAAATGAATCTGGAATGATAGAGATAGTCCTGATTATGAATAACCTTGTATACTCTCTTAAGGAACTTAGGTCTAAGACTGTATGTGATAGAGGTACTTTGAAGACTTTTAGTTTGGGGATGGCTATAATACATTTATTCACTCTAGAATAATTACTCTAGAGACTTTGTGGGTGGTTGATTTGAGAGAAAAGGGTATGGAAAAGAAAAGCACATACCGAGGTATTTGCCTTGTTCTAGGACAGCAGAAACTCTTTGAGGGCCTGAACTAAGTAAGGTAGTGGATGGAGAGATAGAAGATGAGAGTTAATCAATTAAAATCAATAATACTTGGTAAACAATGGGATTTGGATGTTGTGGGGGAACCAAGAGTCAAGAAACGCTCCTAGTCTTACAGCTTGGGTAACTGGGTGCCTGTGGTACCTTAAAAAGATGGGGGAAATTGTTAGGAGAGGAATCAGTTTCGGTGAGAGACAAGTTCAGTTTTGGAATTATTGAGGGGGCTAAGAGGAAACCTCTAGCAAGGAGTAAAATAAATAATTTTCAAGCTTAAAGTAATTTAGTCTACGTAGAGCAATTTGCGAGTAAATTTACTACTAGTGGGAAGTAGCCACAAAATGAAAGTGAAATCAACCAGAAAGGCTACCCATGAAATGACAGCCAAGGAGTTTTCCTCTGCCATGGGAAACATTATCATTTAAGTGGTAGATGAAGGAAGAGAAATTTCTGAAGGACATAGTGAAGGAAGAATGAGAAAAGTAAGAAGAATAGAGCTAAAAAATTAGAGAGTTTTAAGAAAGAAGAAATAATGTCAGCAATAAAAATAATAAATGAAAAATGCCCATTGATTTGTCAAGGGAGAAGTCACTGGTGACTTCCACTGATGATTTTGGAAGGGTAGTGAGGGAAGAAAGGCAGAATTCAGTGGCCTGAGGCATGACTGAGAGATAAGAAAATAAATACACCAAAAGAGTGTGGAGGAGAAGTATTAGATAGGGGTATGTGATACCAGAGTAGGTTTCTTTCTTTTAGAATAAGAAATATACCCTGTGTTGATAGGCTTGGAGGAAAGAATGCTTTAGGAAAAAAAGATAGGTTGAAAACACAGGAAAAAAAGAGGATGACTGGAAGAAAGGTCTTAGAGCAGTAGGTAGGGCTAGCCACACAGGTGGAGTTTGTAAACATAAACAAGCTCTTATTTACCATTGAGACAGGAGGAAAATAGACGAGAGAGTTGGAACTAAGTAAGTTTTTAAAGGATGTTAAATTGAAGGTAATTTTGTTTGATAACCTCAATTTTGTTGTTGCTGTAATAGAGATTACATGATTGTTTTTGAGACAAATTCCTGAGGATTCCCAGAGGTTGAATACGATGTTTGATTGAAAATGAGAAAGTTTAAATAGTTGTTGGGTAAAAACTGATGGGTACTGATTAAATATAAGTAAAAAGATTTTTGGTGATGCAACCACGGCAAATGTTGGAAACCATGAATTTGTAATGTGCCAACCTGTATGAATGTATGCTTTGCTTAAGCAATACCCAGTTGCCTAGATGTTGAAGAATCAGATTATGGAATTGAACCAATTTTAGGGTTTTGATGAATGTTTGGAAGATTTGGTATAAAAGGGAATCTGAGTGTTTTTATAGGAGGGGTTCAGATGATCAGTCACAGAGTCTAGGATGAGAAGGATGGAAGAAAAGCAAAGAGGGTGCTATATACTGGCAGGAGTTGGTTGGACCAAGGAACAAAAAGTATCAAATGGAGATTAAGTAAATTGGGAGTGAGATTATAAAACACCTGACAGAAATAATGATTGTCATCAGTTTGAGATATTGGAGTTTAATATTTCTGAGTTTAAATAGTTTCATTGGATTCTAAGATCCACAGTGTTTCCCTAGGAGGGAGCGCTGATGCAGGAAAAAAGTGACAATTATTGAAGTTTTGAATATCCGAGAGTTGTGGTTCAAGATTATTGAACAATTTTCTGCACGTGCATTTAAATCTCCTAGCATTACCATAGGAATTACGGTAAAGAAGACGGCAGACACCCAGTTCCTCAAATTATCAATGACTAAGGGATAGTGATTGGAAGTGGGATAGATATTAGCAACCTGAATTAATAATGGATCTTATAGCCAAGGGGCATGCTGAATAGAAATAAGGACATGTACATTACAGTGGGAGAGTAATGGCCAGAGTGTCTCTAGGGAACCAATCTCTCCTAAATCCATGGACTTTGAAATGTGAAAGAATAAGTAGCTTCTGCAGGTGAGAGTTACACTGGAAGGAGAGTCTGCAGCGTTGAGCTAAATGTTATTTAAGGTAGGGATATGCAGAAACCATTCTACAGAATGGTTGATGACGTAAGGAAGTTAGTTAACAGTGGATAAGGATTCTTGAAAATATAGCTAAGAGAATCAGAGAAGATTAAAGTGGTACAGAAGAGAGTACAAGAAATGAAGAATTTAGAGAGAAGATATCGGGGGCAATTGGGCTTGCCCTTTACTTGATACTAAGAGTTACAGAGATAAGATGCTTAAATAGAAGTGCTATACCTCAACTATCCTAAATTTATCCTAAGTTGTTTTGGTGCCAGAATTGGAAGTTGTTTTGGTGCCAGAACTGAGTTAGGTTCTGGGAAGGGTCTGACCTGAGGCTAGAGTTGTGCTGAGGGATGCCATAGCGTTTGAAGAGAGGCAGTGAATGGTCTTTTCTTAAGGTATTTGGGGCCATGACTAGGACCCTAATTAGAGAAAGCTTTCTGACAAAACTAGTGGAGTCACAGGAGGATGAGATTCCTGTGTGGAATGTAGAATGTTTTCCTGTAGATGCCCTATCTGAGAAGTATACTGAAAGCCCTTAGTGAATGGGATCAAATCTAAGTAATTCACACTTCCTGCGCTACCCCTCCCCTTTTTGCCTTAATTTCTTTGCATTGTTACAAACCTACTTTCCTCTTAGAAGCATTTTCTTCTCCATCACAAGTAATCTATTTGTGTTTCTGACTGTATGCTTTCTTAATTTCTCTGGAATTTTCCTCCATTCATTATTTCTTGTTTCCCTTACATTTCAATCTCTCTTACTTTACTAATTTGTTTTTCCTCAAATTGTTGTTACAGAGGACTGTTGAAATCTCCTTGATAATGCCTTCTTTCTATTCTGCCACACCTTCAAGCTCCCTTGAGAATGATCAATTTCTCTCTCTTACTTAGGTCATGTTTCTTGACTATGTATTTTTACATATGCTTTCTCCACTCCTTCTTCAGCTCCTAAGCTTTAACCCTCTACAGTCTGATCTTTGCTTCCAGCACTTTATTTTAAATGATTTTCTCCATGGTTCTTATTTGCTGTATCTTTTTACACATATTTATCCTTGTTATGTCCTTGCATCTGCCATTATTAACCACTTCTCTTTTTAGCCTCTCTAATGAATAGTGAAATATTAATATAATACAGTGACTTCTCAAACTGTCTGATTATCTGACTGACATCTGTACAAGAATATTCTTGCAACGCTTCACAAATTTAAGTCCAAACCTGAAGTTACTCTCGTTCTTCCCAAGAATCCTTCTATTTCTGTTAATAGATCATCCTTTCATTTTGGAGGCTGGGAATTTCAGGCTCTTTCCTTGGTTTATTCATGTCTTTCATTTAATTCATATGGTGATTTGCCAAACATTATATAGAGGAAAAAAAAAACCATCCCTGGTCAAAGAAGTTAACAGGCTTTAGAACCAAGAAAGCACAATTCAAATTCCAGCTCAAAAAATATCTAATTGTGTGACTTTGACCAAGTTTCTGTGAGCCTTAGTTTGCTTATTTCTAAAATGAGAGAGATTGAATTATACAATTTCTGAGATTCCTTCTAACCCTAAAATTCTGTCTGTATAATTCTGTATATTGTATATTTTGTACATTGTGATTTATGTTTGTCATCCATACCTTCTTCTGTTTCCAAACTTTTACTACAAGTCAGCCTTTTCCTACTCTAATTCATTCCATACACTACTGCTGAAGTCATCTTCTTAATTCATTACTTAAAAAGTACCTTTGTTCAGAACTTTTTGGTCACTCTCATTGAAAATTAAACCCTGTCTTAACCTCTTAACTAGATGTTTAAGATCTCTATAAACTGACTCCAAGCTAATTTTCTAACATTTTACCACATTCTACTTTCTGTTATTTCTAGTATTTCCATTTGACTCTTTTTCTCGCCTCCAACCAGATTTATTGACCATAACAATTCTATATACAAAGTGATCTAGACCTGTTGCTTCAAAACAAGATCTTTTCTTACTGACATTTTGATAGGTCAGTCCATACAATGTCAAAAAGTGCTTACTCTAAAATTAATAGAAAAATGTCCAATGCATATTAAATGAATGACCTAACTATTGAAACTCTAATAACTCTTTAAGATAATTAACATAGGTAGACAGTAGTCCCTATCACAGGCTTCTGGAGAACTGACATGAGACGTCAGAAGGCCATTTTGTACAATGCCACTGTGACGCCTTTGTGTTTCTGGATCATGATGTTCCCATTGTCTGATTCTAGACACAACACAGGAATATCAGTGGGGTCAGAGGTTAGCTTGGCTGCTTGCTGGGCTAGAACAGATATCACCCAAGCCTGCTCATCTGACCGGGTCCCACGGCAGCCCAGGTTAAGTCCCTGTGAATCTGTGACCAGGGCTCCATCAATGGATGGATTCTTCACTGTGTCCTCCAAGTGCTACTCAGAAGTCGTCTTCATCCCACCCACTGTGTGCCAGGCCCAGGACCGCACAGCACGTGGCGTCCTTCTTCATCACTGGCCTCCCATTTGACTCTTTTTTATGTTTGCCGTCTATCTGCTGATATTTCTTCAGCTTTTCATGCAGGAGATATTGTCCATCCTTTCTAAGATAGTCTTTAACATGCTAATCATATAATATTTTAAATTCCCTGCCTGATAGTCCCAACATGTGTCCTAGCTGAGTCTGACTCTGTTGATTGCTTTGTCTCTTGACAGTGGGCCTTATCTTTCTTGCTTTTTGGTGTTTCTAGTAATTTTGACTGTTAGACATCATGTCATCATTAGTGACTGAGGCAGATAGTATTTGTGCCTGAAAATGTGCATACCTTTTGTTCTGTGTGTATGTATGTGTATTTAGGAGGGGATTAATCAGTCCTCTGACTACTACCTCTATGTGATTTGAACTGACATTATGAAGTAACAGCTAGGGGCAGCAGGCAGCAGTGTATATGAGGAGTTTCCACTATCCATGTAAAACTAGCAAACAAAAGAAATGCTAGTGAATTGTTCAAAGTTGACCAATGAAACTTTTGAACATGGCACTCAGGTATTCTAGAGTGAGGAATATGCCTAATCACATTTACTCATGTCATACAATAGCAGTGCATAATTTGGTTCTTTAGAGATACATCTTTAAGATGTTTGTTATTTTATGGAATCTTTGAGGACCTGGGAAGGGAAAACATACTATCAATGCTTTAGTGAGATAACTTGAATTTCTTACAGTTAACAAAATGGTATTATACTTCAACATCCACTGAAAATGGAAACTATTTAGTAAAATAAGAATTTTATAGATAGGTGATAATTATATCATCTCTCAGGATTTTGAAAAAACATATATATATATATATATTTTTGCGATACGCGGGCTGCTCACTGTTGTGGCCTCTCCCATTGCGGAGCACAGGCTCTGGACGCGCAGACTCAGTGGCCATGGCTCACGGCCCAGCCGCTCTGCGGCATGTGGGATCTTCCCGGACCGGGGCACGAACCCGTGTCCCCTGCATCAGCAGGCGGACTCTCAACCACTGTGCCACCAGGGAAGCCCCCAAAAAACATATTTTAAAGATGTATTAATTTGCTGTAGTTGCTGAGTAAATAATCTTGCTTATTTTTTTGTTTCTGCTATTTTTGAAGTAAAAATGAAATAACATTGAGAATTATAACTACTATAACTGCTATAACTACTAATAAAATACTCAAAATATCCTCAAGATATTTATATTTTACATGTTTCTGTGTGTGCATGTCTACTAATACAATATATCTTTATTGTTCTGGACAAAATTGGGATAATCTTTTCTTCTTGCTGTTTCCAACATTGACTATTTTTTAGAAAATACTTCTATAGATAAGGGAACACTTTACTTCTCTTTTTGTTGATAAAATAGGGTTATGAGAAATAGTAACATGTTTTTCTACATTAAAAGTGTTTGGTTTCTCTCATCAATATGTGTATTATTACCATTTTCACATGTTAGATTGTTATTAACTTGGCTGACCCTAGATATTGCTGTTATTTTTGAATAAAATCATTTACTTTTAACTAACATACAGAATTTAATGTTTAACTGAACAGAAATGTTCTGTAAAAAAAAAAAATGCTGTCATGCCTAATGAAAATTAATCTATCTTCCTCCAAAATAATAAAATATTACTCTTCATACACGTGGTAAATAAGTATTTCTGAATATGTACTTATTACCATGGTATTTTGTGTACTTGCAATTCTCTTAACTTTGGAAGCAATGCTGAAATAATATAGAGTTTTTAAAAAGTTAAACTGTACCTTGCACAATATGATGAGCATGAAAATTATAGAGTTGAATCATATAATTGCTTTAAATTACTTGATATGTTATACAAATATATAACATATTTTATATTAATTACCCTAAAATATCTCATTTTAAAATTCTGTAATATATTTATTTCTTCAATTATGCAGCTAATGCTCAGACAATCTCTAAACGTTGAAGGTGTTTTATCCAAAGTATAATGCTGCTGCTGTTAATCAGCTTACTATATTACATAATATAGATGTAGGAAGTCATTTCTTGCCCCAAACATGAGATTATACTTCTTGTCCTTCAGAGATACATCCAAATTTATTTTTAAGATTTCAGCTTTATAAAGAAATAATTTCTTTATAAAAAAGAAAAAATAGTAATTCCTAAGTAGCTTTACTTTTTACAAGTCTATTTAAAAAAAACCCTATTACATTTACTTATCTTTACAGTATAAATGCAAAATAAGTCTGTCTGATTTAACATAGACTCTAAAGTCTGAGTTACATTCTAGGACAATTTTCATTGATATCTGAATAATACTTTGAAGCACTGTGATGTTTGTTTTTCATTTTTTTAGTATTCTTCTATCGTATTTAGAGAGATAGTCTACATTGAGCTTATGTTGATCTGGAGTTGTATCATTGCAATGGTTGTATATAAGTGAAAGAAAATGCTCACTGGCCTATTCTTTTCTGTTACACTGCGTAACTCCCATGTACTTTGAGACTAGGAGAAGTAAGTAGCAAAGGTGATGAAATAAGTAGGAAACTGTGCCAGATACCTGGAAATTAAAAAATCTTTCAGAGGCGACTATACGAGAGGAAAAATGATTGAAAACGTACAACTTCACTTGATCATTATAAAATGATTTTTCCCTTAGAAATCCTCATCAAATCTGCATGTACTATCATATGCTTTTAAAGCTGGGTTGTTACAATACTGGGTCTTGTTTCAATAGTGTCAGTCAATATAATTCAAAAAGAGTCATGTACCACAATGTTTATTGCAGCTCTATTTACAATAGCCAGGACATGGAAGCAACCTAAGTGTCCATCGACAGGTGAATGGATAAAGAAGATGTGGCACATATATACAATGGAATATTACTCAGCCATAAAAAGAAACGAAATTGAGTTATTTGTAGTGAGGTGGATGGACCTAGAGTCTGTCATACACAGTGAAGTAAGTCAGAAAGAGAAAAACAAATACCGTATGCTAACACATATATATGGAATCTAAAAAGAAAAAAAAATGGTTCTGAAGAACCTAGGGGCAGGACAGGAATAAAGACACAGACATAGAGAATGAACTTGAGGACATGGGGAGGGAGAAGGGTAAGCTGGGACAAAGTGAGAGAGTGACATGGACATATATACACTACCAAATGTAAAATAGATAGCTAGTGGGAAGCAGCCCCATAGCACAGGGAGATCAGCTCAGTGCTTTGTGACCACCTAGAGGGGTGGGATTCGGAGGGTGGGAGGGAGACACAAGAGGGAGGAGATATGGAGATATATGTATATGTATAGCTGATTCACTTTGTTATAAAGCAGAAGCTAACACACCATTGTAAAGCAATTATACTCCAGTAAAGATGTTAAAAAAAAAAAGATGTTGTGAAGACACAGGGAGAAGACAGCCATGTACCAGCCGAGGAGAGAAGTTTCAGGAGAAACCAACCCTGCCAACTACTTGATCTTGAACTTCCAGGCTCCAGAGCTGTAAGAAAATAAATTCTGTGGTTTAAAAAAATATGAATTAGCTCTATTTGTGGAGTATCCTCTGCAAATGCTTGCAGTTTGGAATAGCAGCCACTAAATAAGCAGAGCTATAATCTGTATCTATCCAGGTAAATGGCACATACAAACTCTGAACTATTATAAACATATCAGAAAATGTAAACTATTTAAGAATAGAATTCTGACAGATATTAAATCACTTTTAAAAGACAACCAAATTATTTACCTAAGAAAGATTTAAATATACAGGTCAGTGTTTCCTAACTTGTATATGGCTTGATTTTGTCAGTCTTGTAAAATCTGTTTACCCTTTTTAGAATAATATTTTGAAATACATAAGGTAAAATAAAGTAAATAAGTAGGATCACAAAGGAAACTATTTACATTGAAATATAGACCCCAAATTCAGAAACCCAGGTAAACACTTAAATATTTTATGCCTTGCAAACGGTTATCTATTATTTCCCATGCCTCAGTTGCTACTATTCAAAATTAATTATTTATAAGTTCTTACCTTAAAATTAAAACTCACTAAGAATTTGGGTGGAAGTTGGCAAGTTTTATATCTCAGTCCCTTAAAGAACCTGCTATGAAGCTGGGTATTATATATGAGACTTAGGCATTGCTGCTTTCAATTTTCTCAGCAATAATCTTAGTTCTCACCTAGTAAGACCTTTTCTTACCCAACTGTGGGAGCAGGAGCCTATCTTGACCTTCTACTGTGTTATCAAAGTTTAAAATATGATAGCTTTCCCCTCCCCTTAACTGTGGTGGAACATTTCAGTAAATTTCTACCTTCTACTGTGGTTCTTGTCATGTTCCACTTATTGAACAATTTTCATTTCACACTATGGAAATCATATAATTCATATTATTGATGAATATGGAAAGAAAATATAAGTAAAATTTAAAACATTGATTATAATCTTCAAACGATGTTTTCACTAAAGAGTTTTTTTAAGGGATATTTCCTAAAGAGTGACCTGTTTGCTGTAAAAATAATAGTATCCTTTCAAGGACATAGAACTTAGCAACACATTTGAAATAATTCTCTGGATTTCACTCATGATTATATGTTTCAATTATTAAAATATAGTGTCAAAGAAGTGTAAGTGTATATCCTGATACTTCACGTTCCACTCGGAAAAATTACTTGGTGGAATCAGAATAAATCAAATTTTGCATAAACAAGTGAAATATTAGCTTAATTTTCTGTTGGGATAGTCATAGATATTCCAGAAAGTTGTGTTACTACATGTTATGTAATGAAATAAGTTTATTACTAATTTAAGATAATAGGAAATATGAAAATAAATTAAAGATTGGTACTTTCCAAAAATAGGTTTTAAGGAGTCTAAGGTATATACATCCCTTTGATTCTGGTTACCTATTGTGTTGAATATATTCAAAGATATGTACACCAAAAACATTTAACAAATATTGAGCATATTTATTTATTTATTTATTTTTCTTTTTCTTTTTTTTTTTTTTTTTGCGGTGCGCGGGCCTCTCACTGCTGTGGCCTCTCCCGTTGCGGAGCACAGGCTCCGGACGCGCAGGCTCAGCGGCCATGGCTCATGGGCCTAGCCGCTCCACGGCATGTGGGATCTTCCCGGACCGGGGCACGAACCCGTGTCCCTTGCATCGGCAGGCGGACTCTCAACCACTGCGCCACCAGGAAAACGCTCTTTTTTTTTTTAATGAATTTATTTATTTATTTTGGGCTGCATTGGGTCTTTGTTGCTGTGCATGGGCTTTCTCTAGTTGCAGTGAGCGGGGGCTACTCTTCATTGCACTGTGTGGACTCTAGGCACGTGGGCTTCAGTAGTTGTGGCACGTGGGCTCAGTAGTTGTGCCTCGCGAGCTCTAGAGCTCAGGCTCAGTAGTTGTGGTGCATGGGCCTATTTGCTCCGCGGCATGTGGGATCTTCCCGGCCCAGGGATCAAACCTGTATCCCCTACATTGGCAGGCAGATTCTTAACCACTATGCCACGAGGGAAGTCCTGAGCATATTTATTTCTAAAGAGGAGTGTTCTTTCTAAAATAGTTTTTCAGGAACAAAAATAGAATTATGATTTCTTACACTATCAGGTTGCCTTTTCATTTCTCTCTTTGACTAGTAATTGAATATTGTATATGTATTTACATTTAATCTCAGCTTCTTTTCACGTATTCTGGGTACACTTATAAAAAAACTAAATTCTTAAGAAATCAATCATATTATAGTACATGGACTTAAAAATAGTTAAAAAATTACTTGCCTTACATGTTACCCTATGAATTGAAAGTGTAAGATAATCACAAGGTAACGTTGTAGAGTAAATCCAGTATCCAGTTCCTAAAGTCATCTAATCTAATGCCTACTGGTCCAATATGCCACGTAATTACTTACATTTGGGAAATTGTGTCATTTCTTTTCTTATTTTTCTTTAATTGCTTGCATTTTTCATTATCAAAAATAAGATTGAGAGAATTTATAGGTAAAGTTGAAGTCCTTAATGCATTAATCTTGAGGGAGACTACTGCTTTCTTTGCTGTCTATAATATATAACCATTTCCATTGCTGTGGTTACAACTACGTGCGGGGATAATAGTTTCATTTGAAGTATACTTTGGAGTATGTGTTACTTTGGAGTTCTAGAGCCAAAGCTAGTGTTTTTTGGGTTGTTCCATAGATAGTGGGGCTGGTGTTAGGAGACATTTACTGATTACATGTTAGATGTAAAAGCATTATGCTAGACTCCAGAGATACAAAAATTAGTATTGATAGGTTATTCATTTAAGTCTGCTTCTTTCAGGAAGGATTAGGTTTTTTTTTTTTTTTTTTTTTTTTATAAATATTTATTTATTTATTCATTTATTTTTGGCTGTGTTGGGTCTTCGTTTCTGTGCGAGGGCTTTCTCTAGTTGTGGCAAGCAGGGGCCACTCTTCATCGCAGTGCACGGGCCTCTCACTATCGCGGCCTCTCTTGTTGCGGAGCACAGGCTCCAGACACACAGGCTCAGTAGTTGTGGCTCACGGGCCTAGTTGCTCCGTGGCATGTGGGATCTTCCCAGACCAGGGCTCGAACCCATGTTCCCTGCACTGGCAGGCAAATTCTCAACCACTGCGCCACCAGGGAAGCCCCAGGATTAGGTTTTGATGTTAGATTTATTTGTGGTCAAATTGCGTGAAATCACATTGTTTCAGAACCATTATTATTTCAATCAATTAATACCCATCCTGAATTGTGTTGGTTGGCATCGCTAAACTGCACTGAGATAAATGGCATAGATTGGTTGAGTAACTCCTTTTCTATACAGTGATTTTTCTTGTGAACCATGTTTTTTTGGTTTTTTGGGGTTTTTTTTTTGCGGTACGCGGGCCTCTCACTGCTGTGGCCTCTCCCGTTGCGGAGTACAGGCTCCGGACGCGCAGGCTCAGCGGCCATGGCTCACGGGCCCAGCCGCCCCGCGGCACGTGGGATCTTCCCGGACCGGGGCACGAACCCGTGTCCCCTGCATCAGCAGGCGGACTCTCAACCACTGCACCACCAGGGAAGCCTTGGACCATGTTTAAATATGGCTACAGACTGCAAAGTTGCACAGCTTTCTCGTAACATTTTGATACTGCTGTTTGAATGTTTAGGTGTATCAATACACGATGATTGTGCTGACAGCCATTTTACATCTTAGTTGGTATACTAATAAACAGACTTAGGGACTTGAGAATTAGTGCTTTCATGGTTTTCTTTTCTCTTTTGAAAATGTTAGGAAAAGTCAAAGAATTCTTTTCAAACATTAGAATACTTCACATATTTCACACGTTCTATTTAGAGAATTCATTTTGGAAAACAGTTTTGTTTTGATTATAACTGAGCAACTCCTATTGTCTTCACTGGGAATTGCTATTAAAGGCAGATGTTGGTTCCTTAAAAGTTCTTACGAAGTTTAGTGAGAATTTACTCAGAATACGTTGGGGAAGAGAACATTTTTTTTCCATACTCAATAATTTTAAACAATTACCTTTTTCAAAATCAGTTTGATGCATCATAACAAAATAGCAGAAGGGCACTAAAGATCAACTGAGCTGCTTTTTGACTAACGTTTCAGGGATTGTGAAGCAGCAGATAGACAGCCATATCACAGATCCAGATCAACAGAACAACGGCCTCTCCTAGAGCGGACAGCCACCCGCTCCCGATCCACTGAACGTCCTGATACAAACCTCATGAGGTCGATGCCTTCATTAATGACTGGAAGATCTGCCCCTCCTTCACCTGCCTTATCGAGGTGAAAGATAAATCAATCAGACTAACTTCCCCTTTGCCCCACCAGCACACCATTTTACTTTCCCAGCAGCTAAGTGGTCTCTTCTATCATCCTTGGCTGATCACTAATAACAATCGACACTAACCTTTTCAGTGTAAGCACACTATTTATATTCAGCGGATATAATAGTGTGTGACTGCCATTGTAATTTGTTTATTAACTGTCCTGACCTCATTTGTTTTGTGATTTCTCATTTATCAGGAGTCCTGGGTAAATCCCCACATAATGCACCTCATGACTATCATGTTCTCCTACAGAATGAGAAATTGTTTGTGTCCATTAGACATCACTTTTGGAATAATCATCATAATGACAATAAATAAAACTAGATTTTTAGTTTCTTTCTATCAATACTAATATCATGTATTAACCAATATCTTCTTTAGCTGAATTTTGAATTGTTCAGGGTTTTATTTGTAGTCTTGTGAGATAATTTCTAATAAAGGGATATCTAATACAAGCCTGAGCAAAAATCTCTTAGGGTCAAGGGAGGGAGGTTAGTGTTAAGAATTTGAAATCTGGTAGAAAGAAATGTAAGCATTACCTTTCATTTTTTTGAGCTGCAGAATTCTCTTCTTGCTTTCATATGGATAGAATACTGATCTACATTAACAATTCCATGGATTTTACTGTAGGGTTTTGTGTGCATGTATCTGTGTATGTATGCATATTACATAAAAGTATAAACATCTTTTGCTATTTAGATAATCATTCAAATATCCATATTTTGTCCTACTTTCCTAACCTTTTAATCAGCAGCTAAAGCTCTTTAAAATTGCACCATACAGCTGTCATATGAACCAAATGTGTTGAAAGTGTTTTAACTCATTCTATTGAAAAATGAATATTAATGATGTATCTTGTAGGTCTCACCCTCGTACTGGGTCTGTCCAAACAAGCCCATCAAGTACTCCAGTGGCAGGACGAAGGGGCCGTCAACTCCCACAACTTCCACCAAAGGGAACATTGGAGAGAAGTAAGTTTTATTTCTATTTGTGTCATATAGGAAATACCCATGGAAGCTAAGGTGAATCAAGATTCTTTTTTACTACCTTTGTGTTAGCTTTCTTCTTTTGTCAGTGGAATATCTTAGCTGCATTTGCTAGTAGTTATATTTATAAATATATTTATAAATATTATATATTTTGCATTTAAATTTTATAATCTTTGCAGGCAAAAATAACCTATCATTATTGCTCTTGCACATTTTTCAAACTTTAATAAATGCGTTTTAAGAAGTAAACTTAATGCTCTTAAATAAGCAGTTGGGTGATGTTTCTTTGCTACAACTAAGTTTATGTAATTGTTGATAGTTACATAAAGTTTATTAGTAACTAGCCAAATCAATTTTCACACACTGCAAAGGACTGGTTAGCTGATGCACAACAATGGTGATCCTTCTCAAAACTGGAGTACCAGAAAAAGGTAATCATGAATATACAAGAAAGATGCGTGTTGTACTGATATCTTTAATACTTTCAAATTTTTGCATAAGAAGCACTATTTGCTTATACACAGATGAACGTACTCCCCAGACATCTGTAAATTCTTGGATAAAGGGCCTGTAAAAGCATGGATGATAAAATATAATAATTTTTAATGTCATTTTAAAAAATGGTCCCTTTATTTGGTAATTGGATGTGCTTTACCAAAACAAACAAACCAACAAACACATTTAAGTCACCGTTTAACTTTTCTTTAATAGATGATACATTCTGTGCCTTTGGAAATTACTGTTGTTTTTAACCCCTGTGCTTTGGCTCCCTTTTTTGTTTTATTATTTTGTTTTTCCTAGACAATGGAGTCAAGGAGATAGAACCTTATGAAGGTCTGTACATAAAGGAGGGTTTGTTTTGTGCTGACAGCCTTTTTAGGGGTTATGTGAGCAAAAATAAACCCAACTGCAATTGATGTCCCTCCACTGTATAGACCTTTATTACAGTAAAATTACTTTGTTTTATGATTCCAGTAAAGTATTTGACTTTTGTCTTACTTGGAAAATATACAAAGGAGTTAAATTTTTTGATTCAATCAAGTAAGAATGCAAAGAATTTAACTTCTTTTAAATCACAAGGTAAAATTTTCTTTTTTAAAAAATTTGCTTTTTAAATAGAATTTGATGTTTTGTGTAAGACTTTAACCAAAGATATCAATTGCAGTCTGTGTTTATGTCATTGAGGATGTACACCTAGTCTAGTTATATTTATCATCATATATTTCATTTTGTATTTATGATGATCTTTCAATTATTAAATTTGGCTTTCTAGAAAAGAAAGTAATTGCATTAGATAGTGATTGTGCTTTGTATTTCCTGCATCATTTTTCATGTTGTAGCAAGACTGTTTATAGTGTAACAAAGTTAAATATGTACAGTTTGATTGTCAGTGCTACATTATGACTCAAGAGAAAATATTGAATCATGATATATGGAGTGTCATACATTTACCAGGACAGTAAAAATTCCTCTGCTGATTATAGAATTCTGCAATTGACTTTGTAACTTTGAAGAATTGTTAACTGTTTTATTTACTGATGAATCTCCAGCACATAGAATAATGCCTGGCACATTATAGGCCTTCAGTAAAGAGTTGTTGAATGAATGCATGAAATATTTATTTACAAATTGAAAAGCTACTTCAAATAGTGTAAAAAGTACCATTAAAATAATCTTGTAATTCTATATATGTTTATAGTAAAATTCATATTTGTAACTTATTTTTAAGTGCATTGCATTTGAGCAGCAGTACTTTTATTGCCTTACATAACTTAGAACAAGTTGTGATCTTGTTAGTTGTAGCTGAATGATTTATCAACTCCTATTTTGTGGTCCTTTTTATTTACTATGTACTGTGAACTATAATTGTAAACAACTCAGTGCTATCGTGACTAATGGTCTGTTATACAGCCTGATAAAAAGATATTAGCATTTCTATAATTGTCAATTATTTACATAAAAATGGGAATGTATAATTTTAAAAGTACTTTCCATAAGGAAAGTTCTGTAATACATACAGAATCTTTTGTCTCCTCTCCCCACAATTTTTAAAGATAGCGTTTTGGCATCATTTGTTGGAATATGAAGTCAGAAACATAATTCATGCCATATTTTTTTCTAAATTCAGTTTTAATATCTTCTGTAGCAATAGTCCATTGAGATATTAGTTGTCCCATTCTTTGTAATAATAAATATACCAAAAAAACTGACATTAAAGCTGATATTTAAAAAACAATGCTGATATTGAAGGTCAGGGAAGTTTTTCATGGGCTTGTCAACAAACATTCTATTTTCTATCTGGTTTTGCCCTATAGAATCTATAAAAACCACAGTTTTCCTATAATGTCTCTAATTGTGACTTTTCCATTTTTATAAATAAAAGAGAGGAGAGTCAAAAACCTCTCTTATTCCTTCCAGTATGAAATAAAAGACTTTGGGGAGTTTTGGTTGTTTTGTTTTGCTTAAAAGTATGAATGATTTTAGCAGTGTTTTCATAAATATTGATATGAAGACTCCAGCAGATACATGATTGTATCTTTTCTTTAGCTTTAAAGGCAATATATAATATCTCCTTTAGAAGTCTTCAGCTTCTAACTGAAGTTAAAGGTATAACCCAAAATTGACTATGGATTAATGGTCTAAATTGAATTATGTTTGGATTATCTCTTAAAAAGTTTTCAGACTTTATAATTTTGTGACACTGTTTTAGAATCAAAGAAATGACATGTTTATTTTCTGATCCTGTTCAATAGCTGAAAAATGAACAAGTCCTAATTTAATTCCTTTTGACCTGGGATATATTTTAGTCTGTTAATTAATTTAAAACCTTATATATGTTGGTCTTGACAGTGGTACAGTATTAGTCATCTTCTTTTTGTCTGAGAGTCAGAGAAAATCGAAACAATATAATGAAAGTACAATGTACTAAACAACCGTAAGGCATTATTATTTTTAATTTACCCCTAACTTTGATGTGCTGGCATTTTATAAAAATAAAAACGAGTTTATAATATTATTTTTTGTTTCTCTAGAAGAAAAGTTATATAGTATTATTTTTCTAAGAGTATATCAAGTTTATAGATGAAGTATTTTGCCTGTCTTACAGTTATATTACATATTACAAATACTCACGGGCTACAATTTCTTTTTTAAATCAAAGTTATCATAAAAGGAGACAGTAAGATAATTTATTAACAGTATACTTATGTGCTTTCATAACATGTCAGAAACTCATTAAAAATAATCTATTTGTCTCCTTATTATCACTCATATCATGAATAATTTGAAATTCGTTGTTTTGTTTTACTTAAGAGTAACAGATGTACATATCTGGTCTTATCCTTTTCTTTACTTTTACTTTTGCATATACAGAAGTTAATGAAGTAACTGAGCATGTGGAAGAGCAGGGGGGAGAAAAGCAGGGTGAAGAGGTCAAGGCAGGTGTGTTTGACTGTGTGTCCAAAATAAATAATCAAATGTTTTAGAAGTATGACTTTTCTATTTCACGTAAGACTTTAGGCTCCAAATTTATAAATACAGAATAAAGAACAGATTGTTCAGTACTAATTTTAAAATAATTACTTAAATTTATTAGTGGAAAGATATTACATGAGCTAGCATCAGGGTATTTAATTTACCCGTTTGAACATTCTCCTTATTGTTTAAATCAAACTGAAGTTATAGACAATGCCTCTCACTAAGATTTATACTTATCCTTTACCCCAGCCTTACATTCAGTTCATATATTTACTCAAAAATGTTTTTTGGGTACCTACTAAAACACTGTATTTCACTGAGTGTAGGTTCATTGAAGTTCTAGTCTCTTCTCTCAACAATTTTGATTTTTTAGAGGTAAATTACAAGTAAATATAGAGCAGAATATAAATTACAAAATTTTAATTCTTGAAACTTTTAGAAACTATTATAATTTATCCATAAACTTTTTTCTAAATTAAGAACAATTAACTGTAGCTTCATCTTCAACCCAGCTCAGTATTGCGCTATTTATTGACAATCCTAATTTCTCCCCAAAGAGTCCTCCTTCTAAATGGAATGAAGACACTTCATTTTGGTGTTTTTAAGCCCCTATTATGTTTACATACCATAATTTTTGCCACTTTCTTTGTCAGAATATTTCTGAAAGTATTGTATTCATGAATGGTAGCATGTACTTTATGTGCCTTTTGTTCTCTTCTTTACCATTGTGTGAAAGCAATGTTATTATGTATATTGTGCATAAGATGTATTTTCATGGATGCATTCTTGCAGTAGTGTTTGTGGTTTAAGACAGAAAACCTCTTAAACTGCAATTGCAAATTTTTTAGTAGCTATTTTTAAAGTCATAAATGTGAGAAAAATCATCAGAGTACATCTGGTAATGAAAACAAAGGCAAGTTTAGACACATATTTATATCAATAAGAAAGTATAGCTATCTCTGTTCTGAACATATCGTGTACTAACTACTGGAATGTCACACATCTTCCATTTTCTTGAAGTGCTATAGGAATAACATTTTTAGGGAATACTGTAAGAATGAATTTCATTTTAATTTAGCTGTGTGGTTAATGTTTCCCTGCTTGCCCGTTCCTATGTATCTGAAACTAGTCCATACGAATACCAAAAGGCTTTCATACTGTTCACGAATTGGCTTTTGCAGTAAAGTCATTGTTAAGTATATCATTAGTTTGGGGACTTCAGCAGTAATTAATATCACTTTTATTTATTTTTAACTTTATTAAGATAAAGAAGTCCATTTATTGAGCCAGTTTGTCACCTATGCTTAATTCTCAAAATGAAATTGATAAATTACATTAGTTCTTAGAATAAAACCGTAACTACAATCTTCCTAACTTATTATAAAATGACTCGTTATTCCTCATTTTATTTTTGTTTTTTTTACTTTTCTATGGGCTAGGAAGGGTATACTTTGCTCTTCTGTTCATTAATGTGAGGTGTCATGTTAGTGCATGGATTTGTTTCTCTGGTGTGTGATGTCATCTTTTGTGGTGTGCTTGGTTTTTATTTGGGTTGTTAATGACCATGATTATTAATCACTGTTGTCTGTTTTCAATGTTATAAAGACAATGAGGGAGAAACACCAAGCCCACCTAATAATGGGAAAAAAGGCAAGTCTAATATGAAGTTAAGAGTGCCTTTCTATATATTAGACACTCTGTTTTGACATTTGTAATGTGCTTTCTTAAATAAGTATAAATAGAAGTATAGTCCCAATTTAAGTTATCCAATATTTAAAGTGTATTCTCTTTTTAAAATACATTTCTGAATACAAAATTTGTTTCTGAAGTACTTACCTTATTATTGGATCCTGTTACAACCCTATTCTATTGAAATGTATGGCATTAAAAAGTTTTGCTTTTTTGGTCATAAGGAGTAAGATTCTGAGGAAGATAGTTACGGTCATGATATTATGCATTTAGAAAAACACAACATGCATATTTTTCAACCCAGAAATTATTTTAAAATTGAACTATTTAAAAATATTTTAAAGTAGAAATCAACTTAATTATGAGTTCAACAGTATTAAACAAACATTTGTGATATTTGTAGATTTTTCACAGTACTAAAACTAATATTTGCAGTTTTATACATTATTATATTGCCTAGGCAGTTTAAAAAGATGATTGATTTTAATACTTATATTTAGTTTTTCCTATAATTATAAGTGACAATTCTGTCATCCCCCACAACTAAGTTCTGTCAAAAACAGTAGGACTGATTTTAAAGCCAGCTAAAGTTACATTACATAAAATGCCTATTGTATGCATTTTGACCTAACTTTGTTTTCAAAAAGATTAAAGCTCTTTATAAAACAAGAAAAAAACCCAAAAAACAGTAGGACTGTATATGTTTTGCAGTAATTGATAATCAAATATAGCTACACATGTTGATTTAGAATGTCAGCATTTTAAAATGGTTACATCAAAAAAAATCAGCCTTCTAAAATATCTTCTTATCCTAACAATTTCCCTTGTTATTGAGCCAAATTAAGAAATGCATAGTGTTGTGCTTCAGTAATTTAGTTGAAATGTCCTTTAGTTTTCAATATACTCTTTCTTCCCTGTCTTTATCTTTTATAAATAATGTCTACAATGTCACATTTAAGATTGATTTAGCACTAAAATAATTCTTCTTACTTTGGAGTGTTAATTATTCATTAATACCTCTCCAAGCATAAAATTCTTAAAATATGCTAGGTTATTATGAAAAGGTGAAAATTGTATAGCAAAATAAATAAAATTATATCACGTATTGTAATTAATGAATATTCTCCATAAAAAAACACAAAAATTTAACTGAGCTCCCAATGTCTGTTTACATATTTGTCATTTTTATCT
Organism: Grampus griseus; assembly: GCF_964374135.1. NCBI lineage: Eukaryota > Metazoa > Chordata > Mammalia > Artiodactyla > Delphinidae > Grampus > Grampus griseus. The sequence continues at coordinate 32,873,173 of NC_139011.1, read as the reverse complement.
ATTTCTTGACCTCCATGAGTGGAGTAGGAAGATTTTGATTAAGGTGACACAATACCATTTCTTTTTTAAAAAGATCAGTTTGATTGTTACATTGAGAATAACCCAAAATAATTAAGATTAGAAACAAGGAGAACTATTAGCAGGCATTCCCAATAACCCAGGAAAGAGGTGATGGTGACTTAGACCAGAATGATAGGAGTAGTTGGATTCTGGATAGATATTAAAGATAGAACCAACAGAATTAACTGACAGGGTAGAAGAGATCCCATGATAAAATCCATGTTTTGGGCCTCAGTAATTGGGAAAATATGGAGTTTCTATTAATAGATTTGGTGGGAATATCAGGTGCTCAGGTTTGGATATAAGTTAGAGATGCTGTTAGACATGTAGGATAGGATGTCAAACAGGCAGTTTGAAATATGTTCTGGATTTCAGGTTAGAGATTTGGACTGTAGTTACAGGTTTAGGATTCATCCTTACAAAGAGAGACTTAAAACCATGAGCCCCATTGGTATCACTGAGAGAGCAAGCATAGGTAGCTAAAAGAAGAGGTCCAAGGACTATGAACCGAACTATTCTAACATTTAGAAGTTGAAACAATGAAGCAGGAAAGACTGAGGAGCATCATGAGTAGGAGGAGAGGTAGTGGGGAAACCGTGGATTGTAGTGTCTCTGAATAGAAATAAAGAAAGTGCTTGAAGCAGAAGAGAATTATCAAGACTGTGAAATGATCACTAGCTTTAGCAAATAGCAAGTCATTGTGCTAACCTTTATTAAGAGTAGTTTTGGTGGAGTTGTAGGGGGTAAAAGTCCAATTACAGTGGATTTGGAAGAGGAAAGAAATGGAGATGATATAGGCACCTTTTAAAGAGTTTGGCTGTAAAGGGAAGAAAGGAAATAGAAATCTAGACTAAGAGGATAGGTCAGGGGAACAAGAATACATGAAAGATATATGGGAAACTTTATGTTCATCCTCTGACTTCTAAATCAAGATCTGCCAATTTGTTCTATAGAGCCATCTGGCCCCAAGCCATCTGCCTATAGTTTGCCAAGACATTTATCAGTGTTCTGTAGCTTTGCTCCTAGATTTAGAATCAAGACTTAGATTTGGAAGGAACCTTATAAATCTTTTAATAAAACAGCTTTTCTTTACTGATAAAGGAGTAGAATTCTAGAGGACAATTAGCTTTCTTCAGTCCACATAGGAGCAGACCTCTAGTCTTGACTCCCAATCTTGTGCATTTATATACCATGCCTTTTCAGATGAATGGCATTCTCCTTGCATGTGTTTCAACCGTTTGTTTTATTTTAGATATTAGTTAACAGTTTAGCTCAATTCAACTGATAGCTGCTATTTTTAGTTTGTTGTCCTAGGTAGTCATTGAGGATGCAGTGATCAATAAGATATATTTCCTGCTTTGGGGAGCTCCCAAGGGAAAAATAAAACAGTAATAATATAATGATAACAAATGAAACATAGTTGGTAAAATTATTTTATAACATGTCACTTACATACAGTCTCTTAAGATTGTGATACGTATAGAGGAGGTAAGTTTTGAGGTGTTATGGGCATTTTTTCAGCCCCAAATATTTCTCCCACTACTTGTGATAATACTTAGTATTCTGATATTCTTTAATGGCTTAATTATTTTAATAATATAAAGCGTAGGCTTTCCAGAACACTGAAATGTAAATATTCCTTAGGGACTGACCCGAGTTATTATTACACACAAATTTCATAGGAAGCAAGTTAGAGCCTGTGAATGGAGAAAGTCAGGTGTAGGGAGAGAGATGCTGGAAAATGTGGAAGAGCACTGGGTACCTTCTAAGGGTGATAATGATAAAATCTGCCTTGAACTAGCCCCTGTCTACTCTAAATAACATTCCTTGCTATGTAGATATGCTATAAATTAACTTTCTTAAATAATTTGGTATATTTAAATTGCTTATAACAATACTTGTCACATAATAAGTACTATTATTTCTTGCTATAATTTTGTATTTTCAGCACAGAATCTGAAAACTTTGGATTTAAAGTGAAACTAAACCTGATTATGATCATCACTCTGAACCAGTTATTCAATACATATTACTTAGTAGTTTTGAGGAAAATAGTAACCTTGTTGCTATTCTTGATCACGTAGCTTGCATAAGAAACAGTACAAGGAGGAAAGAAATCAACTGGATTGCAGCATGAATTGTTGCATATTGCCCAACATTTGTACATTTCAATCCACATGTAAAACTCAACATGCAAATATTTAGCATAAGTCAAAATTGTTTAAACCATTTGGACTTTTCATAATGTTTAGAGAACTCCATTGGAAGTTAATAAATTGCATCTTAAACTCAGTTCTACTATTGAGCATATGTTCTCTGGCAAAGCTTTTAATTTCCCTGAACCTCAGTTATCTCTTCTGTATAATAAACTATCCTATAAGGATTTTTAACAGAAGCTAAGTGTTTTGGAGATGTGGCTAATAAATTGTAAAGTCTCAAATCATTTTGTTTTTAATTTATAGCTTATGTTGTTATTGTTGTTTGTTTGGTTTGGTTTTGGAAACTTAACAGGTATAACCTACTATTGTCTGTTAGTGAGCCATTTGCTGTGGGATTATAAACTAAACCCTAATATACTGCCTTCACAAGTCAGGTCCCTAAAGATATACAATGAGATGGAAGGAAAAATATTTTGATCCTTTGAGTCTCAGTGTATAGTTGCCTACATTATAACCTAAAAATACAGGTTACAAAGGAACCAAAAATAATAAAATAATTTTGACAGTCTTCATAATGGATGCTTGCTTCTGTAAGCATTCAAGGAATTGGATAGCATTTAGGGTGACAGGGTGTGGACAGGTTTTGTTTTGCTGCCTCTCTGTATTCTCATGAATGCTTCTAGAGTGAGGAGAATACCAATACCATGTCTTAATTTCCAAATTTGATATCTAGACAGGAATGGATTTTATAGTGGCATTGGTAGATATTTCCTAAGTACAGCATTCCCTGCCAACTTAGATAAATGACAATTTGACAAAAATTAAAATAGGACAGATTCAGGGATACTTTAAAATAGCAAGGAATTTATCATATATTTTATTCAATGACATCTGTCTTATGGAATAATAACTTGGTGACAATGAACACAATGGATTTGAAAGAGAAGAGACTGAGGACATGTGACTATTTAGGTTATTTCAGTAGTCAATCATATGATGGACTCCATCACTTAACTTGTAAACAAGTATTTTCTAATTTCTTTTCCTAATCTTTCCTTTCCTTCCTGGAGACCATTCCTCCTTATTTTTCTTTTCTTCCCCTTTTTCTCATTTTATTTCTTCTAGACTTCCGAAGCCTCAATTGACTAATCAGATTTAGGAGAGAACCCCTTCCACCTCATACATTTTTGCAAACTTCAGCCATTTTTCAAAACATGTCATTGTGCCTTCCTAAATACAAACCTAAGGCCATCTTCTGTTTGTTGAAAATAACATAATCTTAGGAAGGTGATATGGTACTACAGAAAGAGCACAGGTTTTGGAACCTTGGCTCAGGGCCTGCCTTTTCTAGGGAACAACTTTGTGACTCTAGGCCCTTAACCCAAGTTAGTTCATCTGAGAAAAGGAAATCTTATCATCTCTCTTTTGTTCCCAATATGCTTTTTTGAGAATCAAATGAGATAACGCATGTGAAATTGTTTGTGAACCAAGATACCTATTTAGTTCTTATCCTTATTAATCAGCTCTTTGTTTTCTTACCTGTAGAAACCACCTTATAGAAGGTCCTTTCTGTGTTTTATAGGATCAAATATGATGCTGTATGTGAAAGCAGATTGAAACACATAGTATTATACAAGTATAATCTTTTAATATAGGAATTTGTGCTCTTTAAATTGTTGTCTTGATGTAGGATTGGCTACATGGTGTGATGAAAACTAGCTGGAATATAGTTTATAGAAATGTGGGTTTTTAAAGTATCACTTAACCTCATAGTTAAGTCTTCATGAGTAAATTGTTTCTTCAAATTATCTAATAGTTATTAAGTCAATTTTTAAGCTTCCCTATCTACAAATTAAATTCGCAACTATTTACTTGATGCAGTTATCTCCCTTCTAGGATGTTTTCTGTACTTGAATGGATTTCTAGTTTGCATCTGAGCAATGTGACATATTCTCTCAAAGTCATACTTACAATTCAATTACATTATGCATTTTTCACTTTTACTCTTTGGTAGTAGATGTACAATATCATGGGCTACCACTTTGTACTTAAATTTTGATTTTAAGATCTTTATTATTTAACATTAAGAAGACTTTTATTTTTTAAATTACCGTAATAGTCCTTTAATAGAAAAGACTATCTTTAAGGTGCTGCGTACTTAGAGCTTTTTTGCTATTTTTTCTTTAGTGTAACTAAAACACTTTTCAAACAATTTGAGCATTTTCCTGACATAAAACTAGTTTGCTTTTAATTACATTAAATATTTCATTTTAATTATATGACCTATAAATTCAAATAGGGCTAGGTATGAGCTGTTCTTAGCATTGCTTTTTGGGTGATGAATTAATGAGTTGGTAGTCAGTTCTGTTCTTTTTATGACTTTAATTCTGTTTTAAAGTAGACACTTGGGTTTCAACATAGGATTTGATAATAGACACATTTAGAACTCCTGGAAAATCTTCTAGACTCAGTGTCTTAATTTTACCATCTCTGGTATAGGTTCTCTCCCATAAAACCTGACTAATCAGTGGTAAGAAGCCAGAGCAACTCTAATTTTAGAGCTGGAAATAACCTTAGAAATTTCAAGACCAGCTTTCTTACCTCAAATGTAACAAATTAGAGGCAGAGGGGCTGTGGCATTTGTCTAAGGTTATACCGCTAGTTAATGGCAGAAATGTTCCTAAAAGCCTCCTCAGCCCAGTAATTTATCTGTTACCTCCCTTATGTCACTGACAGCCTTGATCTAGGTCTTCTTTCATTGTTATATTGCCTGCTATTTTTAAATAGATGGTTATGAGTTTTTTGTTGTTGTTGTTACTGCCATATAATAGATTTTCTTCAACTAAAATGTTTGTCAATTCAGAGAAAGTGTTTAAAAATTAACCCTGTTATATGTTAAGATATTTTCCTCCACACTTCAGAAGATGCTTTCTACTGGTATATAGAAAGGCTGAACCATTTTCAAAACAAGCCATTTCTACTTCGATACACTCAATTTTACTTCAGAAGGTAGAGTGTCCTTCTTTTTTGGAACATCACAAACTTTATCAAATGGTGATATGTGAAACAACTTTTTAAATGACAAGTGTATAGGATTTTAGAAAATTTTATTTTAGGAACAACCCTTTATTGCTTGTGAAATCTTAAATATTATATATTGATAGATAACCCAAAGTGCAGGTTATTCAAAATCAAGAAATACTGTATTATAAATGAGTTTATTATTTTCCTCAACATGGGGAAATTAGTCTGTTGTTTTTGTGTTACTACAGGTTAACTTTGGTTAAGGAGCAGATGATTCCTTTGTTCTTTTAGCTAAAGAGGGCTAAACTAGTCTTGGAATTTGCCAGAAGATTTGTATATTCTTTAAAGGTTTTAAGATTTTTCTTTCCACTAGCAGTTGATTCAAATATAGCATCTTTATCCAGATTGTTTACCACTTGGGAAAACTATATTGCATCTTTATCAGATTATTTACCAATTACGAAATCAGGGGGTCAACTACACACCAAGGTGTAAATTTAACTCCCAAAGCAAGAAGTTTGTTTCCTTGCAGTAACTGATTTATGTTGGTCCAGACAAATGTCCTTTATTAATAACATTTATTTCAGGTATAGGAACTGAAAAACCCTTACACTTAATGCCGTCATTTCTAGCAGTATAAGTAATCAAAGTGGTGTATCCAAAATCATCCATATTTGATGTTGCAGTATAGCATACTTTTTTACATTTTCGATAGTGATTTTTATCTTCCTATTTATGTTTTGCTTAGCTTAATATTATAAAATAGGTTAGTATTCCACTATTTATGGCCAGAGGTGAATAAGTACCAGAGAATTGTTTATGGCATGGTGAAACTTCCTGGGGATTAAAATGTACATAGATAGTAACTGTCTACTTGACTTACTGCTTTAGAAACATGTGAGTAAAAAGAAAAGCAAGTGTATACTTAAGTGTTTATGAATGCTACTATGAGATTAAGATCAAATGGTGACCAGTGAGTCTTTTGATACATGACCTCCAAGAACCTACATGATCTGTACTCCCTCCACTTTCCATTCCATTACCTCTTTAACCTCGTCTTCTATGACTTTCCCTTTTGTTCACTCTGCTCCAGCCACAGAGACCTTCGTGCTTTCCTAGAACATGTCAGACATGCTCCCACCTCAGGACATTTGCATGTGCTGTTCTTCTACCTGTAATGCCCTCCCTAAATAACCATAGGGTAACTCCCTTACTTCCTTAAGTTTTTCACTCAAAACCTTCCTTCTTAATGAGGATTTCCATGACTAGTCTATTCAAATTTTCATCACACCCTGCACATTTTATTTACTTCTTACCTACTTCATGTTTGTCTTCTTAGTACTTATCAATATCTGTCACAAAATATTTTACTCATTTATCTTGTTTATAATTTATTTCTCCCACTAGAATATAAATTTTATGAAAGCATAGGTTTTTGTCTATTTTTTTTTTTTTGCTGTTGTATCCCCAGTGCCTAGATATGCCTGGGTTATAGTAGGTGCTGAATATATATTTGTTGAATGAATGAATATTATATTATGCTACAGATAACTCCAAATGATTTTAGATAAGCCAGGTAACTCATATTCAGTGATACCAAACTGTTAATAGTTTTTATTGAAATAATATCCCATAGCACATACATTTTTCTGTTGTTTAACGAAAGTACCAAATATGGTAGTAAAATAAATAGCCATCTTATCATATACTAAAATGTTACAGATTTTCTCTTGATATATATGAAAATCTCTGCATTTTAGTTCCATATAAACATTTCATTTCACCACATTAAAGTAATGTTTAGCAAAATGTTTATTTCTAAAATAAAATTATTTAATATCAACTAAGAAGAAAACTTTATTTGACATCATTTAAATCATCGTTTTCTTCATATCTTCAAAAATTCTTTTATTGCAAATAGATTTTAGAATTTCCTGGAAGCAAACTTAAATGCTTTGGATTTTGAAATCTATAAAACAATTTTAAGTGTCACATTTCTATATTTAAAACATTAACTACGTACTACTGAAAGCTTATGAGAGAATTTAGGGGAAAAATATTAAAAAATAATTATATCCCTGAAGTAATTTTAGGCTCTTATTACACAAATTATCTAATGTTTCTGACAAACTCTGATTATTTTTTTTGATTTATACTAGAAGTTACATGGGAAGACCAGCAGAAAAATGTGAATGGTACATTAAGTGATGACAAACCATTGCTGCAAAAGAAACACGAATCTGAGCCAGGTTTGTCAGGATTTGGAAAGCCCCTGAAAGCATGAGGCGATAAGCATTGCATTTCATGCTTTTTAAATATGTGTGTGCTTGTTGTACCTCATTTTTCTCACTTTGGTGTGAACTTTAGACTGTGTAGAGTCTGTTTAGATTAAAGTGGTGAAAACTTTATTTCAAGATTTGTTTAGAAAACTAATTACACATATTTTTGGGAAAATAACAATTATTTTATTATTAAGATTATTTCTTTAAGAAAAAAAATGACTCACTTAAGCACAAATGATAACTTAACTTATATATTTGGTTATTTTGATCCAAATTAAACTACCCTCATGAGAGGTGCTTACGTCCCTAAAAAAGTACTATAGAAAACTCAATATAATTTTTTTTAAAGTTTGTCTTCGTAGGCTGTTCCTTATTTTTAATTGCAAATGCTATCGAGATATCTTACCAATTGGTAATGATTTATTTACAAATTCTGGAGCTAAAAATATTACAACAAAACCAAGATGGAATGATAGCATAGTATTCTAATTCAATAAAGAGCCTCTTCAAACCATTAATTCTACCAATAAATTGAAATGAAGTGATTTTATTTTCTCTCTCTTTCTTCTCTTTTTTTGGGGGAGATAAGATTAATTAAGCAGAGGACAAAAACTTGAACCAGGAGTAAAAGGAAGAGAAGCAAAATGCAGAGATAACCAATCAACTTAATAATCAGTACTACTTTTAATCAGTAATTGGATGAGAGTACAATGAAAATTTCATTCAAAATTTTAGAATACAGATGGATTTTTTTATAACACTATCATCATTAAATGGCTGAGTCTATAGTAATAGGGTTAATGTATTTTTATGTGGTAACTTGGTTCATGTTAAATCTCTGAAACATGTAGTTTAAAATATGTCAATATATAAATTAAACTGATTTATTAACAAGTATTCATTGCTATCGTGTAGTATGCCAGGCATTATGGTAGGCACTTAGTTACTGCGGTAGACGAGAACGATGCCGCAATTGCCCTCATAGAGCTTACATTCTGGCAAAAATATGTAAGTTAAAAATAATTATAACTAAAGATTTAGTTATTATAATTGTGATAGTGCTATTAAGGATAATAGGATGTTTTGAGAAAAAGTATTATGTTACATAAGTCTGGAGAGCAAGGAAAAATGCCATAGTGCAAATGGCTTAATCTGTGAATTCTCTTTTAGTGAAACAGTTACATACTGAAAATAAGTAAATAAACTGGAATTCACATTGCAAATTTAAACATATTCATGCAGTTGTAAGAAAAATATCTTACCTGTTTTTTCAAATCTTCAATTAAGAATCACTTAGCTTATTTGGAAAATAATAATTAGCTTAATATATTTCAGAGGATTTTAAAAAGTAAACAAAGTATAAAATGGGTTTTATGTTATGATTTATACAACAAAAACTATTACTCTCAAAGTGTCTCCTTGCTGTGTTGTGTGATGTAGGTTATCCTTGGTCATAAATTATTATTTATTTGTCTTGTTTGCCATCATTTCTGATTACATGAATATGTTTGTGGCCATATATATCTATGGTAAATAAATTACATTGAGTATTAAAGTCATGAAAGAATGCAATATTTGCTAAACATATTTTTAAATCTCACAAACAAAATTTTTTAAAATTTCCTTTAGATATTATTAATTTGTGTATTCTCATATATTGCATTTTTTTATCACTTAAGCCTTCTAACTGAATATAAACTATGTGCGCAGTAGAGGAAAATTAATGTAATTAGAGTGCCTTAATGTCATGGTTTAAATTGCTTATAGATTTTCAATCTTGGCAGTTATGCATTTTCCTATATACTGGGAAATTCCTGGAAATTCAAATCCTAAATGTCGTGAGTAAGTATGCAATATGCTAAGGCCGTATGCTTTGTTCAATTTTAGTGTTCGTAAATATTTTTATTTGTTTGTTTCTAAAAGTGAGGTAGGATATGTTGAGAATATTTTTAATTATTGAGACTTTGGAGTGATAGAATGGGAGGAAAATAGTGGGATATCAGGTGGGGCTAATTGCATTTCAGTAACATGTTTATGAGCCTGGGCTTTACAGAAGACATGTTTGGATTCATTCTTTGTTTTATATTTAGATACATCTACCATATTAATAATTTAGTAATTGTAATCAGGGTTTAAAACATAATTTTTATTCACTAAAATCTGAGATCATCTTCCATTAATAGTCAAGGATTCTTCATCAGAGGATTATTGTAGTAAACTTGTGGCATTAGAAAAAGTTTGTAAGGACTCGAACCCAAACCCAAGATGCAAAGTTAGCTATGTATCAATAACATATATCGTTATCTTTTCCTTTTGGTGTTTTATGAAAATCTATGCAAGAACAATACCTGGGAATTTTGCCATTTTAAGGATGTATACTAACAAAGCATCACTTGAAATTTTTATTTTAAATATATGACTACGGAACTGGAGGACTAAATGGCATTATATAGTCTAGAAAATGGGTTAACAAATACTTAGATGAACTTTAAGTAATATGCATTAGTATCTGCTTCTTTTAAGAAAAATACATCTCTGAACTAGGCTGTTCTGAGAGAATTATGAGCAAAATGGGTGATTTTTTTTCCAGTATTTCTAACTTAACTGACAGCAATGTAGATGAAAATCCCTGGTAAAGAGAATGATGTTTATCATATTAGTATTTTTGATGTGATCATACAATATAAGAATTCTACAAATGATTTTAAAACCCAGATTTTATGGATGATGTTCAGAGTAAATCGCTAAATGTCTTCCTCATTTAGAATGTGGATTAGATTTTGTTTAGGCTGTGAAGTTAACAAAACATTCTTAATGCAAATCAAGGACATATGAGCATGGAAAATCTGTTGTTTATTTTCTCAATGAGCAATCTGATTCTAGATGAGAACACTATGGCCTACAGTAATGCAGTGTTATTAAACATTGAAAACAAAGTTTAATCTGTTGAAATTTATTATTTTCGCTTTGTGAGTTTATCTGTTCTTCTAGTAATTAGGACAGTATCTGGGAAAAGAGCATATTTTTTACATAAAATATTTTATCTCATATTTTACATAAACTCAAAAGTAGTGTGGTGAGAAAGCTAACTTCAGTTAGACTAAATGAATGTTTTAGAACTAATATAGTTCCTTAGTTTCTCCAAAATAAAAAAGTCTTGGACTTAAATAGTTCAGAATCTACTTTGAGATGTAATTATAAATGATTTCTGATATGTTTGATGATTACTTGATACTATTCATAAAAAGATTGCCCACCTTGATTTGTCATTTTCTAAGTAGAAGGTATGCTATATCTAGGAAAATCTAGAATTGACTTAGCTACTTTTTCCCTAAATATCCTGAATCATGACAATGCTACTCACCTTCCTGTATCTTATCTGGAAAATAAATCCTTGTGTTTTTCTGGAAAAGTGAGGGCAATGAAACACTTTGCTGGGTTACTGTATGATTATACAGTATTTTGGAAATTGAAAATATTCAAAGTAACAAGCTGTGTTTTACTACTTGCTTTTGTGTGCATAAGCCCCTAGTTTTAGCATTGTTATGATTTAATGTATTAACCTTTAATTTTTTCCAACATGGGCATTTACATATTGTATTCTTTATGTATTTGTAACTATGGTGAAGGTAGGGATTTTCTTTTACTTAGTTCAACCTTTGGAATTATGCTTTATAAAATTTATCATCAGGAAAAGTAAATATTTAAAGGTGTACTTTGTGGGTAAATTTTATATTTAAATTTTTTCTTGACTGTTTTGGTGTTGTGAACTCTTGCTTCCTTTCATTATTGAATAATTTGACACTTTTTTTAAAGTAGAAGCAATTTATTTCAGTCTAACTCAATATTCTAATTTAGTCTTCAAATTAGATGCTAGTCTAATTCATCTAATCTGGTAAAAATAATCGAGGTTGTGTTCTTGGTCAATATTAGCAGGTTGGTAATTTCTGATTATTTCTGGATTGTTGTAGAATGAATGTACTTTATTTTTGGCAGAAGAAAGTGACGTAAAACAAGCTAAGTAAATATCTTATAGAACACAAATCAACTGACGGAATTTTGGCATTAAGTACTACTAACACCCTCAGATGTAAATACAGCATTGTTTGTTAACAAGGATGTTCTCCTGGAATAAAGTGAGATTTCATGATTTATGAATTTAGTTGCTCATTTAAAGTTAGGTCAGTTTCCTCTAAACATACAGATAAGTTTATAAGGCCAAGCCTGTACTTAAGTGACTTTCTTTTTTATGATATAGCATCCTATAGTTTAAAAATCAATTATTTTAAACACCCTCAACAAATACTCTAAGTATGTCTTTCTTCTGCATTTAAAATTGCATTACAAAAAAAAAATTGCATTACATGTCAGACTCTAAGGATAGAATCAGAAAAAAAACTGGCACAGCTAGAACTAGGAAACAAAACATTTAAAAAAGAAACATTTTTGTTAGCTTTAAAAATAGCTTAATATTTTAAAAGGTTGTACTTTGCTCATTTCAATAGGTAGGTAGATGCTTTTGTAAATGTTCAATAATTTTATGGTTGTTGGCAAAATTATGGAAAGTAATAATTAGTTTAGAAAATAAATTCAAATAACTTAGATTGAGGAATTTTTCTACAAGATTTTTGTCACAGTGGAGAAGTTTTAGTTTGAAATCTTTAAACTTTGGTAAATATTTTGTTTTTATGTTCTAGGTCTGTCTTGATCTTTGTATCATTGAGGCGCCTACTAAGTAGATGCTTTTTTAGGCTTTATTTTGAAAGGTATCTTGCCTTCTCTAAAAGGAAACATTCTAAGGCTCCTATGACCTTTAAAAAGCCCTCATAATTATGATTAACTTTTAATTACGTGCAAGTTGTAATATACACTTAAAGTCTTGAGGCTTCTGTTTCTTTGTCTGGAATCTTTCTAAGAGAATACTTCCTTCTATACAATATATATTGATATTTACTCAAGTACAATTAAATCTGATAATAGAACCAATATTATGTCTGCTGTTAGTCAACAGATTTTCAAATAAATATCATATACCCTTGTTAAAAACTGCATTTATACGTAAACAGGCCTCATGTCTATGCCTTTTTAAATTAAGTTGATTACAGATTATTATTTCTGTTTGAACTTGAGATGTGTTCATTTGAAATATAATGGTAGTTAATACACTATATTGGCAAGGGAAATTTTGGTTTGCACAAAATTTTACATAAAAGCTGCTATTATATTCATCCTCATAAACTTACTTTTACACCATATAATTTAATGAAAATGAGTATTTTATTATATATCTGTTTATCTTCAGTAGATTTTTATAACTTTAAGGACCAACCAATACAGGTTTATTGTGTGTGTGTGTGTGTATATATATATATATGTATATATATATATAATTACTACTTTGCTTGATTAAGGACCATTCTTTTTACAGTTTGCACATTGATGGTACTTTAAATTTAAAAGTATTTTTCCAAAATAATTACCATAAATGGTATTTATGAGTTATTCATTATATTTTATTAATGTCTTTTAGTATAGTATATGAATATATTTTATTTCTCTTTTGTTAGCTCATGTGATGTAATGAACCTCCCCCAAATACTGTACACTCTTATTACAGTTTTTATATTTTCTGTATCTGAAACTAAGATCCAGCCATAGTTGTGACATAGTTGTGACCTAAGAGAGGGTATACTTTTACTATCTTTAATCACTCTAACTGCTTATTGGTTAAATGAAGTGTTGGAAAGATTTCTCATTAGAACTGCCATTAACAGCACTGAAAGTAGAATGTTTGACTGTGGCAAAGTAACAATTAAAGGAGAATTAGGGAGATAGGAAGAGTGAAGGGGGTACTCTTACCTCCTTCAAGGTTCACTGAAGTCTGAAATTCATTACAATAATATATATGAAATAAGTTTTTATAGTTTATTGCCATTTAAATAAGACCTAGATATTTAAAGGATATAGTTTCTCTTTTTAAATGTGGCTGGTTTAATACAAATAGTATATATTAAAAACTGTAGCCACGAAGAAGAAAAGAAAGTCAAAAATTTTTTAAATATATTTGGTATAATTGAAAGTTATACATTGAAATTTTATGATTTAAATTAGTACTCTATCTGCTAATTAAAGTTAAGTGATTTTTTATGTAAGATTAATTATGATCTATTTATTAATGGATCATATTCACATAGTGATGGAAAAATGATTTAATGGGCACTTTCAGTTAATAGTGAGATCCTGGTCAAAATCTTTCATTTTCATCCTTTTCTAAAATATAAATTTTGTATTATTTTCTAAAAACAATTAAATTGTTGGTGCTAAGTTACATATTCCTCACAAGAGTAAAAAGTATTGGTGAATTACTTGCATAGTTGTACCATGTACCTCTTTTTAAAAACATTCTAATTAATACTATGTAATAAAATGTCCAGTTCAGGTATCAACATAAAAAGATTTTTTTCCCTTACTAGACTTTTTATTTCACATGTTTTTATTCGGTCATATAGCATCTAGTAGAAAGAAATTTGACCTGGTAATCAGGAGACCTCTGTTCTATTTCTGGTTCTGCCATTGAACTTGTTTTATGACCTTGGGTAAGTCACTTGAACTCTATGTGCTTCAGTTATTCTCTATAATAAACTAATAAATGGGTTGGAAAGAAATTTGAATGTTTTGAATCCATACAACATGAAAAATATTACCTCAATGCCATTATAAAATAGTCAAGGTACGGGAAAATACTACGTAGTGAAAGGATATTTATTTATGTTGTTTTTATGTTTTCTGCAAAAAAATAAAATGTTTTCTTAGAGGTAGAATATACTTAAGCAGTTATTTCATCCAGTTCATACCAATTTCAATTTAGCATGTGTGGAAACTTCGTTAGTAGTGTGGTAAATGTGTATATAGGGAAATTTTGCCTATAAAACATAATGCAAAATATGATACAATTCAGCATTAACCTATGATGTTAATATAGCTCAGATTTTTCTATTTTATCTTCTTTGAGAAATGGGTGGACTGGGGATGCAAAAGAAAATATGGCATATAACATGTTAATGTAGGAGTACATTTCAGGAGGATAATACTTTTCCAGTGGTCAATCCTATTGGCAAAGTCTAGTTTGTAATATAATCGTGATGAGATTTACTGTCTAATTTTGAACAGGTCAAAGGTGTGCTCACATAATAATCAAAATGACATTGTTAAGTTTCAAAATGGTCATTTTTTTTCAGTTCTCTATAATAGGATTTCTCTTTTCTCTTAGAAAAAAAGTTTTGGATATCTCAGCCCTTCTTTCCTAGTGGAAAATTTTCATTTTCTCACTATTCAGAGAAAGAGATAAATTTGTTATTGGAAAGATTTCTCTCAAGAGTTATCATTTCAATATATCAATATTCCAAATATATTTTAGTATAACATGTTTTTCTATAAATCGCTCAGAAACTATGATACAAGTATTGCAGAAATGAATGTGGTGTTTTGAATTAAGAACTTTGTAATACCTAATTTGAAGCTAAGAAGGTAATTAAAATAGGACATTTTGGTTTTGTGTTATATTGTTTATCTGTATCAGTCACACTAATACTAACTCATTAATATCTTTTGGAAAAAAGTTTTCTTAGAATGCTCAGTTGAGCAGACATTTCCTGCTTAATCACTGTATAAAATGTCTTCTGAACTTCTCCACTACCAATGGGTAAAGAAGTGTTTCCAAAATATGTGCTGTATCTGTTATAGTAGATGTTGGACTTGGATGGGCAAATTTAAATGGAAACATCAATGATCTGTTATGTGGTGTCTGTAAGAATTTTCTGAATAAGTAAACCTCATAAGGGAATATGATCAAAGAAAATTTGTCTAAATTGAAGATTAACTTGAATCTTTAATATTTAACTTAAGCCATATATTTCAGCTACTCTTTTTTATAATGAGTTTTATTATATTTGTTACTCTCTAGAATATTTTTATAATAATATTTTGCTGTACTGAAGTAACTCAATGAATTATTGGCCTAATGGTCATACTTATTTTCATGTATATACTCATCAATTTAGGAAACTTAAAAGGCACAGAAGTCTGATCAAGCTATTTTTATTGCTCTTTTTAAGATGATTCAATTAAGTTCTTTCCTTTCAATGATAAGTAAAAGTTCTAAAAGCATTTTCACAGATCTTAAATGGACTCAGTAATGTCTTAAACAATATGGTCATACAAGTAATGTTGTTTTTACTAATGGTATCTTTCTTCAGCATCACTGTTCAGGATTGGCTGTCCATAAATAATTGTAAACTTTTGAATCCTCTTTATTTCTACACTAACTTTATTTTTCTGATCCTGCTAACCCATAGTGGCTTAACCAGTTCACCATCAGTTCTTCCATATTTTTTTTCTTTTAATATGGTATGTATATGATTATATCTTCCCTACAACTGTGCACAGGATCTTTTCTCAAAATGATTTGAGGCCCTTTCCTTCAGTGTCACTTTTTACCTTTTGAGTACATCCACTCACATCCATCTCCTTTGTCTATGTCTGTCCATTACACGATGTGATCACAGAAGAAGTGGACTCCACAAGGAGAAGACATGCAGGTCTGTCTCTTCTACTGCTTTTCTTTGTTATTTTTCATTTATCTAACTTGCCTTAGAAATCTTTTACTGTTTTTTACTTATTTTATAATTTTTCATTCTCTTCCTATATTAACAAAATGTTAAATCTGCAGGCATTTTTATTTTAGATAGTTGTATATTCAACTTTTAACAGCAACTGCTCCAATTAGATGGATAAAAATAAAATGATTAATTTTATGTCATAGGTGTATATGCATTTTTTCCATAACTGGGTAACTAACTCCAGATTCACATATATGTATATTTATATATAGTCGGGTAGATTAAATTAATAAATTAATCATAACTTGTACTTCAGTTTATTTTAGGCTTAAAACTTGTTTTCAGCTTTTTAATACATAATTCTAAAAGTATTTTATTTTTATCTTGAGTTCAGCAATGTGCTAGATTATGGAAAATACTAAAGACCTAATATATGCCCTAAACAAGCTATCAGTATCACAGAGGAGTTAAAGTATGTGGGTAACATGCTGTGTTCATGTGCTAATGTGGATGACTCTAACAATATATTCTACAAAGGTATAAAGTCAAATAAAATTTGCTTCAAATAGATGGCCAGACAAAGCTTCATGAAAGAAGTAACACTTGGACTAAAATTTGAACATTCATTCGACACATTTATTAAGCACATGCTGTGTGGTACTGTTCCAGGTGCTGGAAATAACAGGACACACAAAATGGCCCCCATCCTCATGGGCTTTTTCTAGTGTGAGTTTAACAAGTAAACTCAATAATATTATAGGTGCTATGAGAAATCTATATATACATGATTTATGTATATATAGACTACAATGGAATCACAAAGGATGGGGTTATTATTTCCACCTGAGCAGTATGGATATTAGTTCAAGAAAGACTTCACAGAAGCAATAATCCTTGAGTTGAACGTTAAAAACCAGAAATATGTTGGCCTTGTGTGTAGAGAATATGACAGGCAGAGGGAACAATGTGGTAAAATGGCTTCAAACAAGTTTAGACAGAAGAAGGCAGGGGATCTTTGCTATTGTTTCCTCCATTTCTTTTTCATTTATTTCTGATCTGATTTTTATGATTTCTTTCCTTCTGCTAACTCTGGCACATATATACAATGGAATATTACTCAACCATAAAAAGAAACGAAATCTATTTGCAATGAGGTGGATAGACCTAGAGTCTGTCATACAGAGTGAAGTAAGTCAGAAAGAGAAAGACAAATACCGTATGCTAACACATATATATGGAATTTAAGGAAAAAAAATGTCATGAAGAACCTAGGGGTAAGACAGGAATAAAGACACAGACCTACTAGAGAATGGACTTGAGGATATGGGGAGCGGGAAGGGTAAGCTGTGACAAAGCAAGAGAGAGGCATGGACATATATACACTACCAAACGTAAGGTAGATAGCTAGTGGGAAGCAGCCGAATAGCACAGGGAGATCAGCTCGGTGCTTTGTGACCGCCTGGAGGGGTGGGATAGGGAGGGTGGGAGGGAGGGAGACGCAAGAGGGAAGAGATATGGGAACATATGTATGTTTCTGTATGAAGCAGAAACTAACACACCATTGTAAAGCAATTATACTCCAATAAAGATGTAAAAAAAAAAAAAGAATTTTAAAAATTAAAGCCTAGTTGTTTCTTTTCCAAAAAAAAAAAAAAGGCAGGTGAGGGTTTCTGAAGATTGTGTAAGTTATTGAGGTATGTAAAGCAAGAGAGAGACATGATCAGATATTTGTTTCTAGAAAGACTACTTTGGAAACTAGGTGAAAAATGGAGCGGAGCTATATAAGCAGAAAGATCATTTATAAGGATATTGCATAAATCAGTTAAGAGATCATAATGGGCTGAATCAACAGAGGCAGTAGATACATGAGAAGTTATTTAAAGATGTAGAATCTATAAGACAGTTATCGATTGGATATTACTGATGAAAGGAAAAGGAAGAATAAGATAATCTTGCGTGACTGAAATGTTTGGATATACGGTGGTATATTTTATCTTACAGGGAATATGGGTTGAACAAATATTTAAGTGCAAAATAAAGACTTCAGTTTGGGGATGGGTTAGTTTGAGGTTCCTTTGGAACATTTAAGTGTAAATATCTAATAGCATTCATTGGATGTATGGGCCTGGAACTCTGGAGAGAAGTCTGGGCTAAATTATTGCAATCACAGTATTCTTTTTAGCATGAAAATGATTCCCTTTTTTGTTTTGTTTCTTTGACTGTTCTGAATATTGTCCATTGGTATGTATTTCAAATTTTCACTTCAATTCTTATTATATTTGCTTGGCATCTATACGATATTTTGAGTGCTGTGAGCTTTCATTTGCCATTTTGTTCTACTTGCATTATGTTCTAAAAGGTAAAGAGAAGTAACATTCATTGTAGGGAAAGTTTAACATAAGTGTATATGTGTATACATATAAATGCACATATAAACTGTTAACCGAAATTTCTCCAAATTTTCAATTATTGATTTACTACCAAACTTCTCATTACATATTCTATTTATTTTATAGATATTCTCTGTTCTTCATTACATCCTATATTTAATGGACTTAATATTATTAACAAAAGTCTAAGACACAGGTACTCAAGATTGCTCAGTCATGGGGAGTTCCCTGGCAGTCCAGTGGTTAGGACTTCGCTCTTTCACTGCCGAGGATGAGGGTTCCATCCCTGGTCAGAGACCTAAGATCCCGCAAGACACACAGCATGGCCAAAAAAAAAAAAAAAGGTACAAGATTGCTCAGTCATGAAAACCATAACCCTAGTACACTGAAATCTTATCAGAAAATGAAAATCACTCAGTTTATAAGGAGGCACATAATGTCAACTCTATGTTCAATACTGTGTTAGATAGCTTAGATGTTATGAGAGACACAGTAGATTCGAGAAATTTTTTATATAAGTTTAAGCTTAACATTTTATTAAGTAATATTGTGATCTTTTAACCAAAAAGGCTCAAATGAAATATGTATATGTACATATATCTAAAAACATCACATCATATATGAAAGCTACTATTGATAAAGTGTAATACTTAATTCTTTAAAGCCTATAAATACTCAAATATAAGAGAAGAGAGTTAAGAAAGTTCATGGATCTTGAAATAATAGGAATACCCAAACATGAAATAAAAGTGGTTTTGAGCATTTCTTCCTTGTGTGGAGTGGTGTGGAGGAAATTGGAAAGATTATTAGAAGTCAGGAGATCTAGTTTTAGCCCTAATCTTGCTAGTGAACTGTGCATTAAGAACTTAATCCTGATTGTAAAATGTTACTGCTAAATTCTCAAAATATTATTCATGCCCTGTTAATACTATGACATTCAATTTTACCTAGGCCAATTGTCCAGTTTAACTCTCTTTCATAAGAATATCTGTGTTGGAGGAAGTATTGTTCTGGTAAGAAACAGTCTGAGAAGCAGTATTAGAGCACAGACTATACAGCTAGACTCCCTGGTCAGTCTCACCACTTACTTGCTGTGTGATTCTGAGAAAGTTGCTCTCTCTGCCTCAGATTCCTCACCTGTAAAATGGAGATAATAATATTGGGTTGGCCAAACAGTTCCTTCGGTTTTTAAGTAAAAATAAAAGACACATTTTTCATTTTCACCAAGAACTTTATTGAACAATGTATTTACTGTTTTGTTCCACTACCTTCTGCCATTTTTCAGGCAACTTCATAATTCCATCTTCCCAAAACTTTTTATCTTTTTGAGCAAAGAACTGTTACAGGTGCCTTTTATAGTCTTCCAGGGAATTGACATTTTTTCCATTAGAGAATTTTGTAAAGACCTAAATAAATGGAAATCTGAAGATGCAATGTCTGGTGAATACAGTGGATGAATCAGAACTTCCCAGCCAAGCTGTAACAGTTATTGCCTGGTCGTCAAAGAAACATGCGGTCTTGCATTATACTGATGGAAGATTATGCATTTTCTGTTGACTAATTCTGGACAGTACACAAATCGTTTTTGTGTTTCTGTTGTGTTTTTACCTTTCTTGAAATCATAAAGCGTAATACGCGGAAAATGTTGCTCTTTTTCTTCCATCTTCAATATTAAAATGGCTACACAAAAATTCACCAATTTTGGTAAGTTTTTTAAAAATGCATGTTGATATGACAGCTGTCACAATAAAATCTAACAAAATTGTTTCGAATGAAGTTAAAGACAACTAAGTGCTACTAGAGCCATCTTACGGAAATAACCAAACGAACTTTTTGGCCAACTGAATACTGCTACGTCAAACTGCTTTTTTAAGGATGAAATCAGTTAATATTTAATATGTAAAGCACCTAAAAACAGTGTCTGGCACATAGTAAGCACTATACAAGTGAAACTATTATTTTATTATTGTATAAAACATATTAAAAAACAGTTTTTATTTTGAATCCGCTGTATTGAAGCCAATGCATTTTGATGTGTAAGCATTCTTTCAATGATATGATAGAAAGATAAAATTAGTTTATTTTGTTTTATGCATTACACATATCTTATACTAGTTTGTGGCTACCAGTTTAGGAGCTAGTTGTCGTACAAAGTTGTGCATCAGGACTGCTACACCAGAAATGAACGTTATCATTTCTGAGGCAAGAGAGTTGGATAGAAACAGCAAGAACATTGAACCCATTTAGGTCTGAATTCTAAACCAAGTTTTGTCACCCGCTAGGGACGAGACTTTGGGCAGCTTCCTATTAAACAGAATGAACTGTGGTGAGATTGAGTTAATTATGTTTAATGAAAGCATAAAAGAGCTTTTCTCTGGAGGGAGAAAGCCTTTCTAAGAATAAAAGCAGTGAAGTAAATTTAAAAAGAGAGATCTGACTACAGTGTCTCAGGTATAAACTTCAAAATATCAAAATCAGCATAAACAAGTTAAAAGGCAAACAACAAATTGTGAAACATTATTTGCAGCAACTCAGAGTATTAAAAGCCTTAACACCTGAATCACTTTGTTGAACAAATTATATATTCTATAAAACTCTAATAGAAAAATGGCAAAAGACATATACAGACATTTCACTAAACAAGAAATTCAGTGGTCAGTAAATATATAAAAAATACTTTATTTTTTTCATAACCATATAGGTGACTTTTTTTTTTTTAAAGATACTATGTTTTACCTAGTTAAAAAACAGCATTTTAATGCTGGGGAGAGTATGGTAAAATAGTGGCAGCATAATTTAATATTTCTAAAAAGCAATTTTTTTAATATACACCAAGGGCCTTAAAAATATTTGCAGATTCTGATATGGTGCAAATAGAGATTCAGATAAAATTGTATGTACAAGTTTCACTAAAGCATTATTTGTAGCAACAAAAAGGATGCTACCGTGAATGTTAAGTAATGGAGGAATGGGTAAATAAATTATGATATATATCCAGCCATCTAACTGAATAATTTTATTGACATAGAAATGAGAAACAATTATTTCTATACTTTTTGTAATTTGAAAAAAATTGAAAGTAGTAATACTTGTAAAGAACTTGTCATGGAGTTTTGTCCATACTAGATAATCAAAAAATGGTAGTTCTTTTAAATTATTACTACTAAAAAAAATTATACCAAAGGTTATTTTTTCAGAAAGATATACTTATTTAGCTCTTCACTTATGATTTATGTTTGTTATTAGCAAAATCACGGGTTTTGCAATAGCGTTTTGAATGTAAATTTAATATATCAATAATCTACGTAAACAATGAATGAGTAAGGAGTTCAGATAATATACCCACTTCTAGGATTGTTTAAAAATGGAGAGAAAAATATTTTAATAGTAGAGCTGGGCATTGGACTGTGCTTATTGACCAGTTTGGTTGTCCATCTGTAGCACGAAAAACAAGACAAACTACTTAATTCTAGATATTTTTAAAAAACAAATATGCTTTACTTAAAGGACAGTCAAACAAGTAATGTTTTATCCTCTATTGTCCTATTAAGGAAGCATGAATGCTGATGTAGCAGTAAAGTGTGAGATTTGAAGGCCTCTGTGATCTTAGGCATCATAATCTCTCCAAGTTCCAGCTTCGTCTTTAGTAAAAGAGAGTTGATAATTTGTGTGTGTGTGTGTGTGTGTGCCTATGCATATACTTTCAATCCTCAGAAGAATAAAAACAAATGACAAGCCAAAATGAAAAAATTTCTATTTCAACAGTAAGCAAATGAATGCCAAAAAAGGAAAAATAAACAAAAAAAACTGTGAGCTACCATTTTTCTTATATAGGAGTGAAAGATTGTTTTAAAGATTAGATAAATTTTTCATAAAGTGTCTGGCAGGTAGCTAAAAAGTTACTTTTAATACATATGTCATGAATTGTTCAAACTATTCAAATTCCTTCTCAGTGTTTTTTGAACACCAATGTATATATTTTCTACTCAGAATTATAGTTAATTCTAGGTTTGCTGTGTAAATAATGATAGTCTTTATTAAGAGAGGAAGAAATATCCAAAGCAGAGGTTATTAAGATACCTTTATGAAATACACAATCTGCAAGTTTGACTATGCCAGATGCATAATTCTATAGGTATCATAATGGCATATTAAACTATCATATATCACAATTGGCTGAATTAAAAGAGAGGTATTTCTGAAATTCTTATTCCAGTGATACAAAGGTATTTCACAGCCTGAAAATTCATTGTTCAACAAATATCTACTGAATATTTATTATATGTCAGGTGTTATTCTAGGTGCTGGTGATATAACAATGACAACAGCAGACAAGGTCTCTCCCGTTGTGAAAATTATATTTTTGGGAGGGTTAATGGCCACTAAATTCGGTAAGTTTAGATAGTTATAAGTGCTATTAAAAACACTTATGTAACCTATTGCAACTGGAATGAGGAAGAAGTTATTTTAAATGGAGTGATCCAGGAAGTCTTGTCTGAAGAAGTAATATCTGAACTAAACCAGAAGAATAAGAAGAACCCAACTATGTAAAGGAGCCAGGAGATACATACGTAATTAAGATCAATAAACAAAAGGTAAAATAAGGGCATTTAAATTTCAGGAGAAGAATTATTTTTGCTGTAAAATTTTTTTTTTTTTTTTTTTTTTGCGGTACGCGGGCCTCTCAGTGTTGTGGCCTCTCCCGTTGGGAGCACAGGCTCCGGACGCGCAGGCTCAGCGGCCATGGCTCACGGGCCCAGCCGCTCCGC
Organism: Grampus griseus; assembly: GCF_964374135.1. NCBI lineage: Eukaryota > Metazoa > Chordata > Mammalia > Artiodactyla > Delphinidae > Grampus > Grampus griseus. The sequence goes on along the minus strand of NC_139011.1, from coordinate 32,849,871 downwards.
GGCATGTGGGATCTTCCCGGACCGGGGCACGAAGACGTGTCCCCTGCATCGGCAGGCGGACTCTCAACCACTGCTCCACCTGGGAAACCCCAGAGCTATACTTTCTTTACTCATCTGTCTGGAAATCTGAAATATTTAAAACTCATCTGCCACTGACACTTAAATGCCTTTTCAGAAAAATATTTTACAGTGGGCTTTCCCTGGTGGCGCAGTGGTTGAGAGTCCGCCTGCCGATGTAGGGAACACGGGTTCGTGCCCCGGTCCGGGAAGATCCCACATGTCGCGGAGCGGCTGGGCCCGTGAGCCATGGCCGCTGAGCCTGCGCGTCTGGAGCCTGTGCTCCGCCACGGGAGAGGCCACAACACTGAGAGGCCCGCGTACCGCAAAAAAAAAGTATAGCTCTGGATGGTAGTTATGGTTAAAATATATTTTTTAAATTATTTCAGTTGAAAGGAAAGTGTACATATTGTTAAGCCAAGTTAGTAAGCAAGTTATTTAATAAGTATTAACATATACACAATACTTGCTGAATATTCATAAATCATGGTAAAAGCACATCATGATTGTTTTCAGATCACTTTCTTCCTCTTTGCTTGTTTAAAGGTCTATATTTTAATATCTATAAAAATATTGTAATACAAATGGGTTGGCATGAGCAACAAATAGGTTTAATATAAAAAAGGGTAAGTTGGCATGAATATATTGGAGATAATTGCCAAGGGAATGTAAATTAGGTTATAATTTAGCTGAAGAGAAAGATGTGACTTGACAGATGGTGGTTTCTTTTATCAGCCTGCTTGAAGGCTTGAGGCGATGGGGTGTGGGATGTGAGGGTAGGGATGAGGAAGGGAACTAATAATGGGAAAAGCAAAGTTTAACGGAAAATGAAAGACAATAAATAGAAGTATTGCATTAATTAATTACATGATGCAACTGATGGGAAGAACCTAGTCATAGATTATAAGGTCATGCAGAGTGTGAAGGAAGTTGATTGACCAATTCAAAGTAAGGGATGAGAATCAGAAGGAATCTCTAAAAGGAAGATTACAGATTAAAAATGACTATATCACAGGTTAAGATTGGGCTCATAGGGAAATAAGTTGAAGAAACATTACCAAAAAAGAAAATTAGTCAAAGAGGAGATTCAGCTAGAAACGAAAAAGGGAAGTTTTAAAAGGGAGAACGTTGGGAAGAAAAAAGAATTAAACAAGAGTTGAGAGTGGTGTGTTGAGAGAGAGTCATTTCATGACTAAATATTTCAGATTATAAGTTTTGGAGAACAGACCAATGTCAGCCACCTTACAAATTTTCTAATGAGTAAAATTGAAAAAATAATAAGTCCTACCACAAACAGCTGTGCTGATTGAGTAACATAATTATAACACATGCAAAGCTCTTAGCACAATTCCTGGCATGTACAGAGTATTACTATCATTGTTAAGAACTTAATTGTGCCAGAACATTAGTATCAAGTTCTAGAATGCAAGATTTTAACTGTGTATTTTTAAAAGCGTTGTTACGTTTCATTTGCTATGCCTTGTTCAAATAAAATTTTAGTGTAAAAACATTATTGAAGAAAAATTAAAAGCTAGATCAAAATCTGATCAGTGGTTATCCGAGCTGGCAGAGAGAGGACTGACAGCAAAGCTACACCAGGGAACACGTTAGGGTGACAGAAATACTCTGTAGCTTGCAGCGAGGCTGCATGACTATATATATTTATCAAATGTCATAGACCTTTGTACCTAAGTAGTGTGAATATTAATTTTTGTAAATTATGCCGTAATAAATCTGACTTTAAAAATTATTGAAAATATACAAAGTTAAAATGAATTTTAATATGTTACTCAAACAGTACTAAATATATGCTAATAGAAAAACTTACTTAATCTAACACAACTCAAGCAATTAAGAGCCAAGTCCCACCCCAACACAGAGCATGGTAATGGATAGGGTTGACCTACAGCTTCAGAGAGAAAAGATGACTATAGCGGATGAGCTGGGAAACCAAGAAAGGACTAAAGCTTTGAGTCTAAAGCAGTGGTCAGTTAACCAAGAAAGATCAAGAACAAGCAAGGCAATTACCAAAGAAATAGATTCTGGATATTTTAGACATTTACTGATAACTAAAGGAAGAGCAGACATGAGAAGTAACTTTAACTTGTTTGGGACAAGCTGAGTTTTAGGTGCTGATGGGGATTTTAGGTGCATTTAGGAGATAACCAGAAATGTGAATCTTAGGGTTAGAGGAAAGGTGAAGGTAGGAACCCTCATCATGGAAGTGACAGTTGAAGCTGTGGATTTAGACAGAATCACTCAGGGATAGAATAAAACTTTAGGAAATGTATGTATTTGAAAGATGGACTGAGAAAGATGGGCCAACACAATGTCTGTAAAGAGTGAACTAAAGGAGTGGCATTAAAGTGCACGGCCAAACAGTTGAAGGAGAGAATGTCAAGGATAGTGTAGTAATTATATCCAATGCTGCAGTGAGGGCCAGTAGAATGGTTCTGAGGAAGGATCACTGGGTTTGGCAAATATGACATTTGGGGGAACCTTTGAGACATAAGTTTCATAATATCAGACTTAACTACAGTACTCAGTGATAAAGTTTTTCTTTGAGTAAAGTCACCATGAAATAAGAGGGAACCAGCAGTAACCAGATAACATATTGCACTTGACTCAGTATTGGAGATACAGTAAGAGGCTCTCTACATTTGGTATTCTAACTTTATAGCGCAAATATATAAGGCTCACTTATACAGGCACAAATGCTCACATCATGTAAAAATCCATTGTTTTTATACTAGATACGGTGGGCCCCACTTACCAAACTTGGAATGGTGATGAATAATTGATGACTTGGAAGTTAATTCCACATACTATAGATTTTACTCTTGGGAGACCCAGTGTAAGAACTAGCTCAAACAAGGCGATTGGGAGGGTTTGGGCTTGGAGTAGTTGCAAAACTAGGACTCAGTGATCAAAACCAACTTGAACTTTGCATTTCCTCAATCACAGATTTCAGAAATGCTGTCAACATTTTGGATAATTTTAAGTCACTGTAGTATAAATTATTTTAATCCATAACTGAGTTTCCCACCCTTTGTAAATACTATTTTTAATTCTAGTTTATAAATTGAAAAATTCAGATACGGATCAGTTAAATAACTTACTCCAGTCATTTAAAGCTGGAATTTAAACTGAAGGAATCAGATTTGGTGCCAGAATCCATGCCCTTAACCTCAGGAAATGGGCATTTTATCTGTGACAAGGTGGAGAATGCAAGAGGGGACATTTTACTGCGAACAACATGAAAGAACAATACTAGAGGTCTAGGAAGAGGAGAGCAGGAAGAGAGGAATTCAGAAAGGGAACACTAATGTCAGTGGAGACCACTCAATCCAATTTGCAGTTTTATTTAAGGATCCTCAGTGCAACTGATATTACCATGTGGGTATTTGGAAAGTTGAATGAAATTCATTTCAGTCTCTAACTTAGGTTAGTCTCTCCTGATGCCTCTTCATCTAATCCTCATCCTTCTTTCTCTGAGTGATCTCATCTAAATTTTATTCCTCTTTCTTCTCAGTATTGAACAGGAATGTTTTGTAACATGTCCCTATTCATGAAATATTTAGGATGCATTTCTTTGAATTCTGAGGGAGTTGTATACTGTGTAACATTAGTTGCTCCATATACTGATTCTTGTACCATTGACCAATAGTAATCAATATTAGTATCCTTGGAGAAAGAAATACAGCTTGATGTCCAAGCACAAGTACTATTTGAAAGCCATATATCTAAATCCTTCATTCAAGGGTATATATAGATTTATTATTAATTACCACACTAATATACATAAGAAAAATTATACGGGTCTCTTTTCCAGCATAGGTCTCATCCCAGTTTTTATATGATGGATATTTTTATTTTTTCATGATTTTTAAATTAACTGTCAATATTTCTAAGTATATTTAAATTTCTATTTTTTTCTAAACAAACAAATGTAAAGATGCATTTAAATTTCTTTATTATGCTCCTTTCATATCTTCTGTGCAATCTTTTGATGTGTGTAAAGAGTGGATGTAGTTGAAATATATCTTAAGGATATGTTAATTAGGCCCCAGATGTGGGACACAGTGGTCTGTGATAATTGTGTCATACCAAAACACAGTAGGAGACAAGTCATACTCATGGTAATAATACGTGCTACTCTGTGGATTATCTCTTCCTTAATGTAGATTTTAGCTATCAGGGAAAAGTCAGAACATTCCAAAGTGCTGAACACATATGAGAAATAGTTTATTAACCTGATGAATCTGACTCATGTTTTTATCTTTTATCAATGGTTATTGCATTTTTTTTTTTAGAAGCAATTTTAATGATAATCATTGCATTCCTTCTTTAAGGCCTTTCATTTTAGGATTTAGTTTATCCTCTGAACTAAAGGTTATTTTAAAGATATAGGAATTGTGACTAACAAGTTTAAAATAATTAAGTTATTAGAAGGTTGCTAAACATTTTCTTCTAAAGATGTCACTGTACACCCTGCAACAAATGTATCAATATGTAGGTGAAACAGTTACACTTTAGCTAGTCTAAAAGATGCTTCTAGATTAGATCACCTTTATGATTTTTTTCCTGGGCAAATTTCCTGGTTTAATGAGCTTTTCAATTTTCTCTTTCCCTCCCTTCCTCTTTGTTTGTCTTTCTCCTTCCCTCCCTTCCTTCATCCCATTCCTCTCCCTGCCTCTGTACACACACACACACACACACACACACACACACACACACACACACACACACACACACACACACACACACATGCATACACACATTCTATAAAGGAAACTTTAAAGAATGCAATACCAGGGCAAATAGAGCAAGAATTTCTAGTACACTTTACATTATCTATATTGATGAAGTAGGTATTACAATACAAAAGAACAAACAAACATCATTTGCCTTCAGAATTAACTAACCAGAGAGTTGTAGAGCAGAAGGAATCATAATGAGTGTCTGATCCAAAATTATTCATTTTACAGATGATGAACTTTATGCTCAGAAGGGTGAAATGAAGTGCTTGCAGTTATAGGGCTCATGAAATTAAGACTTGAGCCCAAGTCTTGACTCTCACCTTCTAAACCAGTGCTGTTTTTAAGATTTTATTCAATCCTATGTATCATAAATATACTCATTACCCTAAATCTGGGCAATTCCAAAGCCCTATCAACTCTGTGATGATTACCTCCTCTGCACTCTCCATGGACAAAACCCTGATCTTCCACCGTGATCCCAAGTACATCCTGATTTTACATGTTGAAACCTAAAATGGTGCTAAAATCCAAGTCCTCTGAATAATAAAATCTCAGTAAGTCTGTTCACTGAATGTAGATGTCAAAAGTAGACATACTCTGTTTCCTGAGATCAGTAGATCACTCCTTATAACTTATGTCCTAAAGTAGCTTGCATATTAGTTTCTTTTGACTATAGTGAAAGGAGTCTGAAATTTATCTATAACATCTCCTTTGAAGTATTATTTAATGAATATGGCAGAGAGTTAACAGAGAAACAGATACACAGGTAACCTAAGTATCTAAAACAGATCATAAAGGTTTAGAACATAATTCAAAAGACTATAGTGCATAACTATGAACCTCACAGTAGGACACAGTTTATAAGTTTCTAGAACTCTTATGTTTCATTTAATTCCACATTTTACTTAGGCAACTATGAAGTTCAGTTTTCCTGCATTCCTAGGAGCAAATAAGTAAACACATTATAAGAAAAATAAATTATATTTTCTTTCATTCCAAATGTGTTATTTCCTAGTGACAGCAGTAGAAAAATCCTCAAAGTTGATTGATTTTGAAATAATTATTCCTCAAAATTCGTGTATCTTAGTTGCACAGTTAAGACTAAGTTTATTTACACTTTAAAAGAAAATGCTTCTATTTGCCCTAGTAGTAATACAAAATAATCTGGTGCATAATTTTTAATTTTTTCACAATATTTATTTCCATATTTTTTCTCAATTTAATGTGTTCCAATATTTGTTATTCCCTGCAATACATCTCTTTTAACAAATAATTTAGCTAACAAAAGTGTACTTTTTATGTGGTTCTAGTATATGATAAAGTTTTTGTCTAAAAATATGAGAAAATTCATTATAGGCAAGTGACTGTGAAGAAATCATTTTAAAGTAACTTCTTTAATTTTTGTTGCATAGTTTCTTAAGTCCTACACTTGAAAAAACTAATATGGAAAATTTAAAAACATGTCAGATCATTTTTTGTATTAACATTCATAAAAATTGGAAAGATCTGCACTTTATTGCATTTGGCAGTATTTCTTATTTTGTACCACTTTTAATCAATACACCCACAGCTTTTATTTAACAAATATTTGTCCCTAAGATAAATTAAATAATGAATGATTGCATATTTGCATCTTAAAAATTATTTAACGTTTATTTCCAAAGCATTCTATCAAATCATTACAAAAATACAAGGTTTTCAAACTGGATAATTTGTCCTTGTTCACATAAACATTATATTTTGTGTGTTTTTAAAATGTTTTTTCTGTATAATGTATAATCATTGTGGATACTTTATAAACTATGTATTAACCCAAATAAAAAACCAAAAGCACTTATACTAACTTCTAATAACCAGTGATAACTGATAACTACTCTGGTGTGTAAATCTTAAATGTTTTTCACTCCATGTCTTTGTCTTTTTTGTCAATTTTGTGCATATATGTTTTTATGAATATATATGGTTTTTTAAACTACAAACTATAGTACCATATCCACCATTTAGTGTTTTATAATTACTAATTGCAGTGTCTTTATTTTATATAATTTATATATGTGAATGCACATGCACACTGTTCTCATCATTTTTTGTGAGTGTATAATATTCTGTAGATACACCATAAATGCCGTTAACTAATCCCCTATTTTGGACATTTGGAGTTTCTTTTCCCTGGCGTTTGCAATTATCAAACAATGGTGTAATGAATATGTATGTACATCTTTGCACATTGATTTATTTCTTTAGGAAAGATCCTGGGAAGTGCAATTCCAGGGTCAAAAATATGACCATTGTAAAGCCTTTTAATACACAGTACCGAATATGTTTTATTTTTAAATAATTTTCTTTTAATATTTGTACATCAGTTACTTTGGAAAACTTTCATATAAATGACCATTAATTTTTTTGTCAACAGCTAGTTTATTACTGTCACTCTGAAAAGTGTTTTTGCAGTTATTAGACTCTTGAAAGAGCAGGTAAAATAAAACCAAAGACAGTATCTTCTTTTTGAATTGTACTGCCCTTGAAAATAATATTATAACAAAGTATTACATATTCTTATCTCGATGCATTTTAACAATTCCTATTCCTATTCCTTTGACTTTTGAAAGACATCAGTAAACTGTTTTATACTCTATCCTACTGAATCTAGAAAATAAGCACACAAATAGCTATGCTTTTTCTTGTGTAATTGTTACTTCAAAGTGAGAAAACAGCTGCATACACTGATTATACCTTTTTTATTATACTTAATTTGGTACATGCCTAACTGGTGACTGTAGCGTTTAAAGAGTACATGAATTTGCCCTTTTAAACTTTGTCCATTTGGAATATGTTATTTCTGTCACTGTCATCATTATTGTCCATAATCATCTTTTGTTTTGTTGTGCCTCTTCCACAGTGTTTGTATTTTTTTAGAAGAAAAGTTTGTAAACTAGGATTCAATAGGATAGTTATCAAAAATATTTTTTTCCTTTCTTTGATGATTTGGCAAAATATAGTTAATTTTATAAATAGATTTCTAATAGGTAAGTAATATACTTCTTTAGCTTCAATCAGAAAAAGGCCTCAGATAATATTTTGATTTATGTTCAGACTACATTTATGATACCTCTGTATGTATTTTGTGCAAATACATTTTATTTACATTGTCATCAATTATTTAGATAGTTTTAACAAGGAATAGTTTTTGTTGGAAATCTCTCACTATTAATAAAAATTTGGTTAAGACATTGCACAAATGTCTTTAATTCTTAAATTTAACTGGAAAGCAAATTTAACATGTACCTTTACAAGGATAAAATTTAGAAGAAATCCAATTATAAAATGTAAATTTTTAATGATCACTCCACAAATTCTTGATGTATTATTTTGTAAAATTTTTAACAATGTAATTTGTTTTCTAATCTCAGATTATTTAAAGGCACATCTTAAATTTTTTGAAGACATATAATAATCAAAGAAAAAAGGAATTACAGATGTGATTATTTTCATCAGAAACCCTCATGAAACAGATAGCCACTTAGTGAAATGAAACTTTTTAATCTCAATTAAAGGAAGACTTTTTTAAACCTGAAGCCAAATATTTATATATCGATAGAAGAAAAGGATAGGGTGGAGAAAAGAGAAAAATCATTAAATTAGCCACAAAAATTTGGGATACTAACCAATGCAGTTTCTGGATTTAGATAAGGTTAATAGTCTTAAACTTCCCTGATGTTGTAATCATAGATTCTCTAATTTGTTTTCTGAATTTTGGTGTTCTTTCTTTGAGCTTTGCCGTTGGACTTGAGATTTTTCCCTCTTAAGATCCCCAGATTTGAGCATTTTGCTTAAGATCACAAGATGGGGTCACTGAGTCAGCAATCCTACAATATTCTGATCACTGTTTAGCTTCATTATGAATTGCATTATTGCCAGACCTATGTCCCTATTTCAAAGAAGTGTGGTGTGTGAAGCTGCTTTGGGACCCCAAGAGTGTGTGTGTTTGTGTGTGTTTGGAAAAGCAAACTTAAAACTATTGCTTGAAGTGCACTACAGAAATCACTGAAGGTGTACTGATGATCTTCGTAGTGTAAATGTAGAAACCTAAGCAACCACTGTCTTACTGTTGGTTAATATGGCCATTTTCAATTGCATCTCTGATTACAAAATCTACCTATAACTTAACTTTTTTTTTTTTTACTTGATTGCCATACCAACACAATAAATATGACTTTTTAACTTTTTGGACATATTAAGTAGTCTTTTTCAGGTTCAAAATAACCACAATTAGTTTATTGGTTTAAAAACAGGTAAACCTCTTAAATGGCTTATGTTATTAAGATATTAATGAAATAAGGAATCATATTAAGATATTAATGAAATAAGAAATCATATTTTCTTAGTTTACTCGATTAATAATTTACCTTATACCAAAAAGAATTTGAGGCAATTTGAATATTACACATTATTATCTAATAATCAGGAAGAATTTAATGTAGTGTCATAGGAGGTCGATGTCCAGGAAATAGTCTCAACATTAGAAAATGTATATATGTATGTACGTATGTATGTGTATATGTCTATATGTATATGTATATTTATTTATGTATATGTAAAATGTGTTTAAACTTTGTCTATTGGTGCTATTTATATTTAAAATACTGTTTTGCTACTATAATATCAAAATTAAACTTTTTAAAAGAAACTTCCCAAACACTTAATTTAGCTAATATTTTTTTCAGCATACATAATTTTTTGAAGCTGGGATGGCTTTTTTGTTCCCTTGCCCTTGGAGAAAATAAACATATTTATCTGAGAATATCTCTTGAGGTACAAACAATTCCAATATTGTATTTTAATAGAGTGATAGACATTTATACTTGACCATATTTCACACTTATATCATGGAATCACTCACTTGATTTTGTGTATCATTCAACTGGTATTAACATTTTATTTCTATTCCCCATTTTATAATTTGGCACAGAATCAATTAATCAAATCATTATTAAAATTTGACTCAAACTGTTTAGTTGATTTAAATTTGCTCTTTTACTTAGATGTCATATAGTCTAAACTCTTTATACATTCTTTTAGTCAAGATTTTCTTAGTCCTTTTTGAAACTTTTTCTTCCCTTTGTATCTTATTTTAATTATCAAATTTTACTTAAAATTTTTTTACTAGCAGTTATCAAATATACAGTGAGGTTTTTCTCAGGATGAGTATTAAAATACCTATTTTTGAGTGGGCACACTTCTGTCTATATGTCTTTACTGCAGTTTTAAAGTTATGATCTTAAGCCAGGGGTATGTGTGCGTATGTTTACATTCTTACCTAGACCCAGTGTTTGTGGATTTACATGACGACATTTTATTGTAGAAACCCACTGAACCTACTAAGCTATGATTATTTTTCCCAGTTTGTAGGTTTGTAGCATACAATTGAGATTTTGTTTTTCCATTATGCCTATTAATGAGAAATGGAATTTCTCTATAAAATCTCTTTAATAAAAATCATAAATATAATTTTAAAGCACTTTTTCATGTTTGCTAAGGTTTTCTTACCGAATTTAGTTCTTATTCTTACCAAAGTTCTTAAAGACCCTCTTGATATCTATAGTTGATGTGTTTTGAGGAAGCACCTGTTATAGACAGCATTAATCTCATCTTATAATAGGCTTACTATCTCAGTTTCTCACCTCCTTACATTCTTTTCTTCCCCTAGAATGATTTCAGTAATACTTTGTGCCTTTATAGGCATGGTATGTTTTCAGGAGTATTATTCCAAGTGCCTCTTTCTTCATCCTAGTTCTAGAAAATTCAAGTTCAAAAGATCTTGATAACTGCATCCACACGTATGTTGGAGCAACCTGCTTTAATACATGGGACGATTTTATGATAATTCTAAATGCAATTGTAAAATTGTATTTGAAACCAATGAGACTTACAACCTCTTTCCAGTAAATAATTCGAACCTTGATGAATTCGTTACAAGCCAAAATTCTTATAATATTACTATTGTCATATTTATGTGCTGTCAAATATATTCTCCTGGACATATATGTACCAGAAGGTGTTTTCTATCTAATGAAGATTTGTTGTCTTCTATTTACATTTGTTTACATTTTATTCAGATTTAAATTATTTCACATATTTAATAATCATGCTTTTATTCACCAACTTGCATACTTAAATAAATCTAAAAAATGACATTTAATTTGTACATACTACCTTGAATGAAAGTAATATATCAGCCTAGCATTTCTTCTTTTATACATCCTGTAAGTTGGGCTCAGAAATAAGAACTGAACATTAATTTTATGGGTTTTTTTCTACTCGATAGGTGCTATGGATATAGAGGAGAGAAATCGCCAAATGAAAATTAACAAATACAAACAGGTAGCCGGATCAGATCCCAGACTGGAACAAGATTACCAATCAAAGGCAAGACATTTTTCTTTTTAAAAGTTGTAAAATAATCAGTTAATCATATGAAACTGTTAGATTCTCAAACTGCTGAATGCAGATTAGTCAGACACAAACATATAATGCAATGGCCCCATGATATTATTAAATGCTAAAATTTATGATGTGTTTGTATACCAACTTTTAGGTGTAGACTTGCCTTAATATTTAGAAAAATCATTATATAATATAGGAGATTAAGGAAATGAAACTCATAAATGATCTGAAGAACAAAGCTTTTAGAATTTTTCATTTTATAAAACCTATAAAGGCCCTAACACCCTCAAAAATGTTTAGGAAGAACTTCTATTATCATCTTATGGTTTTCCTACATATAGAATTTTTTTACTTTATAGCATTTTAATTCAATCTGATTTATTAATAAGTTATTGGAACAAAATACATACTCATGAGGTGTTATAAAGAATTCAAAAAGTTTTTTAGTGAGAATCTTTTTGAACCACCTTTTGGTAATAAATTGAGGTGTGAAGTCTACCAGTGTAGGAAAAAAAGTATTATTTCATTGCTCTTGCCCTTCATTGCCTTTATATTTTCAAAACATTTTTAGGCTCATCATATTATTCATTCAAAGACTTTACTCTGAGGTACCTATTTAAGATTTAACAAAAGAATGAAAATAGCAAAACTTATTCCTAACATTTCATTATTATGTGGTCTAATCATTGCAGTCATGTAATATTTGTGGTCTGTTATCTGTGTATTAGAGAAAAGCAATTTGGATTTTTATACAGTTAGGTCTATTTTATCCTTACCTTCAGTTTCTCTCAATTATAGCCCATTCTTCAGTAAAGATAAGACTTACGAAGTAAAGCACAACTGGCTATCCTGGATGTGCGTATGTTGTAGGTAGCATAGGTTTCAGTTTCTCCATTATACAACCTAGAGGAGGCAGATATTCTTACCTCAGCATCACCTTCCAAGCCACCAATCTCTTCCCCAGAGTGTATGAATGTTGACTGATGTGGTGAATACAGGATTGTTCTGCTGTCCTGGAAATGGCACAGGCCTAATGCCAAAAGAAAGGTAAATTTAAAACAAACAAAAAATAGCCTTGCCTTTACTTAGCAGGTTTTAACTTCTAGAAATTTTATTCTAAAATGAAAATATGAATAACTTCAAATAGGTTCAGTGAATTTCACAGAGAACAGATTTGCAGTGATAGTATATTTCAGATACATCTCTAACCTTTTGAACTTGGTATCAGAAATGATATCTGCGCCTTTCCAGGTACTTTTAAAAATATTTCTGCCTAGGGCTAAATAGGAAGAAAGACCTGATCTTTTGTGGCATCTGCTATGCTCTAATCTCTCATTTATTCATATTATATAATCCAAAGACCAAGGCATGAAGTCCTGATAAAATAGGATATTAAAGCTTCCATAAGCATAAGATAACACATATTTGTTTTATTTGTTTATATCCCACTATACTTCAGGAAGGAATGTAGATGATTCTTAAAAATACATAAAATACTCTCAATAATATCGTCAGTGAAGAAATGAGTATCAAGGGAAAATGAGGTCAATAAAAAACAAGGTAACGCCAGAAGTAAAGCTTGTGAACAAAATGCATAGTGTGAGATCTTATACACCTGCTACATGTGGGGCTTATATTTTGACTGTGAGCTTCTTCACAAGCAGCAAAGGCAGAAAAGGAAACTGGGTCATTCATATGATTTACATTGTTCATACAATAAAAACAAGTTCCTTAGAAGCAATGCCAATGATTCTTGTTATGGATACCTGGCAGAAATTCATTACAAGGGGATGGACCAAAGGAATACTAAAGAATGCCTGAGGCTTCAAAGTTTTATAACTTTGACACCAATTATTTTAGGTTAGAAAAAATTTAAGTCTTGGCAAAGGACTTATTATGCTAAGCAAATAATTTCCTAGGTATTCTCTAAGGCAGTGGTTTTCAAAGTGTAGACCCAGACCAATAGCCTCAACATCACCCAAGGACTTTTGGAAATGCAATTCTCTGACCCCCTCCAGACCTACTTAATCAAAACTCTAGGGGTGATGTTCCTGGATTTAAAAAGCCTCCCAGGTGATTGAGATGTGGACTACAGTTTGAGAACCACTGCTCTAAGGTGGGCTGCATGTAAAATTTACTTCCAGGTAACTGAATGAGTTGACTTCCTCTTTTTAGGGTTTTAGCCAGAAGCCAGTGATGGATGATGGATGATGTCATTTAAAAATGAACACTTTCTTCTGAGAATAAGTGATCTGACTCCTTTACAAGGCCTCTCCTAGTATCTAACAAATCCTATGAATGTCAAGTACATAGAATTCTGTTTACTATTGCTGGAGTTGTGCACTCAGCCTAACCAAAAATGCAATCAAGTCATTAAGGTACAACTTTTGAAAAGGATCCAAAGCACGACTCCATTTTGTTCCACTACGAATTTCCTGATGTGGAACTATCTTTGCTGGGTCGTCTATCTGCCTATCATCCCTACCTCGATCTAACTCTCTCATGGATCAAAGAGAAAATTACAGAGGATTCTTTTCAGTCAAGCACATGTATAGATTTAGTTATTATTCATTTCCATACTAACAATTATTTAGATTAAAATTTTCAACTACATCCCCTCTCTTTTTAACTAGGGATATTCACCTTATATTTCCATTCTTTTCTTCCTTGTTTGAGAACAAGTGCCAATTAAATACTTGCTATTGAGCTATGCACTTTAATACATTAACTCTAATTCGTGAAAAGATCATTTAATTGGTAAGGGAACTAAGCCATAGAAAGGTTAAGTAATCTACCCAAGTTCACATCAAATCATGGAAAGTATTATTTGTAGCTAATCTGGTTTTCAATTTTGAGATAACTGAGATTAAATCCAAAGCCTGTGGAGCATATGCTATACTTATGAGCTATATTCCTGAAATTCTAGTGAAGCTATTAAAAGCTTTCATGGAATATAATTGTTAGCGAATTTTTTTTTTAAACTACACATTCCACATTTTAAATGGCATTGCTTCCCTGAATTTTTCAAGCATTCTGCACTGACAGTTGTAAACAATTCTTACTAATTTATAAAATATCTCCTTAGTAATTCACTTTGAAAGTACCTGCAGAGCAATGCCTATTAAGTTACTGTCTTTCTAAACATATTTTAAGTATATGAGGAAATTTGTAAGCAGACAGCCTATATTTAATAAAAGCATCAAAACCACATGCAGACATGATTCCTATTTAACCAGTGGATGATTTCTCAGGGCTTTTCCCCTCAAAACAGAATTTAACTATGTGGCCAATGCACCCTTTCATGCCTATTGCATTGTCTTTATCCCAGTTTACATGTGATTCATCTATTCTACTCTCAACATAATTTAAGAATCAACTTAAAACCAATGTTCTCTGCTCTTCATTGGTTCAGAAAAACATGATTTGTTTATTACATTTAACAATGTGAATTATAATTCAGCATAGACCAACTACCCTTCTATGAGTTACATAATTACAATAATTAGCAATAATTGATAAACAATGTAGGTATATCTGAAAATTAATATGGAGAATTTGATAATATTTATGTAAGTATATGATGTTTGCTTTTTAAATTAGCCATATTTAATGTTTTTAAATGAACTTGGAGGATATTTTTTAAAAGGGTAGTCCATCAGATTTCAACAGAGAAGCTACACAGTTTATTGATACCGTGTTTATTTGGAAATCAAAGCTTATTTCTCTGTAGAAAAACATGTTCCTTTTTGGTGGTAATGTTCCCACAAAATTATCACAAAAATATTTTACCCCTATTGTAGCACTTATAATCTTCTGTTTTCTTATTTATCACTCTAGAATTAAGCAAGATAGCCCATAAATTTTGCAGAACTTTTCAAATGTGGACCAGAAGTTCATATTAATCCATTTAACCTGCAATCTAATAGACTGAGTCAGTGTTCTGGGAGTGGAGCACAACACAGCAAAAGAAAGGGAAAAAAAGAGTTTTTCTCCATTCTTTGTACATACCTGATCCTGGGCATTTGTCACCTTTTCTTCCAGGCTTCTTGTCTTGTAAGGATCCATTCACTGATGTCAAAGAGACATATTAGGAAGAAAGCAATCCCACTAAAGTAACTTACATTATAATATGAACTACACAACACAGAGATAGTTTAAAAAAAAAAAAAAAGGTCTGTAAATACAAATAAACCTCACACGATGGAGCTGTAGGCAGTATCAATATAAAAAAAAATCAGACTTTTAAAGGCAAAGTATTTTTGGCAGGTAGATCACCATTGTTAACTAGGCTGTTCCCTTAATTAGAGCTTACTCTCTTCTCAACACTGAGAATACACATTTAAGGCCAGCCTTAAGTGTTTTAAATTGACTTTCAAAACACAAGCAATAGGGACCAGAAGAGGGGAGACAGGCTGGGGCTGGTGAGGAGTGGCATCTA
This sequence comes from Grampus griseus, assembly GCF_964374135.1. NCBI lineage: Eukaryota > Metazoa > Chordata > Mammalia > Artiodactyla > Delphinidae > Grampus > Grampus griseus. The sequence continues at coordinate 32,834,172 of NC_139011.1, read as the reverse complement.
TGGGCTGCTTATAAGTTTGGTGTTTGTGAGTCAGGAGTACTTTAAGACTCTAATATCACCAAAATATGGCAGCAGTACTTGAGTACAGTGTAGGAGATGAGAACACAGCCTGGAGACAAGCAAACTCCACCTGGGTGACTTTCGGTAGGTTAACCTCTTACTCTCAGTTTCTTTATTAAAAAGGGCTTTGAGATCTATTTCATACAGCGATGATTAGGGGGAAATGAGATAATATATATACATGGTTTAGCATTTAGTAAAATGCTTAATAAATGGGGCTGATATTTGTTATTATTTTTTTATAACAACAGCAAATGTGCCATAGGCACCAGAAATGAATACAACAAGGTTGAAAAGAAATGGTAAAGAAATAACTGAGCTGATGAAAAGGATTTTAGTGTAACTCAAATATCATTGAATGTTCCCTTTACTCTCAAATAAAGAGACTGAAGCAGCAGAGATCAAATTTAGGGGGAAAGAATTTATGAATCTTGAAAAAATATGGAGATAAAAAAATAAAAAGAGCCTGGAACATAACATATGATGAGAATTACAAGCTAAATTACTGAAATTAAGAAATGATGTTATCAAGGTTGACATTCCATGAGCGTGGCTCTTGGCAAGCTGATTAACAGGTAGGCATATGGCTATGGGTATGGGTATTTAAAAAGAAATACTCTTTAACAGCAGTGACATAAATGGATCTGAAAACTGAAAAACTAAATTTATAAAAAGTGAATTTTAAAATGTACATTAGGTGGCCTTATACAAATCACTAAGATGATACGTGGAAATACATGTATTTATTGAAAGTGAAGAAGTGCAAGGTATAATTTTATAACAGTGATTGATATAAAATGCTAGGAGATTTTCTTTTTGGATAAGCAGAAAAGTTGAGTTTCTGGTAGCATGTAACACAGCCCAATAATAGTACAGTTGAGCTGGGCCTGGTGCCCGCTGGAGGAAGAGCTGCTCCATCATTGACTCTCAAGCTACCCAGAGAACCTGGTATTCTCATGAAACAGACACCATTGTGCCAGTGTTAGATGGAACCATGTGATACATAGAGCAAGAGAATTCTAATAGGAGTGATCTTAGTAACCCGATCTCTACCCTGCAGGGTCCTCAAGGAGTAGGTTAAGAAGTCCTGTGGGAAGTAATGAAGCATCGTTTCTTGGCATAAGCAGTTCAACTGCTTTATGAACAGAAGCAGGATTCCGGTTTTCAAAAAAATTCCTGCTAGGCTTAAGTCTAGCCAGATATCCAGCAGAATGGTTTCATTTTTTAAAAATCAGAATTAAGATCACCTCCTCATAGTTTCCATCCCAAACTAGTCAAGAAATCTAATCACTTACTGATGAAGATGCCAGGGAGAATGCCAATGGCTGCACCTGGATTTCTTCACTGAAACCTGCCATTTCTCTAAACGTCTATTCTACTTTGTCAATTTTCTCTGTTGTGTTCATTTCTGTATAACCCTGCAATAAGATAGCTTCACGTTCTTTAGCAAAATTAGCAGTGTGCTAATAATAGTACCTACCTCATAGGATAGTTTTCAAGACTAAGTCTATTTATATGTTATGTATAACTCAAACAGAGTTTGGAATATAATAAGGAATAAGTAAATGTGAGCTGTCGTATGATGATGGTGGGGTGGTGATGGTGATGATGATGATGATGATGATGGGGAAGAAAGAGAAAAAGAGAAATTATTTTCAACAGATACCCTGCTCTTACCAGGTCTATTTCTGTTGCCAGCAACAATCTGCTAGATACAGATTAGTATATCTTTAAGGTAATCCTAAAAAATAGGTGGGTGAAAAGGGAGGAAAAGTGTAAAAACTAATGATAATCTAAAAAGTTAAAAAGTGATTTGGGTTGTCTCATTTTTATCAGGTTAGTCAAATTTTTATCTACCACAAATTATCATTCTTGCCATTTCTACTCTTTAGCCAGCTGGAATGTACTTCAAATTTAACTTAAACATAGAGAGAGAGAAAATTAAATTTACACATAATTTATCTAAATCTATGATATGCACACACACATATCCTAAAGCTCTGAGCCAAAGGAGAATTCCTCTCCTCCATATTTTAGCTGATGGAAGCAACAACTATTTATTTCTTCCTTGTCTCACATGTACAAACATACCTCACTTTATGTAACAGACCCACAGTTACAAACTTAATAATAGATAATTTTAATGGAATTTTAGAAATTCTATAGTTTGTGACTAATCTTTGAATATAAAAGTTTCTAACTTTAGGTTTCTTTTTTCTTAACATTTGCTAGGGCTGTCATAACAAAATGCCACAGATTAGGTTGCTTAAACAACAGAAATTAATTTTCTCACAGTCTGGAGGCTAGAATTCCAAGATCAATTGTTGGCAGGTTTGGTTTCTTCTGAGACCTCTCTCCTTGGCTTGGAGTTGGCCACCCTCTTGCTGTGGCCTCAAAGGGTCATCCGTCTGTGTGTGTCTATGTTCCAATTTCCTCTTCTTGTAAGGACACCAGTCATATTAGATTAAGGCCCACCAGTGTGACCTCATTTTACCTTAATTACTTCTTTAAAGTCCTTATCTCCGAAACAGTCACATTCTGAGGTAGTAGAAGTTAGCACTACAACATATGAATTTGGGGGATATACAGTTCAGCTATAACATATCTATACAAAGTAGTTAATGGTCTTTTAGTTTATCACCTTAATGCATTACGAAAGCATATTTGATTGTAATGTAAATATGTATTTTTAGACAACTAACTATAGCTATTTTGTTTCAAACTTTTTGATTTTTTAAAATTGTGTTTACTTTCTCTATTTCTCCAACTACCTTCTCACATCCTAGGAGATGAAATATTTTTGTATTTGCAAGTTCATTTTAAAAATTATTTTTCATAGTTATAAAACCACATTTAAATTTAAATATGTTTTTCTTAGCCAGACATTCAAGCATGTGTCTTCTTTCTTTACATTATATTTGTGAATTGCTACCTCATACTGTATAATCACATATCAGGCCAGGAAAACCACATGTCAGGTCAGGAAATATAAAAAAGATATTTTTAATTATGAAGAAGTCATTTGAAATGATTGGGACAGCAACTTACATGTTGTAGAACACTATAAAATTACGGAAGAAATTGTAATTTCTCTCTTTTTAGTAAATATAATGTTGCTGAAAACTAACAAAAGAAAGATCTTTAAATAAATTGCATCTAGCTACTCTCTGGTAAAAGGGTCAGTCTATGGACAATAGCTGCTATTGCCAAGAGCATAATCCCTTCCTATATATTTCCTAAGAACACACAAGGGAAACATTTTTCTTTTACCTCCAGCAAAAATAGAAATGTATGCATTCACCTTTGCTTTCATCAAGCCTCCAGGGTTGCTGGTTTGCTGACAACTAGAGTGCCCTTTGGGGGGATACAAGGAATGAATGATATGGGTCACCGAAGGGTGAGAGATCTTGCTTTATAGAATCAAGGAGGATAAGAGGAATAAGGAAGGAAGAAAATGTGATAAATAATGCAGAAACATTCTTTCCAACTCAAATTTCATGTAATTTAAAAGGATTAAGTATAGCCATATAAAAAATTACAAATATAAGAATATTCAAGACAACAGAGATATGAAAACATATAAACCCTCTGAACTAACCATGACATTATCACTTCCTAAAATACATATAATCTGTCTTATGTGGTGCTTATTTGCTTGTTTCTTACCTTTTTGTTAAACTTCACACTTCTTGAGAATGGGGATATAGTTTATTCATCTTTGTAGTCTCTCCAGGGGCAAGTAAGGACAAGATATGAAGTTATGGAGAGGGTATGGGTAGGTTATTACCCAAGAGTCTAAAACAAATTTTCTAATGGACATATGATTATTGGTTTCTGTCTAGAGTTAATCATAATAGAAAGAATACTCAGAAAGAATTGGAAGACTTAGGTTCTAATTTTGATTCTGCCATTTATAAGACTTTGGATACATTGCCCAATAGTTCTTCACAACCCAACCTTTTTCTGTGTACAAATTCTGTGTTATCTATAAAGTGCTACCCAAATATATGGTAGTTTGGAGGCCATGTTGAAAAACATCATTATATATTAACACTTGGGTTTTAGGCAGCCTCATCATTAATTAAGCAAATCATTTAATCTTGTAGCTTAATCTTTAAAATTAGGTTTGAACTAGATCTTCTGTATTTCATTTCCTTTATCTAGTGTTGTCTCATTATTGATTCAGTAATCTCTGATCAGTGTCAGGCTCTCTACTCAATGTATTCTCACAAATGATTGAATCTACAGATTTTATAATTAACTTATGGCATAATAATTATGATTTATAGAATAAATGTATGTGTATAATGTTTTTGCTTCATACTTCACATTAAATAGTTGATAACTAAGTTTGAATTGAGACTTAAGTCAAAACCTTTAGTCAATTAAGGCAATCAGTCAACTAGGAGGGCAGCATAGAGTGTCCCACATCTGTAATTTCAATTTATTGGCTAATTATAATTTGAACATATCTACAATTTTATTATGTAATAGCTTTGCTCATGAGCACAAAAACTAGTTGTAACTTTTCTTCAGTTGGAAGGATTACAGATATTATTTATTAGCAAAATTAATTTACTAATATCTTCCTAAACATGGAATTTTGATTATTTCTAGATCATCAATTTTGAAAATTATAAGATAATACTCCAGACTGGAAATAATATAGCTAACCTTGGAATATATCTCTTATGAGAGAAGGAACTTTTGGCTGGTGATAATTTAAGGAGGTAGAAATATTGTATGTAAAAGAGTACAGAACTCAGCTTGGCACATGGGAAAGCCCGGTAATGGTAGCTGTTTTTATTATTTATTATAACAAGTGAGGTAGGAGTAACAAAAACTTTACAGTTGAACTCAATTCTGATAGATGAACCAAAACCCACCATTCAATATAGCTTTCTGACTAACAAAGAAATGGCTATGATTTTATGAGTGACCCTTCTTAGGTCATTTTCATGACTAGGAATACTCACTTCAAGGCTAACAGTCTTCAGGGTCAGTCATGTAAGAACATGTTACTTCTCAAGCCCATTTTCACTCTCTGCCAAAAAGAAAAATCATCGGAGTTTTAGATGGAATACGAAGGTGTTATTTCAAAATGACATAAAATGTCTTTTTATTCAGGTTAGTTTGTATTTTTTTTATTATTTAAATATCTTACTTGTTTAAAATTCATCCACATATAGTTATAAGTAGTATAGTAGTGTTATTTCCATGCTGGTTTTGTATTCTGATTATACATGTCATTTTATATAGTTTTCAAATTTCAGAAAAGGAAGAAAATCTTTATTTTAAAGAAGAAAACTATATGTGAATATTTTAAAAAGAAATGGCTTAGGTTCTAAATATGCTGCGTAGTATCCCATTAAACATGAATTTATGGTTCACAATTTATTTTGATGAAAAGAAATAGAATGACTTTAATATTGACAAGTTAGTTGTATAAGCTTAGTTAATTCATTTAACTCATTTCTCTCAATTTTCTCATCCATAAAATGAGGAAGGTAGATTACATCCTCTCTGAAGTCACTTTCAGCTTTAAAATACTGTGATTTTTTTTGAATGACTCAGTGACGAGTGAATAACTAAAAGTATGTTTCAGTGCCAAATAATTTTCCTGGGCTTTTTTTCTTAAAGGATGGTTATATGAGTCCTCCCTTTTAAATATCTGAACGTATTTTGTTATCTCGGGGAACATTTAGTAATGTTTTCTTTCCTGCTACTCAGAACTGCATACCACAGGTATCTCTGAAGCTGATCAGCTTTAAGTCTGGATTCTGGTTCTGCAACATTAAAAGAAGAAAAATTACCAGATAAACAATCAAATAAATAATAATAAAATGGAGGACTAAGTGAATGAGGAAGGAATAAAGGAAGAAAGGGATAAAGGCAGGAAGAAATGCAAAAAAGAAAGAGGAGGGAGGGAGGAAAGGAGGAAGCAGGCAGGCATAATCCTTCCAGTCTAAGAATTCATAATTGAATTAGGGAAACACATGCACAAAAAGTAGTGGTCGTACAAAGTAGGCCGTGTTAAGTAGTACAATACAAGTAAATCATGCAAAGGAAAAATAAAATGAGAAATATTCATTTGGCTTGAAGAAATCTGGGAATACACTGTAGAATAAGACATAATGTGAAGGACATAACAGGCAGAGGGAGAGCTTAAGCAGAGTTATAAAAGCATATGAGCACAAGCTATGTTTTAAGGAACAGCTAGTAGTTCTTTAGAATAGAAACATTTAACAAATTGGGATACGTATTAAGAGGTAAGAATGGAAAAGTTGTCTGGGACCAGATTGTGGAGGGCTTTAGATCACTCCGTTAAAAATCCAGAATGTTCTTCTTTAAAATCATAAGCTTTGAAGATTTTTTTAAGTCACCAGTATCTACAAATCTGTGCTTTTAGAAGATACTCTAATGATATACTTCAGATGAATTTGAAAAGGATGTTAAAGACAAGGAGTCCTATTCAGATGCTACTGCTAGAGTCTGAGCAAGACATAATTGTCGTTCCTTGCCATGTTTGACTGTTGACTCCACCCCAAATGGTCTTCATGCAAATCCAACCGATCCTACCCTACCTTCTCACACAAGGAGTAAGGGTAGTGGGCCTCTTCCAGATTTTCAACAGAATGTAATTATATCTGCCCTGTGCTTGAATTTGATCCATCAGGGCAATTCTCAGGCCCTTTTAGTTTCTTCAATAATATGTTGTTTTTCAGGCTGTTATTTAGCTCTGATTCTCTTAGATGCAAGTACCTTGAGTTACTTTATTACTTTCTAAGGTATTAATATTTGAAAGGGAACACCACTTCATATCCTCAATCCATTAATTTTTCTTGTATTTTTGCCCGTTATAGATTCCCAGGACCATGATCCTACTGCTATGTTCTCATGTCTTATTTCCATTACAACTTTTGGGATGCTAGCCTGCTACTTAATATCTATAATATCACCACCCTATGTCCTAATAAAAGATATAAATATTCTCTAAAAAATTACATAATAAGCCAGATAATAGTTAAAGATGTTTACAAAGAACTAAATGTCAGGAATTTTATGACTAAGGAGAGTTTATTTATGATATTTCCTAATTCTAGCTGGATCTTACAAGTCTATAATCCGAGGACTTGGAGAAGCATTTAATCATAATAATGGTATAATTGCTTTAATAGTAACTCCTTTTGTGGAAGAATAATGGACTCATTGGTTTTTCACTAGCAGCAGGCATTCTGTTCTACTCTCTCTGAGCTTGGATGTAAATGAAATGTTACATATATCAGAATGAGATATTGTTATTAATACATTTAAGGGTCTGGGAAGAACAGACTTCTTGATTGAGGCAGAAATTTCAGATGACATTTGTTTGAGATATTACTGAAAAATAAATGGCATAAAAATAAATCTAAGACTCAGTAAAGCTGTGGAAAAAGAAAATTATTTACCTTATGTGGATACATCTAAAATAATAAATGGCTAAGTAGTAATACATATTATCTGTAAATTTAAAAAGTAATAGCTGTCAGATGTTGGGGAAAAGAAAATAATATATAAAATATATGAAAGTTGTTTGTAAACCATTTAAATTATTCACATTTTAGTAATTATTAGTGTTATGTTCATGGATTGTTATGTTCTTTAGTTTAACTTTCCTTGATGCCAAGTATAAGCATAATTATAAAAACCAACCCAGGGGGCTTACCTGGTGGCTCAGTGGTTGAGAGTCCGCCTGCCGATGCAGGGGACACGGGTTCGTGCCCCGGTCCGGGAAGATCCCACATGCCGCGGAGCGGCTGGGCCCGTGAGCCATGGCCACTGAGCCTACGCGTCCGGAGCCTGTGCTCCGCAACGGGAGAGGCCCCAACAGTGAGAGGCCCGTGTACCGAAAAAAACAAAAACAAAAAATCAACCCAGGTTAACTGTTTCAAGAATGAAAAAACATCAGTTTCCAAGTCAGGTTTAATGTTATCCTACCCTAAGTAAATGAGCCAATCTCGTGTCAAAGGACAATGCCTTTTTTTTTTTTTTTTTTTTTTTGCACTACGTGAGCCTCTCACTGTTGTGGCCTCTCCTGCTGCGGAGCACAGGCTCCGGACGCGCAGGCTTCGCGGCCATGGCTCACGGGCCCAGCCGCTCCGCGGCATGTGGGATCTTCCCGGACCGGGGCACGAACCCGCGTCCCCTGCATCGGCAGGCGGACTCTCAACCACTGTGCCACCAGGGAAGCCCAAGAGTGTACCTTTTTACCATGAGGTCAGAACAGGCACAGAACAGGATGCGTGATATACCATTTGGGTTAGCATTCAGATGTTCATAACAAATAGATAAAGTCATCTGAGTAAATAAGGATTCTTTTTTTTCCATAAACAAGAAATTCAAGCAGCAGTTCAGGGCTGGTACTGCTGTTTCAAAAGCCAAGCTCTCTGTTCTTAGAACTTGTCTTTCTGCTCCCTATTCTTACAGGAAGGCATTCATCCCCATTGTCACAAAATGACTACTAACGTAGGCTCATATGTAAACTCCAATCAGAAAGAAAAGCCAAGAGGGAAGGGCAAAGACCATAACAGCTAAGCCAGCCCACTGTAATCAGAAAAGTAATAGTTCTCTCCAAACTGTGCCCCCTAAGTTCCTGCTTATACCTCAGAGGCCAGACTCAAGTGAAAGGATCACCCTAGCTACAAGGGATCCTAAAAAATGAAGTTCTTTTCTTTTTTTGTTGTTGCTGTTAGACCACCAAAATAAATCTGATTCTTTTAGTAAAGAACAAAGGGGAAGAAAGAATATTGGTAGACAGTCAACAGCAAGTGAGACAAATAAGTAGGTATAACAAACTCTATGAATGTGAAAGACCAAGGACCCATTCATAAGTCCCAAGTAGCTTATTATCAAGATATTGGTTTGCATAAAATGAGTGATACTTCTTAACTGATTAGAATGGAGAATATTGGAGAGAGAGAAGTCAAAGATAACTCACAAGTTTTCTAGGTTTTAGTTGGTTATTAAGCCTATTAAATAACGGAGAGAATATAAGAGATACAAGAACAGCTGGTTTGGAGTGAAAGAGAATAAATTTGATTTGGACCACATTGAAATCGATGTACCTACAAAACAACATATGGGAGATGTCCTGTTAGATGTCCTGGAAATACAGGTCTGAAGCTTGGGAGAGAAGTGAGGGGGAAAGATAAGGATTTTTTAGTCATTACATGGGTAGATAATGGATTAGATCATTCTGTGGGAATTCGTGTAGTGAAAAGAAAAGAAGGCTAAAGATTGAAATTTGGGGAGAATCTAATTTAAAATCAGGTTAGAGAAAGTGACGCTAGCAAAGGAGATTAAGAATAAACAGAGGCCTTCCCTGGTGGCGCGGTGGTTAAGAATCCGCCTGCCAATGCAGGGGACACGGGTTCGAGCCCTGGTCTGGGAAGATCCCACAGGCCGCGGAGCAACTAAATCCGTGTGCCACAGCTACCGAGGCTGCGCTCTAGAGCCCACGAGCCACAACTACTGAGCCCGCATGCCACAACTACTGAAGACCACATGCCTAGAGCCTGTGCTCCGCAATAAGAGAAGCCACCGCGACGAGAAGCCCAAGCACTGCAACGAAGAGTAGCCCCCGCTCACTGCAACTGGAGAAAGCCCGCACACGCAGCAACAAAGACCCAATGCAGCCAAAAATAAATAAATTAAATAAATAAAATTTTAAAAAAGAATAAATAGTTAGAGAGATAGGGGAGAAACCATGAGTGACATTATCTGAGAAGCCATTATGGAAAAGTTTCAGGAAAAGAGAGGACTTCAACAATATTAGATATAATAGCAAAATCAAGAAAGAAGACACTGCTGGCTGATAAATTAGGACATTTTTGGTATTTGTTTGTTTGTTTTTTGAGAACAGTTCTAGTAAATGACAGATTAGAATGGGGGAAGAGTTAAGGATTCTGAGAAGGAAAATAGTAAATGCATTTGTTAAAGGCAAAAGCACAAGCTCTGCAGCTACCTGAGATTTCTAAACCTGGGATTTCATCGCAGAACTGGCCTTCCCATCTCTGAAAATTGTGAGGAATCAATGGAAGTAAATAAAGGATGAGGTTCCTTGAACAGCTAATTACTAAGAGACACAGAGTTCCCACAGAGCCAAACCTTTGAGAAAGTCATCATTGACTACTAGCATTAATTCCTCCTCTACAAATTCTCCAGGAAACTTACAAATTTCCTTCAGACCAAGGGACAGTGGCTCTTTAGTAAGTCTTTGCCTCCAAGCTAATGGCTACTCTGTCTGCAATTGTGTTTCTTTATCTTAAGCTGTTATTGTTCCATCTTTCACAAGATGAGTAGTTTGCAGGTATGATATCTTGTCCCGTACATCTTTTCTCCTAACAAGTCTTTGTGAGTCCTACAAATAATGCATTTATTTCTAAGCCCCCGCCCCTGGTGGTATGCACCAACTCTGCATTCAGTGACCATCTGGTAACTTGAAATCAGCCACAGTGGGAGTATTTAGCCTTCAGAAATGAGCCGACTCTGTAAATCAGAACTTTTTCCTTTTGAATAGCTGGTTGTTAAATACGTATAAGCACACCACTTCCTATCTGTACCCATCACAGAGAATGAAAGGATTAAGTGACTCAACTCTATTCAGCTATCATTACAGTAGTTTATACTCTGATTTGGTACTTCATACTGGAGATAATACCTCAGTATATAGCCCAGATAAAACAACCATTCCACTCATTTCTATTCATTAAACATCCATTGAGTTTCTAGTCAGGCACTACTGATCTAGATAATGAGAATACTAAAATAAATATGACAGTAATTATCCTCAAGGAATTTATAATCTAGCAGGATAGATAGATGGTAGATAAATAGATGATAGATAGATAGATAGATAGATGACAGATGATAGATAGATAAGAGAGACAGAGACTGAGACAGAGAGACATGATAAAGGTATAAGAAAGGCATAAATTAGTTTAGGAATACTCAAGGCAGTGATTAATTCTCTTTGAAGGAATTAAAGAGTTTTCTAGCTGGGATTTCATTTGCAGGATACTGTTTACAAAACTAAATCTTAAACTAACCCTCAGTTTTCTGTGGCCTTTTCTCACTGTCTTCTCCCTCCAAAGTAGAGAACTTAACACAAAATACCTTCTTTAGGAGTCCTATCTAAAGAAAATTATCTATTTACAGGCAGATTTTTACACAGTCAGCATTCAAATCAGACAATGATAAGAACTTTGGCTAGGACAGAGAAAAAATCATCTGGAAATAGCTCCTCAAAAAGCAAGTACCTACAGTTGTGCTACTAACAAAACACAACTTCTACTCTCTTTGAATTATTATATGGAATAAAAATAAGATGATGCAAATGAGAGCATCTTCTTGCTCTTATGATTGTTTCATTTACCACAGTGCCAGGACTCCCTCTGCTCTGTTCTTTTCTCCTCTAGACCCGCCAGACTGATATCAAGAGCCCTGCCCAGAAATTCAGCCCCCCTCTTATCTTCCAAAGCTTATGTTTGCCTCAATTTTTTCCTACTTTCGATCTAGTCATGTTTTCTCTCTGAATGTGATGTAAATATTCCTCCAAGTACTTCTTGATGGCCTAAATTTTTTTTCTTCAAACGTGAGCTTTCTTGCTTCCCAGTATTTTGCCATAACCAATTCTTGGACTAGAGTTTTAGACAATAAATCGCAGTTTTATGGTGAGATTCAATAAATTGAAGACAAGCAATGCTTAAGGACGTCTCGTAGAGGTTCACGTACAAAGCTCAAATGACCTGAGTTGCTGAGATGCTGTAGAGAACTCAAACTAGGAAATTACTTAATCTAAGAACTTGAAATGAGTATATAGGAGAAAATGAAAATTTTATTTTAGAAATCTGAGTTTACTTTTTTCTCAGGAATATTATTATAAAATTTTGATAATAACTTCCCTTGCAGTAGAGCTCTGCTGATGTACTGTTGCTTTCCACTAATGTTAGATAAATAGGGAGAACATTAACTTTTCCAGGCCACTTAAGAACTGTAGGGTCTGGAACATCCCGGAGAACAATAATTTCCCGTAAATTTTTCTGCTTCATGATCTGCTTAATAGTAATGTACAAAACATCAAAATGTTGTCGGGAAAAGCTCCCTCACTGTCGTCCAAGACTTTAATGATCTCCAGTCAGCACAATTTTCAGCTGAGATCCTGTAATCCTATGCAGTAAACCTTCTTTGTTTGTTTCATTAAAGATAATGATGAGCACATCATCCATTGTTCATGTCAGCTGGAAACTAATAGATGCTAATTGTTTAAAGCATTTATTGTATAGTGCCAAAACAATACCAACCATTTCCTAAATAAATGAACTTATTCACATTCGTAACTCATTACCTTGGTATAATAATAATTTAGCTGCTTCTGTCTCACTTAAATTATATAACTTTTGTTTTTCATACTTTAGGAAAAGCAAAAAGAATGAACCATTTTAAAAGTAAACTCCCATAGTAGGTCATTTATAACTTCGATTTGGGTTTTTTGTGAATTATATACTTAAAGATGCTATAATCTAAATGTATCCAAAATACGTTCCTCTGAAGTTTTACTTTTAAAACTTTTTCCCATTATTTCTCACTTTCCAAATTTCTCATTCTGTTGATCATGTGTCTGTTTTTAATGGAAGCCTGAGCTATATCCCAAAGGTAAACATGTTAGAAATAGACAGAAAAATGCATTTGGTACAAGCCTTAGGTAGACAACAAAATCATCATCAAACTAGAGCTTTTAGCTAATTTGTAGTTTTCCTTTATTTAAACTATTCCGTTCGGTGTCTTTTTATTTATGACCCGCTGCTTTCGGTGTTGGAAATGAGCAGCTGCTATGCGCTAAGCACACGATTGGGTATTTTGAATATATTATTTCTCTTACTCCTCACAAGAATCCTTAAAATGAAATTTATCCTTATCTTACTGGTACAAAAGCTAAACCTCTGAGTTTAAATTAAATTAAATCTTTGACTCTTAGGTGCTAAGAGACTTACAAAGATAAGGAAGATATTGTTCTGGCTTTTTGGAGCTTTTATTCTAATAGAAGGTTTGAAAACTACCAATAAATATGAATACACTCACACCCACACACAGACACACACACACACACACCTATAACAAGAGGTAGCATGTGATGAATTATATAAAGGCTTAAAACTATAGTATGTGGAATCTTATCTTTCCTTAAATTTTGCATATCCAAAATTTTAGCTCAGCAAACTAGATTATGTGAGAGGTCTTAGCCAAAGATATGTGCAATGTATATATACCATGTGTGTTTAAAAAAAAAAAATTCTTAAGCCTTAGGCTAACCTGTATGTACCTGTGAATCATAGCAACAGGATCAAAAGTCATGATGACCTGAAAAGACAAAGGCTAGAATATGCAAAGTCAGAATACCAACTACTGAAATACAAAAGTCAAAAAGCAGTTAGGATTCAGAAATGAAGGCAAAGAAAATCAGAAAAGAACCAATCAGGAAGACATGGGATACACAGGTACCAGGTGGCTTTGGATATTAGGATAAAGTACCAGAAGCAAATATTAAAAATGAGGCATCTTCTATGTCAGCCAAGAAGTGTCATTTATTTCCTGCTGAGATAAAGCTATTCCTTATCCTGCAGTTGAGAATTAGTAGTTCCCTATGAAGCGATGGAATATGAATGAACCTGTCCAAACGGGCAGGTGAGGCCTGAGAACATACTAGGGGGAAAGTTTGATTTAATATTTTATTTTGCTTTATAAATATATTTTCTGAAATGTGTCTCTTAGATATATATAGAAATAGGTACATTTTATTATAGCTTAGAGCAGTCTTAAAATAATAAATTTACTCTTGGGTATTTTACCTAATATTTCTTTTGGTAAATATATTCCTGGAATTGATACTAAGCCAGTATTCAGCTACTATCTAATCATCATGATCATCATTGTCATCATTTGTCATTTATTAAACACTTCTTATGTGTCCAATATTGTGCTAAGTGCTTTATGTACATTGTTTTATTTAATCCTTGCAGCAAACCTAGGAGATGGGTATGATTGTTGTCCACATTTTAACAGATAAAAAACTGGAACTCAGGATCACAAACCTAATAACTTATGTAGCCAAGATTCATACCAATGATTCAGTCTCACTGCAGAGCATGTGCTTTTCATGATTACATTTACCCTTAGTACTTCCTGAAGTTAAAAGTTGTGGCTTTTCATTTGCATTTAGATGATGTAGTAATCCCATGAGCAAAAGCAAAGAAAAAAATGTAATACCAAAACTGCTTTTCTATTCAATGATAAATTATTTTTAAAGGCATAAATAGCAATATGCTTCTCCTTTTTATTATAAATTCTAAGAATGAGTAAGATAAAGTTCTCCCAATGCAGTGTAGTATTGGGAACAATTTAATAATTTTGAAAAATTTCTTGAAACATCCATTTTTCATATATATATGAAATGTTCAAAAATGGAAATTACTTCCATTTGTGTCTCAACTTGAGATCAAATTTACTTTTAATAAATATCATGGAAAAAATACATATATACATATATCCAACGTTATCTATGCTAGACAGTATATACTGGCTATATATGTGTATATATTATATATATATATTTTTTAAATATAATGGTTAACATAGATAATATTGGATCCAACCACTGAAATGCTGTTCTAGGCAATGGCTGAAGACATTGTCATTTAAAGTAAATTGTTTTGATTTTTTTTTTTTTTTCTTTGCGGTGCGCTGGCCTCTCACTGTTGTGGCCTCTCCCGTTGCGGAGCACAGGCTCCGGACGTGCAGGCTCAGCGACCATGGCTCACGGGCCCAGCCGCTCCGCGGCATGTGGGATCCTCCCGGACCGGGGCACGAACCCGTGTCTCCTGCATCGGCAGGCAGACTCTCAACCACTGCGCCACCAGGGAAGCCCTAACTGTATTTTTTTTTGATAATTTAGAATTCCAACAAAGTCGAAAGTTAGAGTGGATTAAGAAAGGCCATATCTCACCTAATATAAATATATATTTCTAGGTTAAGGATTTGATTATTAAAATTTTGTGTAGCCTTCAAAATAATTCTTATATTTTACATTTAAAGAAAATGACCAGTTATTAACTCAAAAATATACAACAAGATACTGAGGGATCCTGGGGGAAAAAACCCCAGCTCATTTGAATCTGATCTAATGTTTACGCTACACCCTACTGCCATTCAACTTGTCTTACCAAAATGTTTATATCTAGCTAATATTTTCAGTGAATTGTTGTTCATACAGAACTATTTATTAGGGTAATGATTATTCAAGTCACAGTAAATGGTTTATATAAGATAATCATCTTTCTAATGCTTTATGAAATTTGCCAGTATCTATGATTTAAAAGATCTCCATTGTGAAATTGACGAAGTAAGGATTTTTCACCATTATGTTTAAGAGCATATTTACAAAAAAAAACTAGTCTCTTAACCTAGTAATAGCCATCAGGTAGTAATCATACAGTAATAATACTGGCTGCATTATTTTATATTATACCAGACACCACACATGTATTATTTCTAATTTTCCAAACATCCCTGCAAGGAAGATATTATTTTCCCTATTATTTTATAAACAGTGTTTTAAAGGTGAAATAATTTGCTCAAGTTTACCCAGCTAGCAAGTTTTCCTTACTCCACATTTTTCAGACTTCAAAACCTATTCTTTTTTACATTCCACATGTCATTAACATAAAGCATTTATGAAGGTTTTCAATTTATCAGAATATTTGAACACCCAGAACACCCTGCACCCTGGCAGATGACCATCTGATTATTTCAGTTCCAGAAAGTTTGAACTATTGTAAATAATAATGATTTTTTCTAGTACTTCTAGGATTCATCAAAATTCCAGCAACCATTCAGAAATTAAACTTGCTCTTTTCTCTTGGCTTTTCTTTAAAAAGTTAGTGTTTTAATAATTAGATTTTATATTATCTCTAGGTTTTCAGTGAAGCATAATGGATTAAAGAGAAAATTGATGCTACTAAAATTGGTTTTTATAAGTTACAATGGCAACTTCATCATACTTTTTTTTCAAATTCAGAAATAAAAAAAATTTTTCTTCCTAATATTAAGCCAAATGTTTATTTCCCAGATTTTACCTAAATGTTCTTCCCTGAGGCCATTCCTGTTGTGAAACTGTTTTAATGGTCTTCATTGGGGTGTGGTAAAAATTCTCTAATTGTCATTGCTAAAAACAAGGGTTTCATATAAACTGAACTTTTCTTTTAGGATAATTGCCATTCACTTTTGTTTTATATGCAACTGAGTGGGGTTTTGCAGTATCCTCTGTGGACAATTAAAGTGCTGAAATAGGAGAAGCGAATAATTGCTTTGTGTGGTAATACTGACAACTTCTGCGTGTTTGTCAATCTGTGTTAACAGTATCGATCAGGATGGGATCCTCATAGAGGGGCAGATAATATTTCCACTAAATCTTCGGACAGTGATGTAAGTGATATATCTGCGGTTTCAAGGACTAGTAGTGCTTCTCGTTTCAGCAGCACAAGCTACATGTCTGTCCAATCAGAACGGCCAAGAGGAAATAAGAAAATCAGGTGAGTAAGGGGACTTTAAGCAGGAAGTTCCTCTAAATATATTTTAGAAGATCTTTATTTTTCTTTGGATAAATGTAAAATCTTTTACTTCTAAAAGGTTAATATATATCATTAAGACAATAAGAACTTCTGTACAGATTACTTTTAATTATATTTTGGTCTCCATTTCAAACTTCTTGCACAGAAAAGTTTTACAGAACTTATAGCTATCTTCTTACTAGATTATTTGAAATAATATCATTAGGTATTTTTTCATGTTTGTTATTTAAAAAGTAATTCTTTTATTATATCTTTACTGAAATTAAAGTGATGGTTAAGTGAAGACCTGAATTTTTTAATATTCTAAGGAATATGAAAAATCATATTTTAGAGGGGATTTTTCCTAGCTGAATACATTTTAGTAATTCAGAAAACACAAGAACATTACTTTTTTAGTAAGGTGCTCTCCCATCCTCTTGAAACTTTTTATAAATGCATGGAAAAAATTCTCAGTTTCTCAAGAAAATTTATAAATGTAATGTATGTTTTTTAGTGTAATTTTCATTTGTCACCCAACCTATAGACTTTATGGACACTTGAGCTAAATTAGTCTTTTTTTACTCCTATTGGATCAAAACAAAACAGTAATGGAGAGACCACAATTTTTTCCATGCAACTTTGTAACAGGACAATATGATTGAAAAACAATTATGATTTAAATGTTGCTTACACAGTGCTTCTCTGGTGTACACTGGAGAAAAAGTTTTCAATGCTTAAAAGATGTCATTTTTATTTATGTTTTAGTAGTTATCATTACTTTTCTATTTAATTTTGTATGCACTTTTTCTTGACTTTTTCTTTCTGTTTTGTGTTTATTTGCATGCCTTCAATTTATTTTGCTTTCAAAAGGCCAAAGGGAATAGAAGAGGGAGGGAAAGAAGGGGATAAGCATGAAGAGATAGTTCATGAGGAAGAAGAGGTAAAGGAAGAAAGAATTAATGAGAATGAGAAAGGGAAAGAGATTACAAAAACATGTAATAAGGAGAAAAACAGAGAATCAGGAGACGAGGAAAAAACACAAGATATACCTGAACAAGGGAAAGAAAAAGAACAGTGGAATAAAGAGGATTTGCAAAAGCAATTCTCGCAAGATGATGACAGGTAAAATTTGCTCATTTTCGTAGACATTTCCCATTAGTAATGTCCTTTCTCCTACTCTTAAAAACTATTTTGCCATTTACATTTGGTTTATTTTCTTGTGTTTTATCTATTTAGCTTCTAATGCAACTAATTAATATTAGCAAATTATTACCTAACAGATTGATTTATTAAACAGTCTTTAATTTGTATACCATAGCTCTGAGAGTCTGATTTAATTGGGTTTTTAAGTTCTTTTTGACTAGGTGGATCAAAGGTAAATTTCCCTTTAGTTTTTTTAGCATGAATTACTGTATATCTTCCTCATTTGTAGGGTCAAACCTTTAAAATGAGGTTCTGAAGGGGCTGAAAAAATGTAGCCTGCACTATAAGAAATACTATATACTAGAACTTTTAAAATGAATGGCAAAATAGGTAGCAAAAAGTAAACTTTATTCTGTCTCTGAATAAAGAAAAAAGCAAGTCCTTTGCCTGTCATAGTTATCTGGTGGGGTCTAGTGCAGTTCTGATTCCTGAGGAAGATTGTGGAGTAGGAACAGTGGTCTTTGATACTCTGAGAAGATAGAGGCCTTAGGGCTTATTAGAAGGCAGACATGTTGACTTAGCCCCCTCTAGAAATTCATTCAGCTAGAGAAACTGCCAGAGAAGGAGCTTTGAACAGGGGAAAAGGGAAGAAACATAATCAGCAAGGCATAACAACAACTATGTTTTCATTTTCATAACACAATGCACTAAGTAAATATGAAACCATCTTTACAGTGCTGTACTGAAAGTCATGTCGGCACAAGTCCGCAGTAGACTCCATCCTTCTGCCTGAGGAGATGAGACCTGTCTAGTTACATTTCTCTGAGACTGAGAATTGCAAATCATGTGCAATTTGGAGGAATTTGGTTTTCTAGTAATCCATCCAGACCTTGATTTTGTGCTAGAATGCACATGGCATAATACTCACCCCGATTGTAAGCCAAATTTTGCTTTATTGTATCTAAATCCAATCTCAGTTTGTGCTTTACCCGGACTTAAAGAGAAAGATAATTGGAATAAATGTTTACCCCCTGGGTATACAATTCAGTGGTCTAATTCTGTGACACTTCACCTTCTGTCTCAGATTGGTATATTTAACTATATCTGTGATCTATGAAGGTTTCTATGTAACAGACACAAAACCTAAAAGTAAATCTTAAATTAGGCATATTTTGTGATTCGAGTCTAAACTAGTAATTTCAAGTCTATTTCGTTGTTTATCTAACTTTTGATAATTACATTACCTTATTAATGAAGAGCATTTTTCTGGTTTATTTGGCATTGGGTCATTTCATCATTAATTCACAGAGAAAACTTTCCAAGATTTCCTTGGAAAGAGACACAGAGTTTCCTTTCTTCCAAAAGCAGAGCAAAATGTGAGCCTCTAATGTGTTTTCCATTCTATAAACTGTGTAAAGGAGAACACATGAGCCCCTTGGTGTCTGCCTGGAGCCAAAAGCCTATGTTAGCATATCTGGCTTGGTGGGGAAAAGTTTGAAGAAGATTATAACCTTGAGTTCTCGATTTTTTAATATTACTTTCTTCACCATTTTCTTCTTGAAAAGACCACATTATTTTACACAGGAAAGGGAAAGATGGTATATTCCTAGCAATGAGTCATCAAGGCATTGTACTCTGCTTAAGTAACTATAATACTTTCGCAACTGTAAACCTTAGGGGGCCAGGCTGATGTCTCTAGGGAACATATATTCCATATGATGGCAAAAAGTGTCAACTGCAATTATTTGTGAGAAAATGCTGGTGTTGCTAATTAATTATTGCAGCATAGGATCTTGAATTTGCTTTCATTTCTCAGAATAAAATGAACAGTCTTTATTCCAAGAGAAGCTATGTCTGAGTACTGCCAGTAACATTTCGTTTTGGTAGTTGATGAACAGAATCATAGATTGTTTAAATGCCAAAAACAACTTACGTGCTTATACAACATTATTGGAAATAATCTTATTCTATAATGCATCATTGACATTTACTTGTAATCCAAATTTTGTAAAGGAAAAAACTTTTTCTGACTTCAGGGTTTAAGTATCTATAGCAATGCTGGTATACTTAAAATTAACACAGTGACTACAATGAACCAAATCCATTTTAGTTGCTATTTTCATTACAGTAATTGTATCTCATTGTGTGATACAGAATTATGTTGTTTGTGTTATAGTAAGTCTATTAAAGTAAGTCTTCTGAATGTACTAGTAGGAAATGAATAGCAAAAAGTAAATTCAAAAAAGGTCCATTAAATATTTGAATATAATATGTTTTCAAAGTTGATTAATAAATAATACATTCACATTTAGCTATTTATATTTCCACACATGTATATTAGCCTGGTTAAATGCCCCCCTACCATTAATGATTATTTGGTAATCATTTCTAGAAAATCCAAAATTATATTTACCATTTAAAATATTTTTCTCAAAAAAAAAAAAAAATATTTTTCTCACTCTCTGTACATAGGTATCTGTCTACATTATATCTATCTACATTTGCTGATTACATACCATATATATGTGGTAGGCTGGCCCAGAAAAAAAGTGTTCAGATGTAAGGAGAAATCATTCGTTCAAACAATATTTATTCAGAAAATTTGTCAGGCAATATATACTATGAACTGGGGGATAGAGGTGAAATTAAGCATTTCTAAACTTCTAAGCCTGAGGGTGAAGCAGTTTCTTAGACTTGTGTAGATGGATGTTTAAGGATAGATCCATATCCAGAAAATTTCATCAAGAAACCTAAACTAATTCACAAGGATATTTGATGGAAGAATTTGGCACAAGAAGTGGAGATCTTAAGTAAATCTGCAGTGGAAGATAGAAAAACAAATATTGAACAGTATAGTATTGTCAAAACCAACAACATTTGGTAGCTTTGTGATCAGATTACTCATCCATTCCCCCAGGTTCTGTTCTGGGCATATAAGAAAAAGAAAAAATAATTCAAGAAACTCATTATCTATAAATTTTCATAGATAACCAAATAAGATATACCGAGCCTCAACAGATTGCCTGCTTCTCAGGTCCTCTCATATTTTTGTATTACCCAGCTTTCCTTTTAATGGAAATGTTACAGTTTATAATGAATGCACTGCCTAAAAACTTTATGGCTTCATTATTGTAAAACAGGTTCAAGATCTACGCTAAGAGTGAAATATTCACACAAAGATTTGCATTAATGAAGACTACACAGAAAACCTTTTGAGGATTTGTGTGGATCTGATATTTAGCAAATTTTTGTGCTTTACATTCTTACAGAAGAGTCAATTTAAAAATGATTATTTGTAAGGCCAAAATATAAATAAAAAGTTTCAAAAATCAAAAAAAAATTTAGTTCTCAGGCATGTCTATAAACGGTATGGAATTATGTTTTTAAAGAAAACGTTCTTGAGATAGGAAAATGTTTTAAAGGAAAAAGATGGCATCAGTTCAAATGTTCATGAATAGCTGTTTTTAAGACTTAAGCCATCTAAATTATCTAGCAAAAAGTTCTTATAGTCTTTAAAAGGGCAAGCAGAATAATTGTTAATGAAATATTTATTACTGCTAACTTATAGATCAGAGTTACAGATCAGAGTTAAAATGTGATAATACATTTTCCTGACTATGTAATATAACGACGCGTACCGCATATTTACTCCTATGTTATAGACCTCCTCTGTTTTATGATTGTGCATAAAAAGGGGACTTTTTAAAAAAACACCAAATATCACTCTTAGAATTTTGATCAT
Source organism: Grampus griseus (assembly GCF_964374135.1). Classification (NCBI taxonomy): domain Eukaryota; kingdom Metazoa; phylum Chordata; class Mammalia; order Artiodactyla; family Delphinidae; genus Grampus; species Grampus griseus. The sequence continues at coordinate 32,812,584 of NC_139011.1, read as the reverse complement.
GTAAGGACCCAGGAATTTGCATTTTAAAAACAACCCACCCCCCCCAAGTGGTTATGACGCTGTCCTTCCTCTCTTTTGGGTTGCTTATATTTCCTAATGAATACTACGGTCAGCTTGTCAATTTGGGGGGAAAAAGGCAGCTGCGCTTTTTGACTGGGATTGTGTTTAATTAGATCAATTTGGGGATTATTGCCATCTTAAAAAATGTTGTCTTCCAATCCATGAGCACAAGGTGTTCCATTTACTTATGTTTACTTTCTCTGGATGATGTTTCATAGTTTTCAGGGAACATATACTTCTTTTTTTGAAATTTATTCCAAGTATTTTATTTTTGGTGCTATTTTAAGTGGAATTATTTTATTAATTTCATTTTGAGACTGATCATTGCTAGTATATAGAAACACAATTTATTTTTATAAATTGATCTTGAAACCTGCAACTGTGCTGTATTCATTTATTAGCTCTAAAAGTTTTTAGTTAATTCTTTAGGATATTCTATATGAGATCATGTCATCTGTGAAACAAGATTACTTGATTACTTCCTCCTTTCTGATCTGAATGCCTTTTTATTTCTTTGTCTTGCCTAATTGACCTGGCTAAAACCATCACTACAATGTTAAATAGAAATGCTCATGGAAAGTTCTTAAAAGAAACAGCCTAGTAGAATTACTTTGCATTAGGTCTAAAAGCATTTTTGAGGATGTCTCCTGTGCCACTCATCCATTTTAGAATAGTCTATATGAAACTTTCTTTTAAAATTTTGTGAGCAGCTCTCTTAAAGAATAGATGTATCTACTTCACTGAAAACAAAACAATGTAATCCATTGTATGTTCTCTTTATCTAGTCTATCAGGAAGTTCAAGTTCATAGCCAAAAGACATGATAATTCCATTCAATTTCTTGAACTACATTATATTATAATCATTATATTATATATAATAATTGATATTTTTATTTTTGCCTCTTTTCTGAGGCTTTGCTCCTTTACCTCTATTTTATTACAATTGTGTTATGTAACTTTTTTAAAAAACTGCCTCAAATTGTATATGCTGCTAACTCGGAACAGTTTTCATATAGTATCCTGCCAACCTTTAGAATTCAACACCTTTACATTCTCTTCTTGAAATGCTCTTTTCTCTGAGCTCTTGTGATTGTACATTCCTTTAGTTCTCTAACCATCTCTCTGATCACCTCTGTCTTCTCTGGGAGCATTCTCTCTGCCCCTTCCATGTTGACATTTTCCAGAATCCCATACTAGGCCTTCTTTTCTTTACGTGTTCTATCTTGATGCTGCCTTCTATTCCGTGGCTTCCAGTAGCATCTGTGTATTGATGGCTTCCAAAACTGTATTTCCAGCCCAGGTTTCTTCCTTAACCATCTGCCAGATCTATCCAGTCCTGTCCTTGCCATCTTCTTGTCTGTCCTGGGGGCGTACCAAACTCAGCATGTAAAATTAAATTCATCATACTGTCACAGAACAGGCAACTACATTTAATAACCCACTCCTCCTTTTGTGCTCTCTTTCTCGGTGGGTGGCACTGGCACCCTCCCATTTGCCCAAACCAGGAACCTAGGCGTCACTCGACTAGTTCTTCTCCACTGAGCATGATTCCCTCCCTCCAATCAAGTCTTATTAATCTTAATGCTTAATTATCTCTGAAGTATTCCATTTCTCCCTAACCCTATATCTACTTCTATAATTTAAGCTATTATCTCTTATGGAGATTAGTTTAGTAGTTTAGTTTCATAGATTAGTTTAGTAGGAAAATCTTGTCTTTTAAAAATAATAGCCCTTAAATCTGAACTCGTTATGCTAATAGCATAAAAACATGAGTAGTCAGTTTTTCTGAAGTTGTTCCTTTGTGAATTGTGTACTTTTAAAAGATGAATTTTATGGGATGTGAATATATCTTTTAAAATGCTCAGAAGTTCTCTGCAAAAAAAAAAAAAAAAAATCTGTAATTGGTGTTGCTTCTTCAGTAACTATTATGAGTGTAGTGGTGATAAAATGCAGATGATATTTTGTTTAAGGTTAAGTTTGTCAAGCATGTCTTTTTTTTCTATTCCAATACTTCTTAAGAGCCACCTTTCCTTAAAATGTTCATGGGGAAGCAGTGTGTTCAAGAAAGCACCAGGTCTTAGTTAAGATGGTAGTAAAAAGGGTTAGGAATGAGTGGTCAGGGGATAGCTTTGTAACAGCGCCACCTGGCGTTGCTTTGCTGCTGGTGTCACCACATTTTCAGAGCGGTCTTTACAGCTAACTCATAATATTTATACTTCAATACCACATCTCTATTCTTTGATATGAAATCGGAGATCAGTGTTAATTAAAATTTACTCCCACATCTTACATAAATTAATAGACTTATTCAAAGAATAATTGAAAGAGACCTATTCAATTTAATTGACTTTGTAGTGTAATCGTTATTAGCAATTCTGTTAATTTGTATTTCTGTGGTGACTGGTTATTCTATCCTGTTATCACACAGGAAATCTTATTCAGAGATGCCTACCCAGATTCATTTTTACTGATTAATTAATTGCATTCTGGTTAGAATAGCAATTTAGGATTATATACATTTAAAATGTCCATTAACATTCATTTACATATTAAACTTTTGTTTTCTAGCATTACCACTACTGATTAACCTATAGGTAAATAATGTTTCTATTTACCTATCTGCTATAATGGATACAATTCATTTTTATTTATAACATTGTTAACGTTTATTTCTAACATTTTCCCCACTGGCTGTATGTTAGAGAGTAAAATAAATTTAGTGTGAAAGTAGAGAAATAATTAAATTGGAATGACTTCTACCATACAAAATAATAGCAGTAGAAAAAACTGCTGCAGTAGTTTCCATCATATTCAATATTTATTTTTACAAGCCAAAAAGGACGATTAATTCACAACTGTTATTCTAGACTACATGCAATATTCTGACAGTGACTCCTAATAGAACTACAGGTATCCCTCAGGATGAACAAATTTAACATATAGAAGTTTGATTTTTATAGAAATAATAAAAATAATACCAAGTTTGAAGTCAAAGGATTCCCGCGCATGAGTATTATTGTGTTAGATACCAGTATATCAGTACAGTGCGGTACTGTATGGTGTGGCTTCATTTTCAAATGCTGATTCTCCATATGGAAAGGGGGAGTCTAATCTTAAGTGATCAAAAGTCAAAAAAAGAAAATCCACAAACACCCATCCTGAGACTTTAGAACCGTAATGACATAATTCCAATCTTTAATTTTTAACCTTATCTTGATTTCAGTCTTTCACATTTACTGGCCCTTTTCCTCACAGGCTCTTGCTTTTATTCCTTTGTGTATATGCTCATGTTGCTTCTGGTGTCTAAAGCATAGTTTCTTTCTTTCTCTTTATGAGTAAAGTATCTGCCCATCCTTCAATATTCAAGTCAAATACAAATTCATCCAAGAGACACCTCCTCTGCTCTTCCTCCGTAATTTATCTAATATTCTTTTACAGTAACAGTTTCTCCTGTGGTGCTCATTTTCCTCCCCTGTGATATAGTTAATTATGTATGCATTTAATCTTCCATTGTTGACCATTAGTTAGCCTTTTGAGGATATGTATTTATCATTTTTATCTTTTTGTTGTCTTACCTCTCAATATCTACAATACCTCACACATAGTAGGCACTCAATAAAAGTTTGTGCATGAATGTGTGAATCAGTGAGATCATAATAAAGCAGTGGAAGTTTAGAGGTGTGAAGAGCTTCTGACATAGTGCAGTACCCAACATGCTCATCTCAATCTTCTCTGACAACAATGACCAAGAGGTCACTTTTTTCCCCAATGGAAAGAAACCTATTTATTTCAGAAGTCAGTGGAATTTACTTCAGAGGAGTTTGTTTTATGACACATATGTATTCCAGTCAGAAAAGATTTAGTTGGTTGGTTGGTTTACTGATTTGATATATGATGAATGATAATCATTATTTTATAGATAAAAATCCTGTATAAAGTCTAATAAGAATGGGAGAAAAACAGACAAGAAAAGATAGCAAAGGGTTCATTAGACAGTATTTGAAGATTAGACGAACTCATACCAGTCTAATGTGTCCCAAAAGAACGGTGTAAAATGAATTCTAAAATCCTATTGAAAGGTGCAAAGATGAGAGAAATGACTTCATTTGGGGATGGCAAAAATAAGAAACTTTGTAGATTAGTCTTCTGAGACTTTCTATCAAAATATTTTGAATAGATGATATGTAGCATTTAATACTGAAGTTATCTGAAGACAACTGCATATTTTCAGGACACTAAGTATTAACCAACTTAATTTTACTATTTCTGTTTATCATGGAGCATGAATTACTACCTTCCATGATGCACCTGTCATGTGCAGAGACTTAGCCTTCCAGTCTGGCACGTTGGGGATTGAGCTGGCTTGCTGTGCAAAGTTGTGAATAAGAACTTCATGCCATGTTACACTGACTCATAGTAAGCATAATGTCACTTATCCTCATCCAGAATTTATTTTTAGTATTATAAGTAATACCTAAGTCCTCCGAAAATATACATGAGAGATATATAGCATGACCGCTAAAACTTAGCTCTGGATTCAGACAAAACTGGGTTGAATCCTAGTTCTGCCAGTTCCTAACAATATAAACTTGGGCAAATAAAAAACACTTTCTTCACCTATATATTGGGGGTAATAATAATAATATTCTTGCAGGGTTGCCATTTAATAAGATTATATCCTGAAAGCTTCTAACATCATTCCTGGCACATGACAAGCATTTGATATATAATAGGGGTTGATAAAGAAAGAAAAGGAGAGGAGATGGAAAATACATTTATGAAATTCTCACTTTTTTAAGCTTTTAGATCTGCATATTTCATAGAAACTTTCCTATAACACTTTGCTAGATGACAATTCAGAATAAGACAGATCCTTCATATGTTTTGTACAAGAGAAAATAATTTCTGAAATGCAAAAAAAGATTTTATTATAAGATCATTTTACAAAGTAATAAATATAGTAGAGATTCTGGAAAATTTTTATGGGATGTGTTTCATAGTTTGAAGTGATGGACCTTTAATGGTTTTGGAGTTAAAATGATTTTATTCCTAAATTGCCTTCGTTTATTCAGCCAATATTTTTGAACATCTTCTATATGCCAGATTCTGTGCTAAAATACTGGCTAACAAGACCTAATTCCTTCCCTCAAAGAGCTTAAAGTCCAGAGGGGAGATAGAGAATTTTAATATGTGATTTGATAATGCTTACCTTTAGTAAAACATTTAGAATAAGTGAACTGAGGCAGGAAGAGACAAGTGATTCTTTCAGCATTATCCAGGATAGGAAAACAATGTCAGAAGAAAATCCACAATTTCTTATAAGCCACTAACCATTCAAAGTCTTTCTGAATTAATAGCTTAAGAACATATTTGAAGTTTGTCAAATAGTTGTCTTAGCTCCGATGCAAACCAAGCATAAGGCTTTTTAAAAATCTTTTAAAAAATACAATAATTAAAACATTATATATTATTTTTCACTTGAGTCTCCTAGGTTCTCCTCCTTAGTTGTTTGTTTTTTAATCTTCCTGCTATGTAAATCTGAAAGGGTCTGTCTCTAGCTAAAATCAGTCAGCAATGTACGAATATGAAGTGTGAATACTTAGAAATATAAAAACAAATCTTTTGAATCAATGCTTTCCAAGTGTATTTCCAGAAATTCCCATGAACTGATGATTAAAAATAACTGGTTTTAAGGTCAATAAATTTGTACTACACATGCTGTCCTTATCTTCGAGATTCATAGTATACATCAGCATTCTGAGAAGTTCTGCAAAAAAGTTGTGTTTAAGCCAGCATTCCCCAAACTTTATGATGGACTATTTTAATGTAATGTTTTCAAAATGTATTTGGGAAGTGTGCTTTGATCTCAATGACATGCTTTAATTTTTCATTTCTAACTTTGGCTTTCATTCTCTCCGTGAAATAAATATTTTTATTTTTGCTGAGCTTAAGCATAGAATTATGGTACAAAACTTGGGATTGCCCAGAAGAGATCCTTGGAGCTGCGAAAACTTACTATAAGGATTGATCTTGTCCCTAAAGAAGCAGACAGGTGGGACTAGGAAAAGGATTGTAAAATCAAATAGGAATTAGCAAATCCAACAAAAAGGAGAAGTACTATCCAAGGAATATGGATAAGATTTATCTTTCAAGTAATGGCAATAAGAGAGGGGATACATAGAAATAGCTTATATATTTCAGCAAATATCATGAACATTGATCATTTTGCTGACTTTTCATGTATATTTTAAAGTTTAATTCACTCTATTGTTTAGGGAATCACTTCAAATAAAGCACTTAAGCGGCAATGTAAAGAGATGGAGTTGATGAGTGGCCCATTTTATATCTTTTTTATCCTTTTCTATACTTGCAATAACACATTTGCTTGGAACCATTATTTTCAGAGAGGAAAGGAGATTACAGGTGTAGAGCTTTATTTATGTCATATATACGCATGTGTGTATATATATGTATGTGGGTGTGTATGTGTGTCTACATGCCATGCTCTAATCTAGCACACACTTAGTAAAAGTCTCCCAATTTCCCTCTATATGAATTACTTCATCTTACTCTAACTTGATGCCTTCTTAGTTCTAATTTTCTAGACTCCCAGAGTTGGTTTTACATTGTTATTTAATGGTCATGTAGTGCATGATTCCCATATCCAGTATTTTAGCACGTCATTAAGCTTTAGTATTTCTGCCATTAATTGGTATACATACTCTTCATTAAAAGAATTAAGCCTATACATTATATAGAATAAACAACAACCTTCTCTTTATGTTTAAGGATATATAAAATATTCATCAAGGTCTATCAATATAATAATCAGTAAATACTATAAGGGACATATTTATGTACTCGTTAATTTAATTATAGCTACTTCATTGTGCTAGTATACTTTCGAAGTCTCCACCACTTTATTGTTATATTGTTTTAACAAATAATAATGTTAGTATCATATTTGTAGAGTGCTTTATTGGTTAAAAACTGATTTTATATATCATACATATATCCAAATATGATATATATAAGTATATAATATAGTATATTGATGCATTATATACTTTAATATTATATGTATACATTATTTATATGTTATGTACACATTATTTATATATCATATATACATATGTATATAGGATGAGATTTTAACAGTAAACTTGAGAGGTTGACAGAGAGGTTTTTACTCTTTACATTTTGAGATGAGGATTCTCCTGGTTTAAGGTTCTGATCTGCTCTAATAAAATAAATTTAAAATTTGGGCTCAATCTGTACAAGTGGTTATCACTATAAAAATGAAAGGAAACTTTGATTTAGGCGTGCTGCTCTCAGATATTTAGGCGGTATTGAAATTTTAGCTTCATGGGAGCAGTGTCTCCATCTGTTCTGGCAGTGCTGTATCCCCAGTCCCCAGTCCCTAGTGTAGGCCCTCAGCAAATACTTGTTGAAGGATGAATGGATCAACGAATGCCTAATTATTTCAGTATTTTTTTAAAATGTGTTTTTTGTTAAAACAGCTGAAAGACAATGAATAAGAAAGACAATTCTAAAGAATATTTTAAAATATCAAATAATTAGATAAAATTAAGTGCCTTTTCCCACTATTCCTTTAACCACTATGAAATATTATAATCATCATATTCCTCTGCTTAATTACAATTTTTCTTATTAGTGATTCACAAAATCTTAATGTAGAGCTTCTCTTTCATAGCTGGACTATAATACACAGAAAGCCACACATCATTATTGGAAAAGACTTTAGAAGTTATCTAGTACTCTGAACTTAGGAAGGAATCCTCCTGTATCCGTGGTTCCCAAACCAAGCTCATAAACATATCACTAGGAGAGCTTTTTAAAAACACAATTCTGTACCCTTGACATGAGCATTCTATTCCAGTATATCTAGATGTGATGACCAGTAACCCTATACAATATCATTAATGGTTGATTATCTAATCTGCCTGAAGAATTCAGAACTATCTAACCTTATAAGGCAGCATTATATTCTTAGACATCTGTAACTACCAGAAAGACTTTCCTTAATTGAGCCAAAACCTACCTGCCTCTAACTTTAAAAAAATGTTCAATGTCTTAATTTGGAGAGTGATTATAAAAGTATTTACTTTATAATTATTCTTTAATCAAACATATGTCTTATGCACTCCTTTGTATTTGTATTTCACAACTTTAAGAACATGAAAACAGGATTAGAAGAGGGAGTTGTGTCAGGGATTATCATCTCAGAAATGAACCAAGTTATATTTAATCCACTGGTTTTATATATAGATACACTATATATATATATATGAATATATAAATATAATCTAATAATAGAATGTATAAATATAATCTACAACCAGTAGGATATATACAACCAGCGTTGTATATAAATATATATGCATATGATAATTCTTCTTTGGTGCAGTTCTTCATGTTTTTTATAAATCTTTTATGCTCCAACCCTAGACTGCTGATCTCAAATTATGTGGGTTTTTTTTTTCAATACAACAAACTATTCCCACTATCAAATTTTATTGAGGGCTACTAAAAGATGTTTAAGCAATTCATTGATTTTTTTTAAAATCCACAGTTTTTAGTCTTTTACCACAGTATAAAATAGGATAATGAAATAATAGCTCCTTTATTTAAAAAAAATAAACTAACCACAAATAAGGGAAATGTCAAATCATGATCTGTTTGGTAGATACATTGTTATGCAGCTTGTGTAGTTAAGTTAATAAACCTAAATTTGTCTCTAACAAATACATTGTTCTGATATTAGAATTCCTAGTTTATGTCAAATTTTATTTCTACATGGAAAGTAATTTTCATGTTCTCCAAGTGTGTTAAAAATATTCTTACTGTTGTTTTAAAATTATTATTTACCTTTAAAACAAAAACAGCACATACCTAAGTGAAATTCTGTTTGGGCATTTTAAATGGTTTTTTTTCCCAGGATAAATGTTTGCCATGTTCCATTTATCTCTATTACATTTATATCTGCATTTCATTCACTATGAACAAATTGTTTCTCCATTTGAGGTTATTGCACAATTTAATATTAAATCAATATATCATACATCTTGTATTGAAAGGTTGAAAATAACTTCAAAATGTGAAAATTTACCTCTTTAGCACAATTTTAAAACATTAAAAGTTTGTAACAATGATTTTTAAAAAAAAAAACAGGAATGTGAAGATGAAAGAGGACTCACAGGTGTTCATCTCTGATATGAAAGACATTGAAAGAATTAGTTAATATATTTTATTTAAGAAATATATAAATTGTGCTATAAAACGTTTAAACTAGTCTTTTGTGTAAAGTCAAATCTAGTCATTAGTAGTATTTAAGCCTTTAGAAATCTGCTCATAAATGTTAATATCTAATATTTCTGTTAGTCAAAGTAAGACTCCAGAACCAACTCCTTTACTTTGAAAAATCTGAGAGTTCCATTTTTCTGAAGTGATGGATTAGATATCCATGCCTTAATCATCAGGAGAGTTGCTTTGGAGAATAATAGACTAAAAATTCAATATTCCTACAATGCTTTTATTGTTCAATTTTGTTTTTTTCTTTTTTAACTTATTTAAATTTTTCATTTACATAAATTTCTAAGCAAAATATTTAGACTCTGATAGCTTTTTAAGTTTGTATTGAAGGATTGCAATTTTTTTTTTTTTTTTTTTTTTGTGGTACGCTGGCCTCTCACTGTTGTGGCCTCTCCCGTTGCGGAGCACAGGCTTCGGACGCGCAGGCTCAGTGGCCATGGCTCACGGGCCCAGCCGCTCCGCGGCATGTGGGATCTTCCCGGACCGGGGCACGAACCCGTTTCCTTGCATCAGCAGGTGGACTCCCAACCACTGCGTCACCAGGGAAGCCCTTGTGTTCTTTTTGATGATAGCCATTCTAACAGGTGTGAGGAGATATCTCATTGTGGTTTTGATTCACATTTCCCTGACGATTAGCGATGGTGAACATCTTTTCATATGCCTGTTGGGCATCTGCATTTTCTCTTTGTAAAAATGTCTGTTCGGGTCTTCTGCCCATTTTTTAATCAAGGTTTTTTTTTTTTTTATGTTGAGTTGTATGAGCTGTTTATGTATATTGGCTATGAATCCCTTATCAGTCATATCATTTGCAAATATCTTCTCCCATATTCCGTAGGTTGTCTTTTCATTTTGTCAATGGTTTCCTTTGCTGTGCAAAAGCTTTTAAGTTTAGTTAGGTCTCACTTATTTATTTTTGATTTTAGTTGCTTTAGGAGATGGATCCAAAGATATATTGCTACAATTTTTGTCAAAAGTGTTCTTTGTTTTCCTCTAGGAGTTTTATGGTTTCCAGTCTTACATTTAGGTCTTTAATCCATTTTGAGTTTATTTTTGTATATGGTGTTAGAGAATGTTCTAATTTCATTAGTTTACATGTAGCTGTCCAGTTTTCCCAGCACCACCTATTGAAGAGACTATCTTTTCTCCATTGTACATTCTTGCCTCCTTTGTCACAGATTAATTAACCATAAATGTGTGGGTTTATTTCTGGGCTCTCTATTCAGCCCCATTAATCTATGTGTCTGTTTTTGTGCTGGTACCATTGTGTTGATTACTATAGCTTTTTAGTAATAGCCTGAAGTCAGGGAGCGTGATTTCTCCAGCTCTGTTTTTCTTCTCAAGATTGTTTTGGCTATTTGAGGTCTTTTGTGTTTCCATACAAATTTTAAAATTATTTGCTCTAGTTCTATGAAAAATGCCATTGGTATTTTGATAAGGATTGCACTGAATTTGTAGATTGCCTTGGGTAGTATGGTCATTTTAACAATATTAATTCTTCCAATCCAAGAACATGATATATCTTTTCATCTGTTTGTGTCATCTTCAGTTTCTTTCATCAGTGTCATAGTTTTCCAAGTACAGGTCTTTTACCTCCATAGGTAGATTTATTCCTAGGTATTTTATTCTTTTGATGCAGTGGCAAATGGGATTGTTTTGTTTATTTCTCTTTCTGATAGTTCGTTGTTAGTGTATAGAAATGCAACAGATTTCTGTATATTAATTTTTTATCCTACAACTTTACCAGATTCATTGATGAACTCCAGTAGTTTTCTGGTGGCATTTTTAGGATTTTCTGTGTAAAATATTATGTCATCTGCGAACAGTGACAAGTTTTACGTCTTCCTTTCCAATTTAGATTACTTTTATTGGGACAAAGTCTTTCACTTTTCCTCCTGACAATGTAGAAACAATTGCTCAGTGTTTCTGGTATTGCCAAACTAGAAACAAACTACCTAGAATTGTAATTAGTTACAATTTACTCTCATGCTTTACCAGAAATAGGAAAGTAACATAAAAACTACCTACACCAGGATAACTGCGATTTCTTCTAAAGGCAACCTTCACAGAATTTTCTGCAGACTTATTAAGTGTAATTTCTGTGACTCCTACAGTTATAGTGTTCTAATACTAGTCTGGGGATCTTAAAGTCAAAAGGCTTAACAGGACCAAGTAGGTAATATGCGTGATTAAAATCAGATTTAAGGACGAGGTAGTGTTGGTACTCTGGCCAACTGGAAAGCGCATGCTCCCTTTGAAGGGGGAAATTGCTGCTCGGCTTCAGCCAGTTGTTGGCACACAGGCGTGCAGGCGGTATTGCCAGATCTCATGTTTCAGGAAACCAAGACCCCTAATTCTTACATTAACTTTGTAAACCACTCTGCTGGACAAAGAAGGTGTACATCAGTGGGCCAGATCTGCTGGATGGGCCATGAGTTTGCAGCTGAAATAGTAATTATTGTTAAAATAATGACCATGAGTTACTAAAAGTTCCAAATGGTCAAAAAAGGAATAAATTACATCCTTCATATTGTTCTTAGAAAACTGCTCATGTGTTTTAGAACATTCTTTAGTAATGTATATACAGATTAATCAGAATATTGCATTTCTAAAATATTCATGTTAATGATTATCTAGATAGGTAAGTTGATAGGTAGGTAAGTAGGTAGAGAGAGAGATGTTATAAACAAATTAAACTCATTTTTCTCTGATAACAAGCAAAATAATAGGATGTTATATGGAATTATTGTGTATAATACTGTAAAGTCCTTAACAGATACAAAAGGAAGTTCTGTAATGGATTTTAAGTGTATAGGAATGGAGCTAATTATAGAAATGCTAAATAAGTATAAATAAATGATGCTGCCCATGTGAAAAACTGTGTTTTCTATATTTTATAATATGACTACCTAGATTAAGGGGAAATTAAATTAAGCTTTATTGAGATTGTTAGAAAATAAAAACAGTTAAATTCTAAAAATTGTTTTAATAAAAGCAGCTCTTTAAAATGCAAAATTCAATAACTATTCTTGATTGATTTAGGGTTCATATGGTATACAGTGAGATAAACTGAATTTGATACTTTTAGCTAGTAGTTTTGGAATTTAGGAGATACTGTTTAATTTACCATGAAAGAGAATGGTTTCCATTTTGTTTTTAACTCTGATCAAATGTGTGTCTAAAACCAAATAGGCATGGCATATTACAATGTAGTAATTGTTATTATTTATAAAGATAAATAAGATTCCTTTAAAAAAAAAGACCAATTTTTCTATTGTTCTAACAAGTATAAACAGTATATCTCTCATAATATACTTCTCAGATTCATTTTTTAAATGATAAAGGCCTTTTCTTAATCACTCTAAGTATAATAAAATATTGCATGAATTTGGAGTAATTCAGTAACTGAATAACATCAATAACTGTGCTTTGGTAATCTGGTCACAGCTTTGCCATCTTTTTTTTTTTTTTTTTTGATCTAGTAACTCAGAAATTTATTTATGCAAGTTTAATACAGCTTTGTCCAAAATTCATCACACTGTACATGTTAATATTTAAATTATATAAATGATATATATGAGCATACAGTGTGTATATTGGCATATTTTCTTTATTTCATGGATATAATCTAGTACATTCAAACAGGTTTACAGTTTTAGGGTAATGGAACTCTAAATTTTTGTAGGAATATATACCTTTGAAAGAAAACTTGTCTTTGAGAATTTCCAGACAATGTAACTATGTGCAAAATAATATTTACATTTTCTATTGATTGGTTATGCAGAGTATTATCTTCTGCTTTAATCAACAAAACCCAATATCTTAAGATAAGTATTTGGGAAATTTTGTCTTCTCTCTTATACTGAATTCTGAGATCTCTACATAGCCTTATCAAATTTCTGGTTCCACTCAGGCTGCTCAATATCTGTACACACTTAAATATCTAAATGTATAATTTAAGGGAATTCTTAAGTTTTTGAATTGATTTCCTACTGGGACATTTATATTATGATTACGTAGATTGTTTAGAATCATGTGAAGAGCATAGTAGAAATGGATTGCAGTTCTGGACAGAATATGCCATGAACTTCTATTGGCATTGACTACTGAAGATTTCAGTAGAAGAAATGAATTATGAGAAGAGAGTAAAAATACTTCCAGTGACTAAGAAACCTATCCCAATGATAGAGGAGTTTCCTTTTCTTAACTCTATTTTATCTGTTTATTATGATAGATAAGAAATTTTTAAATTTTAGAATTCTTTATGTAGTATGAGAGATACGTGTTACTCTGAAGAAAGAACTTTATAAGGAAGAAGTTTATGAGAATGTCATAGGAAAAAACTTGATAAGAAGAGTCACTCTATTTCCAGTTGATAATTATAAATTCCTAGGTTAAAGTTTCATGGTTAATGTACATAAAACATATTTTTAAAAATTATTGTATAGAACCAGAACTTTGTATATGCTTATAGTATTTTAGGCATGCTATGTGTGTGTATGTATATATATATATATATATATATATATATATATATATATATATATATATAGCAGTTAAAGAAAAATGCTTAGCAAAATATACTTTACCCATAAGTTTGAAGAGTAAAATTTTCAAATAAGTTCAAAATGCCCCAGTGTTCACTTATTCATTAGGGTAAGATTGTCTAAATGTTAATTTTTAAAAAATATTTTTAAATTAAAAAATTATGGTATGTTATTCATTTTTGCTGACTTCTAAATTCCATTTCCCAGTGTTCTCTCTGAAACAAAATTTACAGCACAAATAAAGCGTGTCTGTTCTGGCCGCCAGCTTCTACTTGATTGGTGTCTGAATCAAGTGCTCCCAGGTTGAAGCTGAATAAGGGCAATTTAATCATTCTTGCCTGTCATATTGCTGCAGTCTTACTCAAAATAAAACCAATGGTGACTGAAAAATTGCAGTGACCTAGAGCCCGCAAAAGTGGCACACCCTTATCTTTTGATTGAACAGCAAAAGCAAGTGCATATATGGACAGAAATTTTGATTGAGATTAATATTCTGTCATGTTTAATAAAAGATTATTTTGGAACTCTATTTTTACTTAAGCATAGTAAAGCTCTTGTATTTTTAACAAATGTGGAGCACATTGTGATAAGCAGAGTTAATGTCCAATAATTTTCCTAGCACATTTCCATATGTTGTAGTAAAACAGCATTCAATTGGATAGATTCTAATTCCATCTGGCTATTGGTACTCTGTGAAACCTGGGGCAAGTATTTTCATTTCTCAGTTTTTGCAGTCATATAGAGAGCCAACCAGGTGATCTTCAAGTCTCTTTCACCTACTGAACTCAGATTTTTATCATAATTTTAACTTTTAAGTAACAATTAATGTAAGCATTTAACAATCTAAACTCCAAAGAATATGAGCTAGATCATAATTTATAACTTTGAAAAATGAATATTTTTTGCTTTTACCCAACAATATAAAGCATATTTATATTATAATTTGAATGAGCCATTTAATAACTCAATTAGTTATTGATAATTTCTTGAAAAAGTATCTAGTAACTTTTTCATCTGTGTTTTCTTCCCCATTTTATAATTTTGAGATGTGTTTCTAGACTGTGCTGTTCATGAGAGTGAAGACAATGTATTAGTCATTACTGTATCCATCAACCAAAAATAGTAATTCATTCTCATTGAGAACTGTGTATTGCCTTAGATTAAATAAATAACTTATTAACTAAAAAAGTTAAAGGCTATTATTATTCACTCTTTTGGTTCATTTTATAACACAGAATGTATAATCAAATTAAGCACTGATTTTTATTTAAAACTTTTTAAACAAGTTTTCTAGGGAAAAACATTGGGATATTAATCTTACAATAGGCAGCAACAGTTCTGTAAAACTAAAATACAGAAAGGAGGAGGAGGAAAAAAGGAAAAGACCTAAAAAATATCACATTTTAAAGTGTCCAGACATAATGAATTCCATTGCGTTGTGGGGGAAATATCGCTGCATATAGGAACATGAAGGATCCAGTCCTTTCCCTCTAGTCACCACTGAAATGTAGAAAGATGAACATGTAGATTAACTAAGTGGCCCCTCTCCTTAGCAGTATTTGACAGGCGAATGGACTAATTAACTTCCTTCTTTCTTGCCTTCTTTCTTCCCACATCCTCCTCTCTTTCTCTCTTTCCCTCCTTTTGTTTCTCCAGCCATTTTTTCAGTTGCTACATTTTGGCAATTGTGATAATTCCTGGAGACGTACTGAGATGTATGAAAACAGTTCTTAATTTGAGGAAGTCAAAGCTAGTGGAGGACGTGGACACTTGAATAACTACAACACACTATTATAACTGCTATTATAAAGATGTATTCAATAATTGAATATTTCATAGTTACATATATTAAATATTATACAGTTACACATATTAAATAATCAATGATTCCTCCTTTTCCTTATGTAAGGAAGTATAAAGGGAAGACACACCAGTCAAGTTCTAAAGAGCAAATGCCCATTCCCAGTTTTACCATATTTCAGCATTTGCTTTATTACCTCAGAGTATTACTATTCCAATTAATCTGAAAATGGAGTTAGTTTGGTTTTAATAAGGTGCTGGACTGGAGAGATAGCAAGAAGGGCCAAGAAAGGGAAAAATCCAAGACTATTACAAAAAATTAGTCAATAGGGTTTGATGATTGATTGGATTACTTCATTCATTTATTCAGCAAATATTTATTGAGTGCTTATTAAGTGCCAGGCCCTATATGCTTGGGATACAGTAGTGAACTAACAGACAAAATTCCCACCATCATGGAGCTTGTATTCTGATGGAGGAGACTGACAAAGAAGTAAATATACTGGATGTGAGATGATGAGAGGCGAGGAGGACAGTAGTGCGCTAGAGTAAAGGAGATGGAAACGTTGCCTCACTGCCCAGAGAACAGGGGAAGATCTGAATCCAGAAAGTTAGTGCAGGTTTGAGGATTCTGAGCTTTGTGTGGTGACTGAAATCAACAGGGATGAAGGGAATCGATAGTGAGATTAGTCCTGATAGCAGGGGTGAGGCTGTTTGCTGGAGTTGGGGTTTCTCAGCAGGAGCACACAGAGTTCCAGGGCCCACTTCCCTCAAGCCTGTGGTGTTGGAGGGGTGATCTTACACGTAGCCACTGATGCTTGGTGTTCCCTCTTGTCCTCAATGTAGGGAGCAAAGGGAAAGGGAGAGGTGGAAAACCTCAGTATTCCTATATTTGGTAACTATGACTGTTGAAAGAAAAGTTGGGAAGTTTAAAGGGTTAGTAATTTTGAGCAGATGAAGAGTAAAAGATTTTCAAGTTTTTGAATTTTTAAAAGTAAGGCATGAAATTGTCCTGAAGCTAATCGGAGAGTGGATTTGCATCATTTCTGTTTAGATTCACATGTATAATCTGTTAAAAGGAAACAAGAAACCATCCATGTTATTGTTACTGAAATAGATATTAACTTCATGTTTAACTTTAGTTTTTAAAGCTATGGTAATAAAAATAAGTCATTAATTATACCACTTTCAGACTATTTTAAACTGTTTCCTCTGCAGACATTTAAATTTCCTATTACCCTATATACTTCCTGAATAGAGTGCTTGACTATCAAAAAATTATTCTTTTCCTTTCAGAATGCCAAGAAACATGAATCTAAAGAAAGTTTCTTGTACTGCGGAATAAAGGAAAGAATATATGATTTACCAAATGACACTATATTTTGATATCTTAATTTTCAGTTTGCTAAGGTCTTTGCATTGTTGTCATGTTATTTTTGTATAATGTAATCTCACAAAAAATGTTCAATAAATTAGAGAGTGAAGTGGAATGACATTTTTAAGCAAAGAAAATATTGCATTTGAATATGGGAGTAACTAGATTTTTGCCATCTGAAAAAAATATATTTAATTACCTTTTATAGAATACGTTTATTTTATAACGCTAACCTTCATTCGATTTGTATATTTCTTGATTTTACTTAATCTAGGATCATAGGAAATGAAGAGGGCTTATGATGTTTCTACAACTCTAAAAAGTTTTTATTCTAATTATTATAAGCAATAATTCTGGAAAGTCTGAGTCACAGAAAAATCATTTGTATCCTTCAGTTTAGTATGGAATGCCCCAGATCATTCTACTTAGGCAACGTTTCTCCCATTTAAAAAATAAAAACCTCTAAGAATAAAGTTTTACACTAGTTATAAAAATAGTACTTAAGAATTGAAGAGTATGACAAGTATTATTTACACTAAATTTCTTATTATGGGAATGAAAGGAGGACAGTAAGCTGAGGCATAATATAGTAGATGATTTTTTTTAAATAACATATTTGATATGCAAACTGGATCTTTCTGTTATTTCTTAAGTACATTCCATGTAGGAATAGGATATAGCCAAATGTAAAACATTGGTAGATTACAAAAAAAAATTGCAAATGATGGTTAACTTGTATTTTTTTAACCAATTTTAATATATAGGTCTAAGTTTGCTTCATAGTGATTTAAAATTATTTTCAAAGCTCAAAATACAAATGGTCAAATGTTTAAAGCCTTCTGTGGTCAAAAATTATTTCAACTCCAGGAAAATAAGAGACTAGTAAGGTCAGAAATTTAATAAGACACAGAATACATAAAGTAAAATTAGCTAATTTCCAAATAAAATTTTTATATATAAATACATGAAAAAAATCCCAAAGTTGATTTTCTTATGTGTGGAATTATCAACCAAAGTGAACCTGTAAAATCATACCAACTGCTGTACCAAAAATACTATTTTATTTTTCTCAAAATTTAAAATCAACCAGTGTAAAAATATTTAATGATATACAATCATATCTATACATGAGGGAAAAACAAACACTTTTTATCAAAATCATTCTTAAGTGTATGCGAATTAGAATAACACGAAGAAGCATCTAACATGACTCCAGGTGTATGAAGAACTAATTAAAGATAATGCAGATCATCCTTTAGTTAGATGGTTCTAAAAATATGTGTAACTGGGGCTGGAGAAATCCAGTAATATCTGCTTGCTAATAGACTTAGGAATTTAACCATAAGATTCTATCTAAGCTAAAAGGCAAAACTAACTAAGATATTTTAATAAGGTCACTCCTTATTCTCCTACACCAGAGTTTCTTAGTGGTTTTTGTATGGTCACTTGCATTAGAATCACCAGAGAAACTTTAAAATGCAAATTTCTGGCTCTCATGCCAGAAATAGCATATTAGAATCCCCAAGACTAGGCTGCAGACTGTAAGCTTGAAAAGCTCTTTGGGTGATTCTGGCAAACACTAAAACTTAAGAACTACTCTTCTAATTCATCCGGAAACTGTGTACTTCATATACTCTTCCAACTGCACAATATTTATAATTCAAGAACAAAATTTACTGCTTGGCTCATTGCCCAGCTCACTTGAGGAATCTTCAAGTTTCTGGAATTATCCCCAAAAGCTTTGCCGATAGAGAAGCAGATTTGTCCAACCTGCAGTAAGAGAAGCTGAAGAGATTACAGTCAGCATTCTGTGATTTGTCAGTTTGCCCCATGGAGAACAAGGCACACTTTGACTTACTGGTCATGTCTATAAAGGTTTTGCCACTGAATATGAAAAATAAGAAGTGACAGGAAAAGAGATTGTATTAAAAGATAGCTAGTGGTGAGCAGTTGGAAGAGCAGTGCAGAGGCAGTGGAGGGGGTCAGCAGCAGACACTCAGAGGAGAGCATCAGCAGCAGAGGAAAGACTGAAATCCAAACAATCCATAGAATTGAGTTGTGCTCCCCGTGATAGAGGACCGTGTTATGAACACATATAAATCAAGACATCTCGACCAATCACCTCTGAGTGATTGACGTTGAAAGGAAAGGAAGCGTCTCTACTTCTGGTCAAGTTGAAAGTCTAAATACTTCTAAATGCCAATTGATTGAGAGATGTGTATTTTAAGAAGGTGCGCTTCATCACTTCAAGAGAGGCAGCACGAGCTCTAGGGTCATACTGACTTTGTTTGAGCCCTGATTCTACACCTTCCTCAAGTCTTCTTGTCTTTCATTGAGATAAAAATAGTACTTAACATCGTAGATTCTTTAAGAGGTTTAAATTAGTTGATATACATAAAACAGAACAGTGCCTAGCACATAAGTGGTTGCTGTTATCATTATTATTATTCAAACTAAGAGACAAAATTACATAACTTGAGTAGAATGACAGCAATCCTAAAGCTCTGGAAGGATGTCGTGGCATTGCAAATAAGGCATCCATTGACACAGGAGTCTCCTGAACAATCTTAGCGAGCTAATAAAATATATAAGGACGGCCCGCTTCCACCATGTCACACGTCAGTAAATCGGGTGTCTCCAGTTTGAAAACAAACAAGAATTGACCATCTTTTCTTAAATGTATGTTAATCTGGTGTCAGAAAATTATTATCCTAGACCTTTCAAAAGGTCACATATTTAACCACTTAAAAATGCAAGGTAAATATTTTCTGTGGGGAAAAGCATTCACAACTCCAGAATATTTGATGAATAAATGAATGGCTGTTGATCTTGAGGGTCTCTTCCAAATTTGTGAGAAATGAAGTTGTAATAGGCTCATCTTTGCTGGTCTTTCTTGGTATTGAAAAGTTTCATCTCCTCACAAGCAAGGTTTAGTGCTCCTGTGCTTGAAATTAGGAAGTAGACTAGTGAAATTTATTTCAGTGCTGTAACACTAGTATTTTCCTAATAAAAACCAACTTGTGGGGAGTTCCCTGGCTGTCCAGTGGTTAGGACTCGGTGCATTCACTGCCATGGCCCAGGTTCAATCCCTGGTTGGGGAACTAAGATCCTGCAAGCCATGTGGCACAACCAAAAAAAAAAAAAAAAAATTTCTGTATCCTCCTAACTCCCCAGATCCAAAGACTCCTCCCTCCCTAGTAGGGAGAAATCGGAATTTTGGTCAATTTTTTACTATTTTCCTTATGTCTTAACTATGACTGATAAAAAGCAAGTCCACTCGAACTTTACTTACTGAAAAGTAATAGAAGTATGGAAGTTGAGAAATTACTATCAAAATGCAAAATAAGGGACTTCCCTGGCACTCCAGTGGTTAAGACTTCGCCTTCCAATGCAGGGGGTGCGTGTTTGATCCCTGGTTGGGGAGCTAAGATCCCAGATGCCTCGGCACCAAAAAACCAAAACATAAAACAGAAGTGGTATTGTGACAAACTCAATAAAGACTTGAAAAATGGTCCACATCAAAAAAATCTTTTAAAAAAAAAGCAAAATAAAAGATTGACCCAACCAAAATAAGGTAAGCTAATGCATAAATGGAAAATAATGTTGTACTGGTTCTTCTACCTTTTTGCAACTTCAGTGAAACATAATTTCCAAACTCACTTGAGGGTATCAAAACTCTTCGATGGCTAGATATCAAATAGTGTCAGTGAAGTCAAGTGATGGGTATAAACTGATTTTAGAAAGAACACATGAGGTTTTATTAGTGGATGCATCAGACGTGCAGTAGAGTACAGTGCTTCAGCAAATGGTCTCTAGAACCAGGTAAACCTGGATTTAAATCAAAACTACTCGTCAGCTTGTCAGAGTGAACAAGTTACTTCCCAAATAGTCAAGTTCCTTTATCAGCAAAATGGAGATAATTACCCACCTTAAAGTTTGTTATGAATGTGAAACGAGATAAAATATATGTGAGGCGGTTAACACATGGCTAGCATGCAGTGAGCATTCAATATGTTTGACAACGTTAGAAGCTGTTGTTTTTGAAGCAGTATGAGAAAGATATTTTGAATGCAACTGAAAATCCAAAGCATGTTGATGACATTAGTGAAAATAAGATTTTTTTTAAGGCAAGAAATATCCTTTGATAAAGTTGCTTTGGTCTTCGATTTTATATAGCAACACTTGCCTCCAGAGATAAAGGGTCAAAGAGAAAGTACAAGTTTTCAAGCCTATTTCCATCATGGCCACTGTGAAGCTAGTGCCCATTCAGCCCTAAGTTCCAAATTATCTGAAACTTAGAATAATAAATGATATTTATAATTATCCTAGTCATCAAGAAAAAGTTAAATGATTTCAGTGGCTTTTGTAAAAGGTAGGAAAATATATACCATATATATGTTAAATTTCAGTTCTGTTAACTGTCTAGAACATTCACTTCTTTCAGGCTAATTATTTCCATGAATATGTCTACTCTTGGCTATTCTAAAATATTGCCTCTTAAGGTTGTACTTGCTTTAATTTAAATTATAATTACTTCAGAAGTGACCTAAGGATTTACAAAAATGGAATAAAGTTGAAGTAAAACCATTAATTCAACAAAAATCTTCTGAGTATCTTACTCAATGCCCAATGCTGGTATATATAGTAAATGCTTACTAAATGTTAGAAAGAATGGATGAATGAGTAAACGAATGAAAGAGTAATGTGTGTAGGATATAGCATTATTTTAAGAGTGAAGGCTCTGGGACCAGACAGTTGGGTATGAATCCTGGCTCTTCTACGTACTATCTTGTCTGTGCACAGACCTTGGACAAGTTACTTAGCCTCTCAGTGCCCAGTTTTCTCATCAGTAAAATTGTGATGGTATTAACGGTTTCCTCACTGGATTGTTTGAGGATTATGTAAATGAAAATTAACAAACCATTTATAACAGTGACACATAGTAAGCACTGGTAATTATTTGCTAAAATAGAATAAAAAAGAAATATTAACTGTAATTTTAAAGGTAAAACTTATACATGAAATGCCAACACTTTAAAGTCATGTACTACTAATTTAAAATTTCTAGGAATGAAGACTAGCTTGGTAACTCAATTGTAGCCAACTGATACTGACTCTGCCCATATATCTCATATGCAGGCCTTTCCTTCACAGGTTGGTGACCTAGGAAAAGGGGGAGGGTGTCTGAATACAGTCTATAGTAACACTCACACATTGCTACATCAGATCACATCTTAGCCCACCTAGCCCAAGATTCCATAAGCAACAGTAAATATTCTCTCTTACAAATTGAAAAGGTATTTAGCTTAGTTAAAACAGGTGAAACAGGGAGGGTCTTCTGAGTCTGATGAAATGACAGCTCATTGGTTGTACCTGGGAAGATGCCCAGATGCGCCAATTTTAGGAGTGGGAATGATCTAGCACGAAATTTCCATTCTCCCCAGTTACCATCTGATCAGAAGGTCATACAGCTAACCCGGGCAAGAATGTGTTTATCCAGTTTTGAGGAGGGTGTTTAGAAGTTCCTCTGTGCTGGTGAGTTGGATATTTGAGTATCAAACAATTTCCAAGGGCCTTTCCAAGGGTAATTGCTTTTCAAAATGTTACCAAAATGCTACATTTTAAATAGTCAAGTAATAGGTCATTTTATCTTCTAATCTTTGAGGAATTAAGATATAAAAATAATCTTTCTCTGACATAACAGAATAAGTGGTACTATTTAGTCAGCTGTGCCCTATTTCATTAAAATTTTTGTTTATTTGATATGCTAGGCTAAATTTAGAGTGGCAAAACATCTTAAAATAGAGTGTTTTCACCTGTTTTAAATAGCATGGCTAAATGTCTTCAATTTGTAAAAGAAAAAAATGTATTTTTTTTTATAAAATCTTAGGCTACACGGGCTAAAATGTGATCTGATGTAGCAATTCCTGAATGTTACTCCATTCTAGATCCAAATACAATTTCTTCCTTAAGTTATGTCTTACATCCCTACTTTAAAAAACAACTGAACAACAAAATGATACATTCTAGACTAGGCTGGTTTATGTAGAGACAGAACTGAGACTTAAGAACAAGATTGTATAACAAGTAAATAAAAATATTTGCCGACATCTCACTGTATGCTTTAACTATCCGCACATCGTTGAAGATGTAAGCTAAATATAATGGAAGATAAAAGGATTAGTTTAAGTGGAAGAAAGAAGGAATCTGCTCCAGATTAGTGAAATGCTTTCAGTATCAGCATAGAAGCAAAAATGAGTGCAGTGTCCGGTAACAGCATGGTCTGCATGGGATGGAGGACTGTTGTGAAGTGTACAGATGGACAGAGGAGATGAGTAGCATTCTTAATGTATTATCTGCAATTCTTTATTATTTGGTGTCTTTAGCATTTACTTGACACTTACCATGTTTTGCCCAGGGTTATATGTTGTCTTTATGCTTCATTTAGCAAACTGAGTTATAAGTGGTTTTAGAACAAATGCCGTGTCTTATATTTCTTTATAATTGGCATAGTATTGACTCCAGTGTCTTGTACGTAGTGTGTATAAAAATAAATTAATTGACATCTATCTATTTCTAAAACATTTATTAGGAAGTTTTGTTTTCTTTATCATCAGCAAATATTTACTGAGCACCAAAATGATTTATGGAACTTACTAGGATTAGGATTTAATTATCCCTACATTAGGATTTAATTATCCCTACATTACTAGGAGCATTCATTCATATAATGAATTTATTGAATTCACTTATTCAATGAATTCTTTCTTTAGATCTATTTAGTGCCAAGTATCAGGTACTGGGCTGCTGAAATACACTGAAAAATGAACTATCTGAGTTCCATTAGAGCAAACAATTTCAATATAATTTATATAATGGAAATATAATAAAACCCTGAGAAAACACTATAATTGGCATCCGAAAGTCCATGATGTCAAATGTAATGTTGGTTCATGAAATGATGTGCACCCTTGACTTTCCAACTTAAGCAACTTGGTGAATAGTTATACTCTTTACTGAAACAGGGAAGACTGAAGGAGGAATATATTTGATAAAAAAGATTAAGTTCAGTTTGGGACACATCAAATTTGTGATATCCTGTGTGACAAGTAGGTGATTGGGTAGATAGTGCTGGAGTTCAGAAAAGTAGCTTAGTTAGCTAACTTAAGCTTAGAGATGTTTGGCATATATACATATATATGTTTGTGTATGTATGTGTGTTTATATATAGGTGTAAATATTTGTGTATATATATTATTTTTAAGGTAAGATAATTTCTTCTGATAGTTTCATTTTCTCTATGAAGTGTTAGGAAAAGGTTTCTGCTAAGAGCAAAGCAAAAGGGTTTGAGTAGCAGGAAGGAGTGCGGTGGTTATTGTGGAGAGTGGGGAGCAGGTGTGAAGAGTAACCTTTGTGGCTGATGACAGTGAATTATAATGGAACCAGTGTGTCCTACTGAATTTTGTTTTCTCAGCAATGCTCAAGCGTTGAGATGTAGGCATAGAAGAAATACATCGTAGCCTTCATCAAAAGGTTCTGCCGGTTGGATGCCATATAAAGAGGGATACTGAAAAAGTTGAGGGAATTTGCAAAAGAGTGATTGAAATGATAGGCTATAGAGTCTAAGCTAGTTAAATGTAAGTAAAGATGAGGGGGCTGATAATTGGCGAAAAAGTGAAGAAATTAAAGCTCTCGTAATACTGAAAAGTGAGAATACCTGATGAAATGAGCTAGAAAGAAAGGAGATAGAAAAGCCTCATAGCAAATTTCTGAATAAAGTTGGGATATTATTTTCCCCATTTTACATAATAGGGCAGCTGAGACACAAACTACTTTGATTACGCAGTTATAGCGTGAGTCGTACACTACATCTTAAATGTGAGTCTCCTGGTTAAATTCAATTGGCTTCCCAGTAGATAATTATTTTTCTTCCTAGATATGCAAATCATAGATATTCTTTGTTCAAGACTAGGAATCCTTGCCCTTAATAGAGTTGAAATACATATGTCTAAATAAGTATCAAAATAGAAAAATAGATTGTTCATTTTAGTGCATGTGTCAGCCTCATCTTTGTAATAACTGTTTGCTGAATATTCTTTTACTGCTTTATATTTTCACTTTCAATGTATTTATTTTACCTTTTGAGTGTCGTATTATAGTTGTTATTTTTAGTATTAAGCTTAATATTTTGTCAGTGATAGCATTTGATTGACTTTATAAGGTTTTTGCACTAGTCCATTTTATTCACAGCACAGCAGTAATTTCATAATTAATATCAAAGGGAAATGATAATTTACATAGGAAACTACACTTCATATCAAATATTTTTGCTGAAATCTATCTATGCCATTTTAAACCAGTTATCTAGAGCTGCAGCATCCAATAAAAATATAATGTGAGCCAAATTTGTAAGTTCAGATATTTGAGTAGACACATTAAAAAAATTAAAACGAGCAGGTGAAATGAATTTAATAATATTTTTTATTTAATCTAAAATACCCAAAATATTCTCATTTCAAATTTTAATTTATATAAAAAGATGAACACATTTTATTCTCTTGGGGGTTTACTAACACTTCTAAGCCTTGTGTATATTACAGTGTATAATATATCTAAACAGTGTGTATATGACACAGCACGCCTCAGTTTGGAGGAGGCACATTTCAAGTGTTCATAAGCCACATGTTGCTAGTGCCCATAGTACTGGGCAGTGAGATCTAGAGCCTTCAAAAAGTATAATCAAGCAAAGTAATACAAAGTCAAGCTCTGTGTCTATTTCTCCGGACAAAAGCATGGTTTAAGAAATCTTGGTAAGGAAAGATACATATTTGTTAGAAGAAAGAAAAATAGTTCTGTTTTAAATAAATAGACTTTCAAATTGCTACAAATTTCTGGTCCCTTTTAGAACAACTTTATTGGTAAATCCTCTTTACCATAATTTTTTTCATTAAACTTTTTATATATGCATACTTGCAAAAATATGTATATATGGCATAATTGTGTTTATTTAGATAAATTTGACTCTAAATGACTAATGATAAATCTTGGGCAATTTAATAGTTTCATGGTGTATTAATCTATAATGTAATCATTCAAAAGTTCTGAGGATTTATAATTTCCATTTATGGAACATAAGAATTTTTAAGTATAAGGATTTAATCCTGTAGAATGTAATAAATGTTACATTTTAAATTTATATTTTTACATTTAAAATTTAGGGTTTCCACTTAATGACAGTTAGCAACATTATTGGTTTCAACATATAAATTCAAAATCCTATAATAAAATAAATATTCAGTGTAACATGAAATATAATATAAACACATCTGTTTTTATATATGTATATATAAATATATATATATTTATATATGTATATATATATGCTTATAACTGAATACTGTAAGAAATGTCAAGGTGAAAAAAAATACTTTGTATTCTCCTTTGTGCGTGCAATTCATTATTCACTTATTCAAACATGAGTTGAAGTGGCAGGTTATGTTCATTAAAGAAAAGAACTTAATACTAGATAAATATCCATGAAAGCAGAAGTAGCCAATAAATAAACTGCAGGAGAAGTATGTTTGAAACACGACATTTACAAATTGCTTAAATTCTATTTATCTTTATTATTTCATTTTGGTGAATAGATATTATCTACGTTATTTTCTAGGCTTTGGCTTCTCAAAGTTCATTTGAAAATGAAAGTGTATTCGTTTCATAAAGTAGCTAAGTGCAGTGGAGGTAATAATATCCTTGAATTCATTTTTGTTGTTAGTTTTCAACACACACTTGAGAAAATAATACTTTAGTGTTTCATGTGAGCACTTTTGCCACAAATGGCCCAGGTTACAGTGGAGACCCCAGGCATTATTTTAAAACCTGGACTCTAGCAGTGGACAAAAGAGATAAAGTTCTTGCCCCATACAGCTTCAGGTGGAAAGGCATAAAATAAAAAGATGAGAAAACTAAAGTTCAGAACAGGTTAAGAAGTATGCTCAAAGTCATGAACTCTTAAATGATAGAAATAGGATAGAAACCCATGTCTGACTGACTGTGAACCTAAACTTACATTTCACCTCTTAATGAAATTGCCACATTTTGTTGCCTTGAATAGATCACTGATATTGTTGAAGTACATATCTACCTAAGAATCAAATATAAAACTTTTCCTTTGAGGGACCATGACCTAAGCTTAAGAGACTCTGAAAAGTAGAAGAACTACCTCCTTACCCCAATATAAAGAATTAGGCCCATTTCAAATCTAATTTGCTTTTCTTTGAAGCATGTTGAACAGTAACTCTCTTAAAATACCTTATTTTTTGGCAAGCAAAATGTAAAACACCTAAAAAATCATTTTGTTGATTACTCCAACTGAAGAAAGTGTATAAAATACTGACACTTAGAGAAGCATAGATTTATTCTTGACATTCACACTGTATATTTTGCTTTGTTTGTTTAATGAGGGCAAAGATGCAATACTTAATACCTCACATTTATGTCAGAAATTCTAAATATTAAAGAAAGCATACTTTAGCTCAGAAAAATTTAGTAATGCTTCTTTTTTTTTTACACTGCATGGTTTTACCATGTTGTTCTTTGTCTTTCAGTTTTATAATAATTGTAGGAAAACTTCAAAAACCATGCACGAAACTAAAAAATGTCCACCTAACTTCTCTATGTTAGCCCCAATTCCAGTGGATTTTCTAACCTTAAAAGACTAGCATTGTGTGTACCGAGACATGGTTCCAGAACAGAAATTCACAATCTTTGTAGAACTGATTGACTTGGAATCTAAAGGGAAAAAATAAGTTTAGATTTCTAAGAAGCTGAAGGCTTTCCTCTAAATGGTTCCAAGGAAGATTCAGTGTATATGACCAAGGACATCTTGTCATATTACTGTCATTGTAATCAGTGAAGGAGATTATAATCTTTCTGTTCTTGATGATTTCTGAGTGACATGTAAAGCAAGCTTATACTTGGTTAATGATGACTGGAACATTATCTACATGCATAAATACAAGCTAAGCAAATATACTAAATTAAATCATGTATTTGCACATTTTTACATGAGAGAATAATAACATTTTCCTTAGGGTGAACAAAGAGATAATGTCGGGAATTTGAAGACATTCGGTTTATCAACACTGCATTTAATCAAAGAGAAATTACCAGTATTCAGTAATACTGAATACCAGTAACCGTGGTTCTTGACAAGAAGTATTGTTATTTTACTGGGCCCGTGATGGTCGGACAGATATGGCCACAAGAGGAGACACAGAAGGGGCTCAGGAAAACAAAGTTTATAATAAACTTTGTCCCAAGAAACAGGAGGCATGCCACTCCAAGCAGAGCCATGTGGGAAAGCAGCAGGGTAGGTCAGGAGGCAGAAGGGGCAGGAGTGAGAGAAAAGTCAAGGACAGACCTTTATTGGGGGGGCAAAAAAAGACAAGCTAGGGCAGAGTAAACAGTTGAAGATTAGCTAGTTTGAATAATTTCTGCAGGCTGGGCTTTGGGTTATAGGGGTGGTCTCTAGTTGCTTTGTACCAGACCCTGGAATGATTTAGGGCAGGGAAATATTGTTTTGGTGTAAATGGGCCAGATAGAAGAGGTTTGTCTCTGGATTTGGCTAATTTGCATATCAAAGGCATGCTCCAGGCTGAGCCCTTTACTGTCTCTAAGAATTGGCTTGCACCTGAAGGGGTGATCTCTCCCCAGCCAGGAAGGTTTTTAAATTGGCAAAACATCATAATATCTTGAAAATAAAAAATATAATCAGTACACATACACGTGCATGCACACGCACGCACGCACACTTTATTTTAAATGTTTTTTTTGGAGTATAATTGCTTTACAATGGTGTGTTACTTTCTGCTTTATAACGAAGGAATCAATTATACATATACATATATCCCCATATCTATTCCCTCTTGCATCTCCCTCCCTCTCACCCTCCCTATCCCACCCTTCTAGCTGGTCACAAAGCAAGGAGCTGATCTCCCTGTGCTATGCGAATGCTTCCCACTAGCTATCTATTTTACATTTGGTAGTGTATATATGTCCATGCCACTCTCTCACTTCGTCCCAGCTTACCTTTCCCCCTCCCCGTGTCCTCAAGTCCATTTTCTAGTAGGTCTGTGTCTTTATTCCCGTCTTGCCCCTAGGTTCTTCATGATTTTTTTTTTTTTTTTTTTAGATTCCATATATATGTGTTAGCATACGGTATTTGTTTTTCTCTTTCTGACTTCATTTGGTATGACAGACTCTGGGTCCATCCACCTCATTACAAATAACTCAATTTCGTTCCCTTTTATGGCTGAGTAATATTCCATTGTATATATGTGCCACATCTTCTTTATCCATTCATCTGTCGATGGACACTTAGGTTACTTCCATGTCCTGGCTATTGTAAATAGAGCTGCAGTGAACATTGTGGTACATGAGTCTTTTTGAATTATGGTTTTCTCAGGGTATATGCCCAGTAGTGGGATTGCTGGGTGGTATGGTAGTTCTATTTTTAGTTTTTTAAGGAACCTCCATACTGTTCTCCATAGTGGCTGTATCAGTTTACATTCCCACCAACAGTGTATGAGGGTTTCCTTTTCTCCACACCCTCTCCAGCATTTATTGTTTGTAGATTTTTTGATGATGGCCATTCTGACCGGTGTGAGATGATTCCGCATTGTAGTTTTGGTTTGCATTTCTCTAATGATTAATGATGTTGAGCATTCTTTCGTGTGTTTGTTGGCAATCTGTATATCTTCTTTGGAGAAATGTCTATTTAGGTCTTCTGCCCATTTTTGGATTGGGTTGTTTGTTTTTTTGATATTGACCTGCATGGGCTGCTTGTAAATTTTGGAGGTTAATCCTTTGTCAGTTGCTTCATTTGCAAGTATTTTCTCCCATTCTGAGGGTTGTCTTTTCGTCTTTTGTTTATGGTTTCCTTTGCTGTGCAAAAGCTTTGAAGTTTCATTAGGTCCCATTTGTTTATTTTTGTTTTTCTTTCCATTTCTTTAGGAGGTGGGTCAAAAAGGATCTTGCTGTGATTTATGTCATAGAGTGTTCTGCCTATGTTTTCCTTAAGAGTTTGATAGTGTCTGGCCTTACATTTAGGTCTTTAATCCATTTTGAGTTTATTTTTGACACACACACTTTTAGACATTAATTTTTTAATACCCACTAAAATTGAATTAAGAAATACAAAAAATTTTCACTTGGAGCTTTGTTGTTTAGATATTTTTAAATATCTGTAATCATTGGCCTGTCAGTATGTGCTATTGATGAAAGAGCTCCTTCTTGGCTTTTTATCTCTAAGCCCAGAACCCTCATTTTCTCCCGAGCAAACAAGGACCTGGTAACTGATAACAACACTGTCTCAGAAAGCACAATGTGCTCTTCTTCATTGACAGTTCCACATCCTATGGCCCAGTCTCCTGAGCCCTGCTATCTGTTAAAGAGGACAGATGGTAAAAATGGCTATCTTTTCTGATAACAAAGGCTTTACTATAGCAATAATGCAAAGCTCACTAAAAGAATAATGTGTCAGGTGACATGATGCCACAAATTCTAAGAACTTGGAACAGTGGAAGTTATTTGTGGTTCTCTACAAATTATTTTACCTGACTCCCACACATGCTAAGAAAGATAAAAGGGCAAGAAACAACTTCTTTTTGCTCAGTTATTGTCAGGCAAGTATAAGGAAAACATTGACAACTTCAATAAAGCAACCTTGTTTCTAAATATAAAGGAATAATGTATGGATAATATATATTTGGCCTCTTGAAAAAAATTCTAGAACGAGTTTTTGGTTTTGTTAATCCTTTGGGACTCCAGAAATTCTGGTAGATCCTTCTATATGAATTTGAAAGATTGATTTTAATTAGATATGGGAGTTTTATAGATAATAATTAAATTTAATCAAGATTTATAAGTTTAAAGTATGTTTGATGCAATGTGATTACAAATGATGCAATGTGATTACACAAAGTAGAGATTTTTTTTTTAACTTGGATTTGATTTGTAATCAAGTTTTTGAAAAAAAATCTGAGTATCCACTAGTTTTCAAAATATGGAACTAATGTACTTTGTACTTTAGAGTCTGAGGAATTAATATCCTTAATCTATAGCCATTTATACATTTTGAAACTCAACATGTAGTGATTTTATTTAGGTTAAAGTTACAGTCCAATAATATTTTCGTATCATAGTTTAGCTTTCAGTGTTATTTTTAGCAGCATAATGTGAATTTTTATGTAGTGTAATCATTTCAATAGTGCAGAATATTCATTATTTGTTAAATACTCTACAAAACTTGGTACTCTGATTATAGTGCTGGATGATTAGCAAGAATAAATCAAGTTCTCAGTTTTTGGGGTTTTTTTTCCCACCAAATTTTAACAATTAGTGTTCCTTTGATATTAGTAAGAATGGTGAAAAGTGTAAACTGATCCTTGAAGTAATAGGCCAGTGAACATACCTTCTGATAATTTGTCATGTACTTTTTCATGTTATTGAAAGTACTATGTAATCATGTGATAAAATCAGAAAAGCTGACATGAAAATGAATTAGAGGGAAGTCTATTTCTGCCTAAAATATTTACATATAGAAATAGTGAGGTTAGTTGAAAAGTACAGGTGAAACAATAGAAAAATTTAAGGAGATTATACACACATTGAATTGATGGGTTAGAATTATGGAATTCTGGAAACTTGTGAAGGGAGACATGTTATTGCTTAAAATACATATATCAAGGGAAATCGTGGGGAACAATAGGCAAAGCTGAATTAAAAAGAAAAAGAGGGCTTCCATGGTGGCGCAGTGGTTGAGAGTCCGCCTGCCGATGCAGGGGACACGGATTCGTGCCCCGGTGGGGGAAGATCCCACATGCCGCGGAGCGGCTGGTCCCATGAGCCGTGGCCGCTGAGCCTGCGTGTCTGGAGCTTATGCTCCGCAACGGGAGAAACCTTAAAATTTCAAAGAGATTAATTTTAAAAACCACGTTAACGGGGGTATTATAGTCATAAAAATTTGGAGGTTAAAAGTACCTTAACAATGATCTTTAACCTCCTCATTTGCTAAGTTAGGAAAAGGAGGACCAATGAGTAAAAGAAACTTTTCTGGTAAACCATTACCCGTGTAGTTTTGGATCTAGAAATTGTGATAAGACAGTTTTATTAAACAGATATACAGATGGGTTCCTTCTATTCCCCTTTAATAAAATTCCTCACAGCATAAAAATTTAATGTTTTAAATCAAACTCTTTCACTTGAGTTTTTAAAAAACGTTTTCTCCATCTCGAAGGAATTTCTCTATTTCAGTAGGAATTTCTCTATTTCAATAGCTGCTTTCTTAAAGGTAAATTGTGCCCTCTAAACCTCTAAATCCATAGCTTTTCTTAAATGTTCCTGCTAATTAACTCTGCATCATTTGAAAGGTTCAACTTTCTTGAAGCTCGTTCTTCTCTTGTCTTCTGTGGAATTTAACCCTATTCTATTTTTCTTATTTCTGAGAATGCATCTCTATTCACCTCAGTCACTCTTCTTTTTCCTAATCTTAAAATATAAGTATTTCTTGGA
Organism: Grampus griseus; assembly: GCF_964374135.1. Taxonomy (NCBI): domain Eukaryota; kingdom Metazoa; phylum Chordata; class Mammalia; order Artiodactyla; family Delphinidae; genus Grampus; species Grampus griseus. Next base: position 32,779,898 of record NC_139011.1, on the reverse strand, counting down.
CTGTCTTCTCAACCTTTTTCATTTCTCTCTCTTTACACTCTTGGCTTGCCTACTGAGGCCATCCTAGCTTCATCTGTCCTCTCCTGTTCAACAAATACTTATTGACTCCATCTGTTGAGCCCTGACTATTCCCTTGAACACTTGGCCTGAGTGTACAGCCTCCTCTTACTCAGCCTTTCCATCAGGAAATTCCACTGGTTCCGGTGTTGATCATTTCCTGAATCAGTACCACCTGTGCGAACACTATACTCTCTAAGGATCTCAGTTTTCTTTAAGAGTTGTTGTGAGGATTACATGAGTTAATTCATATAAAGCACTTGAAATAGCCTCTGGAATATGGTAAATGCTTACTAATTTGAACTATGATTATATCTTATTCCCAGGTCCAGATACTAAGCTGTATAGAAGGTTCCTTCCAGATAACTTTTACACTAATCTTTGCTTTCTATTAGTAATAGCAGTACAGTAGCCTAAGTTCTTATTTACTTTCCCAGTATTATTGCTATAAACTCCTAATTGATTTTTCCATAGCCAGTCTCTCCTGACTTTGTTACTCAAGACATATTAAATTGTGCTGCTGTGATAAACAACCCTGAATTCTTAGATACATAATCAACAAAAGTTCATTTCTGTCCATTATAGTCACTCAGGGGCTTAGTCTGATAGAGGCCCTGTCTTTCACAGTCCCAGGGGCAGAGGGAAAGAGAAGTTGGAGTTGAACACCACCGATTAAATGCTTCTCCGCAGAAGTGCTAGGACTCACTTCCACTAACATTTCATTTGTCTCAACAAGTCAAAAACCCAATCACTGTGTGATAGGCAGAGAGAGAAACATACACTTTTGATCTATAAAGTTTAAAATTTTTCCTTAAAGTAAGTTTCTTCAAACTCATGGCAGGGATGGGATCTGTTATTCAATTATTTGATGGAGAACTTATAAATTCAAGAGATAGTAAAGATAGATAGATAGGTAGGTAGGTAGGTAGATAGATGGATAGATAGATAGGTAGGTAGATAGATAGATAGATAGGTAGACCTAAGAGTTTAAATGGATTTATGAATGCTCAATTAATAAAGCAATCTTCCTATTCCTTTAATGATCTAGCCTTTATAAATTTGTCACTGTTTAAAGAAGGTAATTATGTTGTCTCCAAAATGTCCATTAATGATATATTTAGAGGTAAAATATTGGGCTGGATCCCAGGGCTCTTGGTGCAACCAACTATGCAATGTTCTCAGACTTGGGCCGCTCTGCTATAGTATCTGAATAGGCAGTTAAATAAGGGTAAGCAGTACTGGACATGTATTTATTCCAACACATTCAGGCCTTATCCTGTCTTGACCTCCCCTTATATTAGTATCCTCACCTTCACCCCATTCAGTTAACACTGGTTTTATAAATTTCCTCCAACAGCCAAGCTTCCTTCTACCCCTTGGTGTGTGCAGTTGCCCCCCTTTCAGTTTCGAATACTCTTCTCAGCGTGACTGGCTTCATATTCAATACTCAGCTCAATTGTCTTCTCTGCCCAGAGGCCTTCCTTGACCACCCCATTTAATGTTGTCCCTCCCCCAACTTCCTGTCCCTTGTTACCACTGTATTCTATCTTATTTTCTTCAGATCACTTATCACTATCTGAAGTTGGCATTTATTTACTTAATTATTTTCTTTCCCTACAACAATAGGAAGGAAAGCTCCATGAAGGCAGGGACATTCTCTTTTTTTCTCTGTTGTATATCTAACTCCAAGAACAGTGCCTGCCACATAGTAGGTACAAAGCAAATATCTTTTAAATGAACGATCAAATCCTGGGAGTTGATCGTTAAAGGGAGCAAACCTAAAAATAAGAAATAACTTTTTTTCTTAAAGAAATCTGTAATATAGTGGCATTTTAGGCATTAGCCAGCTGTTGGGAAAGGAGTTTTGGAGATGACCAGCCTTCTTGGTGCTCCTTAAACTATCCTAAGTGTGTAGTGACCTGCTCTGTAACCAGCAAAGCGCTGCTTCCTATCATGAGACCCAAGACTAAGGAACATTTAAACAGTTTCATTACTAATAACTATAATCAAGGCAGATGTTTTTGACAAAAAATAATTTATTGATTAGCTGAATATTCTTCCCTAACTCTGGACATCAACTTTGTGACATAGACATACACGCACATACCCTCCAACACATTTAGATACTAAGATAATACATTATAGTATGTTAATAGAATGCATTTATATACAGTACCTGCAGTAATGTTAAAAATACTAAATTTCAAATTCGCGTCATCTCCGGCAATCAAAGAATTAGCATGAGAAACTCAGTTTTTATATACTCTTCAGAGAGAGATGTTTTCTTGAATGTTTAACTTAATTAGGGTTTCTTGACGTTAGAGCTGGTCATTGGAATTTCAGTTATAAGCTAAAACCACATTCTTATGCAGCTATATTTGCATTTTACATGCTGATATATTTGCCAGTACATTAATTAAAAGGGACTGTGTCATACCATTTTTGTATCCCTATATTTGTGGGGATATATATTCAATAAACATTTGAATAAATGGTTACTACTTTACTAGCCGAAACCTGTAGATGGTCATTTGAGTAAATGGAAATATAGCTTATTAAATTGTAATATAGAATCATCATAATTTCAAACTCCACATTTTAGGAAAGAAATAACATTTAATGTAGAGAAAATGTTTAGTGAGGTGAACTTTAGATGGGAGCAGGGTTTGTTACCCTCCCTTCCCCCCTCCCATAAGGAATATGCCAGAATTCAAGGAATCGCACTCGAAATCCAGACCTCCACTCAATGCTGGCAACTGGTGCAATCGAATCTGAGTGATCATAGTGATAGGTATTCAGTGAGCTCTTGGCATCTGCCTCCAGAAACACAGGAATGGGAAGGAAAGGGAATTAAGTCTTTCAAGGTGGCATAATGTTTGTGAACTTGGCCAGTCTCACTGGGTTTTTTCCTCCTCTGTCATTATTCCTATTGTCTTCTAACTTTTAAGCCCTCTAAGCCCTCTCTAGCACCACTTACTAGCCTAAGATGTTATAAATGGTCCTACTCAAGTGTCTTTTCTGCCCCTGTGCTGCAGTTCTCATACTCCATTGTATGAGCTGCTGGGCCCTCTATACTTTATTCATAAAATTCTGTGTCACTCTAGTCTCTAATTCCTTGGGCAGGTTCTCTCGTAACCACCTTCCCAGCTCTCAATAAGATGAAATATTTTTTCATGACTGTATATTTTATTTACAGTGTTACTCTTATGCTCATACTCTCACAAACTCAGAGTTTGTCCTGTGTTTGCTGTTTATCTTAACAGCTAGACTACTCAGTTCTATTCATTCAAACCTATTAAAAATACTTTTGGCCTGTAAACTTCATTTAGCTTAATCACATAGCTCCTATAATCCCGTAAATATGCTATTTAAGTCTTTGGAGAATATTTACAAATATTTTACCTGCCTTTCATTACCTTTCTCCCAATGATAGGTGATACTAGATTTGCCCTTTAAAAAATATTTTGGGGTACAACTTTCAACAACTACAATCATGTCATAGAATAAATCACTTGTATTGGCAATTTTACACATTTCAAGAATACTAAATATATAAAGTTCTTCATTATTTTTCTAATGCCAAAAATTAGAAAACATGCATAAAACAATATTTAGAAATGTGGAAACACTGTGTTTCTTTCTGGAATTGAGCATCCTATATCAATGCCCAGTATTATTGTGTAGTAATCGCTTAGAATTAGCTTGAAAGCCATGGTACACATTTAGCCCATGGAATGAACTATGCAAATTGAATTATTTGGCCTGTTTTCGTCCTTGATTGCTCTTTTCATTTGTCTGATTGTTTTAATTTTTTTCTTGTTACCAATACCTTTTATGTTCATTTTGGAAAAAACAAAATAGAAATAAAAAGCATAACTACCAACCAGAGAAAATTAAAACTATTTACTTTTAGCTTGCTGTTCACAGTGCATCCTTTAGATTTCTTGCTATGACACTTTTTTTCCCAAAGAACATAAACATCCTGAACATATTTTATTTTTCTTTATATTCCCTTAATTCCCCTCTTGTGCAGATAACTAGTAGATCATCTATGAATCCAGGTTTCCTGAACTACCCAGTTTATCAAGAGATGTTCATTTCTTTGTATATGAATTTCTTTTCGTTTGTTTGTTTGTGACAGTGTGTCACTCTGGGATTTGAATTTACCTGTGTCCCCTAGTAGTAGGGTAAATCCCTATTTGGTATGTGTGCCAGCCAAAGCTAAGTTGCAGGTACCTGCTTCCTCTTACCCTTTCTCCCATATCAAGAACATATTTTACGTCAATAAATATTTATTTACAACAGCATTTTCAAAGGTACATTCTATTTTATTGATGAACATAACTTACTTAAACACCCTCTACTGTTGGACATTTATGGAGTTTTACCATGTGTATGTATGTGTTTTACTATTGTAATCAGTTCTGCAGTAAATACCATTCTTGCTAAATCTATGAACGTTGCCGTTTTCCCTTAGGATAAGTCCTAAAAGTAGTATTGATAGGTTAAAGGGTAGGCATGTTTTTTAAATGCTTTTGATACATATTGCCATATTGCCCTTCAGAAATCTGTCATTGGTACTACCACCAGCAGTATTGGAAAGTTACCATATTACCAGACCCTTACAAAATTTCTCTTTTAAAGTAATTGATAATGTAATGAATGGGTCTGTGCTTTCTTAACCACACTAAGCATTCCAAATGATCGCCCATGTTTACAGATTCTTTACTACAAAGTATTCCTTAAATAAAGAGTCACAAAACTATTAAAATGTTGGTTGATAGCTTGTTTGCTTGCAGTATTGTTTGCTTATAGTTTTAGGTGATGTCCAAGTGAGGAAAGTAAAGGAAACCAGTAGTGATAGCCTAGCCTCAGTCTCCCTCTCTTCAAAACACAGCACTGGAGAGCAACTACTCGTAAACTCATCCCTGGTGATCTCTAAGCTTCAAGGAGATGAGAAGTAGAACCATTTTACAAAACTTTTAGTAACCTTTTTTGTAGATAATGCATTATCAAACTTGTTAGGTTGAAGAGAAGTATACTTCTTTAAAACCAAATGGTCATTAAAATACTTATCTATAATCTGATTTATCCATTCAGTTAGTATTTTATTATATCCTGCTTAATTTTGGCCAAGTTCTTTATGCCCTTATATCCAACCATGAGAATTAAAATGCAAAAATCACAAGGTACAATATTTTGAGAGTCTATCTTTGACTTCCTTGGTAGGTAGTAGATTAGGCGGTTCTTTTAGAAAAGTATGTTTGGGGTAAAAATTCCTACATAACAGGAGTACTAGTTATTGAGACTATGGAACATATTATTTTGAAAGTCTTAGTCTCAACTAGACTTTGACTTTCCTAGACTATGCCATGCCTTTTCTGACGATAGCATACCATAAAAGTCATATGTTGCATTTTTATGTTCATTTGCCCAGAATCCATGAAACAAGAGATACTTGGGGAGCAAAATGTTTCGTAGTTAAAAGAGACCTTATGGATATTCCAGTTCAGCATGTTTAATGGATGCTTAATGGGTGATGATGGTGCTGGTGGTGGTGGTGATAATAAGGAGAAGGAGGAAGAGAATAATTTTGGGAGCTCTTAAGTGTTTCCCATTCCGCTTAGTGCTTTACTTAGGTTTTTTCATTTATTAAATGAGGAAGTTAAGTTTCAGAAAGGGAAACAACTCTCCCAAGATCAGTCAGTAAAGCCAAAGATCAAACCCAGATTTCCTGGCTCCCAGTATAGTCCACTCTCCATTACATAGTGCTGGCTATATGAAAAACCAGTTTAGACATTTGAATCTCAGAAGTTTTAAAATTTATAATTATAAATATCACTTCTATTGATGCTGTTAAGTATTTACATATATAATACATGTTGAAGGGCTTTAACCTTATTTTATCTATTGTCCATATTCCCTAATATTAATTTTTATTTACTGAATTTTTACTTTAGACATATTATCCCTATTCTTTAATATAATAAAGTACAATAAGATATTCTCTTATAAATGAGGAACCTGAGAGTCAAGTAGAGCAATTAACGTTTCTAAAGGAAGTCAGTTAAGTAGCGGCAAATCTGGGATTTAAGCCCCCATCTGTTGCCTCCAAAACTCTTTCTACTTTACTCTATAGTTGCTTATTGAAGAATAGCAAAATTAAACAAGCTTGGAAATGATTGATTTGGGGCATTGTGGAAGTGTTATACACTGTCTCCTCTCTTTCTCTCTTGTTTATTTATGCCTCATTTCTTCTTAAAACTAATGTGAAGTAATGTGAATAGTACAATTTACTGTCTTTCTTAAAAATTTCATACTGAGGAAACGAACATAGGTTAATAAAGGTAACATGTGTTGAGAATTCCCTGGTGGTCCAGTGGTTAGGACTCCATGCTTCCACTGCCGGGGGCCCAGGTTTGATCCCTGGTCCTAACCTTTCAGTAGGTTTTACTCTAGGATAGAGGGGAAAAAATATTTTAAACATTTTAAAATGTTTAAAAGATTATTGCCTTCTGACCATATTGTCTAGAAAACTGGTAATGTTTCTTTCTTTCAAATGAATGCAAGAGGAAAATCTTTTCTTCATTTTTGGAATATAAACTTATCTCAGTATATGAAAGTGTAAAGTGAAATAAATTATTTTTAATTCAAAACTAATGAAAACGTCAATCCCTGTTAGAAAATTTAACAGCTGTTAGAAAAATCTTATTAATAAAATGAGAAAACTGAAAGAGCCACTCTTGGCAATAGAAGCTGTAATTTTTGCCATTTTTTGTAAAATTTCCCCACTCATCAAATTTCTCTTTGAAAGCTATAGTAAAGCAAATTCGAGAAGAATGCTTTGGAAACTTCTTTCATATGTTATATGGCTGCCTCAAAGTGTATTCCTCTTGCAGGACAGCATATTCTCTTAAATGAGCCCACTGATTTTTCGCAAATATTTTTTTCCTGTGACCACGCAAACCAGTGCCTTCTTTGAAAGCAGAAAGGAAATCATGTCTGATCTTGGATAGTTACGTTAAGGTTGGCCCTGAATAGTAAAACCCATTCAAGACCATGGTATTTGAAAATTTTTGAGTCCTAAAAATATGTCCCACTAATGATATAATTGAATTATACTCCAGATATTTCATCTAAAATACCTTTTCTGTCTTTTCCTTTTTACTCTTGTCCTCACTTTTAATGATCCGTCGGCCTACAGTGTCTTTACGTCCAAAATGCAAAGCAGACAAATGGGCATCTCAGGGAAGAACATGACTAAAAGCACCAGCATCAGCGGAGACATGTGCTCGCTGGAGAAGAATGATGGCAGCCAGTCTGACACTGCAGTGGGCGCCTTGGGCACCGGCAGCAAAAAGCGGCGCTCTAGCATTGGGGCCAAAATGGTAGCTATTGTTGGTCTCTCCCGGAAAAGCCGCAGTGCTTCTCAGCTCAGCCAAACGGGTAGGCATTTTTATGTTACTCTTTTGACTTCCTAATTGAGTTGTAATTAATTAAAATACATATTCTTTTCTCTTATTTATTCTCAGTAATGTGTAGATGATGACATGTTCCAGAAGGAAAGGGGCATATTTTAAACTAGTTAACTTTTCCGAAAATATAACAATGACTTTGTTTTTCAGTGATCAGTGAACCTGCTTCTCAGTGAACCTTGGTTACTGTTCTTGAAATGCACTTAACGTCTTTTCTCCTCAGAGAGGAGTTAAGCTGTGGTCCTCCTGATTGTCAGTTGCTGGTCCTCTGTAAAGGTACTCTGATCTGTGAGATATTTACTTTTCTTTAGGTTCCTCAAGTTGGAACCAGCCAAGTTAATTTCCACTCCCAGCAAGTTACCGTGATGAAGATGACGCCACGTATTTTGTGTGAATAATATACTTCATTTATTGCTGACAGCCTAACTTCTTTTTCAGTCTGTAAGCAGCATTTACCAGTTGTATCAATTTTCTCACTGCAGTTTTTATTTCCCTGTTAACACTTCAAGCAGCAATATTCTCCAGCAGCAGGGATGGAGGAATTTTCTGCTGACAGGGAAGATACTCAAAGCTTTGCTACTTTAAAATTCAGTCTCGAATCACATCTGCAAAAATAAATTAGATACCACACTCCTACTCAGAAAAGCCACTGTTAGTAATTAAGAAATTTGTGAGTCAAAGCAATGGCTTTTTTCAAATGGGTGTTGATAATTAAGCATTAAGTCCCTGGTATCTTGGAAATAATAGCATATCTTCTACTTAACACACAAACGAAAGCATATAATATGGTGTTTCTTTTACAGCAAATAAATTATAGGCAAATGGATTAAATCTCATTTGTGTCTGAATACTAGGGTTCTGGTACAGAGAAGCCAGGGCGTAAATCTACAGCACAAAAGAATTTAAGGATATGTTCATTCCTGGACCCGGCTAACCTTGGTTTTACAAACTGTAACAGTGACTCTGGAATTTGAGCCTTATATAATAGTATTATTTTGAAATAATTATTTGATGGCATTCCTTATATCCTGGTTGTAACTTACTATATTTCATGTGATTATGTTAGAGTAATTTTTCACTTGGTGTTTTAAAATGTTACTTTGCATTTTAATATAGAATTAGAAATTTAATTTATGGACATAGAGATCGTATTTAAAGGATTTTTTAAATTGCTAGCATTTACACATAATTAACTGTGTTGTGCTAAAATGATAGATGTTGGCCTTTTGAAATTGAGAGGTTTTTTTCTCTCGCAGTTACAACTTTATTTATTGCATTTTTCTCTTTAAAACTTACAAACATTTGTAAACCCAAAACTGCTCTAAAAAAAGTCTATTAATCTAAAAAATGAAGAATCTAAAATAGGCACTGATAAAACTACAAGTTAGAGAATATGTGGTGTTAAATGAAATAAATAATTCTATGCATGCAGGGGTTTGAGCACTTACTATGTGCCAGGCACATGGAGAACACAGATGAATAAGAAATCATTTATAACCTGAGTTGCTTATACTCTAGTAGAAGATAGATACTTCAACAGATTGCTTCAAGATCCTATGTCAGTGGTAAAACTAGAATTACATAGAAAGTGTGCTGAGCGCTCAGAGGAGGATTGTTTGAATTCCAGGAGTGAATACCTGGAGGAGATGTTGCCTGATCCAAGGCCTGAAAAAAGAGTGATTGCTAACCAGGTAAAGGACAATTAGAAAGGTGTTCCAGATAGAAACCGTAATGACAAAGGAATGGAAGTATTACATATACAGGAATGATAGGAAATAGATGTGATTTTAACAAAAAATTTTGGACTGAATGTGGCTAGAGGCAAGGTCGATAGGTCATGGAGAGTCTCATAGATCATATTAATTTGTAGGTGATAGGAAGTTTTAAAGGGTTTTCAGTAGAGAATTGATATGGATAGATTCGCATAATATATATTTTGTAGGCCATTCAGGCAGCCATTTACTTATCTAACAAATATTTTTTGAGCATCTACCATATGCTGTATTTTAAAGAAAACATGGACAAGACGAGATCCTTCTCTTGGAGCTTATATCTAGTGGAGCTGCAATAAAGAAGTAAACCTAAGTCAGCATCTGGTAAAGAGGATGTTAGGATGAATTAGCAGAATAGTACAATATTTCAGATAAGAGATAAGATCCTGAACTAAGTGAGTCGTCAGTTATAATAAAGATAGAGAGGGGTTGATAAGTTCAAGGGATTGTTAACAAGCAAAATTAGTAGTCAGTCACCCGATTTATTCATGGGTCGGATGTGGGGAGGTGAAGGAGAGAAGATTCTAAGGTAATCCCCATATTTCTGGCTTAACATCCCTGGATGGATGGTTGTGGTGCTATTAATGGATATTGGAAGTATAAAAGAATGAATAGGTTGGGAGAAGGAGAGGTGTCAATTTAGGATACTTTGAATCTGAGATATCTATGGAACATCCAAGTAGAAATGTCTAGAACATATTTAAATAAACTCTTCTAAAGCTCGTGTCAGAACCAGAGACATAAATCTGGGAGTTATAACGTTTAGAGGTTGCTTGAAACCATGAACATGAGTGAGACTGCCCAAGAAGAACACTGCAGATAAAAGAGCAGTAGGTGAAGGCAGTGCTCTGTGGAAGATTAACCTTTTAGAATTGGACAGAGGAACAGGAGCCAATGAAGACCAAGAAGAAATTATCATGAAGAAAGGACAAACACTCTGAGAGAGTAGTATCACAGAAGCTAAGAGTATAGAACGTTTGAAGAAGATGGTCAATATTTCTCAATGATCAGTTTCATGTCTTCATAGTTTTGGCATTAATATCCCATATATCTTTCTTTGACAATATTTTTATTTAAAAATAGAGATCTGTTGACCATACACTGATTTGGTTTTTATTGTCAAAAACACTGTGATGTTAGCAGATTTAAGAAATGTAGTTTAGTTCTTTGTTATATCATATAGCCCCTTCTTATGTATATAGCATAGCAGAAAATAACGTGTTCCTTTTTGTTGTTGTCTACATTTATATTCAGTAACATTATAATTGTTAAATTTTTGATCACTCTTAAAATGTGCAGTTGCATTCCTACGTACACAACGTATAGCTTCGACCTACATTGACAATAGAATTCAGAATATCTCTCATTTTAAAGCCAGAGATTAACTGTAGAATAGCCAACAGAGATTGTTTTGTAATTACTGGACTCCAAACTTCCAGTGGGTTTCTAAATTCTGTATTTCTGTGTATATGTCTCACGTAAGGTTTTTATGTTTTCTTTTCTTAAAAATGCAGTAACAAGCTCTAACAGTGTTTAAAACTGAAATCTTCAAATTTAATACCTAAACTCTTTGATCATATGATAACATTATCTAAAACAATGAATGGATTTATGATGTTGCATCTTACAGTAGATCCTTTGTTTTGATTTTTCTGGCCTTTGCATGGAGATCTGCATGTAATTAATTTATAGTTATCATTTAATTAATGATATACCATAATATCTTCAACTTCTTAAAATGATACTCATTGTAAAAGTAAATATCATTTTACCAGTATGGATTTCAAGACCAGATAAAGACTGCTTACTTGACTTCTGAAGAGTAGAAAACTCAGCAAAATGGTATCTTTCTAAAGAATGTCGAAATTATTCTGGATTATGATTATGTAGGATCAGTAATCATACATAAACAATAATTGATGAAGGGGAAACCATTTATAAAGATATGTTGGTTAATACACATAGTAGCTAAGTCATATCTCTCTTCTTTTCCCAGGCTATTTTGTATCCTTCTTTGACTGTTGAGTGGAAACTCACCATTTTTAAAGCTTAAATATATCTTGCTAAACATCACAACCTTATAGAAAGCACATAGGGTGAATAAGGAGACTTGGATGCTATTGCTTACTCTGGGTTATATAAGATATCAAATATGGCCGCTTAAGAAAACCTGCCCAGGGGCTTCCCTGGTGGCGCAGTGGTTGAGAGTCCGCCTGCCGATGCAGGAGACACGGGCTCGTGCCCCGATCCGGGAGGATCCCACATGCCGCGGAGCGGCTGGGCCCGTGAGCCATGGCCACTGAGCCAGCGCGTCCGGAGCCTGTGCTCCGCAACGGGAGAGGCCACAACAGTGACAGGCCCGCGTACCGCAAAAAAAAAAACAAACAAACAAACAAAAAAAACCTGCCCAACATATCTGAGTCATAGAATGTTCATCTGACAGTTGTATTTAACACCTGCTGTCCTAACAGAGTTTTTATAAAGATAATACTTTAAATGTATAAGAAAATGCTTTCAGAACTTAAAAATCATTTTATAGATGTAAGCTATAAATAGCAAATTCAGCCTCATGGGGAATCAGGAATTCTATTTTAGACATGTCAATTTTGAGATGCCCATGAGACGTCTAAGGACAGTCATTATATGGTTAGTTGGATATGCATCCATATTAGGTCAAGGCTAAGCATGTAATTTGGGAGTAATCAGCAGGTAATATTTAAAGCCATGGCACTAGATAATATTACTTTGTGTAACTTGAATCAAGAGGAAAACTAAAGACAGAGCCCTGGTATATGCCAACATTTAGATATCAGGAAGAGAGTCCATTAAAGAAAACTTAAGAGAGAGCAGCCATTAAAGAAAATGAAAAAGAAGAATATGGTATCTTGGAAACCAAAGGAAGAAAATATTTTAAGAAAGCTGATCATCTCTGTCAAGTGCTTCTGGTAGTTCAGATAAGATGAAGATTGGGAGTTGACCATTGGATTTCACAAGATGGAGGAATTTGGTAAACCTTGACAAACCTTGCAATGGTGGACAAAGCCTGATTGGAGCAGGTTAACAAAAATGGGAGGTGAAGTAGAGTCCCTGAGAATAATTTCAAGAATAAAAATTAGAACACCTAATACTTATTGAGCACTTTCATGTGCTAGGCACTGTTTTAAGCACTTTACATGTAAATCATTTAAATCTTACAATGTTATGGAGCAAGAATTAATTACTATTACCCTCATTTTATAGATGAGGGAATCAAAGTAGGCAGAAGGGGAGTAACTTCCCCAAGTTTACTTAACTAGTTAAGGGTCGAAGTTGGGATTTAAATCCAGGCAGTATAGATCTGGAGACTTCGTTCTTAATTATTCTGTTATAGTCTAGACCAGCACTGTCCAATAGAACTTTTAGCAGTGTTGGCATTGCTCTATATCTGCATTATCCAATACAATATGGTAGCCAACATGTGGCTACCATACAACCAACATGTGGCTATTGAGCACTTGAAGTGTGGCTTGTGTGACTGAGTAACTGAATTTTAAATTTTTTTACATTTTTAATTTATATAATTTTAAGTAGGCACATATGATTAGTGACTACTGTGTGCAAATAAAAACAATTTCTAGGATTTTTGATAAAAAGGGAAATAAAAAAAATAGGACTATAGCTTGGAAGAAATAGATCAAAGAAGAGTTTTGGTTTTTTAATGAGAGGGGATACTTGTGGGGACAACTGAGTGAGTGAGAGAGCTTCGGATCCAGAGCTTAAGTAGAGATCAGCTGTTATAACCTGTGGCCACTCAGGAATCTCTGCTCTTTTCATCTTGTAGTAATTTCTAAGCTCACCCAGTACTTTATACTTCCTCTAATTATAATACTGAGTAACTGTAATCATTTATGTATTTGTCTATCTCTTGGCTAGACTGTTTTTTCTTATTTTGTACATCCTTCTCAGTGTCTGGTATAGTATCAAATATAGTGATCTCCGATGAAAGGCCCATGTACTCCTTTGGGGTTCATGATGAAGTTCTCTGGAGGATGGAACGAAAATGGTAGAACTTATTTTTCCTTTTAATCTAAAAGACAAAAAAGAAATTAAGCACTACCATATTTAATGTATGGCTTCACCCTAGTTTTCTCAGTTGGTCTGGATGTCAGTCAGGTGTTGCATGCCTTTCTGGAGGTGTTAGTTTCCTTAACCACAAGAAAATGGGCAAGAGGCTCACAGAGATTCCTGCAATGAAACTGGATTAAGTGTGATACTAATACTGCAACTACACAAAAATGTAGTCCTGAAACTTCTACTCCTAGTCAGGCTTTTCGTTAGCCACTGATGAAATAAACAAAGTGACACTCTAAGATCTGACAAGAAGTCACTAAAAAATCCTAAGTTCTCAGGAAAATTAATAAAATACAGATTTATATCCACTATTATTAACAATGAACTTTACCCTACATTTATACTTTATATGATCTATGGTGTTTTTGTTATGAAGTTTCTTTTTCAACTATGACATTATTAAAGCTAAGTATGAGAAAACTGAATTTGGAAGCACACCTTCGAGTTGCTCTATTTAGTAGCTGACATAGTACCAGCTGCAATAAAATATAAACCTTGAAAACTTAATACAAAAGAAGTTCATTCATTGAGCAAATATCAGTCCAATGCAGTTATTCCCAGTGGGCCGGTGGCCTGCCCTCTGGTCATTCAGAGTTTGAGGCTCTTTTCATCTCGTGGCTCTACCGTCTTCTAGGGCCTTGGGGCCCTCTGTATTCAGCCAGCACATGGGAAGTTTTTATGGGCAAGATTTGGAAATAATGAAGTCACTTCTGCCTTTATTTCATTGGCTACAACTCAGTCACAAGGCTGATGCTAGAGAATGGGAGGTTGGGAAATGTAGTCTAGGGAGTGCTCAGGAAAAAGAGGAAGCAGTTTTGTAAGCAAACCAATATTTTTAAAAATTATAATGTACATTACTTCAAACATTTTTCTTGAGAGCATAAAGCCTTATTTTACCACTTGAAATAATGATTTGCAAATATTTATTGCATTTTAATCTTTTAAAATATTTGTATGTATTTTATGTTTTCTAAAAGTAAATACATAATTTATAATTTTCTTTTTACTGAAATGGAGGTGGTCGCTCAGTGTAGTTCAGATTTGTATTTCCCTAATGATTAGTGATATTGAGCATCTTTTCATGAGCTTATTGGCTGTTTGTGTATCTTCTTTGTAGAAATGTATATTTGAGTCCTTTGCCCATTTTCTTTTTTTTTAATTGAAGTATAACTGACATACAACATTATATTAGTTTCAGGTGCACAACATGATGATTCAGTATTTGTATATGTTGTGAGATGATCACTACAATAAGTCTAGTTAACACCTATCACCTTATATAGTTACAGGATTTTTTTTCTTGGGATGAGAACTTTTAAGATCTAATCTCTTAATAATTTTCAAATATGCAATACAGTATTATTATTACAACATTATTAGTCACCATGCTGTACATTACATTCCCATGACTTGTTTATTTTACAACTGGGAGTTTGTACCTTTTGAATCCCTTCACCCATTTTACCAATACCCCCGCCTGGCCTCTAGCAACCACCAATCTGTTCCCTGTATCTATGAGCTTAGTGCTTTCTGTTTTTTTTTAAGATTCCATATGTATATCAAACAGAATGATATTTGTCTTTCTCTGTCTGACTTATTTTACTTGGCATAAGCCTGAAGGTCCATCCATGTTCTCACAGATGACAAGATTTCATTCTTTTCTATGGTTGAATAGTGTGTGTGTGTGTGTGTGTGTGTATCACATTTTCTTTATCCATTCATCCATCAGTTGATAACTTAGGTTGTTTCCCTATCTTGGCTATTATAAATAATGCTGCAGTGAACATGGAGTACAAATACCTTTTCAAGTTAGGGTTTTCATTTTCTTCAGATAAACACCCAGAGGTAGAATTGCTGGATTATATGGTAGCTCTACTTTTTAATTTTTTGAGCAACCTCCATACTGTTTTCTTTAGGTGCTGCAGCAATTTACATTCCCACCAGCAGTGTATGAAGGTTTCCTTTCCTCCACATCCTCACCAACACTTGTTATTTCTTGTCTTTTTGATAATAGCCATTCTACCAGGTATGAGGTGATATTCTCATTGTGGGTTTGATTTGCATTTCCCTGACAATTAGTGATGTTGAGCATGTTTTAATGTACCTGTTGGCCATCTGTATGTCCTTTTGAAAAAATGTCTCTTCGGATCCTTTACCCATTTTTAAATTGAATTGTTTGGGGTTTTTATTACTAGTTCTCAGAGTTCTTTATGTATTTTGGATATTAACCCCTTATCAGATATATTATTTGCAAATATTTTCTCCCATTCAATAGGTTGCTTTTTCATTTTGTTGACGGTTCCTCTGCTGTGCAGAAGCTTTTTAGTTTTATGTAGTCCCACTTGTGTATTTTTGCTTTTATTGCCTTTGCTTTTGGTATCAAATTCAAAAAATCATTGCTAATATGGATGTCAAGGGGCTTACTGTGTTTTCTTCTAAGAGTTTTATGGTTTCAGGTCTTACCTTCAAGTCTTTAATCCACTTTGAGTTAATTTTTGTGTATGGTGTAAGATGGTGGTCAGTTTCGTTCTTTTGCATGTGGCTGTCCAGTTTTCCCAACACTATTTATTGAAGAGACTGTGCTTTCCCCATTGTATATTCTTGGCTCCTTTGTTGTAAATTAATTGACAAAAATGCATGGGTTTGTTCCTTGGCTCTCTATTCTGTGCCACTGATCTATGTGTCTGTCTTTATGCCAGTATTATACTATTTTGATTACTATTGCTTTGTAATATAATTTGAAGTCAGAGAGTGTGATGCCTCCAACTTTGTTCTTCTTTCTCAAGTTTGCTTTGGCTATTTGAAGGGCCTTTTGTGGTTCCATACAAATTTTAGGATTGTTTATTTCTGTGAAAAATGCCATTGGAATTTTGATAGAGATTGCATTGAATCTGTAGATTGCTTTGGGTAGTATGGACATCTTAACAATATTAATTCTTCCAGTCAATGAGCACAGAATATCTTTCCATCTATTTGTGTCTTCCTCAGTTTCTTTCACCAACGTCTAATAGTTTTCAATGCACAGGCCTTTAACCTCTTTTGTTAAATTTATTCCTAGGTAATTTATTCTTTTTGATGCAATTGTAAATGGGATTGCTTTCTTAATTTTTCCTTCCTGTTAGTTCATTATTAGTGTATAGAAACCCAATTTCTAATTGGACTTTATTTTGTTGTTGTTGAGTTGAAAAATATTTTTTATGGCAAAAAAATATAAACCTGTTTTTTAGATTCTTAAGGGTCATCTGTGTATTAACATTTTATATATAACTTATTTGAATTTGTCTGAATCCCATTGGACTTCAAATCCTTGATGGAAAGAACTATATCTCATTCATTTTTATATCTATGGTACCTAATGATAGCTGGTATCTACTAAATACTCAATATTTTTTTGAATGAATGAATGAACAATTCAGTGCATCTTTGTTCTAGACAAGAAAAAAAACTATATTCCTCCAGATGTTAAACTGCTACACTGGAGTTTTAAAAGCTATAAATGATCATATAAATATATGTCAAATATTTCTTATTTCTCATCTCATATTCTAGTGTTTTGTTATTATTTTTTATGGAAAGAATAACAGAGCTCTTGAAAGATATTGTTATGGAAGTATCCACTTACATCTACAAATTATCTTTCATTATCCCTTCTCAAGCCTAAATATTATACTCTTAATCAAATTATTAAAAATTTGCTAATGAATTCTTATGGTATTTTAATAATTTCCCTAAAGCACAGACATTACCATGCATTTATTCATCTCATTAAGTAAACATTTTTATCACTCTTTGCAAGGAAGGCATCTTAGTGGGTGCTGTGGAAGACAAAACTTAACAAAATGGAGTCCCCACTCTCTCATAGCTGTTATACTCAATCTTAAAATCTACTAGAAGAGATGAGTTGTAGGCTTGAGTAAATATAAAGCAAATTGGAACATGATGAGGGCAAGCAAGAGGTAAAAAGAATATTCTATAAGGGAGTGTAACAGAATGGAGAAAAGAGATTTTAGAGTTTTAGATACTAGAGCCCATCTCTGCTACATGGGCATGTTACTTAACCTCTCTAAACCTCCATTCTCAGCTGTATAAATAATGGAATCTGTCTTCCTACCTCATGAGGTTGTTATGCGCACTTATGAAAGCATGTAAAACGTTGTCCAACAGTTCTCAATAAATGGTGGCTGCGACTGTTAATATCATTAACAGTTTAACTGTTATTGTTAATATTATTATATTATCATTAGTATAGCAGTGGAAATGATTACTTTCAACACTGATGCCAAGGTGACAGTTGATCTGAGCCTTGAATTTTAAATGTTGTTTAAACTTGTGAAGATGCCGGGAATAGGCATGGATATTTCAGACATGGGCAATATTAGACCCAGAGACATGGAAATGCAGTTTTTGTATGAGCAGAGCAAAGAGTAGTTGACACTTAGTGGGAGATGACACGAGCAATATAGGTTGGGGCACGATTACAAAAAACTTAATGTCAGGCCAAATAGTTCAGACCGTAGAGTTGGCAGTAGGGAGCTATTGCAGGATTTGGAGCAGGGTCATGACAATCAGAGCTGGAAAGATTTTGTCAATAAAGGCTTGAGATCAAAAATAAGAGACAGTTTTATTAGTTTAGAGCAGAGATGATGCAGGCCTAATCAATGGTGTATTAGTTTTCTGTTACTGCCATAAGAAATTACCAAAAACAAACTTAGTTACCTAAAACAGTGGAAATCTACCACTCTGTCCGAAGTCTAGGTGATCTTGGCTGGTTTCTCTTCTCTGTGTCTTACAGGACCAAAATCAAGGTGTCATCAGTATTGGGCTTTTATTTGAAGGCTCAAGAGAAGACTCTTTCTCTAAGTTCATTCAGATTGTTGGCAGAATTCTGTTCCTTTCCTTCATAGGACTAAGGTTTCCATTTTCTTTGACACATGACCCCCTTCATCTTCAAGCCGACAATGTCACATTGAATCTTTCTTGTGCTTCTAATCTCTCTGAGTACCCATTCGGCTGCATCTCTCTAGCCAGAGGAAGCTCTCTGCTTTTAAGGGCTCATGTAATTAGATTGGGCCCACTCAGATGATCCAGGGTATCTCTCTGTTTTAAGCTCCTTAACCGTAATTACATCTGCAAAGTGCCTTTTGCAATATAATGTAACGTATTTATAGATTCCAGAGAATAGTGCATGGACATCTTTAGGGACAATTCTGCCTATCACAAATGATGATAGTGGATAGAGATGGAAAAGTGGGGAGATTCAAGAAATATTGTAGATATATTTTTTAATGTATCATTTACATCCTGTATGCTTCCTGGGAGTCAATGCAAAATGGAAATAAAAGTTAACTTTCACAATTTACACTATCTGACCAAAGAACACATACCAGTTATTAAGATATAAGCTTTTATTCTAATATAAAATTAAGAAAATAACTTGTCAGTCATTAAAAAGACATAATTAACAATAGCATGAGTTTGTTCATTTTAATTTTCATAAACTGAGATATATAATTTATCATCCTCATTTCACATATTAGAAAACTGAGACTTAGAATTTGTATGGTGGGCAGATATACTCAAAGCTGGTACTCTTTATGTGACCCCACTGCTGCAAACAGAATGTTTTAATAATTAGTTCTTTTCATATCATTAAGAGGAAAAAAACATTCTCTTCAAAATAAAAGTTTCTCAGGGAACTACTTTTAATTTAATGTAGGTTTTATTTAATGTAATTGGACATAATTTTAAGATGTAAATAGCCAGAGGATTAGATTGTACATCCTAGTTATCAGTAAAGGCCCAATAAATAACTAAACCATAATGAGTTTAATTGTAAGCTAAGCAGCACATATTAAAAGAAGTCTTTTAATTTTATTAAAATTAAGTGCTTTAAGGTTTTTGAGCACAGAGTATAAACAGAGCATAAAAATCTAATTTTAAGTTAAAGGCCATTTTTAATGAAATTCCCATATACTCTGAATAGGTATATGGAGCTACTAGATGCTTTTTATTTGATGAGTCCTTTTTCTCTTACCCACTAGGAAGACTTCCAAAGAGACAGTTGCAGGTATTTGTTGGAAATGTAATAAAGCCCTAGCTAAGCAATGTAAAATTCTACTAGGAGTAATCATAATTTGTTTTTTCAACATATGGAAGAAGGTAGGAGTGTTGGCTCATTGCCCCTTGGGCTTTGAAACCTCTTTGGTATCACAGACTTTATAGAATGAAAAACACTAAGGCAGAATCTATCTTTCCTCTCTGATGCTGCTCTAAGTAGACAAATCCTTCTAACTTTTTATTGTATGACTTTTTTAAAAAAACTGACATTCCTATTCACTACCTTATAACATCTTAACATATTGGTTTTTTTTATTTATTTATTTATTTATTTATGGTTGTATTAGGTCTTTGTAGCTGCGCATGGGCTTTCTCTAGTTGCGGCAAACAGGGGCTACTCTTTGTTGTGGTGTACGGGCTTCTCATTGTGGTGGCTTCTCTTTGTTGAGGAGCATGGGCTCTAGGTACGTGGGCTTCAGTAGCCGTGGCACGTGGGCTCAGTAGTTGTGGCTGGCAGGCTCTAGAGCACCAGCTCAGTAGTTGTGGCGCACGGGCTTAGTTGCTCCGCGGCATGTGGGATCTTCCTGGACCAGGGCTTGAACCTGTGTCTACTGCACGGGTTGGCAGGTGGACTCTTAACCACTTCGCCACCAGGGAAGTCCCCATATTGTTATTTAATAAATATTTATTGAAATTCTACTCTGTGGCAGACACCATGGTATATATTAAGTGGGATCCTCTTCATATGGTATTTATGTTCCCGTGGGAAAGACAGGCCTTAACAAATAAATAAAGTAATAATTAGTCAAAATTACAAAGTTTGACTTGATGGAAATGTACCACGTAGCATGAAAGCATATCACAGGAGATGCTAACTTAGTCTGGCTCATCTTTACATCCACCCCGGCTCTTGCACATAGTTGGGTTTCAACAAATGCCTATTGAATGATATGCACATACGTACAGTGCCCTTCTGTCTTTATGTATGGTTTATTCAGCAATCTCCACGTTTATGAATATGGTCCACAAATAATCTCCCTGTGGCATCTGTGTGCGTTTCTGTTAAAAACAGTTGAAAGCCAAATGACCTTTTGAAAAGGGATTTAAATTCAACTGTACAGGATCTGAATGTGTATACTATGTATATTCTGAGGGAGAGAGGCAATAGATACCAGTTTAACCTAGATATGTGCTTGATTGAATCAGTGAGAAAGTGGATCCAGTATAATTCTCTTACACATTAAAGTTTGGTACTGACATGAGAATGTAATTTCTGTACCTTTTAGTCCAAAGAATAGTTTGGTTTGGTTTGGGTTTGGGTTTTTATTTTGTTCTAGTATGTGAGGAATCCATTGCTTTTTACTTGAAGCTTCATGATGGCTTACAAAATGAGATTGGGACAATAGCTGATAGTGAAGTATGAGATGAGGTGGGGGAATATACTGATGAGGCAATTGATGGTGAGGCAGCATGGAATGCAGAAGTAAGAAAAAATAGAAATGTGTAGAGACAGGGAAATAATTGCAGAAAACCACAGAGAACCTGCAGGGGTATGTGCTCATAACTGAGTCATTCCTAGTTCAGCACCTTTCATCCAAACCCTCCTTTCTAAGGGAAAGATAGTAGCAAAATGTAGGAGAACAATGGCCACCAGCCTCCTCTTGTGTCTTCCTCCTTCCTCTGCCAGAGCTAATTTATCCTGAATTAGAGCTATCTGTGTCAAAGGGAAGATGTGTGACCAGAGGTTTCTTACTTCCTCGCAACCAGGCTGAATTCTTCTTTTAACCAGTCAGTTGTAAAATTATCTTTCAGGAAACGACAATTTGTTAGTTCTACTTCAATTGTTAAAATAGATTCCTTTAAAAAATACAAATGAGGGCTTCCCTGGTGGCGCAGTGGTTGAGAGTCCGCCTGCCGATGCAGGGGACACGGGTTCGTGCCCCGGTCCGGGAAGATCCCACGTGCCGTGGAGCGGCTGGGCCCGTGAGCCATGGCCGCTGAGCCTGCGCGTCCGGAGCCTGTGCTCCGCAACGGGAGAGGGCACAACAGTGAGAGGCCCGTGTACCGAAAAAAAAAAAAAATACAAATTCTATTTAAGAATCTGCGTTCATTTGACTTCTTTCATTTTGAAAGTTTTCCCCCCAAAATAAGGACATTAAAAATTATTTTGCACAAATGAAAATACCTGTGTTTTAGAAACAAAATAGTAAATGTACTGAACAATGAGAGAGATGGCATACCATATAACTAAATACCTATAACTCTATGTTTGAAAGTTCATTTCTTATTTCCAACTGAAATGGAAAACTGAAGTTTATTTCCTTCCTCAAGGAAGTATAATATTTCTTCTTCCAAATCATACAGCACATGCACAATTTTAAGCCTACTTAGGGTCCTCTCTTTGAATCATATTCTAGAATTTAATCCAACTTACAATCAAATCGTTTTTTGTTTTATATTTTAAGTGATGAAGGCCAAGTGGTTCACATTCTCTGTATAGTTGAATAATATTTCACATATTTAGATATGAATTAGCCATCTTATTCTGAGTTACATAATCTCAACTTCAATAAAATTTCCTCACTGACTTTATAATGGACTATTCCTCTTTTTAATCCTTTCAATCATATTCAGTATTCCCTGGATGTGTATTTATTCTGCATTTATCTTAATGAGTAGAAACTTGAACTGGAAAATATTGTACAAATGTTATATAAACATCCTGATTTTTTCATGGAATATTTGTGTGTCAGTAAAATCTTATGATGGCTCTTTGCTTCATTTTGAATAAGAGACCTGTATGAGTTCATTTAGTTTTAATCTGTTTTATCTTTTTGGTCTTTTATGGTTGCTAATTCTTTATCTATTCTTGGTGTAATTTGATTTTTGTTCTTGTAAGAGTCCCCATTTAGTTTCATTTTGTTTCCAATGAGATATTTTAATATATTAAGGTCAGTTAAAATTCCATTGCATTTAACTATTGCTTAAAATTTTAAATAGACTATTAAACTAGCACTGAACTTTGACTTTTTAAAAGTATTACACATTTAAAATATTCAGTCAATATGATTAACTGTGTTTCTAATAAAGTAAGAGTGCTGTGCAAGTACTATGGACTACTAAAAAATTATACAAATTATACAAAAATTATACAAATCACAGACACATCTTCAAAAAGCTTAAAATCTATTAGGGAAGATGTGTTAGATAGCATTTCAGTAACTGAAAATACTGTAAGATTTCAGAAAGATCACTTCTGACTGGAATGAAATTTTGGATGACTTCTTGGAAGGTTTATGATTTGAGCTAGAATTTGAAGATTAAGTAGCCAGAATTTTAAGATTAATGAAATGATATAGGAGTGCATGTCAAGCATAGAAAACTTTAGTATTATAAGTTTAGGAAAACATAGAGTATGCATCAGAGAAATATCAGTGATCTAATTTGACTCAAGTGTTGGTTTTCAAACTTTTTTCTAAGCAGTTGGAGACCTTTTAATATTTGGAAGAGCCAGACAGTATAATCTGTAAGGGTGTTCAGAGGGGAGTATGGCATGTTCAAGGAACTAATCTATGTTCAGGGTACCCAAAGCATAGAGTACAAGAGATAGGGTTGAGATGTGAGGATGGAGAGCTGGGCAGAGGACAGATCATGGAATATCTTAAAAGTCATGTTCAGGAAATTGAATTTTAACCTAAAACTATTGACAGTTTTGCTAAAGGGAGACTAGAGGTAGGGAGAAGCTGCTGGAGAGCTTTGCAGTGATTTTTCAAGGGAGGTAATGGCCTGGACCACCAGGTAATAATGGGGGGAGGGAGGATGTGAATGGGTGTGGTTAGAAAGAATTAATAGGAGTAGATGGTAGAGGTGAGGCAGTGAGAGGAATCAAAGCCAATTTCTGAAAGTCTGGCTTGAGCAACTGGGTAGACAGTTGTTTTGCTATTTATTGAGATAGGCAATGAGAACCACTGAGGTTACTTTGATGAATATAAATCTGTATTAGTACTTACTATTTGCCAGGCACTGTGCTAAGAGTTTCATATACACTGTCTTCAATGCATTATCTATTAATTATCTTTAATGTATTACCTAATTTAATCCTGAATAAATACTAGCTTTTAAGATGGAAGAAAGCCAGATCATCAGGGCTTTAAGGAGGAAATGGGTGGTAGAATCTGCAGGTCCCTGCTGTAGAGAAGCTCTAGTTCAGGGGCTGGCAACCTATGGATCAAAGGTCAAATTTGGCCATGCTGCTTTTTTCTCGATAAATAATGTTTTCATTTGATAAAGTTTTATTGGAAAACAACCAAGTCCATTTATTTACATGTTGTCCATGGTTACTTTTGTGCTATAGCAGCTCAGCTGAGTGGTTGCCAGAGAAAATAATGTGATCCAAAAAGCCAGTAGTATTTATCATCTGGCCCTTTACAGGGAAAGTTGGCCAAGCCCTTGTCTAGTTTGTTGCAGGTGGGGATCCAAACATGATTTTATCCTCCAAGATGAGAAAAATCTTTTTATGATTGCACTTATAGGGAAGGGATTAATTGAAGATAAGAGAGGAAATGACTAAGTGTAGAAAGAGACTCCCAAACATTTTTATTGGATAATTTAAAAATCTCAAATATAAAAAGACTTTAAATGTCACTTAGTCCAGCCAGCTTTCCACCTCCTGCTTAATTTTTAGTTCTTTCAAACTCCAAAAGGAGTTCTCTACCCTGGCAAAGCTGATCACTCCAGGAGTATCCAGTCAGGAAGTGTTGCTCCCTTGCTGTGAGAGAGTGGGGTTTTCCACTAAAATAACCTCGAAATTTTATCAGTGTCCATACATTTGCCATCTAGCACATTTGTCATACGCTCTGCATAAAACGACAGCTGTCCTGCTTACCACCTCTGCCTTTGGTTCACTGAACAATGCTTCCTCTCACTTTTGATCTTCTCATTTTGTTTTTCGGATTAATATAGCATAAGCATTTAAGATTGTTAAACAAGTATAACAAACTCAGTACACGTTAAAAGAAAAAATTATTTGCAGTGTTCCTTATCATTTCTCCACTTTGTCCAGAATGCTATTGGAAGATCCTTGTTTCTTACCCTGTAACCTAGAATTTTTATCTCTGGATTTTGGCAGTCTTTGAGAAAAATGACACGATCATAGCAGTTAAGCCATGCTTCTTCCAGATGTGTGTAGTTTAGCAAGTTCTGTTCTTTGTGGATAATTGTGTAATTAACGTTGAATGCTATTTATTTTAATAAACATCAGGTTATGTTACTGAAGTAATAGTCAGTGTGTTTTACTGTGAATTTAGTCATGAGCTTCTATATTGTTATGAAACAAAAGTCTGTTTTATACAGAAGAAAAAAGTATAAGCTATTGCTTTCTTAAAATATTTACTGCTGTAGCTTTTGTGACTTTTTGTAATTGAATCTGATTCTAGGACTCTTAAGTTATGCATTATCTGTTACAGATAATGTGTAACGTCAAAGGGAACATTTTAGCCATTACTAAAAATGTTTGACAAAAAGGAATCGAATAAGTGAAATTTAAAGCAGGCCCTTGTGAGAGTTGTTAATAGGTTCCTGAAATCTTTTCTTGGGGATGAAGGTTAAATGGCAAGTTGAAAAAATTTGAACTTAAAAAGGCCCATAGGGCTAAAAAAAAAAAAGTTTAGGAATAATGTTAATATATCATCTTCTTGAGATCTGTTTATTTACCGTCAAATTCATTGAGAAAATGCTTTCCCTCTTAAGCCAAATGAAACAGAGCCAAGAGCTCATCTGGTACATAGCCCTCTGCCTTTTCAGTTTGTCTGTCTTCCTGTGAATGTGGTTTTCGTTCCACAGGCTATAGGATTGTAGTTCTTCTTGCTTCTGCTGTCTGCCCTCTGGTGGATCCAGTTTCCTCTTTTAATACAACTCTATAAATGACTCTTCTGCCTTCCTCTTCTGCTTTCAAGGGCTCACTTAATTACAGTGGGCTCATGTGGATAATCCAGGACAATCTCCTAATTTTAACATCAGCACCTAGATTAGTATTTGATTAAGTAACCACAGGATAGGAATCTTAGTGGGACATCTTTGGAATTCTGCCTACCACAGGACCCTAGAAACAGTAAGCTATATTTTATAAATGAGATTATCTAGTTTCAGTTAAAAATTAACATTTATTTGTTGTTGATATTACAAGCATTTGTGAAGTCATATTTAACTGTTCCAATCATCTCTCTACTATGTCTCAGTGAAATTAAGGAAAAAGTTGGACACTCAACCACACATACTTAAAACAGCATTGGAGGAGGATCAGTGTGGTGGTGGCAACAGCAGTTAGCAGGAAAACCTCAAAGACTTTCTTGAATAGTAAGAGAAACTGTGCTCAAAATGTGCTTCTCCATGTAGAAATTCTTACGATATTGCTGGCTTGAGAAAACTGGGATTTTATTTTATTAAGGACATGAGTATCTTTGCAGTTGCTAGGGAATAACCATGATAAATGGTAATTATTAGATGTTTACCTGAATTGATTTTTTTTAATTTAAAATACAGTCTTTAATAGTTTCCTTTTAATTGGTTTATTTGTTGTTTGAATTGAGTTTCTTAACTGTTGGACCATAGTCCTGGTATGACTAGTGGCCTTCAGGTTTTTGCTGACATTTGTGTCATTAGACATAGGAAGACTGGGTATAATAAGAAGAATAGCTCAGGTTAATCTATAAAAACCCAAAGTAGATGTCTCCTACTAATTAAGAATCAGAATCTTTTTGGTTATCTTCTTATTTCAAGGACAACAGACATACATTGTAATAGTTCGGTAATAGTGACTATGTATGAAATATCAGTGCAATGGGATAATTGGATTTCTATAATGATAAGCTTCTGGTAATCACTCAGTTCTTCATGCTCATGTTTATTATTTTATTGAATTGGATTCTAAGAAGATCTTTTCTGGATTTGTACTGAAAATTTTGATTTCTCCTATACTCTGACTAGCCTTTATTAATAATAATGCACAGGAGAGTCAGTTTTTGCTTCATAAACTAAAATATGGTATTTTATTCAGAATTTTATGTAACCACTAATTACTTACTACAACAAATTTTCTCCTTTAGAATTTGTATATCTATTTTGTTGTTAAGTAAACTGAGCCACTGAAGTAAGTGGATTGACTAAGGAAAATGTAATAAAATAATAGCACTTTATTTTCAAATTGTAAATCTCCGATGAATATGCATCTACTAAGTGTAATCATCACCTTGCCTGTCCAGGAAAACGTGCATCAAAAATATTTGCTTTTCTGTGTTTCTATTTTAAAAAAACAATATTTGCTTTTCTTTTTTAAGAAACGAAATAATACAAACACCTATAATAGAAAATAAAAGTTGCTTCCTCACTTACCCACCTCCTCCCCTTTGATATCACCTCCCAGAGATAACCACTGTTAACATTTTGTTGCAGAAGCTAATCATCCAAACTTTCATCTATGCACCTTTCAGTATACACTCTCCACATGTTCTATCGCAATTTGCTTTGGGTTTTTCACTTCAAAATGTATTTTGGCATCTTTATATGTCAGTATGTATAGATTTATCTCATCTTTCAGGGAATTCTATTGACTACTCTTTTACCTCATAGATTTAACATAATGCTCTATTGAACGACATTTAGGCTTTTCTATTTAATGCTACAGTGAACATCCTTATACTGATCCTAGTGTATGTCTGACTTATTTGTAGAGTAATTCCTGCAAATAGAATAGGTAAAAGGGTGTGCTCATTTTAAATTTTGAAAAATATTGCAAATTGCTGTCCAGAAGCATTGTACTATTTACATCCTCTCCAAGAGAATATGAGAGAACTCATTTTTGCCCACTCTTGGCCATACTAGTGTTTATTTTTTCTGTTTTTGCTAGTTTAGCACAAATTTTCATTTAATTCAGTATTTAACAAACAATGCGTTCTTTGATTATTGGTGGGGTAACAAATATTTCAATGTACTTATTGGTTTATTAAGCATTTTTATTTCTTTATTCCTGTGAAATACTAGTTCATAGTTTTTCCTAGTTCTGTGCCATCATATTTAGTAAACACTTTTCCTCTCCAATGCTATAAAAATATTATTATATTTTATTCTCAGATGTGTCTATAAAGTTTTTATGAGTTTAGATCTTTGATGCAGCTGGAATTGCTTTTATAGATGATGAAAATTAGAAATCTAAGTTTATTTTTTCCATATAGATAGCTGGCCCTAGGTAATTAATTGAATAACCCAAACTTTTTTTTCATAAAATCCCATCCTTTATATGTATCAAATTGTCCTTATTTTTTATTGTTCCTGGATTATTTTCTATTCTGTTCTATCAATTTTAGGAGTTAAAGCAGTACCATAATGTTTTAAATACTAATCTATCTTTATAATTCAGTTTACCAACTTGCGGGCAAGACTACCATTATTATTCATCTTCAAAATTCTCTTGTCTAAACTCCTATATTTTCTTTACTTGGTAAACTGTAAAGTTAAAATTGCATTAAAATTTAGACTAATTTGGGGACAATTGGCATATTTATAATGTTGATTCTTCCTATTTAGACTCATAGTATGTCTTTCCATTGATTCAGGCCTTCTTTTAAGTCCTTCCGTAACATTACATAATTTTCATCATATATCTTCTAAACATAACTTGTTAATATTATTCCCAGGTATTTTGTAATGTATACTACTATTGTAAATACCATGTTTTTTTTTTTCTATTACATTTTCTAACTGGTTATTTTTGGTATTCATCTGTTAAAATTATTGATTTAAATAGTGCTTTAAATCTTGTACCACCTACCTGAACTCTGATTAGTTAATACTTTTTTCTCATATACTTAATTCTTAGTTAATATTTAATTCTACTAGTTTTTTCTTTAGATTTCCCAAATACAACCTCAGATCTTCTGAAAATAATTTTCTCTCTTCCTCCAAGTGTACTTTCAAGGTGCATCCGCCCAGGTCTATCACAGATTAATTGGAGCATTGACTTGAGATATGTTCAGAAATTATTTTGCATTTGTTCCCTGCTACTCTAGAAAATGGATCAATATGACTCTCTGCTTTTTAAAAAAGGGAGGGAGTAGAAAAAGCAATATTTTTTCCTTCCCAACCCCAACTCTGCATTATATGTCATGTTGTCAAAAAAGAAAGCAAAATTGTTTTCCTTTGTAGTGTATCCTGTGTAGTTCTTGGAAGCATAAACTTTTATCTGTGATTTATTGCTTTTTAAAGTCATTGCACTATTTAATGTATTGATATGACATTGGGCCTTTTGCCAATATAAGATCTATTTCCAGCTATCAGTGTTTTCAAAGGCATGAAAAGTAAATTTTAAAAATGAATTAACAAAGTGACAGGAACAAGGGCAAAAGTAATCAGAAAGAAGCATGCTTAATAAAGGCTTCTATGCCTGTGGCATTCTAACTTTCCTCATTTAAATTTGTTACTCGTTAAAAATGGACAATATCAGGCGTGAAAATGGAAAAGTTTTCACCTAAGGTATCATTTCTTGAAAAGTATACCTCAGAACAATAGGTCTCTGGATGCCAACAGATGTTAAGCAGAAAAATAGGGCTCATGGTCAAATAAGTATAGAAAATGTGGGTTAAACAGTTTTAACATGTGTTTTCTGTAATTGCAGGACTTCATAATAAAGTCCTTTGCTATGTTTATGTACTTTTTGACTTTTCGAAAGAAAGTTAGAATATGTAACTTCTCCCTGACTCACTTTGACTAACCCTTTGTCTGTGAAGCATATCTTGGAATTAATATCCTTGGAAAACACCTAAACATCCTTAAATTTAAATTGCAGCATATGTTCTTTGGGTGGTTTTTTTTTTTGCGGTACGCGGGCCTCTCACTGTTGTGGCCTCTCCCGTTACGGAGCACAGGCTCCGGACGCGCAGGCTCAGCGGCCATGGCTCACGGGCCTAGCCGCTCCGCGGCATGTGGGATCTTCCCGGACCGGGGCACAAACCGGCGTCCCCTGCATCGGCAGGCGGACTCTCAACCACTGCGCCACCAGGGAAGCCCTGCAGCATATGTTTTTAAGAAAACATAGAGTTAGAAGTAGATGACAAACTTTTCTTCGATTATCTAGTTGCATATCTCTAGTTACATTTTACATTAAATGGATTGACTAAGGACTAAAATGGCCTTCTTAGCTGATTTATGTGTCTCTTCCCCATTCTTTCACTGAATCATAAAGAGACCACTCAGAATGAGCAGCATTGGTAATAAGTGAGATGAGAGGTGTAGTGGGAAGAAGAAGGATGCAATGATAGAGAAAAGGAATCAGGTGAAATACAGGTACAGTGATCTAGCTGGAAATGATTTGGTCTAATCTTAAGTGGTACCTTTGGCATTAATGGGACGTGTAGCTTTGAAATACATTGTGGTGATAAAACATACTATGAATATTGTAATTATTTTTAAATGTCCTTAATGTTGTGTATGTAGAATCTGGGGATAACCTTGAGGGACATAGAGTAAGATTTATACCACAAATGATGAAAGCTACAACTACCAAAGGCAACAATTGAGAAATTTTTACAAAAAGGATTATTTATTTATAAAATAGAATTATTAATGTGAATATTAAGGGCAGAGTATATTGGGAAAGTGTCAAATAGGGCTCTGAGATTTAGTTTAGAGAAGTGTGTCCAAAAGAAATAGAATGTCAGCTACATCTATAAATTTACATTTTCTAGTAACACTATTGAAAAAGTAAAAGGAAACAAGTGACATTAATTTTAATATATTTTATTTAACCCACTATAGTTTCATTGTATAATCAATAAAAATTGTTAATGAGATATTTTACATTCAATTTTTGGTACCATGTATTTGAAACCTGGTATGCATTTTATATTTATAGCACATCTCAATTCAGACCAGACACATTTCAAGTGCCCATTTGCCATGTGTGGCTTGTGCCTGCTGTCTTGGACAGCGCAAGTTCAGACTCCTCCCCTTTGTAGATGTGCATATTCTTGAGCTTTGGCTTCCTCATCTGTACAATGGAAATAATATCCATTTCAATGGGTTACTATAAGAATCAAATTATAAAATGTATGTGAAGGTATTTTGTCAGTTGTTTACTAATATTGATGATTTTTATAGTATGTCATGTTGCAGTTGCAGTTGTTCCAGAGATGCAACTAAAAGCACATTCTTCCTTTAAGCCTCAGAAAAAATGAAATAAATAAAGGTGTTGAAAATGAATCCATGAAAATATAGAAGCAACTACAACTTTCACCCCATATTGAAAGTTGTATTGCTGCTCTGTGTTCTATTCTTTCTGATGGAGTACAGCTAAACAAGATAAACCCTTTCACGTACTAGTCTTCGAAAGAATTAAGTTAGGAAAAAGTTGGTTTTCTATGGAAGAATTGGATTTTTTTTCTGTCTAAATATTTAATTCTGTACTCCTTATTGCTTTGTCTACCAAGAAGTTCAAAGTTAAATATGAAGTTTAATTATAACAATTAAGTGGGACTTTATAGCAGTATATTTCTACTTGTTTATATTTTGCTATTTTTCATTCTTTTTTTCTACTTTATTTTACCATTATTTTTTCCACTTATCCTTCTTAAGTAAACTCGTATATTTTGTAAAACCAGAAATGTAAATAAATACAAATTTTACAGATTTTTAAAGTTAACAGGATAGACATTAATTAGAGAATTCTGAATACTAAAATATTATTCACACCAGAATGCAAAAGTTCCAGAATACCATGAAAAAAAAGAACATGATTTTGAAAATAAACTTTGACTTTTTTACAAAAAGAAAAAGCTAAGTTATCAAAAAATATAGAACTGAAATTTAGGAAATGCTATAGATAATCCTTTAAAAAATTAAATTCTGGACAGTCATCAGAATATAAAAGAATATGATTTTGTTGAAGGTGAGAGCCACTGCTTTTACCATAACTAAGTTTAATGATGTGTAATAGAATTAAATCTATAGTCTATATTTGATAGTCCCATTAATTATATATATTTTTATCATTAGAGGACTTTTGGGGAAAGCAGTAAGTAGTCTAAGTTCTGCAGATATAGATAACTTCTGAATTCTGCACTAGAGTTAAAAACTATGAAAGCAACATACTTTTGGTAAAACTTCCTATAACACTCAATAGTAGTCTTACGTTTTGGGGATCTACAAGGAGAAAACTATTGTTTTTTTCAGTTAACATTGAAGAATCTTGCTTTTAGTATGGGTTCATCTATAAAGATTATGAAAACATGGAAAGGTTCCCGGAAGGAGGGAAGGAAGGGAGGGAGGGAGGAAGGACAGGGGGAAGGGAGGAAGGAAGGAAGGAAGGGAGGAAGGAAGGAAGGGAGGAAGGAAGGAAGGAAGGGAGGAAGGAAGGAAGGAAGGGAGAAAGGAAAAAGAGAAATAAACTGTGAGCTGTCTATGTCATAACTTGTACTCTACCTCATTATGTAGAAGACGGTATATAACGTGATTTTTTAAAAACAGGTCATCTATGCACCAGAGACAAAAAAGATAGCAATTCTGTGACATGAAATTTAGACAGACGCTATTTCTGATGCCCTGTATTTATTTTCTCAAGGTTATCATGTCTACACTCTCCTTAGATTGCTCATACTGAATTAGATTATATGCTTCTCAAACACAAAGATTTTATCTTCTTTAGAAACTATTATTCTTAAAGCATCTACACTCAACCTTATGTATTTTATTTTTTATGTAATTTGAGTTACTAGTCACTCAGCTAGATTAAAAAACTACTAGAGAGAAAACGCCATTTACTCTAACTCTTTTACCTATCTTGTGATGTCTAAACCAGTATTTTTATTGGATAGTGTGACAGGTATGTCTTTCTTGATTGGTCATAAATACTCTTTCTTAGAGTATCAGGATAAAAGCGCTCACTGACTATGGTCCTAAGTCTCTATGATTTCTCTTCAATGTCTAGGTTTGGAACTGTTTCCAAATAGATCAAGGAAGTTTTCAGTGTTCTTGTAGTTGCTATTGAATGACTTTTTATTTTATTTTATTTTGGTTAATCCTAAAATATTCAGTGAAAAATTAAGATAAAATAAAGTGATGTACTTCCTAGAAATTGTTAGTAACACAAAGATTGATTTTGGAAGTAATCAAGAACAAGTCATTTAAGACTCATCTACCTCCTTTGAAAAGTACTGTGTTTAGGAAACCTTTTAGTTTAGATATATGTACATACATACCATGGTAAGAAAGTAAGATTCTAGCAAAAGTTTATAATAGAGAAGAAAAAAAGAAAATTCATGGACTATGGAATAGTTTTTTGCTTCACTTCTGCTGTTTTGCATATACCAATAGTACTAGTTAGCATCTGTTCCGACTGGTAAATTGTAAAGTATTTTCAGCATTAACCCTGGTTTGTGTGAAGTATAATTGCCTTAAATATTTATTTTTACACATATGAATAAGTGAAGATTTATTTATTTATTTTTATGCATATGAATAAATGAAAATGTGTTTAAATTTCTACAGTTAACATTTACATTTTATCCCAGTAACTTAATTTCAGCTCAGTAACCCCTGAGAATAAAGCATAAGATCTTGCTTAAGCCAGTAATTAATTATATTTCATTGCAAACAAAAATGATTTATTAAACTTTTATGTTTTTCCTTCCTGGTGATAGCAGGTTATACATAAATTTTTAAGTATCCCTGATCTCTGTAACCTTTCAAAGCTGTCATTTTAAGTGTTCTTTTATTTTCTGATTAGAAGGAAATGTCATTCGACATGTCTAAATAATATATAGGTGTTATTTCCAAAAGGCCTAAGGCCATTCATTCTTTTTAGGTTTGCCTGATCAGTGTTATCTGTAGCCCAAAATCCTGACCAAATTCACTAATGCAAATAGTAAAATTATATTTAAAGAGAGCCTTCAGCTAAGAGATATAAATAGACATTAAAAAGATTCATCATTAAAACTCCAAATGTAATCAAGATCTAAAGGTTAAACATAAATTCATGGTTTTCTCCCTCACTAAAGATCTCCTTAATTATATTTCTACCACTCTTTACTCTCAGAGCTCTGACTTCTAGCATTGCCAGGGTAGAAAGTGGGGAGGCAGAAAAAGTTGGGGAATTAATAATTCTCTTTGTCTATAGGGCTGACTACCAATGTTACTACATTCTCAGAACTCCAAGAGCTGAGAATGGCCTTTCATGTTAATAGTCAGGCCTCTGGCCTTCTGTGTTAATGCCTTCCACCAGCTACATCCTTTTGTTCTTTTAGGCCTCACCTACTCATAGATTGCTGAGCTGCAATGTAGAAAGCTTCTCCACATAAAGTCAGATAGTTTCCAGCATCTGTATTAGAGAATATTTGATATTCCATCTCCTTGTCCTTTTACTTATTCAAGGACCAACTCAGGATCCAAAAAAATCCAAAGCTCTTCTGGCCAAAAAAAGGCCATACCCCTTGCTTGACTCTAGTAATCAACTGGTTTTTCCAAAGTGCGGGAAAGAATATGATTCAAAGAAAAATAGAGGGAAGAACCTATTTCCGCAGGGAGGTCTGAGAAAAAGAAAGAAAGGATGAGGAGACAGTACTGACAGACTGAGAAGTAGAACAAAGCCACAATTAGTCTTAAGTCTCAAGTTATGTGATTTTAATATGCTTTCTGTTACAAGAAGTCAAATGGTTGCCTTTGGAGCAAAGATAATCCATGCAAAAGTCGTTATATGACTCTTGCTTTTCCTCCATAGATTTCATGAGGCCCACTCCACAGAAATTTAAGTGTGGAAAATATATGTTCTTATAAATTCCAAAAGAATTCAAAATGTAGGCACATGGTTCTGTGGTTTGTCGTTCCTCTTCACTGTGAGAATTTCTATTCAGTGATTCTAATGTGAACAATATAACAATGATAATCTATAGTGTGTTTAAGAATAAATCTCAAGGAACATAGTGATGTGACAGGCAAATAATTTCCTGCTGCTAGTGAAATATCAATGCAGAGTTAAAATAGCCTTAGGAAATAAATCTGTAGGTGAAACTGAAACATTTCAAAGCAAGAGTCTTTTGTTCTATCACTATGTTTAGATCGACCATAGGAATGTAACTTTATTTTTATTTAGCTATGTACCTACTTGAAAACTAAATCTCTTGCTTTCAACATAAAAAGCGAAACATTGTGTGCTTCTTAAAGTTTTATTTTCTTTTATTTATTTTTTTTTTAGATGTTGGGGGTAGGAGTTAATTAATTAATTAATTAATTAATGCTGTGTTGGGTCTTCATTTCTGTGCGAGGGCTTTCTCTAGTTGTGGCAAGCGGGGGCCACTCTTCATCGCGGTGCACGGGCCTCTCGCTATCGTGGCCCCTCTTGTTGCGGAGCACAGGCTCCAGACGTGCAGGCTCAGTAGCTGTGGCTCACGGGCCTAGTTGCTCCGTGGCATGTGGGATCCTCCCAGACCAGGGCTCGAACCCGTGTCCCCTGCATTAGCAGGCAGATTCTCAACCACTGCGCCACCAGGGAAGCCCTTAAAGTTTTATTTTGAGGCATGAAATCCATTTTGTTTGGCTGAAGGTTTTTCTTTTATTCTTATATTTTTATTGAATTATTTTAAATGATTTTATGAATAATTAAGGAAGTAAAACATAATCATATTTCAAGTATATTATTTACTACTTAGAAATCGTGATATTCTGTAGAGGGTAAGACCAGCCAGACCCTTTAAGTCTTAATTTTGATAAAATTTATCAGGCTTGAATCCAACATGCTTCTCTTAACAGTGAATATCTTCAAACATCACACACTTCTTTGTCGTAAATTCTTGTTACTAGAGGTTGAAATAATACGAAAGGGGTTTTTAATAACTTTTTTATTGTGAAATAATTATGGAAGTTTCAAAAATAATGCATAGTGTCTCGTGTATCCTTCAGCCAGCTTCCCCTGGTAGTAATATCTTCAATAGATATAGTATAATATCAAAACCAGGAAATCTAAATCGGTACAATAATGTTGACTAAACTACAGACATTAGATGTGATAAATGAATGTGAGAGGGAATCTAGAAAGTTTTCCATACTTGAGATATATGATTGATTTAGTAGCTATTGTAGTTTGCTCAGGCTGCTATAACAGAATACCATAGACTGGGTGGCTTAAACAAGAGGACTTTGTTTCTCACAGTTCTGGAGGCTGAGAAGTCCAAGATCAAGGTGCCAGCTAATTTGGTTCTCCAGTGAGGGCTCACTTCCTGGCTTGCAGACAGCTACCTTCTCACTATGTCCTCTAATGCCTGGGAGAGAGAGAGAAAGCAAGCTTTCTGGTGTCTCTTCTTATGAGGGCACTAATTCCATCATGAGGGCCCCACTCTCATCTAAACCTAATTACCTCTCAAAGTCCCCATCTCAAAATACCTTCACATTGGAGGGTTGGTGCTGCAACATATGAATCTAAGAGAGGGACACAATTTAGTCCATAGTGATGGTAGAAGCATTTATCAAGAAATGAATGAAGGCAAGGAGAGAAATACTATTTCCATCTTAGGAATGATGAGTTTTGACATTCCTATGGAAAAAGCTAGGAGGCAGCTGATACACCAATTGGGGGATTGGGTTGGGCTGCATAGACAGAATAGGAAATCTAAGAGTCATCAAAAAATGATAGTTTATAAGATGGGAATTGATGGAGCCTAACACATCTGTTCAATAGAACAGTGCTTACTGGCTGGTAATGAAAGTTACAGAAAGGGGAGTTCAGCTTGGGTACCGTAAGGTTTTATGAAAGAAGTAGGACTTTGAGTTGTTTAAATAGAGAGGGTATATGTCTGTGTGTATATATAAAATCATCAAAGTATATAGTTGATCTATCTAATTTTTTACCTAGAGCTATCCTGAACTAAAAACTCCTCAAGATTCCCAGTATTCACTTCAGGATAATCTTGTATTCAATTCACAAAGAGTAAATAATAAACATATCTAGTGTCCATTATGTGCGAGGCATTATAGAACTCCTAGATAGTCAAATATAAATAAAATTTATATATTTCCTATGCATGAAACACTCAAAATCTATCAAATAAGTCAGATATAATGTGTGCCCCATCTGAGAGGTGTGAAATAATTAACATTTTAGTGGATATTGTGGAGAACTGTGGTATCCAAATGAGCATTTGCAATGTTTGCATGGGAAAAGACTCACAATGAGTAAATTTTTTAAAAGGACACAAAATTATAGGGTATGATTCAGTTTTAATTAAATTTAATTACAGATAATAAATACACCAAAATATAGTTTCCTTCATTCAGGTAGTGGAAGTATAAAGTTTATTTTTTTCATTAGACTTTTCAGTATTTTCCAGGTTTTCTACAATAAACCAATCATATTTAAAAATTATACATTCTTGGGCTTCCCTGGTGGCGCAGTGGTTGAGAGTCCGCCTGCCGATGCAGGGGACGCGGGTTCGTGCCCCGGTCTGGGAAGATCCCACATGCCGCGGAGCGTCTGGGCCCGTGAGCCATGGCCGCTGAGCCTGTGCATCCGGAGCCTGTGCTCCGCAACGGGAGAGGCCACAACAGTGAGAGGCCCGCGTACCGAAAAAAAAAAAAAAAATTATACATTCTTTTATATTCTTAAAAGAAATAAAAATAGCAGTTGTATAGCACTGCTAGTGAGCATGACTAGTCTTGAGAATTACAAATATTGAGCTTTCCTAAGTATTCCTCTATTGGTTTGCCCATGTCCACAAGTTGCTCAATCTTCCTTAACTTTAATTGCTTTATAAATAAAATTATATTTTTGTGTTTTAAAAAATAAATTGTGAGTCAACTTCTTAATAGTTATTTTAAGACCAGTAAATAGCCAGAATTTTCCATAAGTTATCCTACAGTATAGCTGTTTCTATGAAAATCAGAGAAAGAAAAGGAAGCCTCCAGTGTGTTTCCAAAAGAAGAAATGAGAAGGAACTGGAAAAGAATATCTTCTATCTCCTTAAGACTTATAAAGCTCTTGGCATAAAGAAACATTCCAGAAGGTACATGCTTAGGTCTCTGATGGAGGACAAATCGTTAGGCTTTTGTCGCGAGGTCATTGGTCCATCTTCCAGACCTGGGGATGGCACAGAACTGTGCACCCTCTTAGGTGCTCCCTTTACCTCTGATACCCTCTTACTGTTGAACTGAACCTATTGTTTCTCTAGAGGTCCAAAAGAATGAAATAGTAGCATTATTTGATATCTAGCATAAACTCTGGAAAGTCCTGGCTAAATGTCAATATGGAAAGCAAGAAATATATGCTCCACATGTATATATGTTTCAAATATATATATATATGTATAATATATATATGCAATTAATGCTGAATAATGGCTGCAAAATTATAATTTCAGGTGGTATATTTTTATTCATTATTAACTTATGAAACAAGCCAATTTTAATATGAATCTCTGAAGACAAATAAAAACTCATTCATCACTTTGCTTCAGAGATCATAGAATGCCAGAACTGGAAGGGACCATCTAATCCAACTACCCATTTGTTGCTTGAATCTTGTCATATCACCTTCCAGGGTCATTGTCCTATGCTAACCACCTCCAGTGACAGGGAACTCACTACTTAAAGATAAGGATACTTACTTCGTCTTTCCAAGAGCTTTGATTATGATTTGTATCTAACTTGGTATGACTTCCAATCATTGGTCTAGTTCTACTTGTTGGACTCGTGTAACTCATATGACATTTTTCCATATTTTCAAAGACAGTTCTGATGTCCTGCCTGAGTTTCCTTTTTAGTATTTACCCTTTTTGTCTTTACTATCCAAGTCTCCAAATGCTTTTATTCTACTCTTCCAAATGTATTCAAGTTTGCCTGTATTTCTCCTTAAGTTTGGCACTGAAAAGTGAGTAAGGTTCTGAGTGTGCAGTGACTAACTACATCGACGCAAAATGGACTGTCACCTCCTTTCCTATAGATTTGAAAGTATTCATCTATTTTGGCAGCCTAAGAGCACCCTGACTTTTGGGAAAACTAGTTAACAGCACTACCATTTCACAGATAATTTCAAACCATCAAAAATAAGAAAGATGCAGTTAACTGCTGTCAGGTTTTGCGTTGTTGTAGAGGGGTTGCAACTATTTTAAAAGCCTGTGCTTTTAATGTTTTCTCAAACATTTGAGGAATGTTACATTTAATCTTTCTCTTTTCTGTTTGTGAGTGTGTTTTAATCTCCTTCTTTTCTGGGGTGGGAAAGAGTAGGGAAATTTGGTAATACATAGAATCAAGCAAAAATATCCAGTCAGTTCTTAGTGATCATTTCTAAAAACCAGAAGAGACAAAGAGTTCGTTACCTAAAGTGTTCTGCTTTTTTGGAGTCTCTCTATTAGCAGGATCTAATTTTCATTATTGGCTACTAAAAAAAAATTAATCTGTGAAGTGAAACGTAGTCTGTATTCCTGTGGGATTTATGGTGGGCTTCTCAAGACAGTGAGAATCAAGCCTATCATTTCAAGCCTTATTTTTGTAAAGATTGTGCCATGGCTTCTAGGAAATGAATAGGCTCCTGCAAAGAATATAGCTGTTTGTAAATTTCCATTTTTATGAATCAGCACACTCTACCTAATAGGTATTTTGTGGTGAAATAAACTTCTAATTACCTATTATATATATGTGTGTGTGTGTGTGTGTGTGTCTCAGGACCCTGGTTTTTCAAATCAGTAAAGATCTGATTTAGTAAAGTGAGGCACTATGCATACTAGAGTGACTTCTGTGCTTTTCCAAGAAATAATTGAGCTCAAGACCAATATAGAAAGAGGTTTGGAAGGAAATGTATTGAAAGTAACACATGATTAAAAGCCAGAAGAGATTATTTAGAAGCTTTAGCAGTTCCAAAGAAACTATTGTCTAAGTGCAAATTATCTTGCATTAATTAGTATTTAACCCTAAAATATTTGACTATTTCTAATCTGTTAATAGTAAGCAATCAAATGGTACAATGCAGACTTGTTAGTTTAGAGCTGATCAGCAGAGCCCTATGGCAGAATTCTATTTAAGTAAATTATCTTATGTCCTGAAAAATAAGTTCATTTCCCAAGAAGAGCAGTTATCCTAGAAAAATGTTCATTCCCAGAAGAATTAAGTCTAATGAAAATTTTCACTGTAATATGTATGAACAAAAAAATGTAGTTTTACTGTAAAAGAGAAGCTAGGATGCTAAAGCAATTAAAAGATCCTTCGTTTGGGAAGTTTATTCATAGGTAAGGGTTCTTTCAATTGCAGGCAGTAGTGAATGGGCATTTATGAATTCTGGTGGAAAAATCAAGGATCAACAGTATCTGCACTGAAAGAATAGATAGGGTCATTTGTTCCATACTGTATATATCTCTTTGGCAGTACATAATTTGGTTCTAAGTGAAATACGTTGTAAATGCATACTTTGTGAAACTGTAGGTCAAATGCTATTCTGAATCATGTTGTAATGTTACATTACATGCTGAAGGAAAACTCACTGAGAGCTTTTGTGACTCAGACATTCCAATATAAGAGAGCATAATAATCCTATTTCGATAGGAAAATTAGAATATGCACACTTTAAATTTTAAAAGAGAAAAGCATTTCTTGCCATTTGAACAGTAGTATCTCTTTATCTTGCTAACAAAAAAAAGCTGAAGATAAAAATCTTTATTCTCTCCATTTTAAATGTAGAACCTAATACAAAAGGGGTTCAACCAGTGCCACATGTGAGTATCATTGAAAACAGAATTGCTGCTCTATCTGCTTCACTTGAATGAAACCTAAGAACTTACCTTTCTTGAGATGAAACCTGGAATTTACACTGAAAAGATCCATGTGAAATTTTTTTTCAAGATCTTAAGTTCAGCTTTTCGTTTTCTTTCTGTTAGCATGGGTCAGCCAATGTAAAATTGTGCATTCATTCATTCCTTCAACAAATATTCCTTGAATACCTACTGTGTGCAAGCATAGTACCAGGTACTGAGGATACAGCAGTGAATGAGACAGACACATGGTACCCATCATCATGTGAATTAAGACCTGGCTGTAGAGACATTTAACCTATAATCACACTGTGGAGTGGTTGAAAGGAGTTAGCACAAGGAAACACTTAGGGAAACAGGGTGAAGAGGGGTCACACAGGTCCACACTGAGAGAAGAGTTTCTCTCTCCATCTCTCTCTTCCTTTCTCTCTGCTTCTGTCTCCCTCTTTACTGAATCCCCTTTAATCCCTATTTTCCTCCCTCCATCTGTTAAGATGGTTATTTTAATATGTTTAATGTGTACCTTCAGTATATCTATGTGCTCTTATAAAATGTGCATTATTGTTTTATGTATACATATATGTGTTTGTGCATTTTAAAGTTACATTCCCTTTTTATTTTTCTTATTGAGCATTTTGTTTTCAGAGCATCTGTGTGTACATTTATTCCTATATTTCTAACTGCTGTGTAGTATGCTCCATGGTATGCATTTACCACATTTTTCCTCTCTGTTCTTCCAATGCTGGACATCCAGATAGACTCCAACTCCTGCCACCACAAATAACACTGAGATGAATATCCTCATTTATGTCTCCCTATGAGCCTGGGTGAGAATTTCTTTTACATATATCTATATATACCCAGAACTAGATTTATCGAGCTGTTCAGTGTGTGTTTAATTAATTTGGCCAAGTTCTGTCAGCCTTTCACCAGATCTCCTGCTCTAGTCTACTATCCAAACAGCAGTGCGTAAGAGTCTCTATATCCCAGCATCCATGCCAGCAATTGGCATTACTTCCTAATTTTTAATATCTAATACAAGTATTTCTGATCATATGAGGGATAATTAGCATGAGTGATATTAGCAATGAGTGATTTCTCATTGTTGTATTAACTTGCTTTTCTCTAATAACTAATAAGTTAGAAATACCCATCAATCTTTTTGTTTGCTCTTATGTGAATTGCCTGTTTCTAACTTGCTCATTTTTTTTTTGGTGGGGACTGCTATCTTCATCATTTTGGTTTTCAACAGTTTCTGATATTAATTCATTCTTTGGTTTGAGATATTACAGAAAATGTTTCCAAATCTATCATCTGGAAGGTTATTTTTTCATTATGAACGTGGTGGGGTAAAATCTGGAAGAATCCAGAATCCCTCAAACTAGACTCTTAACCATTAGGTAGTGTAGGCATAGTGCCTAGACCCTGTGAGGATCTTTAAATGGTCTTTCTCACAGTAGCTGCAATATTTTCCAGACTGCTTAGAGTAAATTCCCATAGAAAACATCAATATTATGAGAGTTTTCTTTTTTCAATGTTACCAAAATGCTCCTATATTCCACTTTTGTATTTGATTCTTTGTTGCATATGATTACTCTGTAACCTTCAGATGCTGTGACTCCAAAATTCATCTTTTGGAGGAAGCAAGCTTTCTGCCAATAGTTTACCAGAATGATGAGCATTTAAGATTTCAGAGTTTACAAATGTTATTGTGCATTATTTATACTGTATGATCATATAATTTTTTAAATTTTCATAGTTTTGTAATCAATGATAATTTTTTTCTCAAAAACATCTTAATGTCAAGACTAAATGTAAAAAGAAATCAAACAAAGTGTGTTTTGAGCTATTACTACATATAAAATACTATGTTAGACATAGAGTAAGGGCATGAGGGTGAATGGAAATAAATTCAAATAAATAAAATATAACAGTGTTACTCTTAAAGTTCAGTTGGACATATTCACTCATTCATTAGCAAAAATCATTTATTGAATGTCTATTACATGGCACAAAAAGTTTCCTGTCATAGGTATTCAATAAGTACTTGAATGAATGAATGAATGAATGAACATAATTATGACATAGCTTTTAATACTGTGTAGTAGAGACAGACTCCAGATACTGTGGAATCTCAGAGAAGGAGCATTTACTTCCTCAGGAGATTAGAACTTGTTCCCTGGAAGATACCTGAACATATAAGTAGAAAATGTCTAGGTAAAGAGAAAAGGAGGGAGGAAGGCATTCCAGGTATCCCACCTTCAAATACATGTGGGAGGTAAGTAGTAGCCCGGAAGGTGCATGGCAGCTCACACAATCCAGTATTGCTAGAGCTGGGAGTGAGAGGCAGGAAGAAGCAAGAGAGAAAGAAGGATAGGAGGCATGCCTTTTAGGCCAAGAGAAGGAAAACCACTGCAAAATTTTTAAGCATAGCAATGTGACATGGGCTAACTTGCTATTTAAATAGATCATCTGGGGCTTCCCTGGTGGCGCAATGGTTGAGAGTTCTCCTGCCGATGCAGGGGCCACGCTCCGCAACGGGAGAGGCCACAACAGTGAGTGGCCCGCGTACTGCAAAAAAAAAAAAAAGATCATCTGGCTTCATGAAAAATAGATTGAAAAGTACTTGGATTAAAGATAGAGCAACAAATTAGGAGTCTTATATAACAGAAGTGAGAGGTTGTGGGGCCTTGAACTTGGGATGAAGAAGAATCAGTTTCATAGATATTTAGAAGGTGTGAATTAGGACTTGATGATCGATTAGATATGGATGGGGGTGTGAAGAAGAGGGAGAAGTCAAAAATGACCCCAGTTTTCTGCCTGAGGGACTGAGTGAATGAATGGTACTGTCACTTGCTAAGAGAGGGAGTACAGAATTAGGAGCAAGTTTGGCAGAGGATGAGGCATTTGGGGATATTTTGAGAGGTTTATATCTCTAGAACTTTCAACTAAAGATGTACAGTAGGCAGTTGAAAAAGAAAAGTTCAGTAATAATGCAGGTAGACTATGATAAGTACCCAAAGAGCGAACGAGATAAAGGGATTTCAGAGTAGGAAGGCATCACTATGGGCCAGGGGATTCAGAGAGCTGGTGGGATGAAACTGAATCTTGAAGGACAGGCACTGTATATAAGCAGGGATGCAGGAGAGCATTCTGGCCAGC
Source organism: Grampus griseus (assembly GCF_964374135.1). Classification (NCBI taxonomy): domain Eukaryota; kingdom Metazoa; phylum Chordata; class Mammalia; order Artiodactyla; family Delphinidae; genus Grampus; species Grampus griseus. The sequence continues at coordinate 32,736,494 of NC_139011.1, read as the reverse complement.
ACGCATTCGTGTCTGTAACAGGCTCTGTATTTACAAGGCCCCTGGGACCTTGAATTCATAAGCCTAGGATTGGGAGGAAGGAAAGTTGAACTGGATGGTGATGGAGATGCTATAGAGCAGGACCCTCTTCCTTAGCGTCCTGACTCACAGTCTGAAGTGTGCTGTAAAGAGAGACGTGATGAAACTGGGACCCACTTGAAAGGAAGTGGGGAGGGGCAAGGTGACAAGAGAAACTGCCTAGAAGTGGCAATATTCAGAGTCAGACTAGAAGCTCTGTCAGTGATGCTGAGGGTCTAGAGGCTGAGGGTATGAGGAATCCAATAGCTTCCAGCTCCAGGATAAAGGAAGAGTCAGGGTTGCACTTAGCTCTGGCGCAGCAGACAGGAGGCTTTGGACAAGAAGACGAATTCCCCACCCTAATAATGGGCTCACGTGAAAGAAAATAAGAAATGTGAAGCAAAAAGGTGCGTGGGGGGCAGTGAATAGAGTAGCAAAGTTTGATTAAAGCTGTATGTGTTTGAAAAGTAGGAGTGACATTGGAAAGTTCTTTTTGTCTGAAGCCCTGAATTCCAAGATGGGTGGAATAGATTTTGTGCTCTCAACTCGCTGAAGGTTTGTTTGTTATTTTTCTTAGAAAGAGACTTGATAATAAATCTATTCTACGAAAATGTACCTGGCAAAAATGTCCAGAATAGATTAAAAGGGAGGGACTGGAGGCAGGAATGCCAATGAGTGGGTTGTGAAAGAATCCAGACACCAATAAAGAAGTCTGGGGCCAGGGCATGGGGACTGGAAGCTGAAAAGAAGAAATATTTATCATATCAGTTTGTAAATCTGCGTTGGTACCAGCATCAGTAGTTATTTTTATCTTAAAACTATGCCAATGTGCACTGAAACGAAGTTTTAATCCTAGCATAAGAATTGATCTTTGAAATAATTTCAAGAACATAATTAGATATATTTGCTTTGTCCGTGTGTGTGTGTGTCTGTGTGTGTGTGAATGACATAGGTTTAGGATCATAAATACATACTTAAATTTATGGGAATTGAAAACTGCTAGGTGGATCAGTGCATTCCAACACTAATTTAGTAACAACACTTCAGTTTTCTATATTCTTTCAGAACTATCACAAAATTTTCAAAATATTCACAAAATAAACTTTAACTCACTTCAGTTTGATATGTGGCATTAATGATGTCTAGGAGAAGGAGATGATCATGAAAGCAAATGAACAATTTGAGGGGTATAAGAATTCAGCATCACAGGTTTAAATGATGATATTGGATTAAGACAAACTAGAAATACAAGATTTTACATTTCTATTATATTTAATTAGGTAGAAAATGACACAGTTAATTTTTAATGTATTCAGTGTTTAAAAAATTAGCTTGGCTTCTAGTACTGAACACTTCATATGATGAAAGTAAGAAACATATGTTTACTTTTGATTTGCTTCCTGATAAGTGGAGGTAATAAAAGATGTGTTCAGGGCATCCATTTACTTTGCTGAATTGGGTAAGTTAGAACTGCATTCGGTAGAGCCTTTTAAATATCAAAAAACATGTAATTGTAAGTAATGTTTTGGAATGCTAATGCAGAAAAATCAATTTCAAGAGCCACATCCACGATAATAGTAGTCAGATGATTCATTCACATTCACCACAGAAGCTGGTATGAGCAGTTTTCATTTTAACCCTTTTCTTTAGCAGAATAATGAAATGAGAATTTGAGTATGCCTGTTGGTAACGAACAGCTCCTTTATCAGAACTTATTTAGGTAAAATAGTGTCCTTAGAAGCAAATCAGTGAACTAGGCCCCGATCATGGTGGTAGGCTCTGGGAATGCAAATAATATCATCAATAAAGTACAATTTCTGCACTTAAGAAACTTAGTCTTATGTATATAAAAATGTAGTGAAAAGTCTGGGGTTTTTCTGGCACGTGTGTTTTTTTAAGAGACTATGTAAATAATTTACCTTTTTTTAAACTGGAAACATAATATCCACCATTGGCATAGAAACACCAGCTGTTAAAACAGCAAAAGTAATTAGAAAATACCATTTGATTTATGGAAATTCACTTTACAGCTAAACTTTTATGATACAAAAAGACCTGGTTTATTGGGAAATCAAAATTGTACAGGGTGTTTAAAAAAAATTAGAATAGATCTAAATATGCTAAGTAAACTTCTTAAACTTTTAGGGAAAAAAATGAAAGCTTTTGAAAGCACTGTAAAGAGAAAGATTATAGGGGACTTAATCTATCCCAAAGGATAGGCAGCTAGGGCTGCCATAATAAAATACTACCGACTGCATGGCTTAAACAACAGACGTTATTTTCTCGCAGTTCTGGAGGCTGGAAGTCCTTTCTCCTTGACTTGTAGAGGGCACCCTCTTGCTGCCTGTTCACATGGTTTTTTCTTGGTGCACACACATCCCTGGTGTCAGTTTGTGTGCCCAAATTTCTTCTTATGAGAACACCAGTCACATTGGATTAGGTTTGAACGCTTCATACAGCTTCATTTTAACTTAATCACTTCTTTAAATACCTTATCTCCAAATGCAATCACATGCTGACATGCTAGGGGTTGGGACTTCGACACATGAATTTTGAGAGAACACAATTCAGCCATAACACCTGTGAAGTGGCATTATATATAAGAGATACAAATCACGATACATTTTCTTCAATTTACTAGGACCAAGGATGGAATGAAATGTAAAGGGTTGTGTCTCTAAGACTTCCATGACCCTGGAAGTACAGGAGGTTAGGAAGCATCTTTCCAAATATTTAGAAGAGAAGTATAATTGATTGACTTCATGTAAAGTTGTACTTATAGACAGAAATTATACCAGTATATTCTCAAGACATTTTCAGATCTTAAAGTTATTGTCATTCTTCCTAATCCCCCAAATACAAAATGATTTATCAGGCCTAGAAACTACAAAAAATTTGTGGTAGTAACACACAATATAATTATCCAGTTCTTTTACCAGAAACAAATTAATTTTGAGAATAGAAAGTTACATATAATTTTTAATACCACAAAATTTCATTATGTAATGTATGTCTATTATTATATTCAAAAAAGAATTACATTAGAAAAGATGTGTGAGAGGGTTTTTTTAAATAGTAAATTTCTTAAACTGTTATCATGTCTCATAAATATATTATGACCCAAATGCAGAAACCTATTTAAATGATCAGGTGGGCTCAGCACTTCCCTGGCAGTCCAGTGGTTAAGACTCTGCACTTCCAATGCACGGGACACGGGTTCAATCCCTGGTCCGGGATCTAAGATACCATGCCACAAGGCGTGGTCAAAAAAAATAATAATAAATAAAATAAATGATCAGATGGGCTCTAAGTTAAGAGAGCAACTTAGGACCATATAAAACCAATTGAATTTTCAACACAAGTTTTAAAAGTTATTTTTCATGCAACTAGAAGCTATAATTTTAAAAATTACACTATATGAAATGATTGAAAGAATTCATCCACTAGGAACTACTTCTGAAGCATTCAGTTCAAACTTTGCCTTTTTGCTTTGATGATTTATGTAGAGAATGGCTATAGCTACTTCTCACTGAGTAAGGGAAGAGGCAAAACCAATAGTTTGAATATTTTAAATTGACACTTTCCACATCTTCAAAGTTGTTCTACAGTCAATGTGGCAGGAGTAGTCGATGCAGCAAGACCCTCCGCCTTCCACTCCACCCACGTGAAAATGCTAGATAAAACATAGCAAAATCATTTGGGGACATAAATTTATCCTGAATCCATCTGGCCACTTGAATAAAATAAAATCTGTGAGCAGTTATTCACATATGGACTTACATTAAAATATAAATAAATGTACTGTACAGTATTCCACATTGTGGACCTGTTTATGTACGTATACAATGTTAGGGGAAATTCTGAACTTCTGTAAATGCATGTGACACTTTAATAATCTTTGTGATGTTCACATCATAGTCATGAAGTAATGCAAACTACCTGATAAACTTATGTCCTGAAAGTGGAATGAATCACCTTGAGGTGGCTGCTTTGTCAGGCTTGGTTTAATCAAGAACCTGTCTTGTCCAACGTAATGCTGTTAGGTTAATGTGTAATATTTGTGTGTGGTGTTCTCCCTCTGCCTCAAAGGAGTGTTTCACAGAGGCTGGTGTTAAATTTCTTATATAGTATTAATGAAATTTGAATATGTTAAAAATATATGCACAGATAATTCTTTAACATACGAATGCCTGTCTGAAAAGCGGGCCCCAACCCCTCAACCTCCACCTGTAGAACACCTCTAGAACACCTGATTTTTAAAAGAAATTATTTGGCCTTTGTTCATTTTTAGAGGACAGAGAAAAGCTGTAACAGAGCTGGTTCTCAGGAGAACTGAGCTCAGAGAAAAATCTCAGGAGAGCCTTGTTTATATGTGAGAAAATGTACCAGTTCTTCCCTAAATTTGCCTAGGTATTTTTAAAAATCACTTAGCACTGCCTGAAATTTCACCAATTAGTTAAGGATATTGTTTGAAAATGTAAATATGTCTGAAAGATGAATCCATTTCACCAGTTCATGTTAATCTTAAAACCGGCCTGAAGGTAGCAGTGCTTCAAGAGTAGAAGTCTTAATTGGAAGAGGAGAAATATGGAGCTGATGATTTGGAATTTCTGAGCTTCACGCTCACTGTTAAATGAGATCATTCTCACAACAACCTACAAGGTCATTACTATTATTATGTCCCATTTACAGATGAGAAAACTGAGGCACGGAGTGTTTAAGTAGTTGCCCAAGGTCATACAGCTAGGAAGTGGAAGAGCTAGGATATATATCCAAGCCTAATTCCAGAGTTCACACCATTAACCACTGTGCAAATAGTTATGTAGATGGGATCAAATAATATAATAATATTATTAAATTATGAAATGTTAACTAATAATAATATACAATATTTGACAGCCTGTATCATGGTTCTGAGGTTCTGAGCCTACCACCACTGTTTTTCATCGTAAGAATGTGATACTTTCTCATCAGTAATAGCAGCTCACTGCATAAATGAGTCACAGGTTCTTCAGGGAAGCAGGTGTTAAGTTTTAAAGCCCTCTTGTAGCAAGTGATTGTTGTGTTAAATAATCTCCAAGTTGAGATACAGCTGTGAAGGATTCCTGGCCAGAGATGCAGTACCTTTCATGAGACCTGGAAAAACACGTTTGGTAGGAATTGACTAACCTTTACATAGTTCTCTTTAAACTGCAATATGAGAAGCAAGGAGGAAAGGATCTATTTAAAATTGCAGAATACTTTCTGTAGTGGATATCACTATGGCAAAACAAGAAAAACCACAATGGAGAAAGATGCTCAGTGATTTTTAGAGTAAATAAGAGAAACTGGACACCACACAGAAGTCTTAATGGGTAATAAGGAAATCCATTTAATATAAAGAAGTAAATATAATCTTAGAGGGAGGTCATGCTGTGTGTTTGTGTTTTATGTAATTGCAGTGATAGCAGGGTAGTAACATGATCCCATATATATTTTTAAAAGATAATTCTGGCTGCTTTATGAATAATATCTTGAGGGTAAGAGTGAAAGCAGCTTGGAATAGGGTTAGAGAAATGGATAGATATGAGATCTATTTTAGAAGTAGAATCAATAGAGTCTGATGATGATTGGATGAGAGAGGCATACAGTATGGAAAAATAAGGAATAAAAGAGGTTGTTCAAATTCCTGGTTTGAGCAACCATTTGGCTGATGATGTCATTTATTAAGAGAAAAGATAAGAAAAGAAGTAGATTTCTGTGGGAAAGAAATCAAGAGTGTAGTTTGAGAGGTCTGTGAGATATTCTGGTGGTGATGTCAAATAGATGGTTATCAGCTCTGAAACTCAAATAAGAGGTCTGCACTCAATAATAAATTTGAGTGAATTCAAATGGTTTTTAAAACTGGAAATGGAGCTGATCATATAGGGGGAAAGTATAATGAGAGAAGGTGGTCCAGGTTGTGTTAAAGATGTTAAAGGTAGAAATTTGATAGAAGAGATGAAGTCAGCCACAGGGGTTGATGAAGAGATGCCAGAGAAATGGGAGGAAAACTCTAAGAATGTGATCCAATGGAAGGCAAGAGAAGATAATGCTTTCAGACCAGAGAGTGGTCAACTCTGTAGAATGCTGCTCAGGGAGCCAGTAAGATGAGGACTTGAAAGTCCCACTGGACATGACAACATGGTGGTCATTTTGGACCTTCTAAAGAGCAGATTTATTTTCAATTTATTATATTTTTGTTGGTTTATTCTTTCTGAGTCATTTTATGCCTCTACAATTTAATGCCTCTCTGAGTGTGTGTGTAATAACCAAAGTAATTTTTCTTCAGATTTCCCCTTTAGTTCTATTTTCCTGTTGAATACTGTGCTTTTCCAAACTTGTATTTTAGAAATGTTAGTCCTATAATTTTTAAAATTAATGTCTCATGATCTTGAAAGTGTGGCATTATTATAATCCAAACAGGAATACTTAAGCTGTCTTTGTTTTGCTTTGGTGCTCATATTTTAAATGCTTTTGAGCTGCATACACATGTTCCAAATACATGCTAGTGCACATTATCTCTTTATTTTTAATTACATAGCATTACTTGATCTGTTTCCTTAGCTTTTCTCTATTTATCAGTTGAAATAGTAATAAATGAGTAAAAGTAATAGATTTAATCGATGGTCAGTTAATTAGTAAATGATACAATTTACTACTTCTGCTGCTTAGCACTGTGCGTGGACATGGTGGCATTCAGTAAATATTTATTTAATATTGTTCAATAACAAATGTTTGGATGGTCAATTAGTTCTACTAGGCTAACAATCAGTTGTCTTTGTTAAACACTTTCAGTAGATTACCTTTTGATGGGAATATATTCATTGACCCTTTACATATATTTTTCGTGAACAATTTTTCAATGTGCAGAAATGTAAAAAAGGTTTAAACCCATAGTTTAACTGTCTAGGCTTCATCAGATCCTATCACTAATGGATGTGTAACCTTTTATCTTCCTTATACTTTAGCACGTAAGAAATGGGGAATAGCACTGACAGGTTACATAGAGATGTTTTAGACATGAATGTAGAGATTTTGAAAAAATACTTGAGAGAAAGTCATTGTATAAAACAAAAGTATTATGCATTAGACTGACATAATATCTAAAAACATGGGAAAAACTAAACCACGGGAAATAAATGTCAGAAGCTGAGCGTTTGGAACTGTATGTGGAGTTTTCAGTAGACCAATGTAATTGTTTTCTGTTTCTTGGACTGTCCCTTAAAATTGGAATAAATTATTTTCAATTGTAGTAGAAGATGTTAGTAAGCTCAAGGAGTGTGTAAGGGCTTGCTCCCTCTAGAATGACTCTGAAAGAATGAATTCTAATAGGTGTTTAACGTGAAACATTAAAATTCTAAGCAGTGGTCCACAAATGCAAGACAAACAATGAATGGAGGCCGGTACAGATAAGAAATTTACAGGAGAAGTTTTTTTTTTTGCGGTACGCGGGCTTCTCACTGTTGTGGCCTCTCCCGTTGCGGAGCACAGGTTCCGGACGCGCAGGCTCAGCGGCCATGGCTCACGGGCCCAGCCACTCCGCGGCATGTGGGATCTTCCCAGACCGGGGCACGAACCCGTGTCCCCTCCATTGGCAGGCGGACTCTTAACCACTGCGCCACCAGGGAAGCCCAGGAAAAGTTTTTATAGAGATTCTTATAATATTGTTGACATAACTGTCAATACTTGTTTCGTTGGCATTATTTTTTTAAAACTGGCACACACACAGAACATTATAGAAAATATAATTTGGAGAATTTTTCTTATAGTTATTGTGATCATTATAGTGAGAAATCCATGTTGATAATAGATTCTCATAGAGTTATTTAGTCTCCAGTGCTGTTTTACATTTTTCTTAATGGACTCCACTATGGAAAAAAACTATGATCTTCCTCACAAAAACTTGTATTAAAAGGAGTACTGTAATGTATGGACACAAAGAGGAACTTCAGTTATAGGGGGACATTTCCATCCCATCATCTAGGTCAAAAGTTCAACCACAGAGTGGTGTAAGCAAAGGAGACATGGTGGTTTGGTAAATCTGGGGTAATCACGGGATCCGAGTAATAATGAACGAGGTTGAGAGTAAAGTTGGGATAAGACTGTGGATGGAGGTGGGACTCAGATCTAAGAGTAAGAAGGTGAGTGGAGCTCTAGTTCTGCAAGGATGGGGGCAAACTGTGTCTTACAAGGTTGACAAGGGGCTTGTTCACTCGTGCTATGACTTCTCATTGACTCCTGAACTCTAGTGCTCTCTGACAAGCACCTTCTAAGTGGCTGTAGAAACCAGAAAACGTACCCTTTGTCAGCTGATCTTAGCCTATAATCTGAAATTGAGAATAAAAATGTTAATAAAAATGTTTCATTCATTTTAATAAATGAAATTAGAAATAGAACCAAAAATGTTACATTGGTTTAAAATTGCAGTCACCTTGAATTGTGATAAAATATGTAACAATTACATTTTTTAAGGTCACTGTCCTTGTAAAGTGTCTTTCAGTGTTTATTCAGTTGCAGTACAAGATTTATTAAGATATAAAGTTTGTATTTTTGCCTCACCCAGAGAACCCCTGAAATGCTGCCTTCATAGTGTGAAATACACTATTATTTGAAATGAAATTAATAGTTTATAACAGTGAGTTGTGAAGCAATGACTTTCTTCTAGGTGTTAGATCAAATGCCAGATAATCACAAAAAAATAAGTAACAGAACCAAAAATAAAGGAACTCAGAAATTCTACACCACAGTTTTTCTCTGTCCAAATGCTGGCTACACTGCAAATAAACATTTCTGGAAAAGCTTTTTGAATGGTGTGGCCAAATTTAAGTATGTATATATATACAGTTGCATATTTAGTTATTTTTTAGGCTGTGAATCGAGACTTCTGGCTCCTCCCTAAATGTCTTTTCCCAGTTTGGTGTCAAGTATGGGAAAGGAGGCTGGGATTTGAAACACTACTCTGTTAGGCTGAGTTGCAGAAGGAGTTGCCAAGCAGAAGAATCCAAGTTATAAAGCAGTGGTCGGGGAGAAGCATTACAGAATATCCCCATAACTAGAACACATACTGATTTGCCTTTTTATAATTACTTGCGTTTCTTAGAGATTTTTTGTATGACACCACAAATTTACCTCTTACTGAGACTGTTTTCTCTGGGAAATAAACCTCTGTCTTCTTAGACCTGAGCTTCTCATCTTATTGTGGGAGGATAAATAAAGTATATTAGATGGAACCATTTTGAATTGAATTTTAGGAGGGAAACATGTTTAATCTGTATTGCTGTTTCCTATTATGAAGTTTCATATCAACACGACAGATGAACTGTTACTTTAAAGGCGTCTTTAACACAGAGTACCTTAAGTGGGTGTCAGCTGATAATGAGTTGCTTAGTTTGGTTCCTAAGTCGGCCACTTTGCACACAATCTTAACTGTTTACCAAAGGTACTGAGCTCTGAATAGAACTTCCTTCAGTCAGCAATTCACTTATGCCCAATCTAGGTGATGTTTGACCTGGATCTGTATACCATGAATGTTTTTCCTGGGCTTTTTATTTTTTCAATATACTATTTAAAATCCTGCAATTTTTAATGCTTTGAGAGAATCCTCATTCTTTTTTACTGCCTTTGATTTTTAACAACTTTAAATAACTTTGTTATAAATTTTATGCCTTGATATATAATGAAAAATAATTAAGGTGCCTGCAATTTAAAAGTCAGCCAGACAATTAAGCCAAATTTCTGTGAAAAATGTTGTTTTCTATTTTTATATCAGCATGGTATCAAGCAGTTTAAACAGTGTATAACCATTTATATACAACAAACATATGATTCAGTTAAACTAAATGGTAATCAGAAGTCTTTTATGCTGTGTATGTTGAAGTGAATACATGAAGCTTTAGCCAGTAAAGAAAAAGAAGAAACAGTGACAAGTAGGAATTAGACTTAATTGTAATTAAGAGAATCCCTCTATTTTCCATGCAAACCTAATATTATTCTCATCACACTGTGGTGTAAGGAATAAATGAGTAATGAGTAAATGAGTAGTGAATGAATAAATTAATAATGAATGAATAAAGCAGTTTAAATGAACGCACTTTTTATAACTATTGTATAGTTACTGGCATTGGTACCTGAAATGTATATCTAATTTTTAAACCTTGCTGTGTATTTGGGCAGAATGTTTACACTCACAAAATTGTGATGCTATTGATCTCATAGTGATATGAGAAGTTGCTAGGTGATGTTCATCTAGAATCCCAAGGCATTTATAAATAGAAGAGATGTTTCTTCTTTTCTCTCAAATGTTTGAGAATGTTACTATGAAGACTGTGTAAATTTATCACAAAGCCAGAGCACTGGCTGGAATAGTGGAAGAGAATATTGGAGCCGGAAGTTTCTCAAACTTGGAAACCATCCTTGCCATGATCACTGTCCTAAAGGACTCTGAGAGTTGGGTTTTTTAATTTAATTTTTATTTATTATTATTTATTTTTATTTTATTTTTATTTTATATTGGAGCCTAGTTGATTTACAATGTTGTGTTAGTTTCAGGTGTACAGCAAAGTGATTCAGTTATACATATACATATATATCTATTCTTTTCAAATTCTTGTCCCATATAGGTTATTTCAGAGTATTGACTAGAGTTCGCTGAGCTATACAATAGATCCTTGTTGACTACCTATTTTATATAATAGTATGTATAGGTTAATCCTAACCTCCTAATTTATCCCTCCCCCAACCTTTCCCCTTTGGTAACACTGAATTGGTTTTCTAAGTCCATGAGTCTGTTTCTGTTTTGTAAATAAGTTCATTTGTATCACTTTTTAGATTCCACATATAACTGATATCATATGATATTTATCTTTCTCTGTCTGACTTACTTCACTTAGTATGATAATCTCTAGGTCCATCCATGCTGCTGCAAATGGCATTATTTCATTCTTTTTTATGGCTGAGCAATATTCCATTGTGTATATGTACCACATCTATCCATTCCTCTGTCAATGAACATTTAGGTCGCTCCTATGTCTTGGCTATTGTAAATAGTGCTGCAATGAACATTGGGGTGCATATATCTTTGAATTATGGTTTTCTCCAAATATATGCCCAGGAGTGGGATTGCTGGGTCATATGATAGCTCTATTTTTAGTTTTTTAAGGAACCTCCAGACTGTTCTCCGTAGTGGCTGCACCAATTTACATTGCCACTAACAGTGTTGGAGGGTTCCCTTTCTCCACACCCTCTCCAGCATTTATTACTTGTAGACTTTTTGACGATGGCCATTCTGACTGGTGTGAGGTAGTGATACCTCACTGTAGTTTTGATTTGCATTTCTCTAATATTTAGCAATGCTGATCATCTTTTCATGTGCTTTTTGGCCATCTGTATGTCTTCTTTAGAGAAGTGTCTATTTAGATCTTCTGCCTATTTTTTGATTGTGTTGTTTGGTTTTTTGATATTGAACTGCATGAGCTGTTTGTATATTTTGGAGATTAATCCCTTGTTGGTCACATTGTTTGCAAGTATTTTGAGAGTTGGTTTTGAATAAAACAAACCAAAATATATCCACAAATATTTCTATTTAGTATAGAATTATTTGCTGTAGGGCGGAATAATCCAAAGTGGCAAAGGTAATTGACATCAATTGTGAAGACTGAGGTAGAGGTGAATTCCTATATTATCAAGAGCAAATGTGTATCAAGAAGAAAGAGGTTAATTCAGTTTGCAGTGTGGCTTTATAGCCTATCCTGAGCAATTCCTATCTCTTTTAGCAACCAGCCATTTCTGGGTTGACTGGATACACTAAATAGTGACAATGGAGTAGCAATAAGAGTCCTTTTTCTATCTCTTTTTTGCATATCCACTTCTAGGCCTTATTATTTGTTTGTTCCAATACTTCCCAAAAGGACTTACTTCGTCTTTCCTTCTCTTTATTAGTAGTAGTTTGCATTCTCATCATCATCACCTACATCATTTCTAGCATAGAAAAGGGCAAGGCTGCCAAAGGCATGAGTATGTTCCCAGCTGAACTAATCCATGGTCTAGACACTACGTAACTACTTCACAAAATAACCTTTTTATGCATTCACATCAGTGACCAAGCCTCTATTTCAAGAATAAACTAATTTAACATACTTTAAAATTTTGGTGATTTACTTTGGCGAGGAAACTATTACAAAAACTGATACATAAATGACATGTAACTTTCTAGCCCTGTTAAGAATTGATGAACTGAAATACATATATGGCTATGTAATATTAATGTTTTGATTAAAAGGGCAAATATGGATTTAACATTGGTATATAGTTAGAATAAACATTATGGCTTTTAAATATATTTTTTCAATATTTATTTTATTTTGAACCAAATAATTTACTACATAGTTCATATTATATCTATCATCTATGTTTTGCATGTGTTTCATCTGTGCTTATGTATATGGTATGAGACACCTGTGATACAGTGTATAGGGCACTGAACCTGAAATCAGGAAATCAGTGGCTCTGCCACTTTCTAATTAAACAAGTCATTTAATATTATTGAGTCTTTATTAGCTCATCTGTAAAGAAGAAATAATGATGACACTCTCAGGATTGATGTAAGAATTAAGTGGCATAATTGGTGTGATATGTTTCATATTCATCAAATAGAATGCTATGATTTTTTAATGCAAGTTATATCAATCTATATATCTTTTCTTCAAAAATATGATTTTCCTGTACAGTAGTGGAATCTTGTTTCAAGGCCAGAATTTGCATTTAGAAAGCGATTAGTGTGTATATTTGTGAGTCACTTTTTCTGATTATTTTGGATGAGTAAGAAAGTTATAAATATAAATAATTTGAATACTAGACTATAATTGTTCTGGAATTACACTGTGTTTTATATAATGAAACTATATAGTAGCCCATCATTTGAAAACTACATCCAAAGCCATTTGAATGTACTTTCTGGTATGGAGGAAATGACATTTCCTATCTTTTATCAGTAGTTTCTTTTTTATATAAATTTTTAAATTCCTTTAGGGTTGGTAGTTCATGTATCAGAATGGGATAAGGAATAGTAAATCAACTTTTAAAATATATGTAAACCAGAAATATTATTTATATAATATTTATTATATAGGAAAACAATTGAGCATAGGACCAAAAACAGTGGAATTTTATGTTTTCTCAGTAAATTCAGTATATTCCACAGGTTATCATTCAAGACTAGAAGTCTCTTGGCCATTACTGTGGTTTGTCTCTCTGATACCTGTGTGCCAATAGTCTTCTTTTTCTTTGAAGCTTTCTTCCCTGAAATAAGGTGATTTTCCTCTTTAGTACTTCCTGTTTCTCTTTGTGTCATTATTTTATCACTTATCTATAACTCTCAAATCCCAGCTCTAGGAAAAAATATCAAAAAGCTTCCCAGGACAACTTTGTTCTGAAACTGCAAGAGAGAAGTGATGCTCATGAAGAAACAGATGCATCTGGGCTATTCCAGACTAACCTCTTCCTGGTGCATAAAGTCAGGTTATTAACATAGAGAAGGCAGGGCCCAAGCAACTTGAGTGTGACCGCTGATTGAGTTCTCAGATTCCCTGTCCCCATGCAGTCACTAGTAGAAACCCAAGATAATTCCCTTCCTAAGTGACTTTCAACTATCATTATGATGTCCCTGGGTGCCAAAATCAAACTTTTCCACCCTTGACCAATTTATTTTCCTAGGATTTTCCCACTTAGTCCCTCTTCCTTGAAACGTTTCTCTTGATCACAACTTAGTACACACATGTGAACATACACAGACACGCAGGGGTGCATACATATTCATGAAACAATACTGCAATTGATACAATAACTACACGGGCTTCACTCTAATATTTTATTTCATTTTATTTTTTAGAATGCTGATCATACTAATGATAAGTTATTTTCGTGACTCACTAAAAATTTGTGACCCACAGTTATAAAAAATACATCAGATGACTTAGATGACTTACAATAGTCCTTTCAGTTTCCAAAATTCTATGATTCTCTTTATTCTTAGAATGAAAGTTTCATTTAATGAAAACATTTCTATTCTCTGAATAAAAGCAATATGGTATGAAAAATTACTCATAGAGTTCCTGGTTTTATCAGTGTCTATTGAAATGCGGGTATTTTAGGAAGGTGAATAATGAATAGGAAATTGAACTAAGAGAGAATTGTAGGAATATTAATGAGAAATGACAAAAGCCTATCAGAAAAACAGAAGCGAGAAACCTGGATGATCCTAAGTCTAAGCAACCAAAAGCTGTTATTATGTTAGAGCACTCTTATTCGAAAGTTTCCTAATTTTTAGAAAGATTTGGGAGGATTATTACTTGAGTGCGTTGTTTTGTACTTCCTAAATTGTGATGTGCTATGGCCAAAGCTGTTAACATACCTAGAAGGCTCTGTGTGATCTGTCCCCTTCTCTGCCTCTTATCTCTCTGACCTCCTTTCCTTCCTACTCACTCCACTCCAGCTACCCTGGCCTCTTTGCTGTTCCAGGGACACACCAGGACATCATATCTTAGGGCCTTTGCACTGCAGGCTCTCTTTGCCTCAAACTAACTCTCTTCCTCACATATCCGAATGGCTTACTTCCTCAACTTCTTCATACATCTATTCAGATGTTGCCTTGTCAATGATACCTACCCTGACAGCTCTTGTTTAAATCGCAGACTGTCCCATACCCCTTAACTTTATTTTTTGCCATTTTCATTTATCTCCCTTTTAACACTATATAATTTACTGATTTACTGTGTCTTTCTCCCCCTACTAGAATGTAAGTTCCATGAGAGCAGAGATTTTTATCTGCTTTGATCACTATATGTCCTAGGTGTTTACAAAGGTACCTGACATACACTGGGAGCTCAATTACTATTAATTGAATGAATATTTGTATTTCCCAGTACATCAAGCAAAGAACTTGTTCATATATAGTACTCAGTAAATATTTATTGTATGAAAGGACCATTTTAGATTGTATAATTTACATTTTACAGAACACTTTTGAAATCCCCTAAAACACACAGCCAACAATCAAGCTATGACATGGTTAGGACTGGAATCATTGTGCCCTACCTTCCCACCTGCCTAGATAGGGAAATTGAGAGGTCTAGTGACTTGTCTAAAGTTACAAAAAGTAGGACAGTCTTCTGACTTATGCTAAAATAGACTTACGGTTGCTTTATGTTCTGGGATAGAGATTTGCAGTTTGCAGAATGTGATGCTATTTCACTTATAAACTGTTTTGTTTGTGGTATGTCTGTGTTGCTTCCAAATTTATGTTAAGAGGATGTTACCTGTTATTTAGATGCTAAAGCCTTACAGTGTTCATTGTCATTCTTAGCAACAATAGGTAGCAGATTATCTAATCAGGAGGAAAAAAAAAGCATTAAAAATTCACCAGATTAAAGCAAAATTGATAAACATCACAGTACTTTTTTAGTGTTGGTTCTTTTTCAGGCTCTTGATATTTTTTAAATCTTTTTTACCTTCCGTTGACTTTTTAATCTTTTTAAAAAAGAAGGTAAACGAGAACGCTTTAATTCTAGGTTTTCATGGGACCTGTTAAAAATTGGGGAGGCTTTGTTTTATGATTTGGAGAAAATTATTTCCTATCTATGCTTGAGGAACGTTAACAAATTTTAAGCGAGACTAAGTGACTACCAAAATTTGCCTGAGATAGTTCCCATCTGTGATGCCTAACGTATTGCGTCTCATTAACGACCATTCCCTGGTGTTAATCACGCGAGGAAAGGGAAAAAACGGAAACAGCAGGAGCTCCTCGGGGCTCAGAGTTGCCCAGAGCCTGAGGAGCGCGCTCCGGAGCTGCCAGCCCGCCTCCCCGTCCGGCTGCTGATTGGCGGGGACCTCAGCATCAGCAACATCTCCCTGCGAGGGGAGGGCGGCCAGACCGACTCGCAGCCGCAGCCTCCGGGCACCTCAGCTCCCTCCTGGCGAGACCTCGGACTTCCACAGCGAGCAGCCGCGTCCCCGCTCGCCACCGCCCGGATCCCCACCTCGTACCCCTCCCCAGAAGAGTGGAGGCCCCGGCAGCCAGGAAGGCCACGACTGGTCCGGACCGGGTTAGGGAGGCAGGGGCCAGTACCCCAGGGTCCCGCGGCAGCACCCCGGCCCCCGAAGCGCTGCGGTCGCCGCGCCTCAGCCGCCAAGACGCCTCGTATCTTGTACCGCGGGAAAAGCGGGTCTTCGTCCAAGATGGGCCGGCAGGGCTTGGGGGGCGCCGGCGCCGCGGGGCGCTCCATGCAGCGCTCCCAGAGCCGGAGCAGCCTCTCCGCCTCCTTCGAGGCGCTGGCCGGCTACTTTCCCTGCATGAACTCCCTGGAAGAGGAAGAAGGAGGTGAGCCTGTAGTTATTGTGTCTGTCTGTGTACATCTCGCATCTCGGAAAGTCGGTGGTTGGAGGGTTGACAGGGTTGGAGAACTCCAGGTAGCAGTGTCCCTACCCCCTCGTCTCTGGGGGACTGTGGAGCAGGAGACCCCCCAGAGCGCCAGCTGAGCCTAGGAGAAGTTCTGTTGATTGGTGATTTGGGGAACTCCACAGGCGCTGACTGGGAAGAGGCTTTCCTAATGAAGTTGAGTTAAACAGTGCTTGGCAGTTGGATGAGGATGGAGACAGGTGGGAGGCAAGGCGGCCCCGTTGGGTGCACCCAACTGTTTTGTTTTCGTTTACTCCCGCAGTCTTGGTATTCGCATATGATTTCGAGGACAGAAATAATCAAAACTTAAAGGGAAAAGCAGCAGCAAAACTTTGAAACAGGAATCCCCGCCTGTGAACACTTAAGGTCCAAATGAGGGGAAAGAGTGATACAATGGGCAGGTCAAAGGTTGATAGTACTAAAGGAGGCTGGTTTGTGCTGTGGGCCTTTGGAACTTCGTTGGCAGGCACACTTTGAATCTCACCATTGGTTGTTTGTCTCTGGTGTTTGAGTGATGTCATTATAATTAAGCTAATGAGAAAAACGGCAAAGGGGACTCAAACTTTTCACCAAGAGACTTCAAGTCCTTTATAAAGTTTTCAAAACATTACGTTTTCTTTGTGAAGAACTTTCCTATAAGATTTAACAACTAATGCTAAAAACATAATTTGTAAATCAAAGTAAGAATTGACTGCTAAATAATAGCATCCCAACGTTTGAAATGCTGTTTATTAATTTATTGATAAGCTAGTTGCAAACTGTGTTCATCTTTGCACGCACATATATCCAGAGTGGGTTGGTTATCATCATCATGTTACCTCTATTATTGTATATATCATTGTATAGAATAGGATTTATTTTGCTTTTATTCTGTGACAATCAATGACCTCTTGCTAGGAAATCTGTAGTGACCCCTGATTTAGAAGAAACTACCTGCTCTGAGAAGAGGTAGAAATATTTTTTTCCCCTATTTTTCCCAGTGGAAGGCAGGGAGGAGGAAGATGGCTGATTAATAATATGTCTGAAAAGTGTTCTTTAAGATAATTCACTAGTTAGAGCTATCCAGGTTTCTTCTAGCTTATTGTTGCAATATCAGTTTGCACTAGATCAGTACAGGTTTAATGGTAGGGTACTTCTCTATATAAATGTGACTTTTAATTTTCATACTAATCTTTTGCTGTTCTTGTTTGTACATTTACAGTTTGCTCGTTTTCTACTATTAAATGTTTAACATTTCAGGAAATGTAAGCAAGTCAAGATATTAGAAAATCAAATTGGGTAAATGAATGATCATAATTGTAGCTAAAACTTTCAGTATCAGCTATTATCCAGGCACTATTCTAAGAACCTGACATGCACTTAGTCTTTTAGGCCCATAACAACCTTACGAGACAGTGCTTTTATTATCTCCAGTTAACAAAGGAGGAAACTGAGGCAGAGAAATTCAGAAACTTGCTCAAGGTCCCCAAGATAGTAGGTAATAGAGTTAGCGTATGAACCCAGGCAGTCAACAACACAATCTGTGCACCCAACCCAAGCTATATTTATTATTTGCATATACTTGGCCACAGTCACATACCTAGTAAGTGGTGAAACTAGAACTCAAAGCCAGGTGTGCCTAAAAATACATATTTAGATAAAACACATTATTATACACTCATTTCTCAATTTTTAGTTTTTACACCAAGTCTTCAGCCCTGACTTTGCTTCAGTTGAACTACCATCATTCTTTCTTAAGTTGTAGCTAGAGTTAATTGGATTTACAAAATGCCATCCTAAAAGCCTTTTTGAGACAAGAAAAACTTATGTAAATGTGAAATTTTTTCAAAATTTAAAGTACATTGACTTAACCTTGGCTCATACAGACTAATCCCAAAGGAAATTCCTACATCTACACATGGGAAATTGGAACAGATTTCTGTCCTATAATATGGTTTCTTGAGTCGCCAAGACAAAATGAAGCCAAAGTAAGTAACTAGAGAGGAGGCATTCCCCATAAAATAGAGGTCTTTCCACTGGGGTGTAGTCATTTTACAGCCAAGAGAAGAAATCCTAACTTTCTTCTTTGATTTTGCTATACTCCTACCAAAAATCCTGAGATTTTTGAGGGTATTTCAACATACCCTGCAGAGTTATAAAAGTTAGAAATCACTGGCCTGGAGCAGTGCTTCTCTGCAATTATTTTCTCTTGAGACACCCACACAGGACACATAAAGTTCATGTGGATAACATACTCTCATAAGCTTACTCAGGACTATGTTATTATAGTCGTAACTGTGAAACCCATCCTAATTTATAAAGAAAACCCATCACAACAGATGATTGTCACACTGGTTGAGAACAGCTTTTCTAAAGAGAGCAGTGGTCTACCAACCAGTGTGATTTGACTGAAGTAACTGATCAGTTCAGTAAGTCAATCTCATTTTACAGCTTCTCTCTCTCACTCTCACACACTCTCTCTCTCTCTCTTTTTTTTTTTTTTTTTTGTCTTTTCAGATATAGTGCAATAGCTAACTAATCTCAAATGTACTCTGCCTTCCAGTTCCATATTCTCATTTTATTCTTGGACAGCACATCCAGGCATTACCATTCTACACAAGAAGTGCTGAGAAATTTATTGAGAGACCATATTCTTTTCACTCATTCATTCATTCATTCAGAAATATTTATTGAGGCTCTGAGATGTGTCAGTCGCTATGCTAGTCCCTGAATTAGCTGAATATGCTCCCTACCTTCTTAGAGCTCACAGTCTAATGGAGATAGATATTAATAGGAATAACTATGTAATTAAAACTGTGACAAGGCTTAGGAGGGTGAAGTACAGAGCGCAATAAGAGATGATACAAAAACCTAATTGAGGAGTTAGAGAAGGGTAGGTACCCTGAGACAGTGAGGGTTAAACAGTGATAGCTCTCATTGCCTCCTGCACACTTTTGAAAGCAATTTGCCCAGAGTCCACGGCCAGTAAGTGGGGGAGCTGAGATCAAAACCCATAATCTGGCTCCAAAGTTTAAAATCCCAACTACTCTGTGTATTGTTTCTTCGTTATTATACTGCATTTTCTTGTAATATGCTGTGTTTTGCAAATCAAGTACAATAATAATAGTTACCATTTATTGAGCACCTTCTCTGTGCTGTATACCTTTGATTTCATGATGATTCTTCAAGGAGATTATCATTTTCATTTTATATATGCGAAAACTGAGATTTAGAGAAATTAAACAACTTGGCCACAGGTTATAATCTCAGTGGGGCTGACTTAAGCGAGGAGGAAAGGGACATTCGTATAAGCAAAATAAGTTAAGATTATTGACTGGTCTTTGTAGCATCTCTTTTGTTTGCTTGTAGTTCTTTTTTATTTTACTTTACTTTTTGTTCTTTATCTCGGGATATATTCCAGATAACTGTCCTCCAAATCTCTGGGTAATTTTTTTTTTCAAGTAGAAGTAAGGATAATAGCACCTACATGTTCTTTAACTGTTTATAAATTATGTTTATTTATCATTGAGCCCTCTGAGATAAGTATTAGCTTCACTATATAAAGTACTTGGCCCCAACATTGAATCCACCTCCCTAATATAGAATATTACTGTATGTAGAATTTTTAAACATGACAGATAATTCTAAGAGAGAAGGAACCATTGAAATGGTTACCATTCTTAGCAGGAGGAGCAAGCCTCCCACCGACAGATCCAAGGGCGAATGGTATGGTCATATAATGTAGGGAAATTGCACACATCCTAATATTTGTAGATCTGGTTTCTCAAGCTATCTTAAAGTGACTTGTGTTTCTGGGCTAGTGATTCTTGTTCAGTAATGTACATATAATATGTGATGAATTTGATTTGCTTGATTTGATGGCCTTCCTTCTTTGTTTAAAATATGGCTTGGCAATTATACAGAAGAAGACATCCTATCATCTTAAGGTTATTTAACTGAATAAATTAACTTATTTAATTTCTTTTACGTGCCACTATCTTGAAAATTAAGTTACAGGAAAATCATCTAAGGAATAAGAATTGTTTAAAAATCACCAGAAAAACTGAGGAAAGTATCTTTACAGGTGATAGTGAAGCTATGAGGAATTAATATAAAAGGAACTAAACAGACTGTTACTGGAAGACCTAGTTAACTATCCCCCACTCCTTAAGAGGCTACTACGTTATCTTATTCTAATCCTTTTGTAAATAATACACTTAATTCTCTTTTAATTTAATTTTTATTTTTTATTGAAGTATAGTTGATTTACAATGTTGTATTAATTTCTGCTGTACAGCAAAGTGGTTCAGTTATACATATACATTCTTTTTTATATTTTTCCCATTATGGTTTATCACAGGATATTGAATATAGCTCCCTGTGCACTTAATTCTTAATAGTCCCATTTGATTAAAATGGAGCTTAACACTTTGCCCATGCTCCACTGGAATAAAAAATTCTCCATACACTTAAATATAATCCTCCTAAGTACAGACATCATGTCTAGCACAGTAGGTATTCAGTAAGTGTCTATTAATAACAACAGTAAAAGAATAACAGTATATAGTTCTACCATTCTTTTCAAGCTGAATATCAATGTAACTGACTGCTAGCCATCATATTTATACTATTTTAAAATTATAGCATGTGATCTAGACTTACTAAAATTCAGTGATCATAGTTTTTGTACATTTTCACAATGCCAATATTGGGGACAGGACATGGATAGACAATAATAGTCCAAATACGTGTCTTTTCTTAGGGGATATTATTTTTCCTAGATTATGATTGGTTATGTATAATAAATCATTTCTTATATGAGTCCACATCATATTCAACAATAGCACAATTTTTATATTAGATTCTAGGTCGATAAAGTGAAGCAAAAGATTTTGGAATTTAAAAGGATAAATCAAAGAACAATTCCACTCAGAATGCTTATCAGTTATTACATTTTTAATCTAAGATTCAGAATCTTTCACTGCCAAGTGTCCAAATATACCCTTAAAGTAATTTAAATTTAATACAAAAGTCAAGTTAAACCCCAATTTGCTATCATCCTTCAGCAGGTTCACTAAATTCAAAAAACTAGAAATGGGGACAAACTTTCCTATGAAGACATCTTGTGTATAATGACATAAAAGAAACCCACTAGTAAGTTTCACTAGCTGTAATGGCAGCTTCCAGTTGCTGCCAAGGACTATGGTTAAGTGCTCTCTGCTGGTCTTCATAGACCATTATTATTGACCAGAAAAGATGGTTCTGTATATTTGTTCTATCTCTTATTGTAATGGTATTTGATTGGAGAGGAGGGGATTTACCTAATTCCATGTATATACAATACTATTTGACCACTTGAAGAAAAGCTAACACAAAAATGATAAGTTCTACTTTTAAAGTATCAGTTCTTTTTTTCTTAAATTAATTAATCTATTTATTTTTGGCTGCGTTAGGTCCTCGTTGCTGTGCGCAGGCTTTCTCTAGTTGCGGTGAGCGGGGGCTACTCTTTGTTGCCGTGCGCGGGCTTCTCGTTGTGGTGGCTTCTCTTGTTGTGGAGCACAGGTTCCAGGCATCCAGGCTTCAGCAGTTGCAGCATGCGAGCTCAGTAGTTGTGACTTACGGGTTCTAGAGCGCAGGCTCAGTAGTTGTGGCGCACAGGCTTAGTTGCTCCACAGCATGTGGGATCTTCCCGGACCAAGGCCCAAACCTGTGTCCCCTGCATTGGCAGGCGGATTCTTAACCACTGCACCACCAGGGAGGTCCCTGCAGTATCATTTCTTAAGGTTTAGATTTTGCCTAATGAGACTGAAATGAAAGGGTCATTTATTTTAGCTATTCCAGTGATCAGTTGTTCTCTTATTATTCCTGTAAGCCGAGGGCCAGGAAAGTAACATACATCAGTGAAGTAGGCCAGATATAATACAAAAGGGAAAATGCAGGAACTCTGAAAATCTGGAGAAAGCTTGTCCATCCAAAAAGGAATGGTGAATCCTCAGTTCTAGCTAATTGATGCCAAATTGAATATCAGCCCGGGGTTGGCAAATTTATTCTTCTCTTTTCCCTAAGAGAAGCTATAAATCTGAATGTTTACTTAAAGCCTTTAAATTTTAAAATGTTAGTGCCTAAGTGAAAAACTTTAAACACTATTAATTGAACCCACATACCTATTGACCAAGTGTGGCTTAAATGTGTGCCACCAGTTGGCACCTTCTGCCAAGGAAATGGTTCCTTCCCAGATTTTTTCAGTTCTTTTTCTTCCTTCCCATCCTCATTATCACCTTGATATCATTAGTCCTTGATAATTTAGAACTGAATTAGTCCATCTTTGAAATCATTTTCAGTTGAAGAAAAAGCTAACACAAAAATGATAATATCAGGGCTTCCCAGGTGGCGCAGTGGTTGAGAGTCCGCCTGCCGATGCAGGGGACACAGGTTCGTGCCCCGGTCCGGGAAGATCCCACATGCCACGGAGCGGCTGGGCCCGTCAGCCATGGCCGCTGAGCCTGTGCGTCCGGAGCCTATGCTCCGCAATTGGAGAGGCCACAACAGTGAGAGGCCTGCGTACTGCAAAAAAAAAAAAAAAAAAAAAGATACTATCAGTTCTACTTTTAAAGTATCATTTTTTTAAATTTTATTAATTTTTTTATTTTTGGCTGCGTTCGGTCTTCGTTGCTGTGCACGGGCTTTCTGCAGTTGCGGCGAGTGGGGGCTACTCTTCGTTGCGGTGCATGGGCTTCTTATTGCTGTGGCTTCTCTTGTTGAGGAACATGGGATCTAGGCGTGCGGGCTTCAGTAGTTGCAACACGCAGGCTCAGTAGTTGTGGCTCGTGAGCTCTAGAGCGCAGGCTCCGTAGTTGTACCATATGGGCTTAGTTGCTCCACAGCATGTGGGATCTTCCCAGACCAGGGATCAAACCTGTGTCCCCTGCATTGGCATGCAGATTCTTAACCACTGCGCCACCAGGGAAGTCCCCATCATCTTGATCTTGACATTACTGTCTCTCCAAAAATTTCAGTAGATTCCCATCTCCTACTAAATAAAACCTTTAGCCTAACATTCAAAGTCTTTCACAATCTGGTTCTTACATTCAGTTTAGCTTCCCTACCTTCCAAAGCCCTTTAGGAGCCCAGTGAATCAGTAGAACTAAGCTTTTTTGTGCTTTATCTCTAAATTCAGTAGCTTTAGATTCAAAGTTTGGGGCAGTGGTGTCTGATCAGCAGAACCTCAGCCATTTACTCACGTCGTAATTGCCAGGCAGATTGGAAAAATGACAGCTGACAATTTTAGCTTCTACAGTTAAAGGATGGGTTATTTCTCATACATAGGAAGAGGGTTCAAATGCTGGTGACCCAAAAACCCTAACAAATATCCATCTAATTATATAATTACCATTGCGGGGGGGAAACGTTAAGCTCAGCCTAATTACCTATTTTTAAGTCTTTAAAAATACTGGCTTGCTATTTGGTCTTTGCTCAATAAGGTAAAGTATATGTGGCTCTCTTAATTTTAACTTTTCCTGCAGATTTGGCCACCCAAAATATCTGTGGACATTTTTATTTTGCATATAGAACATAGTCAATCCCTCCCCCAGAAAGACACCTTAAAATGTCATCCATATACCATGCAGGTTGAAATCTAGGATCTTTGAGTGATGTATGGTCCTCTCCTTCATATCCACATGTGGCTTTTCAGGTTATAGTGACCTGTAAACCTAAAGACACAGTATCTGCCTCCAGTACATCCAATTTAAGTGGTAAAGCAGCAGCAGGATAACCAAAATAAAAATTTTCGTCCACAGGAATCTTCCCACTTGGAGGGAATGGCGAAGATTGAGAGTAGAATACATCTCTTGGTTTACTCATCTGGGACTCTGGGTTCTGTTTTCTGGAAAGTGTTTCTTTGTCCTTTATTCTTTATGGCCACAAAGGTTTGCATAGAAGAGGGGGTTTCATAGCTTTCATAGCCCACTTCTTCCTAGTGCAGATTAGGAAAAAAGTAGGAGTTACCTTAGGGGTTGAACAGGCTTTTTTTTTTAATTTTTAATTTTTTGGCCATGCTGCACAGCTCCCCAACCAGGGATTGAACCCAGGCCCACAGCAATGAAAGCCTGGAGTTCTAACCACTGGACAGCCAGGGAATTCCTAAACAGGCTTTTGTAAATGGGCTAGTAATTATTTTTTTCTATACAGATCGTTCAAAAATTCAGGAGGCTGTTTGATTCCAGTCAGTTTCAAGTGTGAGTGACTCCAACCAAACACCTCATTGGACAAAGATTTTAAGCCTCGAGATTCTGTTCTTTTAGTTTCCACCCTCTGTGCCCTGCCTACTCCCTTTGTTCTCAGTGGCAACCACCTTGATATCATCTGAAATCTGTGGGTTTGTGTGGGAAGGCAACCCCTTAATCCAGTTTGGCCAGCAGGCTCTCCCCATTTCTATGGCAAGGCCCCACTTTTTTTTTTTTCTTTTGCGGTACGCGGGCCTCTCACTTTGTGGCCTCCCCCGTTATGGAGCACAGGCTCCGGACGCGCAGGCTCAGCAGCCATGGCTCACGGGCCCAGCCGCTCCGTGGCATGTGGGATCTTCCCGGACGGGGACACAAACCCGCGTCCCCTGCATCGGCAGGCGGACTCAACCACTGCGCCACCAGGGAAGCCCCTCACTTTTTTATATATAGTTTTCTTCCTGCAAGTTTAGGATAATTTCACATTATTCCAATCATTTTTCAAAGAAGGATTTGTATAGCATTTTACAGTTTTCAAAACTTTTTCACAGAGCTTACAGTATCTGGTCCTTATTTATCACTACTCATTAAATACCACTACATTTCATATATTCTATGACATAGGCTAAGTCTAACCTCAAGTTTGCACAAAAGAACTCTGAGCTTTGGAAAGGGAGTTACCTGCCCAGAGTTTGCTAATGATCAAATAAAGACTTGAACTCATATCATCTGATTCTAAAATGGCATGCTCTTCTCACCACAAAAATACTGCCTCAAAATAGCTAACTTGAGAGTTAAGAAGAGGTTCGTGATATTTCATGTCCATTTTTGAGAGAGAAACAGGCACAAATATCAGTGGGCTGGTGCGTGACCAAGGACAGATGTCAGTTAAAAAAAAAAAAAAGCCAAAAAGCAGGGGGAACAATTTTCTAAATAATTTCATTTGCCATAATAGCAACGTCAGGTAGTAGGAACAAAAAAGTACCATAAAAAAGACAACCCCCAAAAGAGTACAGTGAGAGCTATAATTTCTTATATTTAAATGTGTTAAGAATACCAAGATGAGGGACTTCCCTGGTGGTCCAGTGGTTAAGACTCCACACTTCCACTGCAGGGGGTGTAGGTTCAATCCCTGGTCGGGGAACTAAGATCCCGCATGCTATGCAGTGTGGCCAAAAATAAATAAAGTCACTAAGTTTGGGGTGGTTTGTTATTAAAAACAAAAAAACACCAAAATGATAAGCCTCAACTTTTATGGAAAAATATTAGAATGGTCTTACTGCAAAAGAGTCATAAGCTTGGTTTTATTTCTTGCTAAAATAAGGATTAATAATTATTAACAATAGTAACAAGTAATAACAACAGGAGCAGAGTGTTCTGATTCTCTGAGGTAGTCTCTTTCTCTTGTAAGGAGCCACCAAATTGTTTTCCAGAGTGGCTGTACCAGTTTGCACTGAATGAGAGTTCCTGTTGCTCCACATCCTCACCGGCATTTGGTGTTGTCAGTGTTCTAAATTTTGACCATTCTCATAGGTGTGTACTGGTATCCCATTGTTTTAATTTGCATTTCCCTGATGACATATGATGTAGAGCACCTTTTCATATGATTATTTGCCACCTATGTACTATCTTATTTGGTGAGGTACCTGTTAGGGTGTTTGGCCCATCTTATAATCAGGTTGTCTGTTTTCTTATTGTTGAGTTTTAAGAGTTCTTTGTATATTTTGGATAACAGTCCATTATTGGATATGTCTTTTGCAAATATTTTCTTCCAGCCTGTGGCTTATCTTCTCATTCTCCTGGCAGGATTTTTTGCAGGGCAGAACTTCTTAATTTTAATGAAGCCCAGCTTATCGATTCTGTATTTCATGGATCATGCTGTTGGTGTTGTATCTAAAAAGTCATCACCATACTCAAGGTCATCTAGATTTTCCAGGAGTGTTATAGTTTTACATTTTACATTTAGGTCTGTGATTCATTTTGAGTTAATTTTTGTGAAGGGTTTAAGGTCTGTATCTAGATTCTTTTTTTTCTTTCTTTCTTTTTTTTTTTTTGCATGTGAATATCCAGTTGTTCCAGCACCATTTGTTGAAGAGACTGTCTCTGCTCCATTGTATTGCCTTTGCTCCTTTGTCAAATATCAGTTGACTATTTTTATGTGGGTCTATTTCTGGGTTCTGTATTTCTGTTCCATTGATCTACTTGTCTATTCTTTCACCAGTACCACTGTCCTGATTACTGTAGCTTTATAGTAACTCTTGAAGTTGGGTAGTATCAATCTTCCAACTTTATTCTTCTCCTTCAATATTGTGTTGGTGATTCTGGGTCTTTTGCCTCTCCATTTAAACTTTATAATCAGTTTGTCAATATCTACAAAATAACTTGCTGGCATTTTGATCGGGATTGCATTGAATCTATAGATCAAGTTGGGAAGACCTGACATATCAACAATATTGAGTCTTCCTATCCATGAATATGGAATAGCTCTCCATTTATTTAGTTCTTCTTTGATTTTATTCATCAGAGTTTTGTAGTTTTCCTCATATAGGTCTTGTACATATTTTGTTAGATTTATACCTAAGTAGTTCATATTTTGGATGCTAATGTAAATGATATTGTGTTTTTAATTTCAAATTCCACCTGTTCATGCTGGCATATAGGAAAGCAATTGACTTTTGTATATTAACCTTCTATTTGGCAACCTTGCTGTAATCACTTACTAGTTCCAGGAGTTTTTATGTCGATTCTTTCAGATTTTCTACATAGACAATCATGCTGCCCGTGAACAAAGAGAGTTTTCTTTCTTTCTTCTCAATCTCTATACCTTTTATTTCCTTTTATTGTTTTATTGCATTAGCTAGAACTTTCGGTATGATGTTAAAAGGAGTGGTAAAAAAGGAAAATTCTTGCTTTGTATCTGATCTTGGTGGGAAAGCTTCAAGTTTCTCACTATTAAGTATGATGTTAGCTGTAAGTTTTTTGTAGATATTCTTTATCAAGTTGAGGAAGCCCTTCTCTATTCCTACTTTACTGAGCGTTTATATGATGAATAGGTGTTGGATTTTGTTGAATGCTTTTTCTGCACCTGTTGATACCATCATGTGATTTTTCTTTTCTAGCCTGTTGATGTGATGCATTACATTAGTTGACTTTTGAAAGTTGAAACAGCATTGTATAACTGGGATAAATCCCATTTCATCATGGTGTGTAATTCTTTTTACACATTGTTGGATTTGAAGCTTCTACCCTAAAGTTACACAGACCAGTTTTGCTCACATTTCATTGGCCAAGCAAGTCACATGACCGCACTGAACTTCATAAATGAGGGAAATGTGAATATATTTAGACAGCCCTAATGTCTACCATAATTGTGACCTCTCCTTGTAGCTCACTTACTACTTCATAATAGCTGTGACAAAGCTGTTGGAATGAATGGATTTGTGTTAAACTCTGAAACAATTTTGGAAATCAACTGTTAATTTCTATTTATTTTAATTGTAAATGCCAATCCTGGATTAGCCCAAAAGAAATTGTCAGATATTTGTCCGTATTTTGTTTAAACTTTCTGAGATTTGAATTATGTTTATTATAGTAAGAAGCCCCGACAAACATAAGTGCACAAGCTTTTATACACAACTACAGTAATCTACTCATGAGTGTCCCCATATTGAGGTCTTGCAGGACCAAATAGGTAAATAAACCAACCTCTTTATGTCCAGATGTAATATCTGCTGATGGGAAGTCATTTTTCAGAATCTACCAACCTGTCTTCAGCCTGTTTCCATAAATCACTTCCCATATTAACATCAAGAAAATCTTGAGTCTAAAGTGAGTCTGTCTGCAAAAGGGGATGAGACTTTCCAGGTGAGAGCAAGCGGGAATGGGCTCTGTGGACCCAAGATTTGGAAAGAGGTCGCCCTGACATTAAGTTAGGCATTTAATTGTGAGTCTCACCTTGGGGCTTAGGAGAGTTTTCCAATCAGTAGCAGAGAGGACCTTTTTTTTTTAACCTCTTTATTGGAGTATAATTGCTTTACAATGGTGTGTTAGTTTCTGCTTTATAACAAAGTGAATCAGTTATACATATAAATATGTTCCCATATCTCTTCCCTCTTGCATCTCCCTCCCTCCCACCCTCCCTACCCCACCCCTCTAGGTGGTCACAAAGCACCGAGCTGATCTCCCTGTGCTGTGCGGCTGCTTCCCACTAGCTATCTATTTTACATTTGGAGGACTTTTTGATTTTTGCTGTCAAGTCACTCAGAGGGTTTTGTGGTTTTCAGCATTGTTACGGGAAACTGACACTTTGGTTGTTTATTTACTCAAGTGGCTTTCTTTGAATTTAGAGGGTGCCAAGCAAATGAGTCATCAGACTAAGTAGAGCAGAATAACAAGGACACCTCCTGTGTTGCTTTATGCTTGTGACCTTTTGTAATTCAAAAGTTGATTTTTACCTACAGGCACCTTCTCCAAATATACTTCGGCTTAAAATACCACACCAGAATGAGTGGTTTAAGAACTCTGCAACAACGTAATCTGGGCCTTAGTTTTGTCGTTTGCTACCTGAGTATTTTTAAACATCTTTATACACACACACATATCATATATATAAATATATGATATGTATGTAGTGTATATAGGTATATATACTTTTTAAAATATATACTTTTTCTTATCATCGCTGTTGAGTTCTTACAGATAATTTCAGTTGTTCTACTCCTGTGGTCACAACAGGTTATTTTTATAGATCTCCCATTAAAAAAATAATCTAAAGAATTACCTGTTGTTGCTTGATAATTATCACAAATTTTTACCAGCTTAAAACAACACCCATTTATTAGTTCACAGTTCTGTAGGACACATGTCTGACAGGCCATGACTGGGATCCTCCTTAGGGTATTGCATGGCTGAAATCAGGGTGTAGGCTGGGCTGAGTTCTTGTCCGGAGGCTCTGGGGGAAAGTCAGCTTCCAGGATCATTCAGGCTGTTGGAAGAATCCAGTTTTTTGCTGCCTGTCAACTAGGCATTGCTGACGGCTGCTCTCAGGTCCTTCCCACATGGTCCCCTCCATCTTCAAGCCAGGAAAGGTACACCAAATCCTTCTTGTGTTTCAGATCTCCCTGATTGACTTTTCTGGAACCAGCCAGAGAAAGCACTCTGCTTTTAAAGTTTTCATGTGGATGTGTTAGGCCCACCGAGATAATCTTTCTCTCTTTAGGTCAACTGGTTAGTAACCTTAATTATGTTTGCAAAATCCCTCTTGCCATGTAAAGTAACATAGTCATGGGGGCCATCTTAGAATTCTGCCTACTATACTTTATATAGGCATTCTGTTATATAGATTCAGTTTTTAGGTTGAATAACATGACAGCATTCAAAACATTAAATGTGAATCACCATAATGAATTCTGTTTAGGTTAAATTACTTTTATTGTGAATGTGATGCAAAGGATTTGTGGTATTGAAAAATACATACTTCAAAATAGATAGCTAGTGGGAAGCAGCCACATAGCATAGGGAGATCAGCTCCGTGCTTTGTGTCCACCTAGAGGGGTGGGATAGGGAGGGTGGGAAGGAGATGCAAGAGGGAGGAGATATGGGGATGTATGTATACGTAGAGCTGATTCACTTTGTTATAAAGCAGAAACTAACACACCATTGTAAAGCAATTGTACTCCAATAAAGATGTTAAAAAAAAAGAAAAATACATACTTTTTAAATAAGTCTATAAATATATCAGATAAAAGTATATTTAAAAGACATATTTTAAAAAGCTATTATAGTGCTTCCCTGGTGGCACAGTGGTTGAGAGTGCGCCTGCCGATGCAGGGGACACGGGTTCGTGCCCTGGTCCGGGAAGATTCCACATGCCGCGGAGCGGCTGGGCCCGTGAGCCATGGCCACTGAGCCTGCGCGTCCGGAGCCTGTGCTCCGCAATGGGAGAGGTCACAACAGTGAGAGGCCCGCGTACCGGAAAAAAAAAAAAATCTATTATAAATGCTCAGCATATGCCTAGAATTCTTTGATTCCATCAGATGACAGGGAGTAGCCTTATCTCCTCAATATATGCTATTAATCATGGTCTTGGTCATTCATTAATGACACAAACTCATAGACTTTAGAGCTAAAAGAGATCAGAGATCTTCTGGCACCCTCCCCCTCCTTTGTTCTTTTGTTTGTTTGTTTGTTTTTGCGGTATGCGGGCCTCTCACTGTTGTGGCCTCTCCCGTTGCGGGGCACAGGCTCCGGATGCGCAGGCTCAGCGGCCATGGCTCACGGGCCCAGCCACTCCGCGGCATGTGGGATCTTCCCGGACCGGGGCACGAACCCGTGTCCCCTGCATCGGCAGGAGGACTCTCAACCACTGCGCCACCAGGGAAGCCCCCTCCTTTGTTTTTTTCCATAAATGAGGAACCTGAAACTCGGAGAGGGATATGACTCAGAGAAGGCCATAGAGCCAGCTAGTCAGTGATAAAGATCGGCCTAGAATACATGTTTTCTGATTTCCTTTCTGGTAGAAATAACAGTACCATTAATTGAAGATTTTCTATATAGCAGGCACTATCCTAAGCACTTTAAATATATTATTTTCCTTAACTGTCACAAAAATTATATCAGGTAGGCATTACTATTATCATTGCCATTTCACAGTCTGAGAAAGCTGAGTCACAGAGAAGGTAACGTGCTTCATGTCACCCAGCTAGTACATGATAGAGTAGGGATTCTAAGAGAAACAGTTGGACACCAGGGCCTGACCTCTTCACTATTCTCTGCTCTTTCCACCCCACCAGCTGCTTCTAGCAGGGCCTTCCACATGTACTCATAGAGTTAGCTTAGTATCATCTCCATGGACAGCTGTCCAAGCTACCCATTGGTTATATTCTGACAACAAAATAGTGAATAGCAGAGAACTTGGAGTCGGGGAACTGTGTATAAACTCTGGTTCTGTCATTTTTTGTTTGGCTTCAGGGAATTGTGTAACCCGCTGGGGCCCTTGGATACTGGATCTGTAAAATGGGGATTAGGAGAGTTGTTCTGTAGAGGACACATGTAAAAAGCAATCTGTAAACAAAAGGATTACATGCTCGTTGTATTGTTATTCTTTGCCAAATGGTCACTAGTTCTCATCAGCCTGTAATAGCAGATTTTCAAGTCACTTTTGCTGTGATAAAGAGTCAGGCATTAAATGAAAACCAGTAGATTTTTGACACTGCAAAGGCCATGTCCTGAGACCTTTAGGAAGTCATGTTTTCTGTACTTATCCTCATTCTGCATTTTCAAACGTTACTGAAGTTGTGTATCTCACTTGGTGGTGGTTTTTCATGCTTCATAGGCACTCTTCACAGGAAGCGAACGGTAAAGCTACACGGAGAGGCCTGGACTCAGCCATTGGCCTGGCTCCCTCACACCAGCCCAGCACCTTTCATGATTCCAGCTCACACCTGGACAAAATTTTACTACTTTTTTTTTTATTAATTTTTTTTGGAGTATAGTTGATTTACAATGTTGTGTTAGTTTCTGCTGTACAGCAAAGTGAATCAGTTATACATATACATATATCCACTCTTTTTTAGATTTATTTTCCATATAGATCATTAGAGTACTGAGTAGAGTACCCTGTGCTATACAGTAGGTTCTTATTAGTTACCCATTTTATACATAGTAGTGTCTATATGTCATTCCCAATCTCCCAATTTATCCCTCCCCCACCCTTTATTCCCTGGTAACCATAAGTTTGTTTTCTACATCAGTGACTCTATTTCTGTTTTGTAACTAAGTTCATTTGTACCATTTTTTTAGATTCCACATATAAGCGATATCATATGATATTTGTTTTTCTCTGTCTGACTTACTTCATTCAGTTTAATGTGGCCATTTGGGGATCACTCTCAAATGAAATCATAAATATTGAATGTATGGCTATCAAGGTCTACTCTTCATCCCCATCCTTTTTGTTATTGTTGTTGTTATTTCATCCTCTTTAAGTATATGTGTATTTTTTGCTATACTGTTCGAAAGTAAGTTGCAAACAATATAACATTTCCTGTCTAAATACTTCAGCGTATGTATCTCCTAATGATAAGGAAATTTTTTATAACATATGCCACTATCTACCTAAGGAAATTAACAATTTTCTTATCCCATCTAATACTCAATTCATATTCATGTTTTCCCTACTTGTCCTAACATTGCTTTTAGTGTTTTGCTTTTAGGGTTTCTTTTTTTGTTGTTATTTTTCTTGAAAAGAAACCAGTCAAAGTATACTTAAAGCATTTAATAGTTACATCCCTGTGATATTTTTAAAGCTGGAACAATTCCCCCACCTTGTTAGTTTGTTTTCATGATATTAACTTTAAGAGACTAGGTCAATTCTCTTGAACAAAATCCCATACTCTGGGTTTGTCTGATTTTGTGTGTGTGTATCCTTTATCTTGTTATTCTATCCTCTCTATTTTTGAAACCTTACAAAAGTTTTAGAAACTTGTTAGAAATGTTTTTAGAAACCAACTTAGAAGTTGGTTGCAAACACCTGATTAGAAACAGGTTGTGTACTTTTGTCTAGAACAACTTGATAGGTGCTACGGTGATTGCCCCACTATTAGTGCTAAGTTTGCTCACCTGATTAAGATGGCAATAGCCAGGTTTCCCAGTAGTAAAGTACGTGTTTTCCTTTAACAATTAGAACTAATTTGTGGGATGATTTTTTTTGGCTCATATGAATATCCTTTTATCTAATGGCATTAGCATCCGTTGATGTGCCTTATTTGAATCACTTATTCCACTGGAGGTTGCCAATTGGTAATTTTAAAGTTTTCTCACTTTTTACATGTATTAACTAACCATTTCTCTGGAAGGAAGAGCCTTCCGTCATCAGTGGGGGATGCTTTAGCTCCTCTCAGTAGTTCATATCAGTACAACATGTTTTACTATCAATTATCTAAAATAGGCTCAGATTAGGGAACTGAGTTGTAGATCAGTGATAACATATTTTATATATACTTTTTAAAGCATTTTGATGTACATTAAAGTTGGAAGTGGAGAAGAGATGAAATTTAAAGCAGTGTTTCAAAATGGTGAGCAGATATTATAAGAGGTTTGATGGAAAGGATTTCCACAAGTTACTGTCAATATCACCAAATATTTATTGATCTAAAATGAAATTATTAATACCAGACACTACAAGAGCTTACCATATCCCAGAATACTAATGATATGAATAGTCAATGTGGATAAATATTTAGACCTGACAGGAAGTAAATTAATACAAGTAATTTGAACCATCCCCCTGTTGCTGCAGCTTCAGTCATCTCTCAGCTCCACATTCCAACATGCAAGGCCTTTGATAACTGGGGCTGTTTCTTGGATCCCCATCTGCCCATTTTTCAAGCCCAGCTCACGTCCCAGCTCCCTCTGTGATGCTCTTCCTCCCTGACCTCTGCAGATGGCACTTCGCACCTCTGTCACCTCCGTGGTACTTGACTCAGTTTCCTGTTTGGTCTTCTAATTGGCTTCCATAAGCAAACCTCCTATTCAGACTGTTGAAGATCCTTAAGAACATGACTATCCATGACCAAAAATTTAAAAGCTCTTTTTTCACATGGCATTGCTGGGTTTTGCATTCCTTATGAGAACCTCTCTGAAAGTGACGAACAGATGTGAAAGTGTTACCAGGCGAGGCTATCTCCTTAGTGTAGCTTTCTTTGCTTTCTAATACTGATCACCCTGGAAAAACAGGTTTTTGTGTGAAAGTTAAAGCTAGAATTGAGGATTACTCACCACCTATTCTTTGGAAATAATGTGAAGGCCTACTTCTTTGACTATGACAAAAAGAAAGAAAAAAGAAAAAGGCGTAAATTAATCTTGATTTAAATATTACAATGAAAATAAAGCTTATTTTACATAGCTTGAACCTCTTTGTTCCTTTTGTTACCAATTTGAACACTGTTTTAAAGGAAAATAAAACAATGGTATTTTGTGCTTCTTGAAGATTTTTTAGAAAGTTTTCATCCCTCAACAAGACGTGATTTGGAATACCTTTTCTCTCTGTCTCCTTCATAAAAGCATTTTGTATTTATGCAGGTTCTTCATCTGAGGACCTCAAAGCATTGGCTGCTATTCTTTGTTACCAGATGATGATGACAAAACTATCACCCCTTTTATTTTCTGTCCGTGCAGAAGCCAGTGGTAAAAAGCTACGGAGCACCGTGCAGAGAAGTACAGAAACAGGCTTGGCTGTGGAAATGAGGAACTGGATGACTCGACAGGCAAGCCGAGAATCTACAGATGGCAGCATGAACAGCTATAGCTCAGAAGGAAAGTGAGTGATGGCTGGCTGGGCCGTGGTCTCCATGCCTTGCTGGAGACCTTCTTCTCTACCTCACTCTCTGTGCTTTCACCAAAGCTAACTCACATGCCCTATAGCACCATTTTAACTTTCACTGGCTGATTTGCTGTGAAGAAAACTTTTGCTTCCCTGCCACTGAGAAATGTGACATATCTGGCTTTGTATATCAATGGAAATAGGTTTGGGGATAAAGTGTTTCAATTTAAGGGCAAGATGCTAAAATGTGACTGTCACAAATAGAAGTTTGCCCTACCTTGAAATAATACATAAAAGCACAGAAATAATAAGCACTTGTGCCTATGCCACATGTACGATGCTAATTTTTTAAATCTTTGCTCTAAGAGTTATTACTAAAAAATATAGAATATCGATACATACTTAGTTCCATCCAGGAACAAACAGTTCAGATAAATGTAACAGCCAAAATGAAATGCCACAAAGTTGGTGAGCCTTTCCTTTATGTAGTTATCATGTAGCTTTCCCTTGACTCCACTGTGTCTGAGATATTTTTAAAGCATTTGTCAAGATTGTACAGCCCTGTCACCAACAAATTAACAATAATTAGCAACTGCAGATCGTAGATGGGTGTGTAAAGGACATTAATAGAGGAAAGTGGGGTTTACTGACCTCATCTGTCATCACCATGGCAGCATCAGATGCTTAGGCAAACATGTGTCGTCAGTTCACAGACGTGAGGCCACAGGAGCAGCTGGCAGAGTGCTGATGACTTGCCCTAGGGATCATTTGTCTAACACAATTATATGAATATGAGATATATATGGTTTCCATACATTTATAAGTAAGGTTATATGGGATATTTATGCAAGCATTAAAAATGTTCGGATTAACTGTATATTTGGGAATTAATTAAGCTTGGGGGACGAAATAGAGTTGACGTTAATCAAGGAAGTCTTAAAAGAGATGGAGAATCAAGTAAAAAAGAAATGTGCAGTGAGCACTCATCACTGCAAAGCACTGCGTTAGACACTGTTAGGGATATAAAAATGTTCAAACTATGACCCCTGTGCTCCAGGTGTTTATAGTCTTATTGGAGAAATGGGATGAAAACTCATAAATTCATTTGACAGATATTTCCATACCTTCTAGTGTTCTAGGCACTTTGCTATGAGTTGGGGATATATGTCATACAAGGAAGCAAAAATCAGTTGGTGGTTAGACCATAGGCTTTAGAATCATATAGGCTTAAATTCTAATCTGTTTTTTGGTGCTATAGAAACTTGGGCAAGTTATGTAATTTTTTTAAGATTCATTTTAATTGATTGATTTTAACAAGTACTTACAGTATTTCAGGCATGGTTCTAGTGCTGGATATATATCAGTGAACAAATAAAAAAACCCTACCCTCATCAAACTTACAGTCTAACAGATAAGATGGACAATAAACTTGAAAAATTGTTCAAATAAAAGAAAAATTAGGAAAATATATAATATTTAATATATAATAGATTAGGTGGTATAAGTGCTAAGGAGAAAAAGGTGAGAGAAGAGATGGCAGAGGTTAAGGGTAGGGTTTTATGTAGGTTAGACAGGGAAAAGGGCACATTTGATTTAAAATCTGAAGGAAGTTAGTGAACACATGAATGTCTGAAGGAAGAGCATTTCAGGCTGAAGCAACGCTGAGGCTGGAGCTTACCTGGCATCAGTAGTGGGAATGGCGGCACCAGGGAATGAGGGCAGGAGTAGTAAAAAACTAGGAATTAAGATATGGGGGGCAGGGGTGGACAGGCTGTATTGTCTTTATACATCATTGCAAGGACTTTGCTTTTACCCAGATCGAGATGAGAAACCAATGGAGGATTGTGAGCAGAGGCCTGACATTATCTGGCTTCAGTTTTAACAGATCACTCTGATTGCTGTGGGAGTGGAGAGAAAGGTGGCAATGGGGAGATCATTCAGAAGGCTGTCGCAGCAATACAGAAAGAGAAAATGATGGCTTGAAGAGAAGAAGTCAAAAGATGGCGCCTCCTATATTTAGTGGCAAAATTAGCAAAGGAGACTGAGGAAGAATAGCCAAAGAGGAAAACCAGGAGGCTAGAGAGTCCAGGAAGCAACGTGGAGAAAGTATTTCAAGGAAGAGGGAGGGATCAGTTGGGTCAAATGAGGCTAATATGTTCAATTAGACAAGTCTGGAGTATTAACGGTCGGATTTACCACTGTGGCTGTTAGGTAACCTTGATCAGAGAAATTTTGGTGGAGTGGAGAAAAACTGAGGAAGAGAGCAAGGAAAAACGGATTCGATTTTCAAAGGAGAATGAGAGGAAAGGAATTGAAGATTTCAAGGAGAGAAACGGGGTGGTAGCTGGGGAGGGAAGAAGGTTAGGAAAGGGATTTTTTTAAGGTGGAAGAAATAGCAGTGTTTGGGTGTTGATGGGAATGATCTGATCTGAAGACTTTCTTCATCGATAAAATGGGTTAAATAATAGAACCTCTGTCATAGTGCAGCTAAGAGATTCAGTATGCTAATGCCTGTCATGGAATAAGTGCTCAAAGTGTACTGAGTGCTATACATAGAAATCACAGTTCATGCCCTCCAGACAAGGAAAAGAAAGGCACATAAACAGAGGCTTGCAATACAGGACGAGGGCTGCTAGAGGATAAGGAGGGAGAGCCATGGAGGTGCAGTGGGGAGGTTGGGATCCAATTAATGTAAGTGGCAAAATAGTGGGACCAGCTGCTCCTGCCACGGAAAGGGGGCTAGATGGAAACAGGAGTGGAGGGTTTAATCCTGTGTGTTATTTTACTTTTAGTCTGATTTTCCCTGGTGTCCGCTTGGCCTCTGATAGCCAATTCAGTGATTTTCTGGATGGCCTTGGCCCTGCCCAGCTAGTGGGGCGCCAGACTCTGGCCACACCTGCCATGGGTAAGAATTTGTCACGTGATTCATTGTTTTTCTTTTAGATTATTGAAAATCACATTCTTTAATTTCATAGGATCTTTAACAGTATTATCAGGAATGAGTATCTTAGATTTAAACAAAAAACTTTGACTAAATTTTTCCATTTTAATTTGTATGCTTTTTAAAGTAAAGTATCATTGATAAATTTTTAAATATATTTGAATTTAGGAAAAGATGTAGGAAATGATGAAACAATTAAACCAAGGTCTTTGGCACAGACATTTCTCTCACTGTTTGTTTCTTCCTCACACGCCATTAGGTGACATTCAGGTAGGCATGATGGACAAAAAGGGACAGCTGGAGGTGGAAATCATTCGGGCCCGTGGCCTTGTTGTAAAACCAGGTTCCAAGACACTGCCAGGTAAGAACAGAAGAGATTCTTCTATTATTGTTCATAATCCACACTTTTCAATTCAGAGACTGTTTTTGATTAGATACTGGAAGCTTTGCTCTTAAATGATCAAGGATACTAATAAATGATACTGGAAGCTTTGCTCTTAAATGATCAAGGATACTAATAAATGAGACAGTTAAGTGGTAGTTTGTGTGTTTGTCCTGAGTGAGCACCCAGTGAGAGTGGCCAGATGGGGATAAGACAAGTCGTTAAGATAAACACATATATGGTAGAAACCACTGCAAAACAAAACCTATCACATTCATTTTGTATGACACGTACATAAGAAGTTCTTGTTAGCTAGTGTTCTGTGTTATTCTTCAGTTTATCTGGAGCTTCTAAATTCTCCTTAAGAATCCTTAGAGTCCTGGAATTAGAATAAAAATAGTTACAGGTTCCCAAAGTAGCATAAGCCCATATGTGAAAGACAGTCTAAGATTCTTACTTCCTGTAATATATAGAGAGGCACCATTATAAGTTTTTATTGTGATGTCACATATTTCATACCGAAATGTCATAATCTAAGGTGCTTCGAGCCATGGGGAATGCCACAGATTCCAGATGTCTGATGCAGAGATGTAGAGAACACTGGATCTGACGTATAGAACAATTCTGAAACTTGGTTTCTCACCTCAGCACCTCCACTGACTGAACTGTAATTTTGAATCTCTAGCTTCCCTGTCCCTGCAGAAATTCCAAATTGTAACGTATGTTGTTAACTATTGTACAACCTTGCGGTGGTGATTAAGACGGTTGTGTTCATAAACGTCTTGGCGCTTAGTCAACTGACTCTGCTAGAAAGAATCCTGCAGTTTGTACATGCACGAAGATGTTATGAAGAGTCTGTCAGAAAAACTTGAACCCGTGGTAGTCATAATTAGTTGCCTCTTTCTGGCTAATTTGAACATATTACATCAAACCCCACCCCTGTTGTGTACCCACACCATCAATAAATAAACCCTTTTGAGTGATCAATGATTTGTGGGGATGGGTGAGTAAAACAATCTAATTTCAAGCACGTTTAATTAGATTTAAGTATAGACACATGAAAAACTGAGCGAGACCTCTTTCTTGAAATTGTTAGGGACTGGAAGCATTTCTCCTTTTTTTAACGCGGTTGTTCAAATCCATATAACCAGTTGATGGCAAAATAGTAATCAACTCAGATGCTATGTTAACATTGCCTAAAACTACCTGAATGGCTGATAGTTATCTATTGTTTAGCTAATGATTTTGACGTAATGTGGAAAGGCCAGTGATTTTTGACCGCTGGCTCTTCCAGCCTAAGATTAAGTTGTGGCAGATGTTACCTGTAAGCTGGGTGTTCCGTAACCATAGCTCATCACTTAACTCTCCTCTGTGTTTTCTTTCCCAACTCTCCTCTGTGTTTTCTTTCCCAAGCACCATATGTAAAGGTATATCTATTAGATAATGGAGTCTGCATAGCCAAAAGGAAAACAAAAGTGGCAAGAAAGACGCTGGAACCCCTCTACCAGCAACTATTATCTTTTGAAGAAAGTCCCCAAGGAAAGGTTTTACAGGTATTTACTGAATTATATATTCCTTACCTAAGAAAGTGTCTTCATGGAGTCAGACTTTGTATCCAACATCTTTTCTTATCACATCCTTTTCCACTCCTCACAGCTGAAATTCTTGGGAAACTTCAAAGTAGTGGCCAGTGCTATAAAGCTATACACACTAGGGAACTATCGATATATTCAATATCCTGTAATAAACCATAATGGAAATGAATATGAGAAAGAAAAAAAAAAGCTATACACACTGTTGTTTCCTTTAAAGTGACTGTAGACTCGTAAACCCCCATCACACATAAGCTCCCATCTTCCCTGATTGCTCATGATCTGAACACTCCTGTAAAGTTTTCCTAACGTACCTTCGGATTCTAGCAAAGACAACTATCCCAGTAATTAAATACAACTGCATAACTTGATGTTTGATGTCAGCACACTAACTGAATGTATTTTAGTTGACAAGCTTTTACATACATGATTATACTGACATTGCTCTTTTAATTTTGTCAACAGATCATAGTCTGGGGAGACTATGGCCGCATGGATCACAAATCCTTTATGGGAGTGGCCCAGATACTTTTAGATGAACTGGAGCTGTCCAATATGGTGATTGGCTGGTTCAAACTTTTCCCCACTTCCTCCCTAGTAGATCCAACCTTGGCCCCTCTGACAAGAAGAGCTTCCCAATCATCTCTGGAAAGTTCAACTGGACCTTCTTACTCTCGTTCATAGCAGCTGTAAAACTGTTGTCATAGCAACCAGCGTTACAAAAAAAGAAAAAAACCCCACAGGTCGCAAACCCTGGTAACACTGCATGCTTAATGTTGTGTCTTCTGAGCCTGTTTCTAGGGATACAAAGCGATCCTGTGTTCTCAGAGGAAGTTGCACACATTGTGCCCTAAAGAAGGCCCTCAGGTGAAAGAGCGGAGCTATGACGAACTATCAGGTTTGGAGTTCAATAACACTCACGTTTTGGTCCAATCTGAAGCCATGGATTAATCTCAAAGAGTCAGTTTCATGCAACAAAAGCCCTTTTCAATGGCACCTTTATATTTTTATCATTCCTTTTTCTTCATTTCTCTGACCCCAAAGTCCTG
Organism: Grampus griseus; assembly: GCF_964374135.1. NCBI lineage: Eukaryota > Metazoa > Chordata > Mammalia > Artiodactyla > Delphinidae > Grampus > Grampus griseus. The sequence continues at coordinate 32,695,480 of NC_139011.1, read as the reverse complement.
TGATGCCACAGAAATGGAGCTATCCAGCCATTAAGCCATGTTACAAGTCAAGGCATGAAGTCCTAGGAAGCATCAGGTGAAAAGCAGGAGACCAAAGACTTGGTCCAGGACGAAAACGTCAGCGCTCCTCTGGACGGGAGCAGCCAGTCGTGTGACAGCGTGAACAGTGGCAGACTTCAGAGCTCCAGCAGGCATGGTACCCACTAATGCCAAGATGAGTTGGACTCTGAAAAACAAAATTCTGTGGCTCCACTGTACTGAATGAAATTAAACTTTTTTTTGCATGGACACAGATTAGCTGAATACTTAAATTATTTTCTTGGGGCTGCAACTTGCAAAAAATAAAAATAAAAATCAGCCATTTTCAACAATTTATATTATTTTTAAAAATAAATTTCACTAGTGCATGGTTTTAAAAAAGGGAGAGAATGCAACAGGGTGATACAAAGACACACCATGTTTATTCTTTAAAGTAATCATAGTCTGTGTTTTGGCAGACATTACAGAAGAAAATACTTTCTAGAAAATACTTAAAATTCATGTGACAAATAAGTATAACATATTCAATTTATTTCCATGTTAAATATACAAATATTAAAGTTCAATATGTGCAAATTGTTCACATCTTTCTTCCTCTATCTCACTTTTCTTCCTCTCTCTCTTTTAAGCTTTTATTTTCTTTCTCCCTACCAGAGTGAACATTATGCTAAAAAATTACAAGTTTTTGACCTGATACTCTCTTATACCCCATGTTTGATTCAGAGCTGTAGATGCTTCTGAATCTCTGAGTTTCTCAAGGCGGGGAAAAAACTAAGAGCTTTCTTTATTTCAAGCATGTTGAAAAGGATTTTGCAACATGACTTGGGAGTACATTAGAGCAAGTCAGCATGTATTTGATAAAGAAGATATTTGAACTTTTGCAATTTATTGTACAGTGCATGGTAATTTTATTTTCATCTTCAAAGTTCAGTTTACAGGAAAATCCTAAAATCATGTGGCCATTGTAATGTCTAATAAATTTGTTTTTAGCACCAGCATTATTCATACAGGGGTTAAAGTATTATTTTTAGAAGGTCTTAGGTTTTGTGTTTTGTTTTCTAATTAATTAAAGCATGAAGCAATTCCTTTAGCCAATTTCCATTTACTATGTGAATAGAAACGCTAACAATTTGAAGCCCTGAAACACAAGACTGTTTATTAATTCATTTATCCATAGTAAAATTCAATTTTTCACAAATTATATTTCTAAAGAAATATAGCAAACATAAATTTGCAACAGATAATTTTAAAGCTCCAATTTTTAGGTGACTCAAAGAAAGTCAGTCTGCCTATTTGCAGTTCTTTGATGCCATCACCAAAAGTCTACACCTGAATCCCCAAAATCAAACCCCTGCCTTTGGTTTTACAGACAGTTATTACCATTGGGTGGTGCTGCAAGGTCAAATTTCTCTTAAGTTCCCCGACTTAGGAGAAAAGTCACCGAGTAATGTAATAAACCACCCATATTTCTTTGTTTCTTTCTGTGCACTTTGATAACACATTCTTATAGATGGATTTTAACTTCTTGCAACAACTTTTGAAATCCACGTACATACCATTTGTTTAAGGCCACGCACAAAAATTGCTCTCTTGTGTTCCTTTTTAAGTTCAGTGTTGACCATTCAAAACTATCATGCTTGATACGGTGCAAAAGTTAAAAATGAGTATCACTAAAAATGCCTTCTCTTTATGTGGTGCAATACGAAATACACCGAGACTGTGTCTTGACATTCTGAGACCTACGATGGACCCAGGTAAAGTTGAAAAGAACGAATAAAACTTTACGGAAATAATTTAGACACTTGTGTACCAGCAACAATTGACTTACTAGACCTATAGTGTCTATACTCTCCCTTAGAATAAACGTTTACCATTTTCCTGATACTAAGACGCAGTCACATAATCTTTTGTGCATATTCCTATATAAATTATTTCTAATTTTAATAAGAAGGACATGACTGTATGGAATATTTGTACATACCTGTCATTATGCAGTATTTATTTTAATGTTGGTGTATTTTTTTTTTTTAATTTTCACATGTCTGCACCTCGACTTGTGGTTTAGTCATGTAAATAGCACTATTCCAGTGACCATTGCTGCCCTGTACATAGTACGTTTTAAAAGTAAAGGGAATTCCAGCTGGAAAAAAAAAAGGGCAGATTAGTCCTGTAATGAACACCAACTAATGTAAAACTCAAATTCATTCTCGTGATGGTATTTAACACTTTAAATAAAACATTTTCTTTGCAGACGTTGTATGCATGGCCTTCTGACTTCTTCCCACACATTCCCAAGCCTGCTACAGCTCATTCCCTGAGCCCGCACGTGATTTAAAGACAATGAAATCATCTTTTCCGCCTCTCCATAACAGAAGCAAACCGCTAGTCTCAGCAGAGAGCCCTCAGTAGAGCACTTTAAATGCCAAAGGATTTCGGCTCACATCATTAAAATTGGTTGCTTTTTAAAAAGATTATTGCAGAATTGAGGTGCTTTCTGACGAAATGACTCAGCAACTCAGATTTAAACGAGTGAGATTTCTGAGTCAGTGTGACCTCCACTGACAGCAGTCAAAGAGAATCACGCACAGGCTCTGCCATTCCCTGTTTGGAGATGGCGAGGGTGACAGTTGGCACTATGCTATGTGTTTCCACTGATGTGTCAGTTCAACTTTGTGGGGGACTGGGGTGGGGTGCATTTTCAGTTGGGGACACACACGTGGTAACCTGACATGGAGCAACTGATATATAACACCCTGTCCAGAGACTGGCTTCTGTCGCGTGAGTATGAGTGGAGGAGACGGTCTCTCCATACCCTTCTAGGGTGGTTCCTCAAACTGCGAGAAGGAACCCCAGCAGAGTTCCAGTGGAAGTCCTCCCCGGCTCTAAATTTAAGAGCGAGTTTGATTAATTAGAAATCCAACTGAAATCCAAACCTAGTTCTCTCTCCATTCCTTGAACCAGCCCTTTCTTTCATTTCCAAGGACTCGATTCCAGCCCAGTCCCCCATATCTATCCCATATTTTCACGATTTAATATATACTCTCTGCTCTAGCAAGCTATTTGCTGTTCATACACTCCTAAAAATCTCCTTGCCTTTTTTATATGCCCTCTCCTGAAAAGCCCTTCCACTTTCTCAGAAGTGATCCATGTTAGTCCCTTCCTGCAATTCCTGGCTCAGGACTGAGCTCTCCTGTAGCAGTTCCTGACTAAACCCTAACCACATGGCTGCATCGACACCAACACCTTCACTTTCCCAGGAACTCCAGACACCCAGGGTCCACAAGCAAAGATGAAGGACATGATGGTCACTATCATGGGGGCTGTGGGCGAACTGGCCAAGAAATCACGAAAGCTGTCTGTACTGACTTAACCTTTAACATTCTTGGCATAAAAATCACATTCTCTGCATGTTTGTCTCCACTCACACAGCTCATGATGCCTCAATATCCTCTAGCATCCATGGACTGAATGAACAGAAGTTCATACATCCACCTTTGGTTTGTGAAATGTGTATTGAGAAGCAGTGTGTAAGAGGGAATAAAAAAACAAAAAAAACAACTTACGGCACTCAAATTCTTCATATGACTTAAGTCACTTAGTCTCTCTGGCAATCATTTCTTCACCTGGGAAATGAGGAGTTTGAGTTAAACATTCTTCCATCATTAAATCGACACTTTGACTAACTGATAAGCTCCTTCAAGGAAGGGACCATATATGGGTTTTTCCCCCCTTTTGTATCCTCAGTGATAAGAACAATGCTGGACACATAGACGTTCCATAAATACCTGCCAAATTAATGAATATTTAGTCCTTGCTATTTTGAGACACTATTTTAGGCATTGTAGTGAACAGAAAAAGCATGGCCCTATCCCCATGGGACTTTCATTCTGCTAAGGAAGACACACATTGGGTAAAAAATTACAAGTAAGATAACTTTCCAAAGGGGATAAAAGCTATGGGAATATACAGCAGTGTTTTAACCCAGTCAAGAGAGTCGAGGAAGGCTAATATCTATAAAAATGAACAGGAGTTAAATACAAGGTGATGGTGGCAATGGGAGATGGGAGTTAGGTGAAGAATATTCCAGGCGGAGAGAACAGCAGCTGAGAAATTTGAGGGTAGGGAACTGTAACTCTACCACTTAGTAGCGTGTCTAAAGCAAAGATGAGTTCATACGAAGTGTTTATGAGTGAACAAATGAATAAACAATACAGATTTCTGTAGCCTAAGCTATTTCTGAACCATTGAGGTTTTCCTTGAGAAGATAGTTTTAACTTAAACTTGATGCGAGAACTATTCATAAATAGTCATTGGTGAGGGATAATCCTCTATTATATTTAAAATGGTTCTCAGAATGCTCCTCAGTCCTAATCCCATTCAATTGTTAGATCTTTGAACATAGGAACCATGGTCTATAGCTCTGTACCCAGCATAGCACCTAGCTCAGCACTAAGCACATTACAGTTGCCGAATACACAGACTAACAGTGAATATCCCTTTCAGATATTCTCGGAAAGATTGTGGTTATCAACTTGGAAGATTCCCGAGTCCTAAAATTTATGTTCATAGTTTGTATACGGTGCAGTTAGAAACACTTTAAACCTGTGGTGTTCTTAATGCCCGAGCACCAGCTTCCTGTCATTTTGCTTTGCGGTAGGGGACTATTTTGTTTAGTATGCTTCCTTTTCTGATCTATCCATAGTGTTCCCAAGAGACCTGCCATTTTCTAACTAGTCCCATGCTTCTGGCTTCAACTGATGGTGGTATAGGGGGTGCAGACTCCTAAAATGGGTCAGTCTGTACCCTTGCCTGTGAAGATGTGTTATTTTTTGCCTTGATACCAAAGAGGCAGTTCATCTCCAGTGACAGAAACTATTAGATGGGGGGAAAAAAAAAGGCCAGGAGCTGTCAGTGGCTATGTTTTCTGATATATGATGGAAATTGGATTAAGAAAGAGAAGAAAGTCAGCAAAGCCAAAGTGGAGGCATGAACTGAAGAGAGTCCTGCAGGTTTCACGTTCCTGGTTCCGTTACGACTGAGGATCGGCTGCATCTCTGCTCTTCCAAGAGAGCCCATACATTCAAGCTCTGGTTAGTTGGGTGCCTGCTATATGAAGTCACAAGTCCTAATTAATACATTTGGCCAAGGACAAGGCTGATGGAATCATAGAACCTTGAAGGAGCCTTTGAGGTTACCTAGGACAATCTCATAGCGTTAAGAGAAACCCTAAAAGGTGGCCATCAAACCTCTGCTTGCAAGTGGCTGGAGAGATAAATTCGGGAATATAGCTCGTTCCATGGTCTCTAGCAGACTCTCCTTTCTAGCACCTAACCTAAATCTCCCTTCTGGAATTTTGCACTTCCTGGGCTCAGTGTTACCAAGTCCAAGCTCATACTGCTCACCACACAACAGGCCAAGAAATCAAGAGATGAGTTGTTGGGGCAAGGAATAGCGAAAAGCTGGCAGACCAAGAAGATGGTGAACTTGTGCCCCAAAGAACCATCGTGCCTGAGTTAGAACTCAGGCTTCTTTTATACTAAAAGAGGAGGGAGTAAAGTCAAACATTTCCTGGTTCTGGTCCACCTCCATAGGGGATGTGTTAATTTCTTCCTGCCTGCAGGCATTCACAGGTGGGCCTGGTCAGGATGTTTCCTGTGAGCTAAACAAAGGTTTATTTTAGCTTAATGCTCATTACCTGGGAGACAGGGTTCCCAGAGATGGGCCACTATGTATAACCTAAGCTTATAGGCAACATACTTATAGTGATTAACTTGTAATAGAATACAAAGGTTCTTTCCTATTACAATTCCTGACTGCCAATGTCCACTCCACCAACTTGTGCGAAAAGGACGAGGACCACTCTGGCTACTTCCGGAGGTGACAAACATTCCTTAGAATATTTAGTCTGTCCTTTTATATATCTACAACTATCTGAACCTGATGAAGCCCGTTAGCACTTTGTTGTCTAATTTGTAATTGAACTTGGGTGTTTTGGTTCCAGTTCTTAGTACATATACTAAATTCCTGTGCTATTTATTTAGACAAAAATAAACAACTTGGTTGACCCTTCTCCAGCTACAATGAAATTCCCATCTACTTCAGTTAGATAGGCAGACCTGTTGGAGGCAAACTCATGAACAGAGATTAGTATAGTGCCCAAAGTTTCAACATCATTGGCAACTGCTAGGTCTTTTAAAGCATCTATACATTCTATCACCTGGGCAGACACCTGGAATGGCCTACCATTCAGTGTTTCAAAGGGACTTAATTTAAGCCTGCTACTGGGAGCCACTGATTCATAGCAGGGCAACTGGCAAGGCCTTATCTCAAGTTAAATTAGTATCCATTTTCTCAGTTTTTCCTATTGTGGTCTCCAGGATGAATGTAATTCCAATGCCTTAATCCAAATCAGGGGATAATTTCCTTAAGGAGGGCCTTAACCAATTAAAAGATACTGATTTTAAAAACTAATAACTTAAAACTGCCACACACAAAACAAATGGTCCACAAAAAATTCTCCTTTTTCTGAAGGTTTTATGATGAATTGTTGTTATTAACTAGTCTTTTACTATGAAACTTAAATGGCCAGTTGAGACCAACTGTTCTGAGACCATCTTTGACCACTGATTAAGACTGGGGTGGCGGATATAATATTCATTTAACCTTCTGAGCTTTCTGGGCAGACTTGGTGACCTTGCCAGCTCCAACTGCCTTCTTGTCCACTGCTTTGATAACACCTATAGCAACCGTCTGTCTCATGTCACCACCAGCAAAGTGGTCCACAGCAGGGTAGTCAGAGAAGGTCTCAACACAGTGGACTTGCCAGGAACCATATCAACATCACAAGAATTTGGGGCCATCTTCCAGCTTTTTCCCAGAATAATGATCAGTCTTCTCCTTCATCCCAGCAAACTTGCAGCTCATTCCCCACTGGCAATTCTACCCAGGGCTCCGGGTGTGGGGAATTAGGCACCAAGTCCAAGGGAGCCCCAGGCCTCTCCATTCATCAGAGTGTTCCTCTCTTTCTACCATGTGAGAGGCTCTCGTCTTACTGTGTTTCTTCTCATGATTCAGCCTAGGGCAATCTGTTTTCCAATGTTCTTCCTCCTTACAGTAAGTACCTTGCTCCTTACTGTCGTGGCTTACCTCCCTTCGGGTTACTCGCTTTCCTGGAATCCAATGCCACAGCCAAAACATGGCATTTCGTTTTGCATCATCTTTCTTGTTTCTCCCTGTTGAACACTTTAAAAGCAGCACCCACAGCTGAGTGCCAGGGGTCACGTGACTTAGGAAACAGGGCTGAAATCTCTCCCAGCGACTGCGTGAGCCACAGTTTTACACCTGTGCCACCAGCTTTGTAAATTCAGCGCCTGTGGGACATCCAAACGCACAACGGGTGCTTCTGCCACTGGGACAGGTCTGGCCTTAGCAGCCGTGGGCTGGACTGTGCGGGCACGTGCACATGGGGGCTTGGCCAGGGTCTGGGCTGCCTCCATAGCCTTCCACATTGGGTCCAGGCGCGCAACTGCTGTGGTCCTAAAGCCTGACTTCAGTGGATCTGTGCTGGCGGCCTTGTGAAAACGACGCCTGAGGGACGCTAGGGCCGAGTGCTGGCATTCCCAAGGTTGAGGGTGGGGCCAAGGGCAGTGCAAACAACAATGTACTTGGTGAGCCTGCACAACAGATAAGACGGTGACACAACAGCGCACACTCACTGGTCAACAGCTCCAGCGGAGGAATACCCAGGGGCTCCTTTCCAGTGGGTACACTCCAGTCCTGCCTATCTCATACTGAAGCTCAGAAACACGGCTCAGAAATGGATTGGGGGCTTCTACTCCAACAACTAGGGAGCAGACCCTGCCCCTGACAGGGCAGTGACAGTGACAGGGCAGTGACAACCACAGAGCAAAGAGGAGGCCCCACTCAATATCCAGTGCAGGTTCTGGTCACCAAAATACCAGTCACACCTCCTATTAAGGGGATAATGGCCAGCATACACTGAGGAAAGGGGCAGCAGGCATCCATACTAAAAACAGCCCTCGCACCAAAAAATATTAAACTCACGCAGGCTACACAGGGATGCTCCCACATAAAAATAACCCTCCAAGACCACAGTAGTTAATTATTTCTCCTAAACTCACAGAGTAGGAGAAATATAAGGGGAAAAAATGAAGAAGCAGAGGAACCACTCTCAATTGAAAGATCAAGAGAATTTCCCTGAAGGAACAAACAGTGAAACAAACCTCTTCAGTCTAATAGACACCGAGTTCACAAAGGAGGTAATGAAAATACTGAAGGAATTAAGAAAGGCTATTGACAGAAATGCAGATTACTGTAAAAACAAACAAACAAACTAGAAACAATATAGAGGAGCCAAGAAAAATTAGAAAATTCATTCGCAGAGACAAAAGCTGACCTAAAGGCAATGAATAGCATGATGAATAATGCAGAACGAATAAATGATCTGGAAGACAGAATAATGAAAATCACCCAATTAGAACAGCAGACAGATACCCAAATGAAAAAAAAAAATGAAAGAACACAGGAGACCTATGGGATAATACAAAGCATGCCAATCTATGCATAATAGGAATCCCAGAAGGAGAAGACAAAAGGGGATTGAAAATGTATTTGAAGAAATTATGGCTAAAACATCCCAAACCTAAAGAAGGAAACAGATATCCAGGTACAGGAAGCACAGAGGGTTCCTTTACCTACACCAAGACATAGTATAATTAAGTTGGCAAATATTAAAGAGAGGATTCTAAAGGCAGCAAGAGAAAAACAAAGAGTTAATTACAAGGGAACCCCTATAAGGCAATCAGCTGATCTCTCTATAGAAACGTTGCAGGCCTGAAGGGAGTAGCAAGACATATTCAAAGTCCTGAGGGAAAAATCTGCAACCTAGAATATTCTACCCAGCAAGATCTTCATTTAGAAGGAGACAGAAAGAATTTCTCAGACAAGCAAAAATTAAAAGAATACAGCAATAAAAAACATATCCTAAAGGAAATATTAAAGGTCTTCTCTAAAAAGGAAAGAAGTAAGAATCTATAGGAAACAGAAAATCACAATTGGAAAGTAAATTACTTAAATAAGCCAGTAGAGAGATTTTTTTAAAAATCTGTGAGATGATAACCACAATGAGCAGCAAAAGGATGAACATGAAGATATAAAGGGAACAAAGTCACAAAATGTGGGGAAGAAGAGTAAAAAAAAAAAAAAAAATTGTAGAATTTTTTTTTTCTATAATGTGTTTGAGGCTATATGACTATCAGTCTAAAGCAAGTAGATACAGAAAGGGGTTAATATACTTGAGAAAACAAGGCAACCATAAATCAAAAACATATAATAGATTCCAAAAAAACAAAAAGAAGAGAACATAGGCATAATACAAAAGAAAATCATCAAACCACAAAAGGAAAAAAGAAGAAATACAAAATCAATGGGTAAACAAGGTTTAAAATGGCAATAAATACATATCTATCAATAATTACCCTAAATGTTAATAGACTAAATGCTCCAATCCAAAGACACACAGTGACAGATTGGTTAAAAAAACAAGAGCCGACAATATGCTGCTCCAAGAGACCCACTTTAGGGCAAAGGACACGCATCAATTGAAAGTGAGGGGATGGAAAAAGATATTTCATGCAAACAGAAATGAGGAGAAAGCAGGGGTTGCAATACTCACATCAGAAAAAATAGACTTTAAAACAAAGGGCATAAAGAAAGATAAAGAAGGACACTATATAATGCTAAAAGGATCAATACAAGAAGAGAATTTTACACTCGTCAACATATATGCACTTAATATAGGAGCACTGAAATACATAAAACAAATACTAACAGACATAAACGGAGAAACTGATGGGAAGACAATAATAGTAGGAGACTTTAACACCCCACTCACATCAATGGACAGATCTTTGAGGCAAAAATCAGTAAGGCAACAGAGATCCTAAATGATACAATAGAATAGTTAGACTTTATATTTTCAGGACAGTACATCCAAAAAAAACAGAATACACATTCTTTTCAAGTACACATGGAACATTCTCTAGGATCGACCACATACTAGGCCACAAAACAAGCCTCAAAAAAATTAAGAGTGTAGAAATTATTTCAAGCATCTTTTCTAATCACAATGGTATTAAACAAGAAATCAACCACTGAAAAAGAAATGAGAAAAAAACCCCACTCACATGGAGACTAAACAACATGCTACTAAAAATCAAATAGATCAACGATGAAATCAAAGAAGAAATTTTAAAATATCTTGAGGCAAATGACAATGAAAACGCAACCATATAAAATTTATGGGATGCAGCAAAAGCAGTTCTTAGAGGGAAGTTCATAGTGATACAGGCCTTCCTCAAAAAACAAGAAAAATCTCAAATAAATATCTTAACCTACCACCTAATAGAATTACAAAAAGAAGAGCAAACAAACAAAACCTAAAGACAGCTGAAGGAAAGAAATAAATAAAATAGAGATTTTTTAAAAAAATAGAAAAAAAATCAATAAAACCAAGAGCTGGGGAGGAGGAACCAAGATGGCGGAATAGAAGGATGTGCTCTCATGCCCTCTTGCGAGAACACCATAGTCACAACTAGCTGATGGACAATCATCGAAAGGAAGACACTGGAACTCACCAAAAAAGATACTCCACATCCAAAGACAAAGGACAAGCCACAATGAGATGGTACGAGGGGTGCAATCACAGTAAAAATCAAAGCCCATAACTGGTGGGTGGGTGACCCACAGACTGGTGAACACTTATACCACAGAAGTCTACACACTGGAGTGAACGTTCTGAGCCCCAAGTCAGGCTTCCCAACCTGGCGGTCTGGCAATGGGAGGAGGAATTCCTAGAGAATCAAACTTTGAAGCCTAGTGGGAATTGACTGCAGGACTTCGACAGGAGTGGGGGAAACAGAGATTCCACTCTTGGAGGGCACACACAAAGTAGTGTGCGCATCTGGACCCAGGGGAAGGAGCAGTGACCCTGAAAAAGACTGAACCAGACCAACCTGCTAGTGTTGGAGGGTCTCCTGCAGAGGTGGGGGGGTGGCTCTGTTTCACCATGTGGAAAAGGACACTGGCAGCAGAAGTTCTGGGACGTACTCCTTGACGTGAGCCCTCCAAGAGTCTCTCATTAGCCCCACAAAAGAGCCCAGGTAGGCTCCAGTGTTGGGTTGCCTCAGGCCAAATAACCAACAGGGAGGGAACCCAGCCCCACCCATCAACAGTCAAGTGGATTAAAGTTTTACTGAGCTCTGCCCACAAGAGCAACAGTCAGCTCTACCCACCACCAGTCCCTCCCATCAAGCCTCTTAGATAGCCCCACACACCAGAGGGTAGACAGCAGAAGCAAGAAGAACTACAATCCTGCAGACTGTGGAACAAAAACCACATACACAGAAACACAGACAACATGAAAAGGCAGAGGGCTATATACCAGATGAAGGAACAAGATAAAACCCCAGAAAAACAACTAAATGAAGTGGAGATAGGCAACCTTCCAGAAAAAGAATTCAGAATAATGATAGTGAAGATGATCCAGGATCTTGGAAAAACAATGGAGGCAAAGACTGAAAAGATGCAAGAAATGTTAAACAAAAACCTAGAAGAATTAAAGAACAAACAAACAGAGATGAACAATACAATAACTGAAATGAAAAATACAATAGAAGGAATCAATAGCAGAATAACTGAGGCAGAAGAATGGATAAGTGAGCTGGAAGACAGAATGGTGGAATTCACTGCTGTGAAACAGAATAAAGAAAAAAGAATGAAAAGAAATGAAGAGACCCTAAGAGACTTCTGGGACAACATTAAACGCAACAACATTTGCATTATAGGGGTCCCAGAAGGAGAAGACAGAGAGAAAGGACCAGAGAAAATATTTGAAGAGGTTATAGTGGAAAACTTCCCTAACATGTGAAAGGAAATATCCACCAAAGTCCAGGAAGCGCAGTGAGTCCCATACAGGATAAACCCAAGGAAAAACACACCAAGACACATAGTAATCAAATTGACAAAAATTAAAGACAAAGAAAAATTATTGAAAGCAGCAAGGGAAAAATGACAAATAACATACAAGGGACCTCCCATAAGGTTAACAGCTGATTTCTCAGCAGAAACTCTAAAAGCCAGAAGGAATTGGCATGATATACTTAAAGTGATGAAAGGGAAGAACCTACAACCAAGATGCCTCTACCTGGCAAGGATCTCATTCAGATTCAATGGAGAAATCAAAAGCTTTACAGACAAGCAAAACCTAAGAGACCTCAGCACCACCAAACCAGCTCTACAAAAAATGTTAAAGGAACTTCTCTAAGTGTGAAACACAGGAAAAGAAAAGGACCTACAAAACCAAACCCAAAACAATTAAGAAAATGGTCATAGGAACATACATATCGATAATTACCTTAAATGTGAATGGATTAAATGCTCGAACCAGAAGACACAGGCTTGCTGAATGGATACAAAAACAAGACCCATATATATGCTGTCTACAAGAGACCCACTTCAGACCTAGGGACACATACAGACTGAAAGTGAGGGGATGGAAAAAGATATTCCATGCAAATGGAAATCAAAAGAAAGCTGGAGTAGCTATACTCATATCAGATAAAATAGACTTTTAAAGAATGTTACAAGAGACAAGGAAGGACACTACATAACGATCAAGGGCTCAATCCAAGAAGAAGATATAACAATTATAAATATATATGCACCCAAGATAGGAGCACCTCAATACATAAGGCAATTGCCAACAGCTATAAAAGAGGAAATTGACAGTAACACAATAACAGTGGAGGACTTTAACACCTCACTTACACCAATGGACAGATCATCCAAAAGGAACATTAATTAGGAAATAGAAGCTTTAAATGACACAATACCAGATAGACTTAATTGATATTTATAGGACATTCCATCCAAAAACAACAGATTACACTTTCTTCTCAAGTGCGCATGGAACATTCTCCAGGATAGATCATATTTTGGGTCACAAATCAAGCCTCAGTAAATTTAAGAAAACTGAAATCATATCAAGCATCTTTTATGACAACAACACTATGAGATTAAAAATGAATTACAGGGGAAAAACGTAAAACACACAAACACGTAGAGGCTAAACAATACGTTACTAAATAACCAAGAGATCACTGAAGATATCAAAGAGGAAATTAAAAATACGTAGAGAAAAATGACAATGAAAATACGATGATCCAAAACCTATGGGATGCAGCAAAAGCAGTTCTAAGAGGGAAGTTTAGAGCTATACAGGCCTATCTCAAGAAACAAGAAAAATCGAAAATAAACAATCTAAACTTACACCTAAAGGAACTAGAGAAAGAAGAACAAACAAAACCCAAAGTTAGCAGAAGGGAAGAAATCATAAAGATCAGAGGAGAAATAACTGAAATAGAAAAAAGAAAACAATAACAAAGATCAATAAAACTAAAAGCTGGTTCTTTGAGAAGATAAAAAAAATTGATAAACCATTAGCCAGACTCATCAAGAAAAAGAGGGAGAGGACTCAAATAAATAAGATTAGAAAGGGAAAAGGAGAAGTTACAACAGACACTGCAGAAATACAAAGCATCCTAAGAGATTACTGCAAGCAACTATATGCCAATAAAATGGACAACCTGGAAGAAATGGACAAATTCTTAGAAAGGTATAACCTTCCAAGGCTGAACCAGGAAGAAACAGAAAATATAAACAGACTAATTACAAGCACTGAAATTGAAACTGTGATTAAAAATCTTCCAACAAACAAAAGCCCAGGAACACATGGCTTCACAGGCGAATTCTATCAAACATTTAGAGAAGCGCTAACGCCTATCCTTCTCAAACTCTTCCAAAATATAGTAGAGGGAGGAAAACTCCCAAACTCATTCTACGAGGCCATCACCCTGATACCAAAACCAGACAAGGATGTCACAAAGAATGAAAACTACACGCCAAAATCACTGATGAACATAGATGAAAAAATCCTCAACAAAATACTAGCAAACAGAATCCAACAGCACATTAAAATGATCATACACCATGATCAAGTGGGCTTTATTCCTGGAATGCAAGGATTCTTCAACATAAGCAAATCAATCAACGTGATACACCATATTAACATATTGAAGGGGAAAAACCATATGATCATCTCAATAGATGCAGAGAAAGCAACCGACAAAATTCAACACCCATTTATGGGAAAAACGCTTCAGAAAGTAGGCATAGAGGGAACTCTCCTCAACATAATAAAGGCCATATATGACAAAACCACAGCCAACATCATCCTCAATGGTGAAAAATTGAAAGCATTTCCACTAAGATCAGGCACAAGACTAGGTTGCCCACTCTCACCACTCTTATTCAACATAGTTTTGGAAGTTTTAGACACAGCAATCAGAGAAGAAGACTAAATAAAAGGAATCCAAATCAGAAAGGAAGAAAAAGCTGTCACTGTTTGCAGATGACATGATACTATACAGAGAGAATCCTAAAGATGCTACCAGAAAACTACTAGAGCTAATCAATGAATTTGGTAAAGTAGCAGGATACAAATTTAATGCACAGAAATCTCTGGCATTCCTATACACTAATGATGAAAAATCTGAAAGTGAAATCAAGAAAACACTCCCATTTCCCATTGCAACAAAAAGCATAAAATATCTAGGAATAAACCTACCTAAGGAGACAAAAGACCTGTATGCAGAAAATTATAAGACACTGATAAAAGGAATTAAAGATGATACAAATAGATGGAGAGATATACCATGTGCTTGGCTTGGAAGAATCAACATTGTGAAAATGACTCTACTACCCAAAGCAATCTACCGATTCAATGCAATCCCTATCAAACTACCACTGGCATTTTTCACAGAACTAGTACAAAAAAATTCACAATTTGTATGGAAACTCAAAAGACCCAAAATAGCCAAAGCAATCTTGAGAATGAAAAACAGAGCTGGAGGAATCAGGCTTCCTGACTTCAGACTATACTACGAAGCTACAGTAATCAAGACAGTATGGTACTGGCAGAATAACGGAATATACATCAATGGAACAGGAGAGAAAGCCCATAGATAAACCCACGCACATACGTTCACCTTATCTGTGATAAAGGAGGCAGGAATGTACAGTGGTGAAAGGACAGCCTCTTCAGTAAGTGGTGCTGGGAAAACTGGAGCGGTACATATAAAAGCATGAGATAAGAACTCTCCCTAAGACCACATACAAAAATAAGATCAAAATGCATTAAAGACCTAAATCTAAGGCCAGAAACTATCAAACTCTTAGAGGAAAACATAGGCAGAACACTCTATGACATAAATCACAGCAAGATCCTTTTTGACCCACCTCCTAGAAAAATGGAAAGAAAAACAAAAATAAACAAATGGGACCTAATGAAACTTCAAAGCTTTTGCACAGCAAAGGAAACTATAAACAAGACGAAAAGACAACCCTCAGAATGGGAGAAAATATTTGCAAATGAAGCAACTGACAAAGGATTAATCCCCAAAATTTACAAGCAGCTCAATAACAAAAAAAAAAAAACCCAATCCAAAAATGGGCAGAAGACCTAAACAGACATTTCTCCAAAGAAGATATACAGATTGCCAACAAACACACAAAAGAATTCTCAACATCATTAATCATTAGAGAAATACAAATGTAAACTACAATGAGATGTCATCTCACACCGGTCAGAATGGCCATCCTCAAAAAATCTAGAAACAATAAATGCTGGAGAGGGTGTGGAGAAAAGGGAACACTCTTGCACTGCTGGTGGGAATCTGAATTGGTACAGCCACTATGGAGAACAGTATGGAGGTTCCTTAAAAACTACAGATAAAACTACCATATGACCAGCAATCCCACTACTGGGCATATACCCAGAGAAAACCATAATTCAAAAAGAGTCATGTACCAAAATATTCATTGCAGCTCTATTTACAATAGCCAGGACATGGAAACAACCTAAGTGTCCATCATGGGATGAATGGATAAAGAAGATGTGGCACATATATACAATGGAATATTACTCAGCCATAAAAAGAAATGACATTGACTTCTTTGTAGTGAGGTGGATGGACCTAGCGTCTGTCATACAGAGTGAAGTAAGTCAGAAAGAAAACGACAACTACCGTATGCTAACACATATATATGAAATCTAGGGGGAAAAAATGTCATGAAGAACCCAGGGGTAAGATGGGAATAAAGACACGGACCTATTAGAGAATGCACTTCAGGATATGGGAAGTGGGAAAACTAAGCTGTGAAAAAGTGAGAGAGTGGCATGGACATATATACACTACCAAACGTAAAATAGATAGCTAGTGGGAAGCAGCCCCGTAGCACAGGGAGATCAGCTCGGTGCTTTGTGACCACCTGGATGGGTGGGATGGGGGGGGTGGGAGGGAGGGAGACACAAGAGGGAAGAGATATGGGAACATATGTATAACTGCTTCACTTTGTTATAAAGCAGAAACTGAAAAACCATTGTAAAGCAATTATACTCCAATAAAGATGTAAAAAGCCAACAAACAAAAAAAAAACCAAGACCCATATATATGCTGTCTACAAGAGACCCACTTCAGACCTAGGGACACAAACAGACTGAAAGTAAGGGGATGGAAAAAGATATTCCATGCAAATGAAAACCAAAAGAAAGCTGGAGTAGCTATTCTCATAACAGACAAAATAGGCTTTAAAATAATGACTATTACAAGAGACAAAAAAGGACACTACGTAGGATTAAGGGATTGATCCAAGAAGATGACATAACAATTGTAAATATTTATGCACCCAACATAGGAGCACCTCAATACATAAGGCAAATACTAACAAGCATAAAAAGAGAAATAGACAGTAACACTTTCATACTAGGGGACTTTAACACCCCACTTTCACCAATGGACAGATCATCCAAAATGAAAATAAATGAGGAAACACAGGCTTTAAATGATACATTAAACAAGATGGACTTAATTGATATTTATAGGACATTCCATCCAAAAACAACAGGATAAAAATTTATCTCAAGTGCTCATGGAACATTCTCCAGGATAGATCATACCTTGGGTCACAAATCAAGCTTTGGTAAATTTAAGAAAATTGAAATTGTATCAAGTATCTTTTCTGACCACAACGCTATGAGACTAGATATCAATTACAGGAAAAGATCGGTAAAAAATTCAAACACATAGAGGCTAAACTATACACTACTTAATAACGAAGCGATCACTGAAGAAATCAAAGAGAGGAAATCAAAAAATACCTAGAAACAAATGACAATGGAGACACGACGACCCAAAACCTATGGGATCAGCAAAAGCAGTTCTAAGAGGGAAGTTTATAGCAGTACAATACTACCTTAAGAAACAGGAAACATCTCGAATAAACAACTTAACCCTGCACCTAAAGCAATTAGAGAAAGATGAACAAAAAAACGCCAAAGTTAGCAGAAGGAAAGAAATCATAAAGATCAGTTCAGAAACAAATGAGAAAGAAATGAAGGAAACGATAGCAAAGATCAATAAAACTAAAAGCTGGTTCTTTGAGAAGATAAACAAAATTGAAAAACCGTTAGCCAGACTCATCAAGAAAAATAGAGAGAAGACTCAAATCAATAAAATTAGAAACGAAAAAGGAGAAGTAACAAATGACACTGTAGAAATACAAAGGATCATGAGAGATTACTACAAGCAACTCTGTGCCAATAAAATGGACAACCTGGAAGAAATGCACAAATTCTTAGAAATGCACAACCTGCCAAGACTGAATCAGGAAGAAACAGAAAATATGAACAGACCAATCACAAGCACTGAAATTGAAGCTGTGATTAAAAATCTTCCAACAAACAAAAGCCCAGGACCAGATGGCTTCACAGGCGAATTTTATCAAACATTTAGAGAAGGGCTAATGCCTATCCTTCTCAAACTCTTCCAAAATATAGCAGAGGGAAGAACGCTCCCAAACTCATTCTACGAGGCCACCATCACCCTGATACCAAAACCAGACAAGGATGTCACAAAGAAAGAAAACTACAGGCCAATATCACTGATGAACATAGATGCAAAGATCCTCAACAAAATACTAGCAAACAGAATCCAACAGCACATTAAACGGATCACACACCATGATCAACTGGGGTTTATTCCAGGAATGCAAGGACTCTTCAATATAAGCAAATCAATCAATGTGATACACCATATTAACACACTGAAGGGGAAAAACCATATGATCATCTCAATAGATGCAGAGAAAGCAACCGACAAAATTCAACACCCATTTATGAGAAAAATGCTTCAAAAAGTAGGCATAGAGGGAACTCTCCTCAACATAATAAAGGCCATATATGACAAACCCACATCCAACATCGTCCTCAATGGTGGAAAAACTGAAAGCTTTTCCACTAAGATCAGGCACAAGACTAGGTTGCCCACTCTCACCACTCTTATTCAACATAGTTTTGGAAGTTTTAGACACAGCAATCAGAGAAGAAGACTAAGTAAAAGTAATCCAAATCGGAAAGGAAGAAAAAGCTGTCACTGTTTGCAGATGATATGATACTATACAGAGAGAATCCTAAAGATGCTACCAGAAAACTACCAGAGCTAATCAATGAATTTGATAAAGTAGCAGGATACAAAATTAATGCACAGAAATCTCTGGCATTCCTATACACTAATGATGAAAAATCTGAAAGTGAAATCAAGAAAACACTCCCATTTACCACTGAAACAAAAAGCATAAAATATCTAGGAATAAACCTACCTAAGGAGACAAAAGACCTGTATGCAGAAAATTATAAGACACTGATAAAAGGAATTAAAGATGATACAAATAGATGGAGAGATATACCATGTGCTTGGCTTGGAAGAATCAACATTGTGAAAATGACTCTACTACCCAAAGCAATCTATCGATTCAATGCAATCCCTATCAAACTACCACTGGCATTTTTCACAGAACTAGTACAAAAAAATTCACAATTTGTATGGAAACTCAAAAGACCCCAAATAGCCAAAGCAATCTTGAGAATGAAAAACAGAGCTGGAGGAATCAGGCTTCCTGACTTCAGACTATACTACGAAGCTACAGTAATCAAGACAGTATGGTACTGGCAGAATAACGGAATATACATCAATGGAACAGGAGAGAAAGCCCAGAGATACACCCATGCACATATGGTCACCTTATCTTTGATAAAGGAGGCAGGAATGTACAGTGGTGAAAGGACAGCCTCTTCAGTAAGTGGTGCTGGGAAAACTGGAGTGGTGCATGTAAAAGTATGAGATTAGAACACTCCTGAAGACCATACACAAAGATTAGATCAAAATGCATTAAAGACCTAAATCTAAGGCCAGAAACTATCAAACTCTTAGAGAAAAACATAGGCAGAACACTCTATGACATAAATCACAGCAAGATCCTTTTTGACCCACCTCCTAGAGAAATGGAAATAAAAACAAAAATAAACAAATGGGACCTAATGAAACTTCAAAGCTTTTGCACAGCAAAGGAAACCTTAAACAAGACGAAAAGACAACCCTCAGAATGGGAGAAAATATTTGCAAATGAAGGAACTGACAAAGGATTAATCTCCAAAATTTACAAGCAGCTCATGCAGCTCAATAACAAAAAAAAACAACCCAATCCAAAAATGGGCAGAACACCTAAACAGACATTTCTCCAAAGAAGATATACAGATTGCCAACAAACACACGAAAGAATGCTCAACATCATCATTAGAGAAATGCAAATGTAAACTACAATGAGATATCATCTCACATCAGTCAGAATGGCCATCCTCAAAAAATCTAGAAACAATAAATGCTGGAGAGGGTGTGGAGAAAAGGGAACACTCTTGCACTGCTGGTGGGAATCTGAATTGGTACAGCCACTATGGAGAACAGTATGGAAGTTCCTTAAAAACTACAAATAGAACTACCATATGACCCAGCAGTCCCACTACTGGGCATATACCCAGAGAAAACCATAATTCAAAAAGAGTCATGTACCAAAATATTCATTGCAGCTCTATTTACAATAGCCAGGACATGGAAACAACCTAAGTGTCCATCATCGGATGAATGGATAAAGAAGATGTGGTACATATAGACAATGGAATATTACTCAGCCATAAAAAGAAACGACATTGAGTTATTTGTAGTGAGGTGGATGGACATAGCGTCTGTCATACAGAGTGAAGTAAGTCAGAAAGAGAAAGACAACTACCGTATGCTAACACATATATATGAAATCGAGGGGAAAAAAATGTCATGAAGAACCTAGGGATAAGACGGGAATAAAGACTTGGACCTATTAGAGAATGGACTTGCGGATATGGGGCGGGGGAAAGCTAAGCTGTGGCAAAGTGAGAGAGTGGCATGGACATATATACACTACCAAACGTAAAATAGCTAGCTAGTGGGAAGCAGCCCCATAGCACAGGGAGATCAGCTCGGTGCTTTGTGACCACCTAGAGGGGTGGGATAGGGAGGGTGGGAGGGCGGGAGACGCAAGAGGGAAGAGATATGGAAATATATGTATATGTATAACTGATTCACTTTGTTATAAATCAGAAATTAACACACCATTGTAAAGCAATTATACTCCAATAAAGATGTTAAAATATATATATACAAGCAGCTCATCCAGCTCAATATCAGAAAAACAAACAACCCAATCCAAAAATGGGTGGAAGATTTAAATAGGCATTTCACCAAGGAAGACATACAGATGGCCAACAAACCCATGAAAGGATACTCAACATCACTAATCACTAGAGAAAGGCCAATCGAAACCACAATGAGGTATCACGTCACACCAGTCAGAATGGCCCTCATCAAAAAAATCTACAAACAGTAAATGCTGGAGGGGTTGTGGAGAAAAGGGAACCTTCTTGCACTGTTGGTGGCAATGTA
The DNA here is from genome assembly GCF_964374135.1 of Grampus griseus. Lineage (NCBI taxonomy): Eukaryota > Metazoa > Chordata > Mammalia > Artiodactyla > Delphinidae > Grampus > Grampus griseus. The sequence goes on along the minus strand of NC_139011.1, from coordinate 32,674,493 downwards.
AATTGATACAACCACTATGGAGAAGAGTATGGAGGTTCCTTAAAAATCTAAAAATAGAACTATCATACGACCCAGCAATCCCACTACTGGGCATATACCCTAAGGAAACCATAATTCAAAAAGAGTCATGTACCACAATGTTCACTGCCGCACTATTTACTATAGCCAGGACATGGAAGCAACCTAAGTGCCCATCGACAGATGAATGGATAAAGAACATGTAGCACATATATACAATGGAATATTATAGCCATAAAAAGAAACAAAATTGAGTTATTTGTAGTGAGGTGGATGGACCTAGAGTCTGTCATAGAGAGCGAAGTAAGTCAGAAAGAGAAAAACAAATACCATATGCTAACACATATATATGGAATCTTAAAAAAAAAAAAAAGGTTCTGATGAACCTAGGGGCAGGACAGGAGTAAATACGCAGACATAGAGAATGGACTTGAGGACACGGGGAGGGGGAAGGGGAAGCTGGGACGAAGTGAGAGAATGGCATGGACATAAATACACTACCAAATGTAAAATAGATAGCTAGTGGGATGCAGCTGCGTAGCACAGGGAGATCAGCTCAGTGCTTTGTGACCACCTAGAAGGGTGGGATAGGGAGGGGAGGGAGGCTTAAGAGGGAAGGGATATGGGGATATATGTATACATATAGCTGATTCACTTTGTTATATAGCAGAAACTAAAGCAACATTGTAAAGCAATTATACCCCAATAAAGATGTAAAAATTTAAAAGTGTATGTAGCTCATAGGATTAAATTGATTAATTCAAGTAAAGTTCTTAGCACAGTTCCTGGGCCAATAGACATTAGCAGGAGCCAGATCTTATAGGCCATGATGAGGGGTTCAGATTGTATGAGAGACAGTTCTAGTGGTAGTATGGAGAAACAAGTAGAAGACAGGCAAGAAGCAGGGATACTAGCTAGAGAGCTTTCGCAAATATTCGGTCAAGAGCTGGTGATAGAGCATGGACCTGGTTAACGGAGTTAGAGGTAGTTCAAGTTTGGAGGAAACTAGAGCAGGGTTCATGGAGGGAAAATATCTAAGCTGAGCCTTGAAGGAAGATATTTCCAAGGGAACCTTGGAAAAAAGCCCAGATGACATGTCTTGAGCAGTGAATAGTCAATGTGGCAATGGAACAAGAAATGGAAGAGGAAGTTGAAAGGTTGAGACCTGAAAGATGAGTACTTTCAGAGCCTTACTTAACCTGTTTATTTGATGCATAAAAGAGCAGTGAGAGAAATTAATAGACCAGAAAGACATGGCTATGTCTTAGGAGTGACAGAGGAAGACCAGTCAGATAAGAGGATCAAAGAAAAAGGGGTTATCGACCATGTAAATATTTTGGTAGGATGAAGATTAATGCCACTGATAACTTGAGGCAGATTCAAATTGTAGCTGCTGAAGACAGATTGCAAGCAAATAAGCAGGTGGGGAAAACTGCAAGTCTTCATTTCACTACAGGCTCTTTCTTGGATTTCAGCAGATACAGGTAAAGAACTTTAGCTTGAAAAAAGTACTAGGAGTCTAGGAGGGAGTGGAAGTGGCGGAGGCTGACAAAGGGAAAACCAGAACATGACTGTAGGAGAATGCCTGAAGATTAAGATACAGGGCAAGAGAAAAAACAAAAAGAAAAGCTGCTGGAGCTCTGTACCAGAGAATGAACATAAGGTACAGTGTGATCCAAGGCAATGATGGAAACCATGCTTTGTGAAAAGAAGGCTATCAAGCTTCAATATGTGTTTTTGCCATGGCAATTGTAGAGACGCATGTTTTTATATAAACACCACACTAAAGAAGGAATATCACAAGTGACTTCATGAATCATCAGAATGAGAATTTGCTCTTGAATGTGAACACTTTACTGAATATAAAATCCTCTAGATAAAGTTTTACTTTTGTAGCAAGGTCTCTTTGATTATAAGATCACTTATAGAAATTAAATCGTTTCATATTATTTTACCTTTTTATTTTCTAAAAATGTGTTAGGTAACATGCAGAAAATATGTGAATTTCGGGGTTACCTAGAGTCTTGAATTTCTTTGAGTAAATAGGAAATAGACTCTGGAAGTACCTATAGTGAACACCTGTTATATGGCTGCCCAGTGTCTATTTTTCTTCCTTCTTGGAGTAATAGCCTGAATTTCTTTTCAGCACCTACCCCGTCCCTCCATTCTCACCGTTGTGATTTAGATGGAAAATGGGCCTCACCTGCCCCAGAGAAAGGCCCTGACTCATAGAGCCAATCTGAACGTGCCATCTCTGAATGTTTTGGAACTGGCATGATTACCTAAGTTGGTCCAATCAGTGACTCTTAGACACTTTCGCTGAATATATGATATAGATTCTCTGTTTCACAAAAAGGATTCATGTAATTCTTACAGTTCCTCAAAGTCAGTTTAGGATTATCAAATGGGGGGTGGGCGGGAGGGAGGAGTTTGTCCAAAAACGATCAACACCAGGGAAGTGACAGTTAAAAACTGAAAGAAACTAGGTTCTAAGTCACATTATGTGAGCTTCTAGTCTCACTCCTAGCAACATGTATCTCTGTAGTTTCAAAGGAAGTTAATTGGTTCGCTCTATGTAAGCCATTCTCAGTTGGGTTTTTCTATTAGTTGCTGTACTTGAAAGCTTCCTAGGTGACAGAATCTGTGACCTAGACCCTAAAGCCTATGTGTCACTTTTCCATCAGCTGTCAGGATGTTGGTGAACTCGTCTATGGAAACAGATGTCATTTTTATGAAAAGTGAGCATTTTGGGACCCTTATGTATGTTGTATAGGTTCTTTAAAACGTTCAGTTTTACAGAGAAACTTTTTTCTTATAATAAAGATATTCAACTCACCATGAAAAGCATAAGAGACTTAGAAAAATAACTAAAACCTGCTAATAGTTGAAGGCCCAACTACACAAAAGTTGGATTTGAAGGTTGTCCCTTATCTATTTTCTGACAGCAAATATTGCAGAATTGTTTGTTTATATTAATGTAAGTTTCAATATGTTAATTATGAATAGAACAAGCCTAGAAAGTGATAAATCCAATTCACACTCAACTTGTCAAAAGAAATAGTAATAAGCTTCTTCCCTTAAGTGAAGCTTGTTAACCTCTTCCCCACCCAGGTTCTAAAGTAATTCATAAGTAGACAAGAGGTATGTGGAACATGATGTATTATCTTTATTACTAATAACCCTCATTCTCTAATTTCAGCCTTATATCTGTGTAAAAGAGGGCTTCCTTACACGGAGCCCCATAATGATACAGACATACGCATCCAGCCACAGACAGCACTGGACCCAGACTATTTTGCCGCCTGCCCTTGTAAGACTGATGGAGAAATGGGGTCCAATACATGCTTTCTGTGAGCAGCTTATTCCCAAAGAGAGGGGAGAAAGTGCTACTCATGCTCACTTCTTTGTCCCAAACTCAAGCAAGTCATCACACCTCTACCAATCTAGGTCCAACCAGGAGACAGAACACGGTAAATTTAACCAGAATTGTTAAGCTATAATAGAGTGAAATAAATACAATTACCCCTCTGTATCCACGGGTTCTGCACCCCGGATTCAACCAACCGTAAATTGAATTGCAGTAGATTGAATCCTCGGATGCAGAATCCTCCAATGTGGAGCCCCGGGGTACTGAGGGCAGACTGTACTACTCCATTTTATATAAGAGACTTCAGCAATCACAGGGGACTGGGCGGGCAGGGGGAGACTTAGGACAAATTCCTTGCTCATGCTGAGGGAGGACTGCGTGTTGAGAACTCTTAACAGTACCCTAGGGCAGAGGAGAGTACCCAAGGAAAGGCAAGCTTGGAAGAGGATCCCCCTCTGGCATTCATACCTCTGATGGAATAAAATTTAAAGGCAGTACAAAAAAAATAAACACAGAATTCTGTTTGGGCCTTCTCCCTCCCTAATGCCCAGTGTGCATCTGCATTACACATTAAGCAGAGCTCCTGAAATCTTCACGATCTAAAACAGAGAGAGATGATAAATATTTTAGCTACTCAAAACTTGAAAGCGATACTCGTTATATATCTTCTCGCTGTAGATCAGAGAGCGCGCGAAGGCGGAGCAGGTCTCGTTTAAATCTGACAGAGGTTCTAGAACTACTTCATCCTATTCTCGGTCAGAACGGTCCCATTATGATGACTCTCATTATGATGGTCGTTACCGTAGGAGCTCCCCTTATCGAGAGAGGGCACGCTAGTCTCGGCCATATACCAATAACAGGGCAAGACTGATGGATACTGTAAAACTGAGTCCTCTTACTTAGAGATGGAAAAAAGAGGAAAGGATTCTTCAAAATTAGAAGGAGAATCCAAAAGGACTTCAGAAAATGAAGCAATGAAAAGATGTTATTCTCCCACTAATGACCAGGGATTCCGACGCGGGTCATCATATTCTAAGCACGGTCAGAGTGCTTCCCGTTATAAAGCTGCCCCTTCAAAACCTGCACCCAAGTCTGATCAATTTAAAAATTCTTTCTGTTGTACAGAATTGAATGAGGAAATCAAACAGCCTCATTCTTTTAGTTTACAGACTCCTTGTTCTAAAGGTAGTGAATTAAGAGTGATTAGTGAAGTTCCTGAAAGAGAGAAGATTGGGTCTCCATCCCCATCAAATCGATTAAATGATTCACCTACTTTTAAAAAGCTAGATGAATCACCTGTTTTTAAGTCTGAATTTATAGGACATGATAGTCACGATAGTATTAAGGAATTAGACTCTTTATGTAAAGTGAAGAATGATCAATTAAGAAGTTCTTGTCCCACCGAATTTAATATAAACGGATCTCCTGGGGCAGAATCTGATTTGGCAACATTTTGCACTTCTAAACGTGACACTGTTTTGATGTCTTCTGATGATAGTGTGACTGGATCAGAGGTATCCCCTTTGGTCAAAACGTGCATGCTTTCATCAACTGGATTTCAAAACATTAATAGATGTAAAGAAAAAGACATGGACGATACTCGCATGCAGCATAGTAAGTCAGAAAGCCCATTTAGAGAAACAGAACCTCCAGTGTCGCCACACCAGGATCAACTAATACCTTTGCCAGTTATGACTATAGATTATTCCAAAACAATAGTTAAAGAACCAGTTGATGTGAGAGTTTCTTGCTGTAAAACCAAAGATTCAGATATATACTGTACTTCAAACGACAACTGCCCTTCTTTGTGTCATTCCGGAGCTGAAAATACTGAGCCTTTAGTAACGAAGATTTCTTCAAATAGCTTTATGAATGTGCATTTGAAATCAAAAACAGTTATATGTGATAATGGAAGTCTGACAGACCAGCACTCAAAATTTGCATGTGGAGAATATAAGCAGAGTGTTGGTAGTACTAGTTCAGCTTCTGTTAATCATTTTGTTGATTTATATCCACCTACAGGGAGCTCATGTATTGCTTCATCTCTTCAGAGTCTTCCAGCAGGGACAAACGTAGACAGTTTAACTCTCTTGCAATGTGGAGAGAATACATCTCCAGTTTTGGATGATGTGCTGAAGAGTAAAAGCTCAGAGTTTTTAAAGCATGCAGAGAAAGAAATAATAGAAGTAGCCGGTGGCCTTCCTGATTCAGGAAGAGGATTTGCTTCCTGGGAAAACAGGCATAATAATGGACTATCTGGGAAATGTGTGCAAGAGGCTCAAGAAGAAGGGAACTCCATACTGCCTGATAGAAGAGGAAGACCAGAAATCTCTTTAGGTGAAGAAGGTGGAAGAGGACATACACATACTTCTGATGACTCAGAAGTTGTATTTTCTTCTTGTGATTTGAATTTAATCATGGAGGACAGTGATGGTGTAACATATACCTTAAAATGTGACAGTAGTGGTCATGCCTCAGAGATTGTATCCACTGTCCATGAAGATTATTCTGGTTCTTCCAAAAGTTCAAGTGATGAAAGTGATTCAGAAGATACAGATTTTGATGATAGCAGTATTCCAAGAAACCGTCTTCAGTCTGTTGTGGTTGTGCCAAAGAATTCTACTTTGCCCATGGAAGAAACAAGTCCTTCTTCTTCTCGGAGCAGTCAAAGTTACAGACACTATTCTGACCACTGGGAAGATGAGCGATTGGAGCCAAGGAGGCATTCATATGAGGAAAAATTTGAGAGTATAGCAAGTAAAGCCTGTCCTCAAACTGAGAAGTTCTTTCACAAAGCAACAGAGAAGAATTCAGAAATCTCTCTTACACAGCCCAGCCGAAAACAGATAGATAATCACCTGTCTGAAATTGCTCATCCTCAGAGAGATGGGGTTGATAGTACAAGTCATACAGACACAAAATCTGACCCTCTAGGTCATCCAAATTCTGAGGAAGCAGCGAAAGCCAAAATAACTTCTCGGCAGCAAGAAGAGCTGCCAGTTTATTCTTCTGATGATTCTGAAGATGTCTCAAGTTAAGTCTCGGCAACAGACCACTTTCCCTAACAGGCCAGATAGCAGACTGGGAAAAACAGTCAAATTTTTCTTCTTGTGAGATCTCCCGAGTGGATGGTTTCCGTTCATCATCGGAAGAGCTCAGAAATCTAGGGTGGGACTTCTCTCAACAAGAAAAGCCTACTACCACATATCAGCAACCTGACAGCAGCTATGGAGCCTGTGGTGGACACAAGTATCAGCAAAGTACAGAACAGTATAGTGGGACACATAATTACTGGCAAGGCAATGGCTACTGGGACCCAAGATCAGCAGGTAGACTGCCTGGAACTGGGGTTGTGTATGATCGAATTCAAGGGCAGGTACCAGATTCCTTAACAGATGACCGTGAAGAGGAGGAAAATTGGGATCAACGTGGAGGATCTCACTTTTCAGGCCAGTCCAATAAATTTTTTCTGTCCCTTCAGAAGGACAAGGGGTCAGTGCAAGCACCTGAAATAAGCAGCAATTCCATTAAGGACTCTTTAGCTGTGAATGAGAAGAAAGATCTTTCGGAAAACTTAGAACAAAATGATAGGAAAGATAAAGGGCCTCTTAAAAAAAGGAGACAGGAGTTGGAGAGTGATTCTGAAAGTGACGGTGAGCTTCAGGACAGAAAGAAAGTCAGAGTGGAGGTAGAGCAGGGAGAGACAGCAGTGCCTCTAGGCTCAGCATTGGTTGGGCCTTCGTGTGTCATGGAGGACTTCAGGGACCCAGAGCGGTGGAAGGAATGTGCCAAACAAGGGAAGATGCCTTCTTATTTTGATCTGATCGAAGAAAATGTTTATTTAACAGAAAGAAAGAAGAATAAATCCCATCGGGATTTTAAGCGAATGCAGTGTGAGTGTACACCTCTTTCTAAACATGAAAGAGCTCAAGGTGAAATAGCATGTGGGGAAGATTGTCTTAATCGTCTCCTCATGATTGAATGTTCGTCTCGTTGTCCAAATGGGGATTATTGTTCCAATAGACGGTTCCAAAGAAAACAGCATGCAGATGTGGAAGTCATACTCACAGAAAAGAAAGGCTGGGGCTTGAGAGCTGCTAAAGATCTTCCTTCGAACACCTTTGTCCTGGAATATTGTGGAGAGGTACCTGATCATAAAGAGTTTAAGGCCCGGGTAAAGGAGTATGCACAAAACAGAAACATCCACTACTATTTCATGGCCCTGAAGAATGATGAGATAATAGATGCCACTCAGAAAGGAAACTGCTCCCGGTTCATGAATCACAGCTGTGAACCAAACTGTGAGGCTCAAAAATGGACTGTGAACGGACAACTGAGAGTTGGGATTTTTACCACCAAACTGGTTCCTTCAGGCTCAGAGTTAACATTTGACTATCAGTTCCAGAGATATGGCAAGGAAGCACAGAGATGTTTCTGTGGGTCGGCTAATTGCCGGGGTTACCTGGGAGGAGAGAACAGAGTCAGCCTCAGAGCAGCAGGAGGGAAAATGAAGAAAGAACGATCTCGGAAGAAGGATTCGGTGGATGGAGAGCTAGAAGCTCTGATGGAGAATGGTGAGTGTCTCTCTGATAAAAACCAAGTGCTCAGCTTATCCTGGCTAACGGTTAGAATTGAAACTTTGGAACAGAAACTTACCTGTCTCAAGCTCATACAGAACACACATTCACAGTCTTGCCTGAAGTCCTTTCTGGAATGTCAGGGGCTGCCTTTGTTGTGGATCTGGATGGCAGAGCTACGTGATGGCCGGGAAAGTAACCAGAAGCTTCAGGAAGAGATTATAAAGACTTTGGAACATCTACCCATTCCTACTAAAAATATGTTGGAGGAAAGCAAAGTGCTTCCTATTATTCAACGTTGGTCTCAAATCAAGACTGCTGTCCCTCAGCTGAGCGAAGGAGATGGGTATTCTAGCGAGAATACATCACGTGCTCACACACCACTCAACACATCTGATCCTTCCACCAAGCTGAGCATAGAAGCTGACACAGACACCCCCAAGAAGCTAATGTTTCGCAGACTTAAAATTATAAGTGAAAATGGCATGGACAGTGCGATTTCTGATGCTACCAGCGAGCTAGAAGGCAAGGATGGCAAAGAGGACCTCGACCAGTTAGAAAACGTCCCTATAGAAGAAGAGGAACAACAGCTACTCACACAACAGCTACCTGAATCTAAAGTTGATAGTGACATTGCTGTGGAGGCCATTAAGCTACCCACATCTGAACCAGAGGCTGACACTGAAATAGAGCCTAAGAGAGCAATGGCACAAAACTAGACGAACCTATTGCTGAGGAAATACCATCCCAAGATGAAGAGGAGGGTGTATCTGATGTGGAGAGTGAGAGGAGACAGGAACAGCCACATAAAACAGTAGATATAAGTGATGTGGCCACCAAGCTCCTGGACAGTTGGAAAGACCTAAAGGAGGTATATCGAATTCCAAAGAAAAGGCAAACTGAAAAGGAGAGCACAATAACCAAACGAGGAAGGGATGCTGTTGGCTTCAAAAATCAAACAGTTGCCCCAAAGACTCCTAACAGGTCAAGAGAGAGAGACCCAGACAAACTCATAATAAAGAGAAAATGAAACGAAGGGGCTCCCTCTCACCACCACCTTCTGCCTATGAGCAGGGAACAAAAAGGCCAGGTGGCAGATATGCTACACCAACTTCTAAAAAGAAAGTACGAATTCAAGATCGCAATCAACTTTCTACAGAGGAGCGTCGAAAGTTGTTTGAGCAGGAGGTAGCTCAGCGGGAGGCTCAAAAACAACAGCAGCAGCTGCAGAACCTGGGAATGGCGTCTCCACTGCCCTGTGACTCTCTTGGCTACCATGCCCCTCATCACCCCTTTGCTGGCTACCTACCAGGTTACCCCAGGCAGGCCTATGTGGATCCCAGCAATCTTAATGCTGGAAGGGTGCTCCTCCCCACACCCAGCATGGATCCTGTGTGTTCTCCTTCCCCTTATGATTATTCTCAGCCCTTGGTGGGACATTCTACAGAACCCCTTGCTGCCCCTCCACCTGTGCCCATGGTGCCACATGTGGCAGCCCCTGTGGAAGTTTCCAGTTCACAGTATGTGGCCCAAAGTGATGGTGTGGTACACCAAGACTCCAGGGTCACCGTCCTGCCACTGCCAGCCCCAGGCCCAGTCCAGGGACAGAATTATGGTGTTTGGGATTCAAACCAACAGTCCGTGAGTGTACAGCAGCAGTACTCTCCTGCACAGTCTCAAGCAACCTTATATTATCAAGGACAGGCTGCTCCAACTGTCTGTGGTGTGACGTCACCCTATTCACAGACAACTCCACCAATTGTACAGGGTTATGCCCAGCCAAGTCTTCAGTACATCCAGGGACAGCAGATTCTCACAGCTCACCCACGAGGAGTGGTGGTACAGCCAGCCACAGCCGTGACTACAATAGTTGCACCAGGGCAGCCTCAGCCCTTCCAGCCACCTGAAATGGTTGTGACAAATAACCTCTTGGACTAACCACCCCCATCTCCTCCCAAACCAAAAACCATTGTCTTACCTCCCAACTGGAAGACAGCCCGAGACCCAGAAGGGAAGATTTACTACTCCCATGTGATCACAAGGCAGACTCAGTGGGATCCTCCTACTTGGGAAAGCCCAGGAGATGATGCCAGCCTTGAGCATGAAGCTGAGATGGACCTGGGAACCCCAACATATGATGAAAATCCCATGAAGACCTCAAAAAAGCCTAAGACAGCAGAAGCAGACGCCTCCAGTGAACTGGCTAAGAAAAGCAAACAAGTATTCAGAAAAGAGATGTCCCAGTTCATCGTCCAGTGCCTGAACCCTTACTGGAAACCTGACTGCAAAGTGGGAAGAATTACCACAACTGAAGATTTCAAACACCTAGCTCGCAAGCTGACTCACGGCGTTACGAATAAGGAGCTGAAGTACTGTAAGAACCCCGAGGACCTGGAGTGCAATGAGAATGTGAGACACAAAACCAAGGAGTACATTAAGAAGCACATGCAGAAGTTTGGGGCTGTTTACACACCCAAACGGGACACTGAATTAGAGTGACCTTCAGGGCCAGGGTGGGAGGACGGGCAAGCTGGTAGGAGAGACTCTGGGAAGCAGAAATCCCGTGGGCCCTCTCTCCCCACCCCACTGTCAGGGCTGTGCTACTGATGACACATCACCCTGGGGAATTCAAACCTGCAGAATGAGCTCACAAAAATGAGCTCCATCTACAACAAGCGGTCCCTGGTTGTGAGCTGTTGGTAGAGGCCATCTGAGGCAAGGGTTTAGGCCCTTGAGACCTTCCCTTCTGAGACCCCGGCCAGGCCTGACCCCACTCTCAAGGCTGGGCCTCCTCCTTGGCGGTGCTGTCAGCGCACAGACTCATGCGCATCCCCACCCACGACCCCTTACCCTGACGATCTCTATTATATTTTAATGTCTATGTGAATATATTGAAAATAATTTGTCTTTCCTGGTTTTTGGCTTTTGTTTTGCTTTTAAGCCTCTGTGTGCTAGGATCACAGAAGACTTTGTAAGGATGGTTTAAGTTCTCCTGCAAGGTTTAATGTGTTATCATGTAAATATTCCAGAGCAGGCTGCCTTGTGGTTTCGGTCAGCCTTGTGCTATGTTGATAAGATTGATTTACTGCTTAAAATCACTTTACTTGGGCTTCCCTGGTGGTGCAGTGGTTGAGAGTCCACCTGCCAGTGCAGGGGACGCGGGTTCGTGCCCCAGTCCGGGAAGATCCCACATGCTGCGGAGCGGCTGGGCCTGTGAGCCATGGCCGCTGAGCCTGCGCGTCCGGAGCCTGTGCTCCGCAACGGGAGAGGCCACAACAGTGAGAGGCCCGTGTACCGCAAAAAAAAAAAAAAAAAATCACTTTACTTTATCCAATTTTTACTGAACTTTTTATGTAAAAAATAGAATCAATTAAAGATAAAAAAGGATAAGTCTATGCCTTCAACTTCTAACAGGTGGAAGAGTTCTCAGTGCTTTCTGAGAATCTGCTTCCCACGTTATAATACTCAGTTTGGCTCCAACGGAATTCCCTTTTTCTTAACTTCATAGTTAATTGAATTTTGGAGAAGGTGCGGTTGCAGACAACCACTGGCTGGTGAGAAAGTTTGCTGGGTTGCCTGTGCCAGAACTGGTTTAGGGTCATCTGATAAACAGGAAACAATCACCTAGGACACAGGCAAGCCAAGGCAAGCCAAGGCATCTAAGCACGTTGCTGAGACAGCTGGGAGGTTTCTGCGAAGCCAAGCCAGAGCGGACATTGCCCACCTTGGAAAGGTCTCAGGAACAGCCCTGCAGGGGGCAGGAAAGTCAGGCCTGGTCATGCTTGGGAGTGTGCGTGGTGAGGGCTGTGGGCTGCTACAGCATGAAGCCAGAAGCACGCGGTGTGCCTCTTAAGACCGCAGCAAGGTGATCACCAAGGCTCCTGGGCTGGGGCTACAAAGTAGTCAAAGGACTGAGCACTCTGGGTGTGCAATTGGAGAATGAATTTGGAGCTGGGAAGCAATAAGTTCATAAGCAGCTCAGTCGACCCCTTTGACTTCTCAGCTTTCATATGCACCATTCTACACACATTTCAACGCCTACCCAGCAAAGAAACTACATTTTAGCAAGAAACAGCTAACCCTCTGATAAGTGAAGTTCTTGCCCTTCCCCCTGGTAAAACACAAACCCCAACGGTCATTGAATCCATTGCTGCCTATATTAATTAGGCCTCAATTTCAGTCTTAGGTCCCACTAAAGACTACACTGTAAAGTTGACCTCCACCTAAAGTTATATAAAATTAAAATGGGAAGGAGAAGTTAGAATAAACACATACATATAGCAGAAAATATGCAAAGCTACCAGCCCTGGTTTCTGTAGTTATTCACGAGGTCAGAGTTGACGTCTATAGCTTCCGCCTTCACCCACTTATTCCCTGTTTTCCTTGCCCACAGCCAGAACCCACAGCTCCATCCAGATTCTTTACTGGTAGAAAGATTCAATCCTTCCCTTCTGAATGGTCTGAATCCTCAATTGTCCTGCCTTTTTCCAGTTCCTGTAGCTTTCCATTGATCTTTACTGTTGGCATGGAAGTATTGAAGGGAACCTCAGAAAATCTCCTGGGTTCCAGAAAAAATCCTCCTTGCTTCCATTATAAAGGCAACCAATTTCCTGCAGTAACTGAGATCATAACACCAGTAGATTAACCTTTTTCACCTGTTGGTTCAGTGGTATAAGGAGTGTAAGATGGCCAGGGGGCAGTCTGTGGTAGGCAGAATTCTAAGATGGATCCCACAATTCCTGCCCCCTGGGGTAAATACCAGTGTAATTTCCTTTGAGCACTGTAGGGACCTGTAAATACCATTGGATATCACCTTCATGATTATACAACAATATGGCAAAAGGAATTTTGCAGATGAAATTAGGGTCCCTAATCAGCTGACTATAATTCAAAGGGAGATTATCCTGGGTGGGTCCAACCTATCTAATCAGGCAAGTCTTTTAAAAGCAAAAGTTCTATTCTCCAGGATAGATCACATGCTAGGCCACAAGACAAGTCACAGTAAATTGAAGATTAAAATCGTATGTTGGGCTGCACCCCACAGGCCTGCAAGGCTTGTAGTTGCCAGCCTCAAGACTGAAGAAAGAGCCTAGAGACAGCAACAGAGACATCAGTGACTTATTGGACAAGGGATCTTACACACCTGAAGCAAGGTCCTGGAGCAACACCTCACGGGTTTATGGCAGACAGCAAGCAGGACATGGCAGCAGTCTTTGCTACCCTGGGGAGGAGGAGGCTACCATTTATAGGGGGAATTAACGGTCAGGTTGGCTCATAAATCACCAGAGAGACCAGCAGCTGGGGCAGGAAGCAAGCACATAGGCAGTTACTAATTAAGCCCTATAATTAAGAAGATTGGATAGTCATGTGAGTGAAGCAGGTACTGGCTGAACAGGGGATACACAGAGCAAGAGGACAGTCATCTTGAATGGCGTGGTCAAACACTCCACCCTCACATACCCTGTACGACCTCTATAATCTTGGCCCATACTTCTTCTGCTATATCCCCGAGGACAGGTAGGTAGAAGTACAACTGCAACCAAACACCACAAATGCGATACAGACAGTCCAACAGGTGGGCTTTGGAACCAGGAGCTTATCAAGTCAATTTTTCATGGACTCTCAGAGGTTGACAATGGCATTTCGCTGTACAGCCACCAATCAAACTCATTTCTCAGTGAGGCCACCATTGTCACCCAGTCCACAAACAGATTCCCTTCACTCAGAGCAGGACAAGCTGCAAGATGTCTAACAGGCACAATATAGGGAAGATCATGACCATTAAGCAAAACACAAGCAGTAACATCATTCTGAGGTAATGCCACCCCTGTCCACGTGTTTTGTCCTGGCCTGCAATACCATACCACCTGCCCACCCTCAGTCTCCACAGCCAGTGCCGAATACTGGAGAGGTGGTGTAACAGTACACAGGGTTAGTATAATGGTGCCTCTACAGTAGAGGCCTGGATTCATTACCTTAGTAATCTGAGGTGGGGCTGGGGAGAAGACAGGTGAAATCTGTAAATCCCTTTCTGATCCTATTCCCCAATGGGACAGCAAACCCAAACCACTGAGGACTTACCTGCCAGTCCTCAGGGCTATTTATAATATGTTCCCCTGGGGATAGATCCTGTGAAGGGCAAAATGAGTTGCTGTCCTGACCTGTAGTTGGCAACAGTCCTTCGGTGGTCAGCAGTTGAACTCGAACAGTGTTGACTAGTTACCTCCAGGTTAACATGGCATCGGCACTGGGATAACTGCTCCTGGGATGTGTCCACGTGTTAAGAGTGAGTTTCCCACCTCAACTGTTGTTTAAGTAGTCTCTTCATAGCCCGGCAGCAGTGGGGTTGTAAGGCAGGTGGAAATGCCCCTGTACGTCCTTTGTATCGGCCCATTCCTGAACTTCATGGCCAATAAAGTAGATTCCTTGGTCACTATCGATGTCCATGGGGATCCTATATGTTGCATACAAATGAATAGTGGTTGTCTGCATGCTCAAAGGATCGGGTAGGTTTTTTGTAATGTCTTCCACCTGTTGTGATGTATCGCAGACTGCATATAGCTGTTGTTCCATCACACTCTATCATTGCTCTGCCCCCTTCCATAGTTGGGACCAGAAGCCCAAGGGCACTCTTATTATGTTGCTGTTGCCACAGATCTCAACAAAACACTCCCGGGTAACAGGCTATGCTAATTCACAAGTCTGTCTCTGAACTCATATCCCTAAAGCCTGTGTCTCTAATTGTTTAGGGGTGGTAGGTCAGGGGTATGCTTGTATTTTGTAGATAATCCAGGTCCTTGAGTTTTGTCTCTATTCACCAGCCACCCCCGTGCAGTCAGATGAATGAGGAGCACTGGGCTCCTACTTTTAAACTGGGAAAAGACTGAGGTTAACAGGATATCATCAACATAATGGAAGAAAAAGACATCTCTCATGGTACACAGCTACCACAAGGCCCCACATGCTAGTAGATGGCCTCCTCCCGATCACCTCCACAACTTTCTGTTTCCTGTCCTTATGTCCTGACATCTCAGCTCCCAGGAGTTTTCTCACCCAGAGACAGCAACAGAGACATCAGGGATTTATTGGACAAGAGAAACTTACACATGAAGCAAGGTCCTGGAGCAACAGCTCACTGTGCGTGGCAGACAGCAGGCAGGACACGGCAGCAGTCTCCACCACTCCCGGGAGAAGGCGGCTACCATTTATAGGGTGAATTGATGCCAGATTAGCTCATCAGTTACCAGGGAAACCAGCAGCTGCCACAGGGGGCAAGGAGGTAGGCAGTTACTAATTAAGCCCTATAATTAAGAGGATTAGAGAGTCATGTGAGTAAAGCAGGGACTGGTTGATGAGGGGAGGTACAGAGAGCAAGAGAACAGCCATCTTGAGGGCCTGACCATACATCATAGCAAGCATCTTTTCTGACCCAGTGCTATGAGACTAGAAATCAACGACAAGGAAAAAACTACCCAAAACACAAACACGTGGAAGCTAAACAATATGCTACTAAACAACCAATCGGCCATTGAAGACATCAAAGAGGAAATAAGAAAATACCTGGAGACAAATGAAAATGAAAACACAATCCAAAATCTATGGAATGCAGCAAAAGCTGTTCTAAGAGAGAATTTTATAGTGATACAAGTCTACCTCAGAAAGCAAGAAAAATATCAAATCAACAATCTAACCTTACATCTAAAGGAACAACACACAATACCCAAAGTTAGTTAAGGAAAGATACCAAGATCAGAGCAGAAATAAATGAAATAGTGACTAAACAAAAAAATAGAAAAGATCAATGAAATTAAGACCTGGTTCTTTGAAAAGATAAACAAAATCGATAAACCTTTAGCCAGACTCATCAAGAAAAAAAGAGAAGGCCCCCCAAAATAAAATGAAACAAAAAGGGGCAGTTACAACAAACACTACAGAAATACAAAGGATCATAAGAGATTATAATGAACAACTATATGTCAATAAAGTGGACAAACTAGAAGAAGAGGACAAATTCCAATAAAGGTACAATCTCCTGACTGAATCAGGAAGAAGTATAAAATATGAACAGATGAATGACCAGGAATAAAATTAAGTCTGTAGTAAACAATCTCCCAACAAACAAAAAATCCCAGACCAGATGGCTTCACAGGTGAATCCTACCAAACATTTAAAGAAGAGTTAACATCTACCCTTCTCAAACTAGTTCAAAAGATTGCGGAGGAAGGAACTCTTCCGAACTTATTCTACGAGGCCAGCATCACCCTGATACCAAAACTAGACAAACAGAACACAAGAAAACAAAATTACGGCCAATATCACTGATGAACACAGATGAAAAAATCCTCAACAAAATATTAGCAAACTGAATTCAACAACACATTAAGAGGATCATACACCATGATCAAGTGGGATTTATTCCAGGGATGAAAGAGATTCAATATCTACCAACCCATCAGTGTGACACACATTAACAAACTGAAGACTAGAAATCATATGATCAGCTCAATAGATGAAGAAAAATCTTTTGACAAAATTCAACGTCTATTCACACACACACTAAAAAGGCCACCTACTGAATGAAAGAAGATATTTACAAAGACAAATATTGTGTGGTTTCACTTATATGTGGAATCTAAAAAACAAAACAAATGAACAAGCACAACAAAACAGAAACAGAGTCATAGATTCAGAAAACAAACAGCTGGTTGCCAACCAGACTTATCATGGCGATTATTTTGAAATGTATAGAAATATCGAATCACTATATTGCACAAAAGGAACTAACATAGCGTTGTAGGTCAATGAGGTTTCAAAAAGAAACAGGCAAACTTATGGAAAAAGAGATCAGATTTGTGGTTACTAGAGGTGGGGACTGAGGGGAGGGGGAAGTGGATGAAAATAGTCAAAAGGTACAAACTTCCAGTTATAGAAATAAGTACTAGGGATGTAATGTACATGATAAATGTAATTGACACTGCTGTATGTTATCTGTGGAGGCTGTTAAGAAAGTAAGTTCTAAGTTCTCATCAGAAGGAGAAAATTTTTTTTTCTATTTCTTTTATTTCGTATCTATATGAGATGATGGAGGTTCACTAAACTTATTGTGATAATCATTTCAAGATGTACTTAAGCCAAATCATTATGCCATGCACCTTAAACTTATACAGTGCTGTATGTCAGTTATATCTCAAGGAAACTGGAAGGAAAAAAAAGTTTCATAAGATCCCATGCTGGCTAGGGTAGGGAGAACAGAAATTCTCCAACACTATTGGCAGGAGTGAAAATTGTCATAATAATTGAGGGTAAGTCAGTGATATATCAAAATTTGAAACATGCTTCCTCTTGGACCCAGGGATAATTTGCCCGACAGGCACTCTTGCAGAAATGCCCCAGGACATACTGTGTGTGCAAGGAAATTTCACTGCAGCATTGTTTGAAACAGCGGGAATAGAAAGCAATGTTAAGTCAGTCAGTCACTAGGGTCTAGCTAAATAAATGATGATCTATTACCACAATGGAATGCTGTGCAGCTGTTTACGAGGATGAGGTAAACATACATTTGTCTACATGAAAAGACATTCTTGGGACTTCCCTGGTGATCCAGTGGTTAAGACTCTGTGCTTCCACTGCAGAGGGGAACGGGTTTGATCCCTGGTCGGGGAGCTAAGATCCTGCATGCTGCACTAGTGGGGAAAAAAAAGACAAAAAAACAAAAAAAATCCCACAAAACAACAACAACAACAAAAAAGATGTTCTTAATGTTAAATGAAAGATAAAAACATGTTTCAGAACACTAAAAAAGCAGAAGAGTTCTCTTGCTACTCTGGAAGCAAAACAGCCATGTTTAGATAGGAGGGGCCGCGTGGCAAGGCCCTGAGAACGACCACCAGGTGCTGAGAGCCATCCCCAGCTGACAGCAAGAGAACAGGGACGTTAATCAGGCAGCTGCAAGGCACCGAGTTCTGCTAACGACCACATGACCTGTGCAGAGGACCCTGAGCCCCAGGTGAGATTGCAGCCTCAGCCAGCACTTTGATTTCAGCACGGTGACACCCTGAGCAGAGGAGTCAGCTCACCTGTGCCTAGATCCTTGACCCACAGAAACCAGGGGATAAAGACATTTCTGTTATTTTAAACACATAGTCTCATCTTCCAATTCGGTGGAAACATTGTTGTATCCCCTGGCAGAAGCATTCCCTTATTAGATACTTAGATATCCAAACCAGCAGAGCTCAAAGTTGTCAGGACAAGAAGCAAAAATCTGCAAATGGGTTATAAGATGTAATAGTGAGAGAAGCCACTTGCACTTCTGCCACTTGTATTCTGGCTATAGGAGCAAGAACACCATGTAATGCTTTCTGACCCAGAGCATATACTGCACCTGTAAGACAGAACCCCATTCTTTCAGGATGTTGTCTACCAACGGGTACCATCAATGAGTCCTCAGTAACCATTTCCCCTCTCATTTAGGCCAGTCACTTCCAGGTGATGGAGGATGTGGAAAGACGAGTTAATTCCATGGGACAAGCCCTATCGCTGCACTTCTTCGCTGTGACATGAAGTTTCTTGATCAGAAACAATGCTGTTTAGAGACTTACCTGGTGGTCCAACAGTTAAGACTCCGTGATCCCAATGCAGGGGGACCTGGGTTCAATCCCTGGTCAGGGAACTAGATCCTGCATGTCACAACTAAAGATCCCGCACGCGGCAATGAAGATCCCACATGCTGCAACTAAGAACCAGCACAGCCAAAAAAAAAAAAAATATATATATATATATATATATATATATATATATATATACACACACATATATAAAAGAAACAATCCTGTTTAGAATGTAAGGTGGTGGATAAGGCATTCTTGTGAGTCCATGAATGGTAGTGCTAGCAGAAGCATTAAGGGCAGGGAAGAAAAATCTGTATCCAGAATATAGGTCTATTTCCATGAGAACAGATCTCTGCCCCTCCATGATAGAAGTCCAGGGTAATCAGCCTGCCACTAGGTGACTGGCTTGTCCCCCTGGGAATGATGCCATATTAGAGACTCCAGGCTGGACTCTCTGTTGGTCCATTAGGCACTCAGCAGAAGCACTGGCCGGGCCAGCCTTAGTAAGGGAAATGACATGTTGTTGAATCCATACATAACCTCCATCCTTGCCACCTCAGCCTCTTTGTTTAGGGGTCTATTGAACTAGCACTGCAGTGCTGGGGAAAGAAGCTGACTCACGTCCATAGCGAGGTACTTTGTCCACCTCATCATTAAGAGCCTCTTGTGCAGTTGATGGCCTTTGGTGGGCATTCACATGGGACACAAATACCTTCACAGTCTGTGCCAATTCAAAGAGGTCTTAACTAACGTTCTGGTCTCCACTCAATATGTCCTTAATCCCAGTCCCCATTTGTCACAATTTTTACCCATCTTGGTTAACTTCTACCTATCTTCAACATGATTTCATCTAGACCCCCTCTCACCCACTTTTCCTTCCCAGGTTATTCTGAAGCAAATTCCAGACATCATATCACTTTATCTTGAATATTTCTGTATCTCTAAAATATAAGTGCTATTTTAAAATAACCACAATACTACCTCACATCAAACCCCCAAATCATTTTATATCAAATATCTATCAATGTTTAAACGTCCTGAACTACCTCAAGCACCCAAATAAAGTCCAAACACAGAAAAGAGTTGATATCTATTAAACCTTTTAATCCATGTTTTCCTTTTTCTCTTTTGTTGCAGGATATGTGTTGAAGAAACCCAGCTGTCTTTCAAGTTTCCCATAGTCCTGATTTGCTGATTATAATCCTGATATGTCAATTAACATATTCTTCTATCCGCTGTATTGCCTAAAATTTAACGGTTGTATCTGGAGGCTAAATCAGATCCAGGTCTCTTGTTTTTCTTTTTTTTTTTAAACATTTTTATTAGAGTATAATTGCTTAACAATGGTGTGTTAGTTTCTGCTTTATAACAAAGTGAATCAGTTATACATATACATATGTTCCCATATCTCTTCCCTCTTGCGTCTCCCTCCCTCCGACCCTCCCTGTCCCACCCCTCTAGGTGAGGGATCTGATCTCCCTGTGCTATGCGGCTGCTTCCCACTAGCTATCGACCTTACGTTTAGTAGTGTATATATGTCCATGCCTCTCTCTTGCTTTGTCACAGCTTACCCTTCCCCCTCCCCATATCCTCAAGTCCATTCTCTAGTAGGTCTGTGTCTTTATTCCTGTGTTACCCCTAGGTTCTTCATGACGTTTTTTTTCTTAAATTCCATGTATATGTGTTAGCATATGGTATTTGTCTTTCTCTTTCTGACTTACTTCACTCTGTACGGCAGACTCTAGGTCCATCCACCTCACTACAACTAACTCAATTTCGTTTCTTTTTATGGCTGAGTAATATTCCATTGTATATATGTGCCACATCTTCTTTATCCATTCATCTGATGATGGACACTTAGGTTGTTTCCATCTCCTGGCTATTGTAAATAGAGCTGCAATGAACATTTTGGTACATGACTCCTTTGAATTATGGTTTTCTCAGGGTATATGCCCAGTAGTGGGATTGCTGGGTCATATGGTAGTTCTATTTGTAGTATTTTAAGGAACCTCCATACTGTTCTCCATAGTGGCTGTACCAATTCACATTCCCACCAGCAGTGCAAGAGTGTTCCCTTTTCTCCACACCCTCTCCAGCATTTATTGTTTCTAGATTTTTTGATGATCACCATTCTGACTGGTGTGAGACGATATCTCATAGTAGTTTTGACTTGCATTTCTCTAATGATTAATGATGTTGAGCATTCTTTCATGTGTTTGTTGGCAGTCTCTATATTTTCTTTGGAGAAATGTCTATTTAGGCTTTCTGGCCATTTTGGGATTGGGTTGTTTATTTTTTTGTTATTGAGCTGCATGAGCTGCTTGCAAATTTTGGAGATTAATCCTTTGTCAGTTGCTTCATTTGCAAATATTTTCTCCCATTCTGAGGGTTGTCTTTTGGTCTTGTTTATGGTTTCCTTTGCTGTGCAAAAGCTTTGAAGTTTC
The DNA here is from genome assembly GCF_964374135.1 of Grampus griseus. Lineage (NCBI taxonomy): Eukaryota > Metazoa > Chordata > Mammalia > Artiodactyla > Delphinidae > Grampus > Grampus griseus. Next base: position 32,653,480 of record NC_139011.1, on the reverse strand, counting down.
ATTAGGTCCCATTTGTTATTTCCATTTCTCTAGGAGGTGGGTCAAAAAGGACCTTGCTGTGATTTATGTCATAGAGTGTTCTGCCTATGTTTTCCTCTAAGAGTTTGATAGTTTCTGGCCTTATATTTAGGTCTTTAATCCATTTTGAGCTTATTTTTTTGTATGGTGTTAGGGACTGATCTAATCTCATACATTTACATGTACCTGTCCAGTTTTCCCAGCACCACTTATTGAAGAGGCTGTCCTTTCTCCGCTGTATATTCCTGCCTTCTATATCAAAGATAAGGTGACCATATAAGCCTGGGTCTATCTCTGGGCTTTCTATCCTGTTCCATTGATCTATCTTTCTGTTTTTGTACCAGTACCATACGGTCTTGATTACTGTACCTTTGTAGTATAGTCTGAAGTCAGGGAGCCTGATTACTCCAGCTCCATTTTTCATTCTCAAGATTGCTCTGGCTATTCAGGGTCTTTTGTGTTTCCATACAAATTGTGAAATTTTTTGTTCTAGTTCTGTGAAAAATGCCAGTGGTAGTTTGATAGGGATTGCATTGAATCTGTAGATTGCTCTGGGTAGTAGAGCCATTTTCACAATGTTGATTCCTCCAAACTATGAACATGGTGTATCTCTCCATCTATTAGACCAATTAGAGAATGGACTTGAGGATATGGGGAGGGGGAAAGGTAAGCTGTGACAAAGTGAGAGAGTGCCATGGACATATATACAATACCAAACGTAAAATAGATAGCTAGTGGAAAGCAGCCCCATAGCACAGGGAGATCAGCTCGGTGCTTTGTGACCACCTGGATGGGTGGGATAGGGAGGGGGGGAGGGAGGGAGACACCAGAGGGAAGAGATATGGGAACATATGTATATGTATAACTGAATCACTTTGTAATAAAGCAGAAACTAATACACCATTGTAAAGCAATTATACTCCCAATAAAGATGTAAAAAAAAAAAAACCAAGACCCATATATATGCTGTCTACAAGAGACCCACTTCAGACCTAGGGACACATACAGACTGAAAGTAAGGGGATGGAAATAGATATTCCATGCAAATGGAAACCAAAAGAAAGCTGGAGTAGCAATTCTCTTATCAGACAAAATAGACTTTAAAATAAAGACTATTATAAGAGACAAAAAGGACACTACATAAGGATCAAGGGATTGATCCAAGAAGAAGATATAACAATTGTAAATATTTATGCACCCAACATAGGAGCACCTCAATACATAAGGCAAATACTAACAGACATAAAAGGGGAAATCAACAGTAACACTTTCATAGTAGGGGACTTTAACACCCCACTTTCACCAATGGACAGAACATCCAAAATGAAAATAAATGAGGAAACACAAGCTTTAAATGATACATTAAACAAGATGGACTTAATTGATATTTATAGGACATTCCATCCAAAAACAACAGGATACACATTTTTCTCAAGTGCTCATGGAACATTCTCCAGGATAGATCATATCTTGGGTCACAAATCTAGCCTTGGTAAATTTAAAAAAATTGAAATTGTATTAAGTATCTTTTCTGACCACAATGCTGTGAGACTAGATATCAATTACAGGAAATGATCTGTGAAAAATACAAACACATGGAGGCTAAACTATACACTACTTAAGCGAAGTGTTCACTGAAGAAATCAAAGAGAGAAATCAAAAGATACCTAGAAACAAATGATGATGGAGACATGACGACCCAAAACCTATGGGATGCAGCAAAAGCAGTTCTAAGAGGGAAGTTTATAGCAATACAATCCTACCTTAAGAAACAGGAAACATCTCGAATAAACAACTTAACCCTGCACCTAAGGCAATTAGAGAAAGAAGAACAAAAAAACCCAAAGTTAGCAGAAGGAAAGAAATCATAAAAATCAGGTCAGAAATGAATGAAAAAGAAATGAAGGAAACGATAGCAAAGATCAATAAAACTAAAAGCTGGTTCTTTGAGAAGATTAACAAAATTGAAAAACCATTAGCCAGACTCAGCAAGTAAAAAAAGAGAGAAGACTTAAATCAATAGAATTAGAAATGAAAAAGGAGAAGTAACAACTGACACTGCAGAAATACAAAAGGTCATGAGAGATTACTACAAGCAACACTATGCCAATAAAATGTACAACCTGGAAGAAATGGACAAATTCTTAGAAATGCACAACCTGCCAAGACTGAATCAGGAAGAAATAGAAAATATGAACAGACCAATCACAAGCACTGAAACTGAAACTGTGATTCAAAATTTTCCAACAAACAAAAGCCTAGGACCAGATGGCTTCACAGGCGAATTCTATCAAACATTTAGAGAAGAGGGAACACCTATCCTTCTCAAACTCTTCCAAAATATAGCAGAGGGAGGAACACTCCCAAACTCATTCTACGAGGCCACCATCACCCTGATACCAAAACCAGACAAGGATGTCACAAAGAAAGAAAACTGCAGGCCAATATCACTGATGAACATAGATGCAAAAATCCTCAACAAAATACTAGCAAACAGAATCCAACAGCACATTAAAAGGATCATACACCATGATCAAGTGGGGTTTATTCCAGGAATGCAAGGATTCTTCAACATACGCAAATCAATCAACGTGACACACCATATTAACACATTGAAGTGGAAAAACCATATGATCATCTCAATAGATGCAGAGAAAGCAATCGACAAAACTCAACACCGTTTATGGTTAAAACCCTTCAGAAAGTAGGCATAGAAGGAACTTTCCTCAACATAATAAACGCCATATATGACAAACCCACAGCCAACATCATCCTCAATGGTGAAAAACTGAAAGCATTTCCTCTAAGATCAGGAACAAGGCAAGGTTGCCCACACTCACCACTCTTATTCAACATAGTTTTGGAAGTTTTACCCACAGCAATCAGAGAAGAAGACTAAGTGAAAGGAATCCAAATCAGAAAAGAAGAAGTAAAGCTGTCACTGCTTTCAGCTGACATGATACTATACATACAGAATGCTAAAGATGCTACCAGAAAACTACTAGAGCTAATCAATGAATTTGGTAAAGTAGCAGGATACAAAACTAATGCACAGAAGTCTCTGGCATTCCTATACACTAATGATGAAAAATCTAAAAGTGAAATCAAGAAAACACTCCCATTTACCATTGCAACAAAATGAATAAAATATCTAGGAATAAACCTACCTAAGGAGACCAAAGACCTGAAGGCAGAAAATTGTAAGACACTGATGAAAGAAATTAAAGATGATACAAATAGATGGAGAGATATACCATGTTCTTGGCTTGGAAGAATCAACATTGTGAAAATGACTCTACTACCCAAAGTAATCTACAGATTCAATGCAATCTCAAGCAAACTACCACTGGCATTTTTCAGAGAACTAGAAGAAAATATTTCACAATTTGTATGGAAACACAAAAGACCCCAAATAGCCAAAGCAATCTTGATAATGAAAAACACAGCTGGAGGAATCAGGCTCCCTGACTTCAGACTATACTACAAAGCTACAGTAATCAAGACAGTATGGTACTCACACAAAAACAGAAATATAGATCAATGGAATAGGATAGAAAGCCCAGAGATAAACCCACACACATATGGTCACCTTATCTTTGATAAAGGAGGCAGGAAGGTACAGTGGAGAAAGCACAGCCTCTTCAATAAGTGGTACTGGGAAAACTGGACAGGTACATGTAAAAGTATGAGTTTAGAACAGTCCCTAACACCATACACAAAAATAAGATCAAAATGGATTAAAGACCTAAATGTAAAGCCAGAAACTATCAAACTCATAGCAGAAAACATAGGCAGAATACTCTATGACATAAATCACGGCAAGATACTTTTTGACCCGCCTCCTAGAGAAATGGAAAGAAAAAAGTAAACAAATGAGATGTTATGAAATTTAAAAGCTTTTGCACAGCAAAGGAAACCATAAACAAGACAAAAAGACAACCCTCAGAATGTGAGAAAATATTTGCAAATGAAGCAACTGACAAAGGATTCATCTCCAAAATTTGCAAGCAGCTCATGCAGCTGAACAACAAAAAAACAAACAACCCAATCCAAAAATGGGCAGAAGACCTAATAGACATTTCTCCAAAGAAGATATACAGATTGCCAACAAACACATGAAAGAATGCTCAATATCATTAATCATTAGAGAAATGCAAGTCAAAGCTACAATGAGATATCATCTCACACCGGTCAGAATGGCCATCATCAAAAAATCTAGAAACAATAAATGCTGGAGAGGGTGTGGAGAAAAGGGAACACTCTTGCACTGCTGGTGGGAATGTGAATTGGTACAGCCACTATGGAGAACAGTATGGAGATTCCTTAAAATACTACAAATAGAACTACCATATGACCCAGCAATCCCACTGCTGGGCATATACCCTTAGAAAACCATAATTCAAAAAGAGTCATGTACCAAAATGTTCATTGCAGTTCTATTTACAATAGCCAGGAGATGGAAGCAACCTAACTGTCCATCATCGGATGAATGGATAAAGAAGATGTGGCACATATATACAATGGAATATTACTCAGCCATAAAAAGAAACGAAATTGAGTTAGTTGTAGTGAGGTGGATGGACCTAGAGTCTGCCGTACAGAGTGAAGTAAGTCAGAAACAGAAAGACAAATACTGTATGCTACCACATATACATGGAATCTAAGAAAAAATAAATTGTCATGAAGTACCTAGGGGTAAGATGGGAATAAAGACACATACCTACTAGAGAATGGACTTAGGATACGGGGGGGGGGGGGAAGGGTACGTTGTGACAAAGTGAGAGAGTGGCATGGACATATATACACTACCAAATGTAAAATAGATAGCCAGTGGGAAGCAGCTGCATAGCACAGGGAGATCAGCTCGGTGCCTTGTGACCCCCTGGAGGGGTGGGATAGGGAGTGTGGGATGGAGGGAGACGTAAGAGGGAAGAGATATGGAAACATGTGTATGTGTATGACTGATTCACTGTGTTGTAGAGCAGAAACTAACACACAATTGTAAAGCAATTATGCGCCAATAAAAATGTTAAAAAAAACATCTTCCAACAAACAAAAGTCCAGGACCAGATGGCTTCACAGGTGAATTCTATCAAACATTTAGAGAAGAACTAACACCTATCCTTCTCAAACTCTTCCAAACAATTGCAGAAGAAAGAACAATCCCAAACTCATTCTATGAGGCCACAATCACCCTGATACCAAAACCAAAGATACTACAATAAACGAAAATTAGAGACCAATATCACTGATCAATATAGATGCAAAAATCCTCAACAAAATACTAGCAAACAGAATCCAACAACACATTAAAAGGATCATACCCCACAATCAAGTGGGATTTACCCCAGGGATGCAAGTATTCTTCAATATATGCAAATCAATGTGATACACCGTATTAACAAATTAAAGAGTGAAAACCATATGATCATCTCAATAGATGCAGAAAAAGCTTTTGACAAAATTCAACACCGATTTATGATAAAAACTCTCCAGAAAGGGGGCATAGAGGCAACCTACCTCAACATAATAAAGGCCATATAGGAGAAATCCACAGCCAACATCATTCTCAATGGTGAAAAACTGAAAGCATTTCCTCTAAGATCAGAAAGGAGACAAGGATGTCCACTCTCACCACTATTATTCAACATAGTTTTGGAAGTCCTATCCATGGCAATCAGAGAAGAAAAAGCAATAAAAGAAATACAGATTGGAAAAGAAGAAGTAAAACTGTCACTGTTTGCAGCTGACCTGATACTATACATAGAGAATACTAAAAATGCCACCAGAAAACTAGAGCTAATCAATGAATTTGATAAAGTTGCAGGATACAAAATTCATGCACAGAAATCTCTTGCATTCCTATACACTAATGGTGAAAAATCTAGAGAAATTATGGAAACACTCCCATTTACCATTGCAACAATAAGAATAAAATACCTAGGCATAAATCTATCTAGGGAGACAAAAGACCTGTATGCAGAAAACTATAAGACACTGATGAAAGAAATTTAAGATGATACCAACCGATGGAGAGATATACCATGTTCTTGGATTGGAAGAATCAATATCGTGAAAATAACAATAGTACCCAAAGCAATCTACAGATTCAGTGCAATCCCTATCAAATATACCAATGGCATTTTTTTACAGAACTAGAACAAATCAACTTAAAATTTGTATGGAGACACAAAAGACCCCAAATCGCCAAAGTACTCTTGAGGGAAAAAAAAATGGAGCCGGAGGAATCAGACTCCTTGACTTCAGACTATACTACAAAGGTATAGTAATCAAGATGATATGGAACTGGCACAAAAACAGAAACATAGATCAATGCAACAAGATAGAAAGCCTCTAGATAGAAAGCCCAGAGATAAGCCCACGCACCCACGGTCAACTAATCTATGACAAAGTAGGCAAAGATATACAATGGAGAAAAGACAGTCTCTTCAATAAGTGCTGCTGGGAAAACTGGACAGCTACATGTAAAAGAATGAAATTAGAACACTCCATAACACCATATACAAAAATAAACTCAAAATGGATTCGAGACCTAAATGTAACACCAGACACTATAAAACTCTTAGAAGGAAACATAGGAAGAACACTCTTTGACATAAATCACAGCAATATCTTTTTTGGTCCACCTGCTAGAGTAATGGAAATAAAACCAAAAATAAACAAATGGGACCTAATGAAACTTCAAAGCTTTTTCACAGCAAAGGAAACCATAAAGAAGATGAAAAGACAACCTTCAGAATGGGAGAAAATGTTTGCAAATGAATCAACGGATAAAGGATTCATCTCCAAAATATGTAAACAGCTCATGCAGCTCAATATTAAAGAAACAAACATCCGAATCCAAAAATGGGCAGAAGACCTAAATAGACATTTCTCCAAGAAGACATACAGATGGCCAGAAGCACATGAAAAGCTGCTCAACATCACTAATTATTAGAGAAATGCAAATCAAAACTACAATGAGGTATCACCTCACACCAGTTAGAATGGGCATCATCAGAAAATCTACAAACAACAAATGCTTGAGAGGGTGTGGAGAAAAGGGAACCCTCTTGCACTGTTGGTGGGAATGTAAATTGATACAGCCCCTATGGAGAACAGTATGGAGGTTCCTTAAAAAACTAAAAATAGAATTACCATATGATCCAGCAATCCCACCACTCGTCATACACCCAGAGAAAACCATAATTCAAAAAGCACATGCACCCCAATGTTCATGGCAGCACTATTTACAATAGTCAGGTCATGGAAGCAACCTAAATGCCCATCGACAGACGAATGGATAAAGAAGATGTGGTACATATATACAATGGAATATTACTCAGCCAAGAAAGGAACGAAACTGAGTCATTTGTTGAGACATGGATGGATCTAGAGACTGTCATACAGAGTGAAGTAAGTCAGAAAGAGAAAAACAAATATCGTATATTAACGCATGTGTGTGGAACCTAGAAAAATGGTACAGATGACTGGTTTGCAGGGCAGAAGTTGAGACACAGATGTAGAGAACAAACGTATGGACACCAAATGGGGAAAACCATGGTGGGGTGGGGATGGTGATGTGCTGAATTGGGCAATTGGGATTGACATGTATACACTGATGTGTATAAAATTGATCACTAATAAGAACCTGCAGTATAAAAAAACAAACAACAACAACAACAAAAAAAAAACAAGAGCTGGTTCTTTGAAAAGATAAATTAAACTGAGAAACCTCAGGCCTGGTTCACCAAGAAGAAAAGAGAACGCACCCAAATAAACAAAATAAGAAATGAAAAAGGAGAAATATCAACTGATACCACAGAAATACACAAAGCCATAAAAGAATACTATGAACAATTATATGCCAACCAATTCAACGACCTAGAAGAAATGGACAACTTTCTAGAAACATACAGTGCACCAAAACTGAATCAAGAAGAAATAATTTGAACAGACTGATCACGAGAGTGAAATAGAATCTGTAATAAAACAAACAAACAACAACAAAAAAAACAACTCCCTACAAAAAATGTCTAGGACCAGATGGCTTCAGAGGCAACTTCTACCAACATACAACGAAGAATTTTACTGATCCTTCTCCAACTCTTCCAAAAGTTTGAAGAGGGAACACTCCCAAAGACGTTCTATGAAGCTGCCATCACGTTGATACCAAAACCAGATAAAGATACCACCAAAAAAGAAAATTATAGGCCAGTATCTTTGATTAATATAGATGCAAAAATTCTTAACAAAATACTAGCAAACCAAGTCCAACATCACACAAAAAACATCATACACCACAACCAATTGGGATTCTTCACAAGGATGGTTCAACGTATGCAAATCAATGTGATACACCATATCAACAAAAGAAAGGAAAAAACTCACATGATTATCTCGATAGATGCAGAAAAAGCATTTGACAAAATTCAACTGCGATTAATGATAAAAACTCTTACCAAAGTGGGTATAGAGGAAACACATCTCAACATAGTAAAAGCTATTTATGACAACCCACAGCCAATATAATACTCAACAGTGAAAAGCTGAAAGCCTTCCCACTAATATCTGGCACAAGGCAAGGATGCCCACTCTCAATTTCTATTCAACATAGTATTGGAAGTCCTAGCCACAGAAATCAGGCAAGAAAAAGAAATAAAATGTTTCCAAATTGGAAGGGAAGAGGTAAAATTGTCTCTATATGCAGATGACATGATACTGTATACAGAAAATCCTAAAGACTGGCACACAAAAACTACTAGAACTGATAAATGAATTTAGCAAGGTAGCAGAATACAAGGTTAACATACAGAAATTGGTTGCATTTCTTTACTCTAACAATGCAATAGCAGAAAGTAAAAAAAAAAAAAAAAAAGTATTTTTTAATAAAGCACCCCAGAAAAAAAAATTAGGAATAAACCTGATCAAGACGGTGAAAGACTTATATGCTGAGAACTACAAAACATTAACTAAAGAAACTAAAGATGATTTAAACAAATGGAAAGATATCCCATGCTCTTGGATTAGAAGAAATAAAATTGTTAAAATGACCATACTACCCAAAGCAATACACAGATTTAATGCAATCCCTATCAAAATACCCATGACATTTTTCACAGAACTAAAACAAATAATCCTAAAATTTATATGGAATCATAAAAGACCCAGGATTGCCAAAGCAATCCTGAGGAAAAAGAACAAAGCAGGAGGCATAGCGCTCCCAGACTTCAGACAATACTACAAAGCTACAGTAATCAAAGCAGTGTGGTATTGGCACACAAAAAAAGACATATGGATCAATGCAACAGAACAGAGAGCCCAGAAATAAACCCACACAACTATGGTCAATTAATATTAGACAAAGGACTCAAGAATATAAAATGGGAAAAGACAGTCTGTTTTGCAAGTGGTGCTGGGGAAGTTGGACAGCTGCATGTAAATCAGTGAAGAACATGCCTTCACACCATGCACAAAAATAAACTCAAAATGGCTAAAAGACTTAAATATAAGACAAGACACCATAAAGCTAGAAGAGATCATAAGGAAAACATTCTCTGACATAAGTCGTACTAATTGTTTCTTAGGTCAGTCTCCCAAGGCAATAGAAATAAAAGCAAAAGTAAGCAAATGAGGCCTAATCAAACTTACAAGCTTTTGCACAGCAAAGGAAACCATTTATAAAACTGAAGAGACCTACAGAATGGGAAAAATATTTGTAAATGATGCAACAGACCAGGGCTTAATTTCTAAAATATACAAACATCTCATACAACTCAACAACAAAAAACCAAATAATCCAATAAAAAAAATGGGCAGAAGACTTAAATAGACATTTCTCCAAAGAAGACATACAGATGGCCAATAGGCACATGAAAAGATGCCCAACTAATTATTAAAGAAATGCAAATCAAAACTACAATGAAGGGGACTTCCCTGGTGGTCTAGTGGCTAAGACTCTGCACTCCCAATGCAGGGGGCCTGGGTTTGATCCCTGGTCAGGGAGTTAGATCCCACATGCCACAACTAAAAGATCCCATGTGCCACAACTGAGACCCAGTGCAGCCAAATAAATAAATTAAATAAATATTAAAAAAAAAAAAACTAGGATGAGGTAACACCTCACACTGGTCAGAATGGCCATCATTAAAAAGTCTACAAATAACAAATGCTGGAGAGGGTGTGGAGAAAAGGGAACACCCTGACACATCCTTTATTGATAGCCCCTCAATATATGTGGGAATGTATATATGTGGGAATGTAAATTGATAGAGCCACAATGGAGAATAGTATGAAGGTTCCTTAAAAAACTAAAAAATAAGCTACCATATGATCTAGCAATCCCACTCCTGGGCATATGTTCAGAGAAAATCATAATTTGAAAACATACATGCACCCCAATGTTCATTGCAGCACTGTTTACAATAGCCAAGACATGGAAGCAACCTAAATGTCCATTGACAGAGGAATGGAGAAAGTAGATGTGGTACATATACACAATGGAATACTACTCAGCCGTAAAAAAGAATGAAATAGTGCCCTTTGCAGCAACATGGATGGACCTCGAGATTACCACACTAAGTGAAGTAAGTCAGACAAAGACAAATATTGTATGATTATCACTTATATGTGGAATCTAAAAAAAGATACAGATGAACTTATTTACAAGACAGAAACAGACTCACAGACTTAGAATACAAACTTTTGGTTACTAAAGGGGAAAGGTGGGGGGAAGGATAAATTAGGAATTTGGAATTAACATATTCACATTACTATATATAAAATACATAATCAACAAGGATCTACCATATAGCACAGGGAATTCTACGCAATACTCTGTAATAACCTATATGGGAAAAGAATCTGAAAAATAGATATATGTATAACTGAATCACTTTGCTTTACACCTGAAACTAACACAACATTGTAAATCAAATATACTCCAATATAAAATGAAAATTAAAAAAAATATATAACAGCAATTACTGCCAAGGTAAAAAAAGAAGGGAAGAAAGAAAAAAAAATCCTACAAAAAGTAGAGCCCAGACTGCTGCAATGAAGAACAAAAATTCTATGAATGGATCAGAAGTTGTAATAGAGGTATAATTTATACTTCTTCACTTTCTTTTCCAAATGCACACATTTTAACTCTTGAAAAAATGTCACTATAGACTTTTTATTGATGTAGATCATTTATTCCAAGCCCTTCAGGTTGCCTCCAAGAAGGTACCAAAATTTGGGCATTTTGGAAATGTGATAAGACCAGTAGTAAATATATAAACGTGAGTTGATTGCCACAAGTGTTGTGCTACAAGACGAGTGTCTAAATTTTATTAGGTTCTTCCCTGTATTTTTCTTTTATGCATATGTGACAGAGCCTATGAGACAGGCCTTTTCCTAACAGCAAAGGAGTCTGGAGTGAGTTTATGGAATCCTCTTTGAGCATGCTCACCTGTTAATGTGAGAAGGGTTTCTCTAAAGATGTTGGCTGCAGAGAGAGAGAAAGAATTAGAGGGAGAGAGACAAGCAGAGAGACAGAAAGATCTATAACCTCTCATTTTACAGATGACAAAATGGAGACAAGGACGATCGTTGAAATTCAGGTTTTCTGCTCTGTTAGTGCTCTAGGATCATTGATATTATGATTACCCTTTTTGTTAGTTGTGTATTGGACAGTTCTCATAATATTTCTGTATGAATATGAAAGCAAATGGATCTGGACTTCATAAAATGGGCTAACGTTGACTATTTTCTTTTTAAACATGTTTGCATTGAGAAAATGTATCCTCTAGATGTGAAGAGACTTAGAATGAGGAGGTCAGAAATGCAGTCTCTTGGGGGAACATCAGTGCACAAAATGCACCATAGGAAACTACTATTCTGATGATGCTTTAGTCAATATGCTGGGGAAGGAGGTCAAAGGGGAAATACTAAATATGCTTTCGTAATTAAGAACATATAAAGATTACTTCAATGTTTTAAAGAATAGTCCATTAGTTAGGAAAAATATTTTCCCCATTTCTACTGGAAAAAAAAATTGGAGTTCAAGAAAAGTTCAAATTGTAAAAAGTGAGATATATGACTGATATAAATTAATAGCAATTTTTTAATACAGCACAACTAACTGTATACCAAATAGAAGATATTTTATATCGTATAAATATATATTCATGTCTGTTATTTTTCTATATTTTATTGTTTGCCATCTATATATTGTTATTTTCATAATAGATATAAACATTTTAAAAGTTATTTTGTTATATAAGGGGGCAAAGTTTTTTTAAAAGAAGTTCATTTATGATTTGACATTGAATGTCAAGGGAAATGCAAGGCATGATACATTGACGCAAAGAGTTGTATTAATCTATTTTTGCCAACGAACTAGTCTGCTTATATGTTATGAACCATAAGAAGTATAGTAACAAATAAAAACAAAAAAGCACAGGGACCTCATAGTTCCCATTCCAAAGTTTCAGCCATGAATCAGGTACAACAATGTAAAACCTACCAGTTACAAAAGAGGTTGGATTCAAACTGGGTTTCTGGCAGATGGGACAAATCAAGGCCACCTGTCTAGATGACTAAACCCTTTTTACTAATATTTATGGAAAAGGCTACTTCTATTCGTAGCCTTTGGTGATTTTAGGAACCAAGTGGAACCTTTCTCTTCTTCCGGGGAATGTCCCACTCTTGGAGAAGAACAGACAGGTTTATTTATTTATTTATTTTTCCTGTTCCTTTCCTACATTTGACATCAGCAAAAGTTTTAAATATCACAACTGATTTGGCTGTAAATGGAGAAACAGTACCGAACAAAACAAAATGAAAAACCCAAAGGACAAACAGAAAATCCTAAATAAACCCTCAAGTTTGGTCTTGGGGTTTTACATATACCAATGACACAGGCGATCATAAACAGCGTAATTAACACAGCAAGGATAGCAGTACATGGTGCAGAGTCCCAAGATAACCCTGCCTAAACACCTTGTGGAGATCCTAATAGGTACTCTGGCCACACATTTTTACAATAAAATATCATGTTCCTCTCACCCATGTGTTCATAGTTGTAATCAGATCACTTAACCAAAATGTGCCTCAGAGGACTTCAGGGATTGTTGAAATGTTCCCCATTTTTAAAGACAAATTCAAGACAAACAAAACACAAACTTCACACACAAATGCCAGCATCCAAACACAAATGAATCAGTTCACAAATCGGGGAGAAGTCCAACAACTCTTTCCTCTCTCCAACAGTGTACCCCACTCAAATGCAAAACAAATTGGCTTATTCCAGAGAAAAAGCCCCAAACGGAGAGAAACTAAAGTTCCCAGCTGCTCACACTGGAGTGACTTACCCTACTGTATTGAGCTCGCCAGCTCCCGAATGCCGATCCCTTGTTCCAACTGCCAAGCGCTGGGGTAGGCACTGCTACTTCAGAGAATTCTGAAGGGAAGATCCTCGGTACAAGTGGTCCCGGCAGATGCTACGGCCTTATCTGAAAATTTTCCAACTGGGGCCGGCCACCCAACCTCTGCCTGGCAAGAGGCTGGAGAGAGAAACTCGGCAATGCAGCCCATTCCATAGTCTCTAACAGACTCTCCTTGCTAACGCCTAGCCTAAATCTCACTTCTGGAATTTTACATTTCCTAGACTCAGTGTTACCGACTGTTACCGCCAGTCCAAGCTCATTCTGCTCATCACACGACAGACCAACTTGTTGGGGAAAGGAATAGCGGCTTTACTCAGAAAGCCAGGGGACTGAGAAGACGGCGAACTCACACCCCAAAGAGCCATCTTACCTGAGTTAGAACTTCGGCTTCTTTTATACTAAAAGGGGAGGGAGTAAAGTCAAACACTTCCTGGTTCCAGCCCGCCTCCAGAGGGGATGTGTTAATTTCTTCCTGCCCGCAGTCATTCACAGGTGGGCCTGGTCAGGATGTTTCCTAAGAGCTAAACAAAGGTTTTTTAGCTTAATGCTCATTACCTAGGAGGCAGGGTTCCCAGAGATGGGCCATTTTGTATAAATTAAGCTTATAGGCAACATCCCTTTAGTGATGAACTTGTAATGGAATACAAAAGTTCTCCCCTATTACATTAGCACTACCTTCTAGAACTGTATAAAAAAGGGCTGATCTCTATTCCACATGATAGTAATTCAAATATTTTGTTAGCTGTTTACTTTCCCCAGCTCTAAGAAAGCAGCAGAGCAAGTTAGCTAAAAGTACCAGTTCTAGATAAGAATACTTGAGTTCAAAAATGTGCTCCTTCATTTACTAGCTGTGTAAACTTGAGTGAGCCACTAGCCTCTCTAAGTCGGCTTTATCATCTATGAAATGGGGAAGAGGGATAACAATGGTACCTATCTCCCAAGGTTTTTGAGAGGATTAAGTGAGATAACAGATATTAATTCTAGACATGTAAGTACTCAGTAAGTATAAACCATTGCTGTAGTGATGGTGATTATACTTATTGTAAGAAAAGGCACCAAAAACGGAGGAGAGCTTAAACAAGCTTTATTTGGGAACGCTCCCGGGCGAGGTTCACTGGTCCGAGAGAAAGGGGCCAGAGAAGTCGCGCCTGGGTGCGGGCCGCGAACAAAATTTATAGGGGTGGACGCAAGGGAGGTGCTTGCTGTGTGAAGCAGCCCTTTTTTGGTAATCTCTCGGGTGTTGTGGCAATGTCAGGTGTTGGTTACATCAGCCTCAGAGCCGTTGGTTCCGCCCCTCGGGGAGCGGGAAGACCAGTCGATTGCATCAGCCTCCTTGGCGGGGGGGTTCGGTCTGGCTCCCTGGGCCCTTCCCCGGACCTGCTGTCCTTACACTTATTACTACCACTATTGACTCTTCTCTCACCCCTGCACTTCTAATCCCTTCAACCATTTGTCATTTACTAGAAACCCGGTCATCTTGCTTGTACTTTAATATCGTCTCCAGAATTAAACAAAGGACTCCAGACGGGTACTGGCCCATGAAGAGTACTAGACTACGGCCCCTACTTCTATAAACACAGCCTAAAATTCCGTTGCTTTTTTCTGCAGCCACCTCACATAGCTACCTCACGTAGCTCTTTCAGACTGGGCTCAAGGTTAACCAAATCTCCCTGACCCTCGTTCAGTGAACTGCTTCCTCATTCTGTCCTTGTGGAATTTTGTTTCTGGCCAAGCACAGATATAAAAGTTCATTCTTGATAAATTTTTTTCTTATTGGGTTTGTCGAATATTCCAGCCTGCTAAAATCACTATGACTGTCCTAACTCTAGCATCAACTCTGAATTATTAAGACATCAAATGTATCAGCTTCCATTGCCAGCTCTGGTGTTTCCTGTCTTCATCCATGTCTTTGATAAAATGTTGACTAAAATAGGGTCAAGATCAAAGCTTTGTAATCCTCTACTGGTAATATTGCTGGATATTAATAGTTATTGTCATGTAATACCATTATAGTTTATAAGGTGCCTTTAATATACATACTCTAACTTAATCCTTATGAAGTAAATAGTGTTATTATCTTTATTTTACACATAAGAAATCTGTAGTTCAGAGAGTTTACATAACGTGAGCAACGTCTCCCATCTGAGAAGTGGTATATCCAGATGCAAGCCAGGGTCCTCTGACAACAAACTGAGTTGTTCGATCAATTATGAGACCACTCCACCTTACGTCATCCACCATGCATTTTCCCTCTTTATCCTTAGGCAATCCATAGGACCTTTCTCAAATGACTTACTGAAATACAGATTTACTACCTTTATTATATTTTCCTCCTACTGCAAGGTGCCAACAAAGCACAGGGCGGGGGGGGGGAGGGGGAGGTGGGGCGGGAGGAAGCAGTTGCTGGTTATAATCATACCTACTTCTCTGAGTTATTATTTGGATTTGACTAGAACATGGATATGGTCTTGGCATAAAGTGGGTACTCACCAATGGCAGTTCTTTTCCTTATCATGGAAACTCTTCCCCATCATAACACTCTTCCGACAGGTACATGCGTAGGTGCTATTTATCCTCACTTATGGGATAAAGTGAGGATATCCTCCTTTTCTCATCAGAGCTCATCAGTGGAGCCTCTCTGTAATTAGACTTTTCGTTTATATGTTTGCTTTATGTATTTCTGTTTTGTCTGCCTTTCCCTTTTCTCTTGTTGGAATATTAGGATGATTTGTTTTCCCTAGATTTTTGCATGCCTCTTTGGCCATTACCACTCCCGCCAGGGAATCATCCTTATATCCTCTGCATTTTTCAACACGCCAGTAAAAGCTCTAGGACACATGTCTGATGATGACCAGTATCTTCTTTCCTCACTGTGATAAATATAAAATGAAATAGTGACTTACTCCCAAGAGTGTAAATGACTAACTTCTACTTAACAAACCAGTTTGGGGGTTTTTGTTTGTTTGTTTGTTTTAGAATTACACTCTATTGGCTGGTCCCTGGCTCTGCCACTTAGGGTTCAGCCTTGACAATATCATTTATATTCTGAGTCTCACTACCTACAGCAGCAAAATAGGAATAGTAAAACTATCCAATGCATTGGGTTCTCAGGAGGATTAAATGAGATTATGTAGAACCCACAGCATCATGAAGGTATAAAATAAGTGCTTGCAAATGCCAACTATTATGAGCATAAGCAATTAATTAGAATGTCCTGAAAACGGTTTCATTCTTTGTTGGTCTGTCTCATCGAAGGTACAAGCACTTCTAAGGAAACAAATAGTTTCCTCTGTACATTCAGGGCACCAGCTGCTGGATTTGGAGGTGGGTCTGCTGAGTTCCCTAATAGCAGACCTCGCCTAATCTCCCCTGGAGATGAAGATACCCCCAATGGATTCAGCAGCCCACAGTCAGAGCTGCATACAAGAAAGACCCCAGTGAGGAATCTCAAGAAGGAAGGCAGCTCAGGGCCTTCTCAGAAGGGAGCAGCTGGGCAGACAGAGCTGAGCAGTTCTCCAAAACCTAGGACTTTAAAAATACCCTGGGAGAGTTCACTCCATATGGGCTGGCTCTGTGTGTCCTGGAGCATTGGAAATGGGAGGGGAAGTCCCGTCTCCTGGAAGAAAACACTAGATGGAAGCAGGGCGACCTCAGAATCCTCGTAGGCAGATCCTTGCATTCTGATCATGCAGCTTCTCCGGATGTTTCCTAAGCAAGAAATAGGTCAGGCTCTTTTCTGGGTCTCACCTCCAGAGTCTGGGCTCCCCTCTGTCATAGGTCTGGCTGGTAGGCTGCCAGGGACAACACACTTCTTGGGTTTCCACTCAAGGACAGCAGGGCCTGGCCCTGACAATATGCTGGGGTACACAAACCCTGAACCACTGATGGATGACTCAGGCCCTACCTGGGAAAGATGAACAGCATGGTAACAAGAAACTGTCTGTTAGGCAATCATAAGCTTTTCCGAGCAAATTTCAAGCTCTTGCTGGAGAACTATTGAAAAAATGTGGGGAAAGGTGCATGTTGCCTAGTTCATTCTTGATCTGTGTGCTAACAGCCATGAAGCTTATGTAAGTTGCTTGTAATACAGTAAATGAAACTAACCAAACAAAAATAAAAATAGGGCTTCCCTGGTGGCGCAGTGGTTGAGAGTCCGCCTGCCGATGCAGGGGACACGGGTTCGTGCCCCGGTCCGGGAAGATCCCACATGCCGCGGAGTGGCTGGGCCCGTGAGCCATGGCCGCTGGGCCTGCACGTCCGGGGCCTGTGCAAAAGGGACAAATCTAAACAGCTATTTTTCAGCCTGTTATTCAGCAGGTATGCATTCATAAGGCCATGCCAGGTGTGTTCAGTCAGGGCCCATTCTAATTGGTTGGCACCCTCTTCTAGTAGGTTGATTCTCCATTCAGATTGGTTGAGGTCTGCCTTGTATTAGTTATTAAGTATTTGACTCTCACCAAAAATAACCAGTAATGTGGCACCCAAAAGATAAGTTGAACTTATCATACTCTTACTCTCAAAAGAAAAACATTGAAAGAATTAGCCCTACAACCCAAAATTGTGGATCACAAAAAGCATGATTAAATAGAGGAAGTTAATTGATAGTAGGATTTTTAAACAAGCAGACATATAAGACTGTAATTGCATCACAATCATGGTGTAGCATTATAGCTTTGCCAGGATGCTTTGACCAGTCTTGAATTCAGAACCATCTGTCAGCTACAGACTGTGTGAGCCTCCACCCTCTTTGAGATCTCCTCTTCTTAGATATCCAAGGGGTCTCCTAATCACTTCACCTGATTCCTCACATTAACCCCCCCTCCCCGCAATTTAAGCTGCTTTGAATGAGTCTCTATTTAACCTAAGAGAAAAGCTAAAACTGTAACATAATGTATAATTCAGAATATTTGTCAAGCCATGACATCAATATTTTATCAAAAATGTTCATACCAATATTTTCATTAAATACACACACACACACACACACACACACTCTGTGTCAGTGCAGGAATAGGCCTAATATATTAAGAACAGATGAGCAATCTAAAAGCTAGAGACACATTTTTTTCCATAAGATGGCTTTAGTAGCACTTAATTGTCTTTAACATCATTCAAAACAATTTTGTTAGATTGTATGTGACAGCTGTCATATCCATGTGCATTTTAAAAAAACTTATAAAAATTGGTGAATTTTTGTGTAGCCATTTTAATATTGAAGATGGGAGAAAAAAGCAACATTTTTGGCATATTATGCTTTATGATTTTAAAAAAGGTAAAAATGCAACAGAAATGCAAAAAAAATTTGTGCAGTGTATGGAGAAGGTGCTGTGACTGATCGAACATGTCAAAAGTGGTTTGCGAAGTTTCATGCTGGAGATTTCTCACTGGACGATGCTCCACGGTCGGGTAGACCAGTTGAAGTTGATAGCAATCAAATCAAGGCATTAATTGAGAGCAATCAACGTTATACCACGCAGGAGATCGCTGACATACTCAAAATACCCAAATCAAGTGTTGAAAATCATTTGCACCAGCTTGGTTTGTTAATTACTTTGATGTTTGGGTTCCACCTAAGTTAAGTGAAAAACACTTTCTTTCCGCATGCAATCTTCTACTTAAACGTCATGAAAATGTTCCATTTTTAAAACAAGTTGTGACAGGTGATGAAAAGTGGATAGTGTACAATAATGTGGAACAGAAGAGATCGTGGGGCAAGCGAAATGAAAAACCACCTACCACACCAAAGGCTGGTCTTCATCCAAAGAAGGTGATGTTGTGTATATGGTGGAATTGGAAGGGAGTCCTCTATTATGAGCTCCTTCTGGAAAACCAAACGATTAATTCCAACAAGTACTGCTCCCAATTAGCCCAACTGAAAGCAGCACTCGATGAAAAGCATCCCGAATTAGTCAACCCATGATCTTCCATCAGGATAACACAAGACCACATGTTTCTTTGACGACCAGGCAAAAACTGTTACAGCTGGGCTGGGAAGTTCTGATTCATCCTCCGTATTCACCAGACATTGCACCTTCGGATTTCCATTTATTTTGGTCTTTACAAAATTCTCTTAATGGAAAAAATGTCAATTCCCTGGAAGACCATATAAGGCACCTGGAACAGTTCTTTGCTGAAAAAGATAAAAAGTTTTGGGAAGATGGAATTATGAAGTTGCCTGAAAAATGGCAGAAAGTAGTGGAACAAAACAGTGAATACATTGTTCAATAAAGTTCTTGGTGAAAATGAAAAATGTGTCTTTTGGTTTTTTTACTTTAAAAATGAAGGCAATTTTTGGCCCACCCAATAGAATTTACTCAGTTCTCTTGACCTTTTGTCTTAACAGATGATATTGAGCAGTGGTTCTCAAACTTCAGCGCCCATCAGAATCACCAAGAAGACCTTGTTAAAATGCAAATGTCTAGGCCTTATTGCCAGAGTTTCTGATTTGGTAGGTCTGAGAAAGGGCTCAAGAATTTGCATTTCCAAAAAGGGTCCAGGTGCTACTGGTGCTGCTGGTCTGTGGACTACACTTTTAAGAACTACTGATGTGGAAAGTTCTCAGAGCAAGTTCATGTTTATGTTGGTCTGTATTTATGTTTCTCATCTTTAGAGAGTCATCAGCTCTGTGGTCACTCATTACTTTACAACACTATGTCATCTGTATTCCCAGAGTTAGATGATGAGAAGCTGATATCCAAGACCAAGGAGGTTATAACGGAGCCATTTCAGTAATAAGGATTTTTCCTGGAAAAAAAAAATGATAGCAGGGAGATTTGAGGGTTTCCAGTTACTTTTCCAGTACTTACTGTGCTATAAATAAACAGTCTTAAGTATACAGTTGGGATCTGACAGTATTTCTTTAATAAACTACACTGGGAAAAGCTAATGATGGTGGGCCACAGATGTTTCTAATATTTAGGTGGTCATTATCACCAGCAGTACATCTCTAATTCACATCAAATGAAATTTCACAGCCCAGTGATGGC
Organism: Grampus griseus; assembly: GCF_964374135.1. Classification (NCBI taxonomy): domain Eukaryota; kingdom Metazoa; phylum Chordata; class Mammalia; order Artiodactyla; family Delphinidae; genus Grampus; species Grampus griseus. The sequence goes on along the minus strand of NC_139011.1, from coordinate 32,633,046 downwards.
CCATTTTTTAATAGATGCAAAACCAAAAAAACAACAATAACACTAATTATTGCCTAGACTTGATATAGCTCTCCATTTTGTCAAATTGTGAAATTCCCACATGCATTCACTTTGCTTAGTCACACAACTTTTCTGTGAATTGAGTCCACGTCCTGGTGCTTCTTCACTCAACTAATGTTTATGGAAAAACAACAAAAGTTAGGACCTGTGCTCTGTGGGGAAGCCAAAGGTGTTCAGGATATGGTGACTTCAAGGAGAAAAGGTTACTGTGGAGGAGATGAGACTTCTGCAGAAATTACTGTGACAGCAAGAAGTGGAGCAGAGCAAGTAGCTGAGGACTCAGAAGAGAGTGGAGTCACTTTTTGGTTGGAGTGATCAGAGAAGGTTCTATGAAGAAAGTGGTAACTCAGCAGGATTTCAAAGGTGGACTTGGGTTTTGACAGGCATATGGGAAGAAAAGCAAGGACAGGGAATTAATTCTAAGTGCACCAGAGGCAAACTAGCTCAGAGTATATCCCATTTATAGTGAGTTAAGTAGTTCATTGCTCATGTAAGATCCATGCAAAGGAGTAGTGGGAGAGGAGATTAGAGATGAGAAAAAAGGGGGTGTAAATGCTAGGTCAAGGATTGAGAGTTGATTCAGTAGACAAGGGCGGCACATTGACATTTTTGAACAAAGGAATAATATGATCTGGAATTTACCTTTATCACATTCATGAATGGCCAATGACAAAGGAAGAAGAGTTAATGGAAGCAGTGAGATGACTCAAGAGGTGTATTAGTATAGGACTGACCCAGGAGTGTACTAATCCAGGCAAGACCCAGGAGGCACCCATGGGAACAAAAAAGGGGGGTATAAATAAAGGAGAGACAAAATATGGTAACCGATTGTATAAAGTTTAGGTTTTGAGAAGAGTGTTGGTACCATTAACCAAACTAGAAAAGTCAGGGGGACTGGTATGTTGTGGAGTTGGGGAAGAAAATGATAAATGTAAGTATAGATATGTTAGGCTTATACTTCTGTAAGTAAAACCAGATGGAAATCTTAAAAGCAGCTGGAGAAGTGGGGACTGAGCTTCAAAAGAAAGTCAGAATAGGCCAGCTTATGCTGCCATAACAAGCAGCACTAAAAATCCTAGTGACTTGAAACAGTCGTGCTTATTTATAACTCACACACCGTGGCCACCGCAATTCCGCAAGGAGACCCTGCTCATCAGGGATGCAGTTTCATGGAGGATCCATTTCAGTGTGTTCTCAGTGATCATGGAGACTGGGCAAGGGGAACATGGACAACCAGGAGCCAGTTAGAAAGCTGAGCAAATTTTAATCTAGTGTTAATTTGTGCTGCTTCTCGTGCACGATAGCAGCAGTAGTATCTCTCTCGGAAATAAACATCCCATATTACGATGTCTATGAATATAGGTTTCCTTTTCTACCCTCCCTCCCTCCTTCCTTCCCTCCTTTCTTTCCTTCTTTCCTTCCCTCCTCTTTCTTTACTTTTTTGGAAATCACTTATTGTATATAAGTTGTAATCCAGACCTCATGTATCAATGGGGAACTTTCAAATACAAATATTACCAATTAAAAAAAAAAAAAAAAAAAAAAAACTGCTGCCCGGAAATGTCACGTGCCTCTTTTCCCCTCACATGTAATTGGAAAAAGCAGGTCATGTGATCATCCTTGAGATCAGGAGAATGTGGATAAATAATCCTATATGTGCCTAGGGCAGAAGAACTACCATCTGTGCAACTGCTGTTCTGACTCCCATATGCATCATCTAAGACTGAGACCCTTGATGAAGACAGAGCAGTAGATACCGCCTTTGATGTAAAGAGGACAGAGAGTGGAAAGCAAAACTCTAAGGACAGAAACTTGAGGAATACATAGGAAGAACACATACTTACAGAGGCTAAATAAAAATGCATAGAAAAGCAAAGGGCTCAGTTTACTAGGGCCACATTCACAAGAAGCATCTCAGGAAGGTTCCTCACTACCAAATCTGGAGATGAGTCAACAACATCCAAGGCCAAGGAAAGACCACTGAGTCTGACCTTGAAGGAGACATGGCTGACCTTCAAGAGATCTGCTTCATGGAGGCGATGGGGTCAGATATGAAGCCAGACTGAGGAAGGAGTGATCGAAAGTGGAGACAGAACACTGGACTGCTGAAAAAAGGAAAGGAAATAAGATGCCCGCTTGAGGTAGCAGCAAAATCAAAGCTGCTTTGCTAAATGAAGTCTGGCAGGTTTTTATGTGTTCATTCAGCACATGTTTATTGAACATTTACTCTTGCCAAACACTGTTTTAGGAGCTGGGGAGTGAGCAAGATAAGCTTTCTGTTCCCCTGAAGCTTATCTTCTAGTGGAAGCAGACATACAATAAACAAGTGAGCAAAGGAATCAATGAGTGAAAGAGATCATTTCCAATTATATTTAGTTCTGATAAAACTAAATAAATTATATTTAGTTCTGCCTTCCCTTCTAGAAGGGAGTCACAGGGTGGGTGGGGAGTATGGCCTGAAGGGTATGTCCTAGACTAGTCAGGAAAGGCATCTGAGGAGGGGTAGCATCTCAGGAGGGGATGCTAAAGGATAGCATCCTTTAGCATGTTGCCTCCTAAAGGACAAGAAACATCAGCTAAGGACAGATTTGGAAACAGTGTTCCACAGCAGGCAGAATCTCTGAAGGAAAGATCAAGTTCTCATAAAAAATGGGGATTAGAAGAAACATTTTAAGGGACTTCCCTGGCGGTCCAATGGTGAAGACGTTGCCTTCCAATGCAGGGGGTGTGGATTCGATCCCCGGTCAGGCAGCTAAGATCCCACAGGCCTCCTGGCCAAAAAACCAAAACATAAAACAGAAGCAATATTGTAACAAATTCAGTAAAGACTTTAAAAATGGTCCACATCAAAAAAATCTGTTAAAAAAAATTAAAAAAGAAGAAGAAACATTTTAGCTAGCTGGTTGTGTGTGTGTGTTTGCGTGTAAATACTTACAGCAAATGAAGGTCTAGAAGAAATTTGCCTCTCAATGCACAGGATTCATTGGTTTAGAAGGACACGCCTTCTCCTTCAGGCAACCTACCACAGAACCTACTTCAGTTGCTTGGGGAAAATTGCTGCAGGGTAGAGATCTGCTGAGGCAGATTCTTTTGCTTGGTGTATTATATTGTGCAGAACGTTTCTTTTTAAAGCTTTTGAACCAGGCTTCTCATGAAAATGCCTTTTATATTGGTACTTGCATTCTCTCCAGTTTCAGTCTTGCAAATTTTACTCAAACGTTTGTATAAGGTCGACCTTTCTCACATGTGACTGTGGGTATAGGGAAGGTTTTCCTGGGCCTGCTCATGGATTTTTTAAAAAGAGAAGCTTAAACAAATCTCTGCTGAGCTCTATGACCAGCCCCACTGGTCTTAGGAGGGCAGTCATCACGGCCATTATGATCTGAATTAAACCACCACTGGAAAAAAGTACATATATTTTAAATTGGGGTATGCCAGTGTGGTGGGATGATCTGCTAAAAGATTAATTTGCGTTAACTTTTTTCTGTTTATTCATAATATTTGTTTATTGTCCCCACTGCCCTCCCCTGCTATAACATAAGTTCTACAACGGCAGAAATATCTGTGTGTTTTGTGCACTGATGTTTCCTCAGTTCCTAGACAGTGCCAGGCACAGGGGAGATACTCAGTAAGTACTGGGTGAATTCGTGTTTCTTCTCTTTGTTGTGGGACCCTGGCAGGAAGGAAGGTTTTTCTTGGGCTAGTGCCAGAAGGTAGCCAAGTTCCTGAGTGAGGTGTTCTGTCCACCTCGAAAGCCCTACTCCCAACATGCAGAGAAAAGCCTCTGCTCAGAACAGCAGGCTGGAGATCAAGGGGGACAGAGGTGTGAGGACAGGGTCATGGCGACAGGATCAGACCTTCCCTGAGTCTTTGAGCACCAGGGATAGAGGGTGTCTCTTGCAGATTGCCAAGGAGGAGGCGTCCCTACTGCATTCTGAGGCGAGAGGGCTAGAATGTACTCTTCTGATTTACATAAATTCAAAACTTCCAAAAGATATCTTAAAGGCCAAAATGGGATGAGAGGGTGGGGAACGTGGCCACAGGCCACATGTACTTTTTCCTCACATGCTTTGGGTATGGGGCAGAGTGTAAGGGCTTTCCAGTCATTTTGTCACCCAAGTCTCAAGACCACCCTGGAGGCAGGTATAAGTGCAATCTCCATTTTGTAGGCAAGGGGACTGCAGTTTGGAGGATGGTTGAACCTGGAGCTGGTGGTGGCTAGTGTGGCCTGGAGAGGAAGGGCTAGAGCCACCGTAGTCAAGGACTCACAGAAGGGTCGTGAGCATGATCTCGGAGCTGTGAAGACTCACCCCAGAACAGGGAGGTCGCCCCCAGTGATGAGTGTGGAGGCCAGGGGCATGGCTTAGAGACAGGTGGGGCAGGTAAACTTGACTGTGGCCTTGGATCCCCGCTTGGTATTTCACATGGTGGCTTCGTTTTAATATGCCAGCAATTTGGGGAAATCTTGGCCCAGGAGGTTTCAGAAGACAAATTCTGCTTTCAGTACATGCGTTGATGGCGGGAAGTTGGCTTCAAGCAGAGCTCAGCAAGGGCAGCAAAGGTGCGGGTCAGAGAACCCCAGCCCCTGTGTAGCCATGCTGTGTTCACAATCCCGGTTCAGTCCCACATTTCCAGTAGGAGAGAAGGAAAACAGAAGAGGGTAAGTGAATGCCCAAAGCCACTCTGCTAAATCTAATTTAAAACAGAAAAATCACCAACGGTCATTTTGGAAATGAGACCCTTTCCTTGCAGAGCTGGGCGGGGTCAATAGCACCCTTCAAGAGAGAGAAAAGCTCATCATTCCCCGGGCCTTCCGTGAAGCATCCTCTCGCCCGTGGGAGGCCAGGAGGGTGTCTGATTTTCCACCTTTCTGCTCCAACAGGCTGGGCACAGGGTCCTCGTTAGCAGAGAAGGGTGCAGAGGAGCTTGGTCTGCATGAACCTGTATTCTCCTGGCCTAGGTCACAGCCACGTGCCCCCTTCTCCCAGTGTCCTGGGGTCCCAGGAAATGTGCCAGGCAAATTCAGGGGGCTCTGACTTAGGGTGTGGGCTTGGGTCCATTCTTTTTTTTTTGAAGATGTTGTGGGTAGGTGTAATGTTGTGTAATTTATTTATTTTTGCTGTGTTGGGTCTTCGTTTCTGTGCGAGGGCTTTCTGTAGTTGTGGCAAGCGGGGGCCACTCTTCATTGCGGTGCGCGGGCCTCTCACTATGGCGGCCTCTCTTGTTGCGGAGCACAGGCTCCAGACGTGCAGGCTCAGTAGCTGTGGCTCACGGGCCCAGTTGCTCCGTGCCATGCGGGATCCTCCCAGACCAGGGCTCGAACCCGTGTCCCCTGCATTAGCAGGCAGATTCTCAACCACTGCGCCACCAGGGAAGCCCGGGTCCATTCTTTTGTCTTCAGTCTCTTTTCCTTGTCCTCCTCAGGGCTGACCTGAAGGCTCAGCATCTCCAGGGCCAGCTGTGTCGCTCCTGTTCTTGGGCAAAAACCCGCTGCTGTTTGGTGACTGACACTACCACTGGCTGTGGGAGGAGACGTCAGACTCGGGCTTCTGACGAGACGGCCAAGGGTGTTTTGTATCTTCTGCTCTGTGAGCACAGTGTGTACTCACAGCGCTAAAGCCCTGTGTCAGATGGATTCCCGCGTGCGACTCACGCTCGGCTGGTCGCTCCTGCAGAGAGGAGCGTCAGTAGGGACGTTGGTCCCAGAGAATCTATTTCCACGGGTTTGAAAAGCTACGGGGCTCTGGGAGCATTTGATGATTGAGAGAGATCAACACCATGTTTGCACATTTTCGATTCCCCCCTAGACAACCTGAACTGATATGTGAGAACAGAGAAAATTGGTTCCCAGGGAGACAATACTCAGGGTCAGATGACCCTGGCAGCCCCTCCCTCCTCTTTTCTATCTCTCCAGATCCTTAGGGCCAGCACAGTGTCGCCTCTAGGAAACATCCTCTGACCTTTATTAACTATGAAGATTTCTCTCTTCTCTCAGTTCCGATGCTACCTGCTATTTCAATTCCATTCAGCCTACGTTTACCAATCTCCTACTTTGTTCCAGGCCAATGAAAACGACAGTGACACCATCCTACCCTCTCGAGGACTTGGAGGGGAGATAGGAATTCATTACCGCATCATAGTGCATTAATATACACTGCCTTAGAGTGTTTATTCAACTCAGCTGCATGTGTATATATTTATATTACATAGATATAGATATTGATATATAATTGGTTTTCCCATAAGACTAAGCATTTTGAGCATAGGGGATGTATGTTGTACGATCATTCCCAGTGTTCAGGGTATAAAGCAAATGTATAATAATTCCTTTTAAAATTGAAAGGAAATGAATTTGAGGTGGTAGAGCCCTATGGTCAGAGCATCTTCTGGAAGAAAACCAGCAAGTTATTCATGTTTGTTACAACTAAGCATTCATGGTTGGTTTCACTTGCACTTTTTCCGCTTGAAAATAACCCTACCACTTACGCAGTTAGAACAGAATCCTGCTGCTGATCTCAGGAATACCTTGCAGGCTGATTATTTCCAGGCTTATCTTTTCAAGGCAGCCAAACAGGCCAGTAAGGAGCAATGAGGGCTACTCATAAAAGGAAAAAAATTAAGTGGGATCCTTATCCCATATCATACACAAAAATAAATTCCAGGTAGATTAAAGATCAAGATGTAAAAGGAAAACCTAGATAATTAGAATATCTCTTTGTAATCTTGAGATAAGAAAGGCCTTCCTAAACAAGACAAAACAAAACCCAAAAAATTCAGGAGGCATAAAAAAAAAGATTGACAGATTTGAGCTTATAAAATTCAAAACTTCTCTAGTAAAGAAAGAAAAAAGTCTTTTTTTTTTTTTAAGCCACCAAGTTGGAGACTATTATCCGCACAGATGGAGATCAGTAAGAAAGGTGAATTTTTTAAAAAAAGATAATCTAAAAGAAAAAAAGGATTTTAAAATGACATAAACAGAGAATTTATAAAAGTTTACAAATGGCCAATACAGGATACCTTTATTTTTGTCTCTTAAGGTAAGCTATGCTTTTATTGCTGTTAGTCTGTTTTTGTTTCCATCATAGTGAAATTCATTTTGTAATATGATTTCACAAAATATAGCACCATTCTGTTATTAAGATCTTTTGGAAAGAATTTTATCTTTTGGAGATATTTTACCTCTTTGCAGTCACCTAGAATCCAGGTTTCCTCTTCATGACCTAGAAAAGAGAGGAAAAGTTCACCAGGGCCTCAGCTTTGAGAAGCCACAAATGGAAAATAAAAGTCGGGGAGCATCATCACCATGGCAGCGCCTCCTATTCATTGCCAAAAGTGAAGCCTCTTTGACTGTCACAGGGATCCAGCATTCTCAACAGAGATGAGCTAAAAGTGTGCTCCTTAGTGGCTTGGAGTAAACAAAGAGTTTATTTTGGCACCAGTGATGGTTCAGACCTGTCTCATTCAAAGGCAAGCTGACTTCAAATCACACATAAAGATAGGATGCCATTGTATCCCCGGGCATCAGAGGCCTAAACACACTCACTTTCTCATTATCTGACCCCATTTCAGGGATAGTCACTTCCATAGCCGTGTGTTGCCTTGGTCACCCGGGCACACAGAGCTAAAGAAGAACTAGGAGAAATATATTTATATACCTATGAAAAGGGCTGTCAGGAGAGCTGAGAAGAGAGATTCTGAGAATTGGAAACCGACTTTGAGAGAAACAGGAACAATGGTAACTCAGATAATGAGCTATGAAGGTAAAAGTGCAACTTTGCTGAGTGTGATTGGAAAGAGAACTAAGAAGTGGATCAAGAAGGGTTGGGAATGTTTGTTAGTCATATGCCTGAGGTTGCTAACATCAGCTTTTTCTAACTCCCTGCCAGGGCTCAAGTGCTGGCAAAGTCAGTAGCACAGGGAAGCTGCCCTGTCATCCTCCCAGCCTTCCTCTTCCCTCCCTTGTGTGGAAACCATGACATCCAAAAATTATTGCTGGCATGTCTGGAATTCTTATTTTTCTTTCTTTTTTTTTTTTTTTTTTTTGCAGTTCGCGGGCCTCTCACTGTTGTGGCCTCTCCCACCACGGAGCACAGGCTCCAGACGCGCAGGCCCAGTGGCCATGGCCCACGGGCCCAGCCGCTCCGCGGCATGTGGGATCCTCACGGACCAGGGCCCTGCATCGGCAGGCGGACTCTCAACAACTGCGCCACCAGGGAAGCCCTGGAATTCTTAATGAAACTTTTCTTATTTACCTTAACAAGGTGTCAGATACTAAAACAGGTATCCCACTCATGCTCCTACTTCATGAGTGTAAATATATTGGGCAAATCCTTGTCTGTCTTATTTTGCTGTTGCTGCCCTAGTATGAATGAACTCATCCTTCTTTCCTACTCCTTCCATGTCTTCTTCAGCATAATAATAACTGCTCAGTTGTTTATATTCATAAACATGTATATATAATATATGTTATTTAAATATGTACATGATTATATATTTTAGGGTGTGTTTTGTAATATAAAGTATACACATTATGTGTGGTTTAGAGAGCATTGTGGTGGTGACCTGGTGCAGAACAGCTGCAGGAATCCAGGAAGGTAAGTCAGCACAATACAGAAGCAAGTAAACCCTGGGGGCATTGTGTGCAGCCCACTGGTCTAGAATATTAGTGCCCAGGGGGATGGATTCAAAGGGGGGAGGCAGATCAAAGGCCACCACAAGTATTTATAGGTTTTAGAAAGAGTTACACCCACAGAGGAAAGGGAAATTAGAAACGCAGGAACCATTATGGCACTCAGAGACAAACAACAGGGACAACTGTCTGTCTTGACCTTAGACAAGTAACCCCCTCTCCCAACCCAAGAACTGTCACTTAGGTGACTCTTGGCTGTTGTTCCCCCATTTGGCATAAGCAAACACTAGTCATGCTCTCAAGCCAGGCCTTAATTTTCACTGATAGAGTTGCAACAAATATGCATTTACAAAAAAAATCACAAAAGAGAAAATGAAACAATATTTCATGAATAAGAGTCAGAATAAAAAATAAAGACCAGAACTACAAAGACTTCAGATATTGGGATTATAAAATATAGAATACAACCTGTTGAAAGAAACAAAGTAGGAATTAAAGACACTAGTAAGGAGCAGCAGGTATCAAAGTGATAATGTTCAGATGAAATTTGAAAAATATCCAAGTAGAACTTATAGAAGTAAAGACTATCATAAATGAAATATAAAATACTAATCAATGGGTTAAACAGCAGTTTGGACACAGCTGAAGAGAGAATTGGTGAACTAGAAGATAGGTCTAAATAAATTACATGGAAGAAGAGGTGTCAAAAGAGATAGAAAATATGAAAGAATGGTTAACAAACATTTAAGATAGAGTAAAAATGCCAATATACATCTAATGAGAGTTATAGAAGAAGAGGACAAAGAGAACTGGTAAGAAGCAGAATTTTAAAGCAAATGAGACTGCCCCTTACTAATGTAAAATGTTAATAATAGGGGAAATTGGGTGTGGGGTATATGTACTACCTTCTATCTTTACACTATCTTTGTGCTTCTGTAAACCTAAAATTGTTTTAAAATAAAAAGTTGATTAGCATATCTCCTCTCCCAGAGAGAGAGAGAGAGAGAGAGAGAGAGAGAGAGAAATTTTCCAAATACTATGAAAGACACAAATCTTCAGTCAGGAAGCCCTATGACTTCCAAGCAGAATAACTAAGAGGAAGGTAGACAAAAGAACGTACTTAGACACATCATAGCAAAACTGCAGAAATCAGAGGCAATGACATCTTTAAGACAGCCAGTGAGAAAGGAAAGATAACCACAAACAAGTGATAATTAGACTGACAGCTGACTTAGCAGCAACAATGGAAGTCAGAAAATTGTAAGACAATATCTTCAGTATGCTCAGATAAGATAGTTGTCAAGCTAGACAGAAATACTTAGCAGAACTACTTCTCAAGAACAAAGGCAAAATAAAGACATTTTCAGATAAACACTGAGGACGTTGATCTCCAAACGCTTACTAATTGAAATTCTAAAGTCTATACTATAAAGAGAGACAGAAAGAGAAAGAGGAAAAAAAAAAGAATCCTCAATAGGTCTGAGATACAAGAAAGAAGGGTAGGTAAAATTTTTTTTAAATTCTGAATTTGGAAAAATCTTACAATGATGTTATAAAAAAATAATATCTAGATTATGAGGTCAAAAAACAATGCTCCCCTTGAAAACTGTAGGGAAATCCTTACTTGTCTACACGGCTTCTGGTAGTTTGCGGGCAATTTTTGGCATTCCTTGGCTCGTAGATTGCTCCTTCTAGTCCTCCATGTTCACGTCATCTTCCTTCTCTGTGTGTCTCTCTGTGTCCAAATTTCCCCTTTTTATAAGGACATCGGTCACATTTGATTAGGACCCACCCTAATAACCTCATTTTAACTTGATTACCTGTGTAAAGACACTACGTTCAAATAAGGCCACATTCTTGGGTTCTAGAGGATAGGATTTCAAGATATTTGGGGGAGGGAGGGGGAACAAGTCAACCCGTAACACAATCCCAATTCTAACTGGTGGTTTTAAACTCCGGACTTCACCCTTGGTTCTAGTTGCTACTGCCTCTTTCTTTTCCACCTCCCTCCCTTTCAAACCTCCAAAGCCAGTGGTGCCCATGGTTCCATGCTCCTACACTGCTTATTATGGGCTAATTTGTGTCCTCCCTAAATTCATATGTTGAATCCTAACCCTCAGTACTTCTGAATGTGATTGGAGATAGAGCCTTTAGAGAGGTGATTAAGTTAAAATGAGGCCAGTAGGATGGGCTATAATCCAATATGACTGATGTCCTTATAAAATAAGGAAACTTGGACACACAGAGAAACACCAGAGAGATGCACAGAGGAAAGACCTTGTGAGGACACAGTGAGAAGGTGGCCATCTGTGAGCCAAGGACAGAGGTCTCAGAAGAAGCCAAACCTGTTGGCACCTGACCTTGGACTTCCTTCCTCCAGAGCTGAGAAATAAATTTCTGTTGTTTAAGCCACCGAGTCTACGGTATTTTGTTCTGCAGCCTGAGCTGACCAATCCACTGCTCAAAGCCCCTCCTGGCTGCATCTGGCAATGCTCCTGAGCACTGTCCCCAGGCCTAACTCCCTCCCCCACTCTGTGGGCTCTTCCTTGACTTACATCTCAGTGTGTGAGGTCCATGCAGCCATCTTCTCAGCTTAGGTAGGTGGCATGGCCACCCACAGGGTTACGCTCCCAACACTGTCCAGTGTGACCTTTGATGCCACAGCCCCTGTGGCTATGATGAGGGGCGATGGGAGCAGACGGAAGGAGGGATTCCAGCAGCTGCTTTGAGACTATTTATGGGCTCAGAGGATGTGAAAGAGGATCACGTGAACATTAGGCAGCTTGCTGAAGGAGAAGCGTGACTGAAAAGCTCCGTTGAGGCTTGAAACTCTTGTTTATTCCTGTAGGTCCAGCAATGCAGAAGGAAGGAAGCCGGCCCTTCTAGCCTCTTCTACCCCCACGTTGTCATCAGGCTCTGGATTTTTCCTTCCTTGGATTTCTCCTGGAAACAGCTTCCTTTACTTGGTGGATATCCAGATGTTCCCCTACCCCATGGGTCTTTCCTTCCTCTTCTGGTTCTCCACTTGTTTCCTGGCCTCTCCTGCATAACAAGGGTTAACACAGTAAAGAGCCTTGAGTGTTGAACAACTCACTGTTCTGGGCTCCGTGGACATAGCTGTGGTCAAGGTTGACGTCAGGAGTTTACATTCTTGTGCTCTGGAGACCGTAGATAAACAAACAAACAAGAAAACTTTGGGGGAGTCGTGCTGAGAATTAAGATGGGGAGATGAAATGGCAATTGATCAGGGATGACTTTAGATCAGGTGGTCTTTGGAGCAGCTCTTGGGGTTGGGGAGCCGTTGACAATTTATGATCGACAGTACTCTTACTCGAGCTGTGAAAGCACCAGATACACAACAGAGTTCTGCCCTCCTGGCTCTAAGTTACAAACAAGTAAATGTTTGCTTATCTATACCAGACAGAGGGGGTAACCAGACCTGGTTAGAAAGTGAATAAAAAATGCTCCCAGGTCCCATTTCCTTTGTCTATTTAAAGGGGATTTTTAGCCATCTGGAAGTTTTCTTATCAGACATTTGATAAGGAAAAGGGATGTTTTGAAAGGTTGTTACCCAAGAACACATAAACCAGGAGAAATATATTTAACCTACCCTGGTACCTTCTTGAATTCCCAGACATTGAAAGGACATTTAAAAGTGACTCGGGATCCCAAAGCCAGGCACTGTCCCTTAGGCCCCAGCACTAAGTCCAGGGGAGCCCTTTCAGATGGGTACACTTTTGCCAAGGGTCTGAGGGCAAGGGCATGCAGCATCCCAGGTCTTACAGACATGCCCCGTGGAGCTCTGTGGCAGCACTCTGTGGGAGGGGCACAGCGGAGGGGGCTGGGGGCCATATGGGGAGCATAGGTGGTGCCAGGAGCAGCTGGAGCCTCAAGGCCTCCCCCCAACCTCACCCGAAAATGGCAGGAGAGAGCACTTGGCTCTTATCGCTGGTGCACCGATGTTCATTCCAGGGCCAACACACTGACCTTCAGCTCAGGAAGTGACTTCTTAGTCAATTGCTTCTTTGGAGGGACCTGCCAGGATTTGAAATGAAGCAGCAGTTCTTGTAACATCCAGTCATAAATCTAAATCTTTTTTTTTTTTAACTGAAGCAAAATAGTGAGATAACTTGACGTTTTGCATGCTTAAATTTAGAACAGATTATAGCAATTGAATACCCACATCATAAGCTGCTTCATTTGAGCACAACACACGTACCCAGGCTCAGCTTCATGTGATTTGAGTCTCGAGAGTGATTCTTCTTCTGCCAAAGTTTTTAAATCTTAGGCTGACTAGTAACTTTCAGCCCGAGGATGAGGCCACCTGATCTCCAGTCCTGGCCCTCACTTGGTTGAGCAAAGGTGCCTCTCTGGGCCTCAGGAAACCCCTCTCTGTGGTGTGCACACACTGTGTGGTGTGTACACATGGTGTGGTGTGCAATGCCCAGCTCTTATGCCCAAAGGGTATCATCCCAGATGACCACAGATAGTCTTTGGGATGATGTGAGTAGAGAGATCTATGAGATTATATTATGAATCTATGGCTAATAATGGCTATTAATAATAGATGCCACTCACCCAGTACTTCTCACATGCTGGGCACTGTTGGAAGCACACTTTGTCTTAATTGCCCTAGTTCTCATTCCTCATTTTACCAATGAGGAAACTGAAGCCCAGAGACGTTAAGTAACTTGCCCAAGCTCAAACAGCTCTAAGCGGGGAGCCAGGATACAAACCCAGGCATGTGAGTGCACCCTGTGCCTTCCAGCCTTTGGGTATCAGCCCTGAGATCTCCCCACCAGCACTGACATAGAGGGATGAGAATGGGATGGAGCTAGAGAGTGATGCTGACTCAAAGATGGCTCCTCGTGGGAGTGATGTCTCTGGGCCTGTCCCAGAGCTGGGGAGAGAGAGACGTGGAGGCAAGAGGGATGAATAAATACAAAATGGGTGATCCAATTTAGAAAAAAAAAAAAAAAAAATCACTGCCACCTGACCATGAGCAAGGTGCAGTGTTTTAAAATTTCCCTTTCAAGATAATTGCTGTAGACCTTAGAAAAATGAATCTAATAGAAGAAAAAAAGAAAGGCAAAGGGAGCCCAGGGATTTGAGTATGAATATGCAGGTTTAAAACATCTTTTCCCCTTGAAATACAACCTCTTACCTTGCTGGAAAGTCCTGTTACTTTAGCTTTGTCTCAACTCTCACTCTAAAGGCTGGCTGGGCTTGTCAGTCAAGCCCATCTGTGCTGGAATGAGGTTTCTTCCAAAGACCTGATTTTGATTTTCTAGGAGCTACACCTGACCTCATACACTTAAAGAGGAACGTCTTCATTTCTGCTTGCTGTCTCCCTTCCTGCCTAAATAGGTGCTTGCCTGATACCTACAGGCAGGACAGCGGGAGGCGGGTTATTGGGTTTTCGGAGAAACCATTTCCTTTTCGTAGGACATAGCTGCAGAACCCAGGAAGTGCAGAGATTCAGCCAGAGGTGTTTGCGGGCTTTGCCTGAGGACAAAACATCCAGGCCAAAGTGAAGCATTTAGTCAAAGCCAGTGGGCCTCGTCTTTCCAACCCTTTCTTTGTTTTTTTCTCCTACTCGAAAGTTGTTGGAATGAATTCACCTTTTGGTGGGTTTCCTTGTGGATATTTGTTTGGACTGACTGCATTCCTACGCATGCTTGTCAGTAGTTGCAGCCCTTCTGTGACCTAATCTGGGCCCAACTGATAAATATTACAAGGCGGGTGCTATGAAGATGAGGAAATGGGAGAGAGTGGGCTTCACAGAAAATTATGAGAGCCCCTGACTCTAGAGGCTTCCATTCAAATGAAGCCACCATCTAATGGTTAAACAGATCCATTTAAATAAATGCATAAAGTACAAGAGCGTCATCCCTCTTGTTGGAGCTGGACGATTAAATAAGACTGAAATAAAGATATTATTATTGATAATAACGGTAAACGACACCATTTATTGAGCATCTATTATGTGCTTGGCAACATTATCATGTGGGAGGTACTAGCTCTATTTGGATGACAGAAAGCAGACCCTGTGAGGTGCCAAGGTCACAGAGCAAGTAGTGGCGGAGACGCAGGTCCGAGTCCACAGTCTGTGCTCATGTGGCCCCAGATGAAGAAAATGAGACACAGATTCTCATGATGTGACTTACTCATGCACGGGTGCAAAACTTGCTAATGAATAAAGCAAAATAATAATAAAATGAGCTGGTCTGAGGACCCGCGATTGTCTGGGTTCAAAACTTGAGTTATAAATACAGTTCCAATCATGAAACTCTCCGTATGACACTGGATGAGTTACTTAAACTCTCTGAGCCTCTACTTCTTCATCTCCAAAACGGGCTAATAATGCTTAGTTCATAGCATTGTCATGAGGCTTAAATTAGATGCACCATGCTATGTGCTGAACTCAGGACTTGGCATATGGTATATAATCAATAATGTTGGTTATTGTGCGGGTCTTCAGGGAGAGCAGGTGACTATTTGTCCAGGGGGCTTTTCTTGACCTTTTACCCTCATGCCTCCACCTCCACTGTTCCCTGCAGGAGTCCTGCAGTGTCAGCCATTATGCTCTTACCCTGCTAACTCCCTTGAGGTCAGAGAAGCAGGTGGCTGGGGATGGAAGGCAGTCAGGACCTTGGCCAACATGCCAGTTGAAGGTCCTGGCCAATGGCCTTGACTTTGCCAGCGCTAACCTTTTTTATACCTGACAAGGCAAACTACCACGTGTCAGGTCAAGACAAGAACAGGGGTGCAAGGAGAGAGCCAGCCCATGAGATAGGAACAGGGGTAGGCCAGAGAGCCCCTGGAGGTCACTTTCAGCCCTATGATTTGATATTGGCATAAAACTGAATGCAATACATTTAACTCTGAGACATTCCCACCTCCCACCTGACCTCAGTCTGGGCAATCTTCCTGTTAGTCAAGAGGACAAGCCATAAATCTCCCTGTGGATGGGAGTGCTGGGCGCACAATAAACTCTGCTGTCTCCCCTGTTTTCCAGAAAGGGTTGACGGATCCTTCCCCTCACATTTATTTCAGCACAGTAGAATTTCAACAAGACAGAAATAGAAGCCAGAAATCTTGGTCCTGTCAAAAGCTCTTAATATAATTATGAGAGTCGGGCCTCTGCGTGTTCCACCCCCCAGCCCACGAATAATTAGGGTGCAGAGGCCGGGAACTGAATGGAGGTGGGGGAGGAGTGGGGAGAGACGGCAGGCTGAGGGCGTTGTGACTAGTGTAATGGCTGCTGCTTCTCTGCTGGGATGCCCCAGTCCTGCAGACTCCCTGGGAATTCTGCAGCTTCATAAAAGCTCCCCTTAGAGCTGGGATCATCCCAGGCAGCAAGTAGTGGCTCTAATAGTTTCAGCTGATGCGTTATGGCTGTCCCGCCTCAGCTCCCTTTACTGAAGGTTAGTTATATAGAGATAGGCCCTCATCACCCCCGACATCCACAGTATATGCAGAAGGTGGCCGGGACACGTAGGCCATGGCACCAGGCTTCGGGTCTGATGGGGACCTCAGAGGCAAGCCCAGCCTGAGCATTCGGGCTACCAACGGGAAAGCAGAGTCCCTCTTCCCTGGAACATTTGCTTTCTGTTTAGTGTTTAATTTTCTCTCTGAAAGGCAATCTATGGAATGGAAAAAAAACAAAAACCAGTCCCTAAAGTCCATTCGAGCTTTCTCTTCTCCAGGTTAATTTCCATTCTAATGCTTATGTAGCTCCCGCCGCAGAGTTAGGCATTTGTTACTCTAATTTTGCTGCTATTCTCCCCAGGGTTTGCTGTTTTGTCAGGGCCTGTGCTGTTCCATTTCAGGGTTCGGAGCAGAATTACCGAGCTCAGTGTCAATGGAGGGGCTCAGGAGGGGCCCAACACCCAGGGAAGGAGCTCTCCATGGATTCTTTCTTCCCAGCCCCAGAGGGAGGCTGTCCTTTAGCTCTGCTGGCTGCCACCTGGCTCCAGAGCATCTATTCTACACTGGTGGTAAGGCGACAGAGCCCTGTGCTCTGTACATGGAACAGACTTGGGTCCCCAGAACCTGCTCCTCCATGATTCTGCACTTGGCCTCTGTTGACAGCGGTGCTGACGATATCCTTTAGAGACACCTCAGCTTAGTCCTTAAAAGCACTCTCTTGAGTCAAGCTGGATTGCTTTGGTTTGAATCTAAGAACTGCCACTTATCAACTATGTGACTTTGGACAAGTCCTTTAACTTCTCAGTTTCACCATCTATAAATTGGATACCAACAGTACAGGGCATTAAAAGAGTTACCATTGTTGTTAGCATTAAATGAGTTTGTAATAGATATAAATTGCCTGTAAGAGTGTCGGGCACAGAGTCAGGGTCAGCGGGTGGTGGCTATAATCACTATTACTGTTATTAGTCCCTTCTGGGGCTGGCCTGGCTGCAGAGGCGGGAGCTGAGTGCCCAGCAGGATGTGCCCTGCATCTCAGCGGGGCAGGGTGTGAAGGGGTGGCCATCCCTGCTGGGTCCACCGGATGCTAACTGCTTGGTACTCACACACTGGATTCTCCTGGATCAATGGGTGCTTCCATCCCTTCACAGCCTCCATGTTATTCCTCCAACCCACCTGGCCTGGGGACTCCTGGAATGTGACTTCTTTGAGGAGGACAGGCAGGCAGGGAGGAAATCAGGAATTCTGATTCTCATCCTCAGAGGGATTCAGTCCCTAGGCCAAGGCCACTCAACTAGTACGTGGCATTGCAGGAGCTCACACGCACACTGGCTTGACTCCCAGGGGCGCACTTGCCTACGAGGCCCCTTGGGGTGATGACCCTTTGGCCAGGGGCCACTCTGTGTCATTCCACGCTGTGGAGTGGTGAGTGGTATGAACGGTTCCAGCAGTGAATCTCTGAAAACAGAAGTGAGGCTGTTTCATAGCCTCCAAAGGCTGGAGACAGGCTCTGGTTCGAGACTCCCCAGGAGGGAGAAGCTGGCCGTCTTTGAAGGCCTCACCGAAAGAAGCGCCCAGCCTCTCCAGACACAGGGTGAGCTGTCACCTGCAGGCCGAGTGGAGGACAGAGCCTGAAATGCCTGGCCACCAGTTCCACCCTTATGGGACCCAAAGCCTCACCAATCTGTGCCCCTGCCTGCTGGCAAGGGCCGCCAGTATCAAACCAGGGCCTGCTCCCTGCTGCCCAAGGGCCCTCCCTTCCGGGCACGTGTGGATGAACCCTCGGCTCCCACCAAATGAGCTTCCGGGCAGGAGGATGGGCAGCTGTCTCTGTCAGCCACCCCTCTGCAATTTCCTAACTTGTTTTGTGGCACGCTGCCAACTGCACAAGTTGGCTGCTACAAAGTGTAGAAATGCCAACTGGAAGTCCACGGGCACATCAGAGCTCCAGGCTGCACTGGGCCTCCAGCAAGCCGGGCAGGGTCCAGCGAACCCCAGGAGTGTGGATCTCCTGAGGGCTGTTCTCGGCCTTGGCGTGGTCAGACCTCCATGTCTGCAACCTGCCCCACCCCCATCCCCCCGCCCCTGCCCAGGGCCTTCCGTGCTGGACTCCCCCTTCAAAGAGGCCAGGCCCTTTGCCTGCCTGTGATTCTCTCCCTGTTCAGGCTCTGGTTATATCACCTGGGGAACGGCTGTTTTAGGCTGTATTTCCCTAGATCAAGAGTATTCCAGCTTTGTTCCCAGCAGGCCAGGCAGCCCCAGGGTGATCTAAGGAGCTGCCAGTGTCTTTGGTCACTTCCCAGCCATAACCTCCTCAGGTCCTGGCTTTCCTGTGATCTTTATGTACCATTATCAGCAAAGGTCAAGGATCTGGGCCCCTAAGGCATTCCCTTGTCAGTCTAGAGCCTTCACTGCCCCTGTTAAGAGATCCATCTTCCTGAGGCCCCTACAGAACAGGAGGGGTGAAGTGTCGAGGACAGAGCCTGGCTTTTGGGCCAGATCTGGGCTCCAGGACTGGGATGTTGAGTAGCTCTGGGCAAGGGATAATTCTAGCACTCAGAATGCTCCCCACACAGTAAGGAGAGTGGTAGCTCCACTAACTGTCATTATGTGGGCAGCCCAGGCCACTGTGCACACTCAGTGTTCCTCAGATGCCTGTGAAACGGTTTCCCAGTAAGCCTATGACACCCAGGCTGCTGGTGAGCTTGGGCTCCTGCTGAAAGCAGGCTGCGCTTGTCTGGGAGAAAGGGAAAGGAATGGCCTTGAACCTGGCCGCCTCCGGAAAGAGGTAGCAACAAAATCCAGAGCTTCCCTGAGCAGAAGAGCTAAGCATTGAAGGGCATGTGCAAAAGAAAGTGAAGAGGAGATAGCAAGGGCGCCACACATAACTGGCCTATTTTGCCTTTTCGTACATCCTCAGGCAACTTCCAGATTCTGGAGTTTCCTGCCCAGCCACCCTCCATAGACCCAGCCCCTCACTTTGCACCTCATTCATATCCCGTTGTTTCATGGTCTTGCTCTTTGCAGGGACAGCTGATTCCCAGCGCTGATCCTTGAGACTGCAAACACTTCTCTGTGTTGGGAGGATGGTCGATAGAAACATGTGGTCTGCTCAAGGCATTCTGGAGGTTCTAAAGATTGGGAGTTCTATGCAAGAATTGGAGGAGGTGGACAGGCAGGACTTCCAGCTAACAAGCCTCCTGGGGCACTTTGGAATCCCACCACAGGCCTCTCTGCTGGCACAGTTGACCAGGAAAAAAAGTGAGCAGATGGACAGAGATGTGTGTGACTGAAAGATCAGGCTGTTAGGGCTTCCCCGGTGGCGCAGTGGTTGAGAGTCTGCCTGCCGATGCAGGGGACACGGGTTCATGCCCCGGTCTGGGAAGATCCCACATGCCATGGAGCGGCTGGGCCTGTGAGCCATGGCTGCTGAGTCTGCGCGTCCGGAGCCTGTGCTCCGCAACAGGAGAGGCCACGACAGTAAGAGGCCCACACATCACCAAAAAAAAAAAAAAAAAAAAAGTTCAGGCTGTTGGATGCATGGATTGGTCCTCTTGGATCTTGGGAGGTGTGCTGACTGGAAGAAAGGTTAGTCCCACAGGAGAGCCCGGCCCACCACGTGTCCGTCTGGCTGTGGGGCCCATACTGCCTCCCCTGGGGGCTGCCTGCATACAGAAAGGCAGGGAAGTCTCAAGGAACAAGATGCACGAGCTGGGCAGGCGTGCAGAAGCCAGCAGCACACCTGGGCTCCTTCCTGTCCTGGGGAAGCCTCACAAGGAAACAGCACCCCATACCCCAATTCTGTCCCATGAGAGCATCCCGAATACAATCACAGAAGAGGTATGTTGGTGCATTTTCAAGGCTACAGACATAAATTAGGCAATTTCCCTGATACCTGAACTGCCCCACATGACATCTGATTTAATTCTTCATAACCAGCATCAGTAACTACTGATCTCCAAAGCAATGAATGAAGCTGCCCAAGGTTCTGCCGAAGAAGGTGGGTCCTGCCCCAGCCAGAGGTGTTCTGAGCCGCCAGGTGCCACTTCCCAAGTCCCTCCCATCAGTTATTTCTGGCCTTACCTTATCGATCCTTTTAATAGCAGGCAGTAACAATTTATTAGCACTTTTCCAGAGTCTCTGCCTCCTGGCTAGATCTTTTGCCATCCTGGGAGCTGAAGCAATATTTCTTCTAAATCTAGCTCTCTTCAAGGCGCTACAGGAGGCCAGTCTGAGTGAGTCAGGGATGCTACAGAGAAGGAAGAATTAAGACATTTCCATTTTCCCACTGCTTATTTATGAACAAATAAATCTGTTGGTTACAACTGAACAACTGTATGGGGCTGGGGGGAGGGGACTACAGAGACCAGATGAAAACAAGCCATCTTTGATTTCCCTTTACAGAATTTAATTTTTTTAATTAAAAAAAATTTTAATACAGTTTTAAATGTTACTTTCTACTTACAGTTATTACAGAATATTGGCTATATTCCCACAGTTGTACAATACATCCTTGAGCCTACCTTACCCTCACTACCCCACCCCAGTTTGTCCCCCGCCCCGGTAATCACTAGCTTGTTCTCTCTGTGAGCTAATTTGATTTTTAAAGTGGGTTAGGAGGTGAAAGGACAGCGCAGCTTGAGCCCGGTGGGTCGGGGGCTGGACTTCCCGGCAGCCCAGCCTCCCTGCCCTGCTCTTGTGACTCAAACTTTTGGTGCTTCAGTTTTACCCACGACCAAAACGAGGTAAGGAAGAAGCCACTTCCCTAACTCATGACCCACTAGTTGATTCCTGACTCCTCTCCTTCCGGAGAATAAAGAACTGCCGGGAA
This sequence comes from Grampus griseus, assembly GCF_964374135.1. NCBI lineage: Eukaryota > Metazoa > Chordata > Mammalia > Artiodactyla > Delphinidae > Grampus > Grampus griseus. Next base: position 32,612,095 of record NC_139011.1, on the reverse strand, counting down.
GGCGCTGACGGCCCGCGCGCCGGCAGGGGGGGGACGCCCGACTGCGGGAAGGAGGAGAAATTCAGGAGTAACTGGGCCGCGGGGAAGGGGCCTCGGCAGCCCTTCTGGCTTCTCAGTTATCCTCCGGCCCCAGCCAGGAAGCAATCAGGGACTCGGCCTGGGCAGGCGTCTGGGGCCGTATAAACTCAAAGCGTTTATCCTGTTGGTGGCTGAAAGGAAAGAGGCCAAGAAGAGGCCAGGGACTAAGAAAGTCCCACTGTGGGACCAGCGCTGCAGGCTTTCGGGCTAGAGTTGCCTTTGGAACCAGAGTGACTGCTTCCCAGAGGAGGGACTGCTGGCCCAAGGCTGCTTCACCCTCCCCACGAAGGCCCTGCTCTGTTACCCTCCAGTCCTCTGCCCAGCACCTCCCACTTCCCAGAGCCGATCCACACCCCAGGCACCAGCTCCCCGCGCGTGCGCAGTGCCAGCCCTCGCTCCCACTATCCACCTGACTCTAATTTGCCCAGTAACAGACGTCACTGTGCTCAGAGCAAAACAGAGGCTCAGAAAGGGTAAGTGACTTGTCCAAGACCACACAGCTAGTAACTGGCTTCAAATGCAGTCCATCTGCTTTATTGTTTACTTATTTTTCCAATATTAATACTATAGTAAGTTACTGACATATTGTTTTATATATAGAACTTTAATATATTTGTAAAATTATGCAATATATTAAATTATTTTATAGTTAATGACTATTTTTATTATTACTGTTGAGGTTTTATTTATTTTTCGAATAGGCAGTAGTGCATGCAATTCAAAATTCAAAACATACCAGAGGAATGCAGTGAAAAGTCCCCCACCTCAACCTTTGTCTTTCAGCCGCCCAGGTCTCCCTCCTCTCCTCAGGAGCAACCACAGTTAATCTGTTTCTTGTGTATCTTTTCAGAGACAGTGGAATAGATAAAGATCCAGGGGTCTACTAGCCAAAGAATGTAGGCAGCCTCTAGAAGCTGCAAAAAGCAAGGACACAGATTCTTCTCTGGGACCTCCAGAAAGAGAAACAGCCCTACTGACCCCTTGATTTTAATCCCTTAAGACCCATTGCAGACTTCTGACCTCCAGGATAATAAGGGAATAAATCTGTGTTGTTTTAAGCCACTAAGTTTGTGACCATTTGTTACATCTATAGAAAACTAATATGAGTTCCCAGTTTATAACTTATCAAATAAATATTAGATTAAATATTTAAATAGGAATACCAAGCAAACAAAACTTGTGGGGAGAGTAGATCTTATAATTATGGCTTCAAAGACAGAGTGAAAGCATTTGTAAAAACCTCTATATATTAAAAATAAACCTATAAATGAAATTATCATGCAAGTTACAAACTGGAAAAATATTTGAAATGTATAAAATGAACAGAGAATCATCTTGAATGGTAAAGTTAAGGGTGATTTTCTACAATGAATGTGCTTTCTTTTTTTTTTGTAAAGAAGATACATATTTCAACAGAAAGAAATTGTTACTGTGGCAGTTGTATTGAAAATGAATGAGAGACAAGTATGGGCACTTCACCAAAGAAGATACAGGGATGGCAAATAAGTGTACGAAAAGACGCTCCACATCATTAGTCACTAGACAAATGCAAATTAAAACTACATTGATACACCACTGCACACCTATTAGAGTGGGTTAAATTAAAAAGACGGACCATATCAAGTGCTAACGAAGACATGAAGCCACTGGAGCTCTCACACTCTGCTGGAGAGGATGTAAAAGGGTGCAACCGCATTAGAAAACTTGAAAGATAAGCAAACACCTACCATATGATGCAGCCGTACCACTCCTAGGTATTGTCCCCAAAGAAATGAAAGCATGTGCCCATACAAAGACTTATATGCGAACGTTTATAGCAGTTTTATTTTTAATAGCCCCGAAGTGGAAACAACCTGTTCATCAACAGGTTTCTGGATAAACAAATTGTAGTATATCCATACAGTGGAATGCTACTCAGCAGTAAAAAAGAATGAACCATTGATATCTGCAACAACATGGAGAGATGTCAGAATAATTACACTGCATGAAAAAAGACAGACCAAAGGAAAAAAAAAAGACTACATACTGTATGGTTCCATCTATAAAATTCTAGAAAATACAAACTAATCTATAGAGGCAGAAAGCAGACCAGTGGTGGCCTGCGGATAGGGTGGAGTGGGGAGGGGAGAGAGGGAGGGGTCACAGTGGTGCACAGGGAAACTTCAGAAGGGGTGGGTATGTTTACTATCTTGCTTGTGATGATGGTCTCACAGGTGTACACAGACATTGAAACTCATCAAATTATGTACAGTTTGTTGTATGTCAATTATACCTTAATAAAGTGGTACTTGAAAATGGCTTGATCTTGGAAAGAGATGGAAGACACTTAAATACATAACACTAAGTGAAAGAAGCCAATCTGAAAAGGTTACATGCTCTATTATTCCAACTATATGACATTCTGGAAAAGGCAAAACCAATGGAGGCCATAAAAAGATCAGTGGTTGCCAAAGGTTGGTGGGGAGAGAAGGATCGACAGGCAGAGCCCAGAGGATTTTTAAGGCAGTGAAATTATTCTGTCCGACTGAGTATCCACTATAATGGTGGACACATTTGTCCAAACCCATTGAATTTACAACACCAAGAGTGATTTGTAATATAACCTATGGACTTTGGGTGGTTATGACGTGTCAATGTAGATTCATCAGTGGTGACAAATGTTCCGCTCTGGTGTGGGATGTCGATGGTGAGGGTGGCTTGTGCATGTGTGGGACAGGGTGTACAGGAGAAATCGCTGTACTGGCTGCTCAACTTTGCTGCGAACCTAATACTGCTCTAAAAAGTAATGTTTTGTTTTAAAAAACTGGCTTGAACCATTGAATATGTTTTGTCTCTCTTATCAGGGCTCTGGGGGCAGAGGGGGTCAAGGGTTTGTTCAGGTGCTACAGATGCTACTGAGGACACAGATGCTTCCCATCTTTGGGCTGTGTCTCCCCTGTATGGTTCCATCTATAAAATTCTGTTCTCTCTGGCGCTCCCTTCCTCCACCCTCTACCCCAGAGGGTTCAGTGATGCTCACTGGGGTTCCCACAGGCCTTTCTATATAACTTCATTGTCCTTCTGTCTAGACTGCCTTATGCGGGCACATGTCTTAACGGCCAGACATGAGCTTCTAGAACCACTTCTCTTTCATTAGGGGTGTCCCGGGACCTAGCCCAGTTATGCCTGAAAAAGTGAACTTGAATAGGAAGAAAAGCCGATGGAGCTAGAAGAGGTCCCGGAGAGGACACAAGGCAAAGGTGGGAGGTGGGAGGCAGTAGGCTAGGAGCGGTGTCAGTACAGAAGCGAGTACTAAACACTGGAAGACTTCAGTACTGAAGCAGCAGAAATGATCAAGATCTAGAATGACAAAGGACATCACTTGGATGACCTCAGAAAAAATAGACCTGGGAATATCGCTCTGAAATTAAAAGGAGAGAGTTTTAGAACAGAGGTGGCACAGCTGGCCTCATGGGACAGAATTCTCTGTTCATTCAACATATGGAACTTATTATCTCGAAGAGGTCGTTCAGGGAAGACTACAACAATTTTTAAGAGGTTAAAAGCTACTAAATGGACAAAGTGACCTCCCTTGTTAATGCCAGACCCTGCAACCTCACAAAACACCCTCTCCCGATCTCAGTTCTCCAGAGGTATCTTTGGGCTGGATGAATCACGTGCGTCTGAAGTGAGCCTCAGATTATCCATGCTTCATGGCTCATCAGATCGAAAATCACCTCTGTGGGGCAGAGATTCCTGATAGCAGGAGAAAGAACAGGAGATGCTCCTGGCCCCAGGATTGTACAGTCATTGCAGCAGTGACTGACTCTTCCTTGCCGGCCATCCCAGGCAGAATTCCAGAGACGCCCTGGAAGTTCGGGCCCCAGTCTTAGTTGGCTGGTGGCCAGCAGGCCCTACCATTGGAATCAGGATGGTTCCTGCATATCAGGACCATTGCTGTTCTGAAGCCGTTTATCTGCGGCGTACAGACGCTCTCTAAAGGGTCCAGCCCACTAATTGCAGACTCAGAGTCTTTAAGGAACATTTGAGCTGAATCGGGTTGAGATTCTCCGCTGGGCATAGCTTTTCTATTCTCTAAGTTCACTGGAAGCACCGGAAAGAAATCTTGCAGCAATAGCTGAATCTCATTCACCTGCATCCCAGCCCCCCAGTCTTAAGCTGCACCCAGTTCTAGGTGTCTCTAAGGTCTAAACCCAATTGGCCATTTCCTCCCACTCCCAGCTTGGGCATTGCCAGGCGGCTCTCCAAACCCCTGGCTGCCCGTGATGGGCCCTGGGGTCTGGGGTCCTTCCCCCATCCCAGTACTTCTTCCAGCAGCTGCTCCCAGAGTTGCTCTCCTGGACCCAGCAACCTCTGTCTCCTTCCCTTCTCTTTGAGCAGAAGGCCCCCTCTTCTCTTTCCCCAAGAGGGTTGAGACCATCCTCACCAGCTTTCTTCCTTTTCTCCTCATCTGATCTCCTTTGTGAGCTTGATATGTTAAGTTTTCTCTGTTCTTCCGAAAACCAAAATCACTGCCTCTCTAGGACTTGCCTTCCCCTCTCCGTTTCCGTCCTCAACACAGCTACACAGTAACCTTTGGCTTGCGCCTCGCCTCCTCCTGTTTCCTTCCCCCACCCCTCTACTGAAATGGCTCCTCCCAGAGCACCAGTGACCTCCTGGTCACCAAAGTCTAGGGCCATTTCCAGGACTTTGTTCTTTTTCCTGCCCTCACGGTCACCAGCCTGCTTCCGACTCTCCTTCCCTGACTCTTCCCTGTCTTGGACCCCCAGCATTGCTTCCGATGACCCAATCAGCCAACCGCACTGCACTCTGGACCTTCTTGTTTGAATGAAAACATCTTGCTTCAAGGGCTCTCGTTACCTTCTGGACTAAATCAGCCCCCTGACATGATGGGTTGTCACAGATGTGGCCCCGGCAGGCTTGCCTGCATCACTTGTGACCGCTTGTCCCTAGCCCCTTATACTTCAGTCACATCCAGATTTTTGTAGCCCTCTCATTGGTTTCCATAAGCTTGCAGGTGCTGTTTCCTCTGTCTGGAATACCTCTCTTCCCACCACCACTCGCCTCTCCCCCTCAGTGGGGGAAGCCGTGCTCCTAATGCTTTTCCTGAATGTGTTCTATGCGCTTAGTGACTCGGCAGCAGCCTCAGCCCTTTGAGCGCCAGGAAGGTACCCTGCAGCCCGGTACGCAACAAACAGAGATCCTCAGTCTTCTGCTTCCACACTGGCTCCCTCTGAAAATCCTTTCCATCTCACAGTTTCAGCTTGCAGCTCAATTCAGCAGAAATGCTTGGATGCTACCCTGCAAGCACACGTTGGGCTAATTCTCAGCTCTCTGCCTTTATACCTCATGTCCTCTCCTAAGGCCAGACCCATGTTCCTGCCTGTTCGCAGGATGGAAAGTTCTGATCAGCACTGATTGCTTTCCTCTTTCTCCCCCAGCTACCAAATTCTGTCCATTCGCCCTTCACAGCCTAAACAGACAAACAAGCAAAACAAAGCAAGCCCTATGCTTTGTCTTTCCTTTCTAGTACTCAATCTGGTTGTGACGGTTCATTTTCTGTGTCAGTTTGGCTAGGCCACAGAACCCATTTGGTCAAACATGAACCTAGACGTTACTCTGAAGGTGTATTTAAGATGAGATGAACATTTAAGTCAGCAGACTTTGAGGAAAGCAGATTATCCTCTCAAATGTGGGTGGGCCTTAAGGTGAAGGCCTTAAGAGAAAAAAGACTGAGGTCCTCCGAGGAAGAGGGAATTCCACCTGCAATCCACCTTTGGACTCCAGCTGCAACATGAACCCTTCCCTGGGTCTCCAGCTGCCGGCCCACCCCGCAGATTTTAGATGAGCTGCCTCTACAATCAATCATGTGAATCAGTTCCTTAAAATAAACCTCTTTCTCTCCACACACACACCCTATTGCTTCTGGTTTTCTGGAGAACCCTGACTAATACACTGTTCTACCTCCTAACTCGGCTCCCTGTTCCTGCGTTCACTCCCCTCCAGCCCACTCCAATGATGCTCGCTGATTTTTTTTGTAATGTTAATTTGCTCACAAAATTTGCTGGAGCCCTACTGTTTATCAATGAATGGCTGTGTTTCCCAAACATCAGATGTTTGCGTATCTTCACCAATTTGACATGAGTTTTCAGTGTCTCGTCTATACAGTTACTTGTTTTAGATTTTACTTTACACTGACCCTTCTCAGGGATGTTTGCATTTTGGCAGGAATGTGTGAAATTTTTTTTTAACTTTTTATTTTTATTGGAGTATAGTTGATTAACAATATTGTGTTAGTTTCAGGTGTACAACAAAGTGATTCAGTTATACATATTCATGTACCTATTCTTTTTCAAATTCTTTTCCCAATTAGGTTGTTACAGACTATTGAGCAGAGTTCCCTGTGCTATACAGTAGGTCCTTGTTTGTTATCCATTTTAAATATAGCAGTGTGTACATATCAAACTCAAACTCCCTAACTATCCCTCCCCCTTCCCTCCCCCCTGATAACCTTTAGTTCATTCTCTAAGTCTGTGAGTCAGATTCTGTTTTATAAATACGTTCATTTCCATCATTTTCTTTCAGAATTCCACATATAAGCAATATATTATGATATTTCTCTTTTGCCGTCTGACTTACTTCACTCAGTATGACAATCTCTAGGTCCATCCATGTTGCTGCAAATGGCATTATTCCATTCTTTTTAATGGCGGTGTAATATTCCATTGTATATATGTACCACATCTCTTTATCCATTCATCTGTCGATGGACATTTATGTTGCCTCCACGTCTTGTCTATTGTAAATAGTGCTGTGATGAATATTGGGGTACAAGTATCCTTTCGGGCCATGTTTTTCTCCAAATTTATCCGAGAGTAGGATTGCAGGATCATGTGGCAACTCTATTTTTAGTTTCTTAAGGAACCTCCATACTGTTCTCCATAGTGGCTGCACCAATTTACAAGAATGTGTGAATTTTTAAGATAAAAGCTCTTGCAGTCCCAATCAAAAGGTGAAGAGCAGTTTTGTGGAAGGGTTTTGAGCTTTCCTAATTCCCTGCCACCACGCAAGCTGGTCCTCTTGACTTGAAGTTAAATTTCTAAGATGGAAGGTCCCAGCAAGATTGAGATGCGTGGGACTTCCCTGGTGGTCCAGTGGTTAACACTCCATGCTCCCAATGCAGGGGGCCTGGGTTTGATCTCTGGCTGGGGAACTAGGTTCCCGTATGCTGCACCTAAGAGCCTGCATGCTGCAACTAAAGATTCCGTCTGCCACAACAAAGATCCCGCGTGCCACAACTAAGACCCAGTGCAGCCAAATAAATAAATACATATTACAAAAAAAAAAAAAAAAAAGAGATTGAGACGCATGACACAGATTACTACGCCTCTCTTGAGTCATCAAGGCAGAGGTGGCTCCTTCATGCCATTTGTCTCTTCATCTGAGGTTGGGAGTGGAGATGGTGAACGTTTGGTCCCACCTCTGGGGGTAGGGATGGGGGTGGGGAGTATGAATCAAGGAAGAGGAAGAGGGCGAGAGACCACCCAAGTTTTCGTAACTCACTCTCTGACGTTTGAAAATACCCTATTTCATTATTTTCTAGGATTGATTTCTGCAACATCTATTCCGAGAAAAATATTAGAAAGGAACATGTTTCTTTGCACCAGTTATCCCCTTTGTCAATATTAAACGACTTAGTCACTTCTCTGGGGAATTAAAGAGGTTGATTCATGGCTATGTGACCCTCTTGTCACTTCTGGTTCCTTTTTCCTTGTTCTATATCAACACTTAGAGCCCTAGGGAAGGGCCTTTTTGCACTCAGAGAAGAACCTGAGAGGAGCCTGTAAGTAAACTTTCAGAATAATCTTGATTTTGAAATTGCTTTTTTTTAATAAGAAAAAATTAAGTATTAGTAAATTGGAATAAACTGTTGAGACTAGAGGAAACTTTAAACCTCTGCCTCTATCCCCGACAGTTTACCTATGTACAGAAATCTCAGAAAGTCTCTGTTAACATGGGTCTGAGGGATCTGAATCCCTCATCTCAGGGAGGACTGCAGCCTGAGCATCTTCTTAACAGAACAGCTGTGTGGACGTGGGCCATCCCTGGCTTCTGAAGAACTGATCTGTTAGCCAGGCCTCGGGTCACAGAGAGGAGCAGGGCTGGCCCGGAAAGGCTGCCAGGCCTCACACACAGTGCCATGCTGGGCTGAATTGTTCCGTAGACACTCCTCTGTTTACCCAGTAGCTTTCATTAATCTTTCCTTCCTTGTGTGAAGGGTGCTTTCAGAGAGGAAGGCGTTCACTGGCTTTCCCAAGGCAAGAACGAGGAAAACAAAATTATGAGGAATTCATTTCACCTCTTGGCGCTGCTTGAGCTACTCTGGCAGGCTCAGAGAACACTGCGTTCCCGACCAATTTATAAGTTTGCAAGAGTTTTAAAAAAAGAAAGAAAGAAAAAGAGAAAAGGACAAGAAACGCTCTGTCCTCCTTTTGTCCCCCTTACGGGTGCTGGGCTTCTGCAAAATGCCAGTGCCCAGAGTGGGCTCAGCCACTCTCCTTTGCCTTTATTTCAGAGACTGTGGGCTGGCAGGACCCAAGGGAGCTGTGGTCCCCAGAGGTGAAGTGACTTATCCAAGGTCACATGCAGGCCAGACCCCAGGTCTCCTGTCTCCCTGCCCCGTGGTCTTTTTCTATCTCACTCTGACCTTTCTCCAAATTCCCTTTAAAATGAGATTCCCATCAAGTCCTGAGGTCAATGAGAGGCTGATGTGTTCAGACAAGGTTCCCACAGGGGATTAGCAGAGCCGGTTGGAGGAGCGGAGATAGAACGTCGGCAGTCGGGTTTATTTTTCCCCAGGGTGTCTGCAGACTATACCTGGGCTTGTTGAGCATAAGCCATTGGCTTCTGCATGGGGAGCATGGTCAGAAGGAGCTGGTCTCACTTACTGGAAATCTCAGGATGTCCGACAAGGCGAGTGCTACCCACTTGGGGAAGGAGGGGAGCAATAGGGCCGCACTGAGTTCCTTGTCCTCTGGGTCCTTCCCCAAAGAAGGCTGCACTGGTTTCTCCTGCAACTGCAAAAGCTGTGATCCTGTGGGTTTCTGTCTGCCAGCGCCAGAGCGACACTGGTGATGTGCTTCTTCAATATCCCCTCAATCTTGAAGGCGCCCAGGGTGGGCCACTTTGGAGGCTCTAGTTATTATTGTCACAGCTGCTGACTGGGCCTTGTTATCTGAAGCAAGGATGCGTTCTTTGCACCTTGAGAGTTAATCTGTGCTCAAAGGAATCACAGAACAACACAGGAATGCTCATCGCCCTGACTCCCCAACAAAGTGGGCGAACAGGGCTCTGGGGCTGGGGCTGGGGGCTGGGAGCCTGTGTCCTCCGTGCCAGGGCTTTTGCTGCTGCCACTGACGTTTAATACCCCCCGGGGAAAACAATCAAATCCACTGCGTATGCACCTCACAGCCGGCGTTTGCTGGTGTGCGCAGGTTGATGGAGAAGCCTGGCCGCTTCTGTTTCCCATGGCAACAGCTCAGCTCTGCGTGAAAGCAGATGTGTGGGCTCAGGCTGGATACACAGACCGCACAGTTCTGCCTGGCTCCGGACTTGGACCAGGAGCTTCTCATCACTGCCCCCGTTCCTTAACTTGTCCCCTCCCACCCAGCCACACAAACATCCCTTTCATCCCGTGAAAGAGATTTGGGTCCTTGGTGATATTCTCCTGTGAACTGCAGCTGTGGTTTCCTGGCCCCGGGTTGTGGCACGAACTAGAGTTTAGGGATAAAGGCAGAAGAGTGGTAATTATTCTTGGGATATTGCCGTTGATAAAAGCAAAAAAGCAGGTACACGGTCCTGGAGAGACACTGATGTTGAGATAAACATTGTTGATAATGGAGGCACCGTAAAGAGAAACTGCAGGTTAAAGCGATCAGGTGAGCCTTTCAGCTGCTGCTGGAAGAAGCGATGGAGAGAGAGGGAAGGGCTCAATCCAGGAGAGCAAGAGAAGGGAATAAAATAGAGCTAGAGATCTTTGGGGAAAAAATATTCCCAAGGCATAGAGAAAAACCTTTATGCATGAGACTGGACTCTGGCCTACAGCATGATTTTAAAAGGTACCAGGGAATAAAAAGAGGGTAACTCAGATGACTGGAGAAGGAGAAGGAGAGGAGGACGGCCGGGCAGAGAGAAGAGGGGGAAGTCACGTGAGGATTTCCCCAAACACCAAGGGTTGCAAACTGACAACCAGTAGCCAAAATCAGTGTCAGACTATTTAAAAATAACTTGAGCCAACCTTTTTTTTTAATCAGAGATGCTACCCAAAGAAAATTAGATTTCTGGCTTTTCTTAAAAAAAAAAAAATCAGAAAATCTGGCAACACTGGGTCTGTGTACAGCCTCGAAGAAAATCTGCTGGGCTGGAGCTACTGCTCCTGCAACTTCAGCTGGGACATGGGCTCCCAGCCCCCCAGGACCCACTGCCCACACCCCTGCCCCCCAGGAAGTCTCTGTACCTCCTGATTTTCTTCACTCTTTACAGTGCCTGTCTGACCCCTGCAGGCGTGTAAAGGCTCAGTGCTGCCCACACTGCCCTAATTTACCAGCAAAGGGAAAGCCCCGACCCTAACCCCCAGCTCAGCAGAGAAGGTGGGGACCAACACTGAATGCTGCTCTCATCCCCTGGGATGAGACGGTTCAGTTGAGAACGAATGCCCTGCAGCCTAGACCTCAGACCAGGACGGGCCTGACACCGATGGAGATCTAGAGTCAGCTCTGGAGGGTTCAGTTAGGCTGTGCTGACAGAGGAGGTGGAGGACGCCCCATGCACATGACAACGCAAGGAGAGTTTATACCTAGAGTGTTGAATGGCATTTCAGGATTCGCGTATGATTGGGATCCTGGGAATACATTTCAACCAAATTTAGAAGCTACTCTTTGAGGATCATGGTAAAGAGAGTCTGAGAAACTTGCCTATCCTGAACCCTCAGTGCCACGTAAACACGGGTTAGAATCCTGGCTCTTCTACTTACTCGCTGTGTGACTTTGGGCAAGTTGAACTTCTCTGAGCCTCAGTTTCATCATCTAAAATATAACTATATAATCATACAGAGCTACTGTGAAAATTAGGAATAATGTATTTTGGATGCCGTTAACAGTGGCCAGACGCTTGGTGACAACTTGGTAACTATTATCTATCATTATTACTATTTTGCTTGTCCACTTTTCTAATTATTTATTTTATGATGCCTGAAGGCAAATTTGGTATGTGGGAAATTTTAACTCCGTTGCTTAGGAACTCTGGTAGGAATTTTAAAACAGGTTTCATGAAAAGTCAGAAATGAGATGTTGATGTGATGGGAAATGTGTCACATTGTGGGAGAAAACTGGGGTCTCCCTCCCACTTCTGCCTCTAGTCCAGGACAGCCTCGGCCAGCCCAGTAGCCCCCTTGGATTTTCGTTTCCTCATCTGTGGAAACCAGCCGGCCAGGTGTTGCTCATCTAGAACTGTGCTGTTCAGTAGATAGACACCAGCCACATGTGACTGTTTAAATTTAAATTAATTAAAACTAAATAAAGTTAAAAATTCAACTCCTCAGTTGCACCAGCCCTAAGTGCTCAATTGTCACATCAGGCTAGTGCTGACCATGTTAAACAGCACAGATACAGAACGTTTCCATCACCGCTGAAAGTGCTATCAGACAGTCCTGAATTCTAGAGATTGCTACGCAGTGCCTGGTTCTCAGACGAGCAGCCTCAGTACCACCTGGGACTTGTTAGGAACGCAGACTCTCAGGGGCCAGTCTAGAGCTTTGAAACCAAAATCTGCATTTTGACAAGACTCCCCCAGTGATAACATACTCAAGTTTAAGAAGCTCTGACCTATAATATTTCTTCCAGCTCTAGAAGCAAAATTTAAGAATCTGGGTATCTGCCCGAAAAAGTCTTTGAGAAAGGAATAAGTAACCAGCTTGTCCAAATCCTGATTCCCTGATTTTTCTAAAAGGAAAGAACTGGGGCCATCTGAAGAAAGAAAGTTCAGCAGAATGACTGCACCTCTGCAGGAGCAAGAGGATAGCAATCAACAGACATCTAAAGGCAACGCGTCAAATATCAGTGCTGGGAAGGTGGTGCAATCCACCTCCTGCCTCTGAGCCTCTCATCGTTGGGACATTGAAGCCTTGCCTAAAGAGCTTCAGAGAAGGGACATTCTCAATTTGCTGTGGCAGCAAAGAAACAAGAAGAAATGGGTTGCATTTCCTAGGCACCTTATCTCCAGGGCATCTTAACGTGCTTGCCAAAGCTTCCCTCCTTAAACATCACCAGGAAGGAGCTCAGGCAGGTCTTTTATTCAAGTAGGGAAAATGAGGAACAGAGATTGGTGAAGAAATCAAGGCCACATTCAACAGCGACAGGAAGTCAAGGCCACATTCAACAGACTGGAACACCAGCCCTGAGCTTGTGGTCCAAACTCGCCTCTGTGGCTTGAGCTATAAGATAGGAGAGAAGGCATTTGGTCCTCTTGCTGCAGAAAGTTTTGATGTCTTTTGGTGACATGCTGTTTTCAGCACCAAAACAAAGGGGAATAATATTAGATCTTTTGCTTGTTAAGAAAATATGTGCCTCTTACAAGACAAAATGGCAGTAATATATCTTATTTAATTGTTATTAGATTTTATTGCCGAAGGCTAAAATTTTAATGTATCCATAAATCTGTTTCTCACTTGCAGAGAAATCTCTTTATAAAGAACACACTGTACAAGGATGAAGGCAAAAGGAGGGAAAAATGAATCTAAAATACGCATTATTAATTTTTTAGAAAGCAAGCAACATGGTACCTCATAAAGGATATTAGAAAAAAATAAGACAGCTGGGATTTTTGATTTGCTGTAGAGAAAAATCTGCTGATTTGAGAAACATTCTTACAGGGTAAACTATTTTGATGCAAAAAGAAATGAGCAGATAGAAATGGGTTTGTGATCTACAAATCAGCTCTTAAACAGTCACTGGCAGAAAGTGTGATGTGTTTCCAGCAGACACAGTGGGCTGAGCACCCTGTCACATGACGCAGAGCCGTGGAATCTGGGCATGGCTCAGGGGGCAGGGAGACCTGGTCTGAATTCTGCTACGCCACCTACTCCCCGTGTGATCGCTGACACATTTCAGCAAGCACCCTGAGCCCCAGTGTCCACTGTGTGAAAAGCAACCTCCAGAGGCTTTAGGGAGGATGCAGGGAGATGCTACATATAAAGTGCTCCTAGGACATAATAGACAATTATTATCTATTAGTGTACCAATTACTCAGATAATGGTTTGGGGTCAAATCCAAAGCCATACCGAAGAAAGCAAATGGGGACACACCTAGGAGGAGAGGCAGCACCTCCCAGTTTGCTGTGGTGCTGGCTGTCCTGCCCAGTGTCTGCCTGCTCTCCGCTGACTGATCAAGTCCTCCGACCCAGGCAAGGAAGCAGGGCTGACTCGCACTGGCAAGGCTGGGGACAGTTTAGGAGCACAGGGGCTATCAGTGATTCCTGGGGCTCAGAGAGGCACAGGAGTGGAGTTGGTGCACAGGAGTACTGCCAACCTCCAAATCAACCTCCAGTTCTGAAAGGAAGCAAGCTTGCAGGAAAAAAGAACTCTGTTCTTTTGCTGGTCCCCATTCTAAAGTCCATTTCTTCCAATTTCCTTTCCTCCGGATGGAGTAAAACCACCTTCTTAGGGAGGATCTTGAATCTTCTATAAGGCCAGTCCCACATGGTAATGACCCTTCTTCAACACGACGTCTCCTCGTATCTCTTCTCTGCACTGAACTTTCCCATTCAGATTACGTGCAGCAGCTGCAAGCCCTCTATATTATTGCTGAAGACATTTCCACAGGTTTGTTCCTAACCTGCCTATTTCCCCATCTCATTTCTGTCCTACATTAACCCCATTCCGCCCGAACCCGAAAAGAGAGCCATTTCTTCCCTTCAGCTTGCTCAGTTCATGCCCTCCCGCCAGTGACTGGATACCTTTCTCACATTACCAGTGTAATTCACTGGCTCAAACGGTATTAAGCTACTCCATAAATCCAGCCCCAAAATATTTGATGTGAGAAGGGATTTATTTGAGTGTTTAAAAACTGATCAATGTCTTCGTTAAAATTCCATACATAAGGTATAATGCTCATTAGATATTTTCATGTCAATTAAGATAGCTCAAATTTATTTTGTATCATCCCAAATGAACCCAAGGCTCTCTGAGTGCATCACACGCCTAAATCTGCATGACTGACAGGGCAGTAGCAGCCCCATAGCACCTTCATTTTAGATCCAGGAAAAAAGAAAAGATGACTAACTCGGTGACAGATTATTCTCATTTTCCTTGTAAGATTCTCAGGAGAGAACTGCACTCAGAGGTTAGGAACGAGGGAGGGAAGGCACAATGGTTACAGAGCTGAATACAATGGCCTCAGGCCAATGCCACGTTTAAGTTTGGATGCCTTTGGTTTGCTTTCTTGTCTGTAAACTTAGAGCACAAGAAAATAGATGACTGTCAGAAAGTGATCTTATATAATGCAGTTCATTGAAATTTCAGCCTGTCCATCAACCTAAGGTCTGTTTCAGTTAATAAGACCCATGGCACAGGATTGCTGCTTTTATCAGTGAACAATCACTGTGCAAAAAAAGCAGCACATAATTCAGGGGCTCAAAGTGAATAAGCGTTTCTTATTGCTCAAGTATCTGTGATCAGCTGGTGGCTGGGGACCGGCTGGTCTAGGATGCCCTATTTCACATATATGGCAGTTGACTAGCTATTGGCTGAGTTGATGGAATAGACTGGTCATGTTCCTCTTGTCATTCAGCAGCCCAACCTGGTATGACAGGATGAATGACCCCACCCCCCCTAGCCCCAGCCAAAGATGTCCATGTCCTAATGCCCAGAACCTATGACTATGTTACCTTTCATGGTAAAAGGAACTCTATATATGTGCTTGAGTTAAGGACCTTGAGATGGAGAGATTATCCTGGATTCCTTGGGTGGCCCCAGTATAGTCACAGGGGTCCTTTGAAGAGGGAGGCAGGAGGATCAGAGTCATGAGAGAAGATATAAGGATGGAAGCAGAGGTCAGAAAGAAAAGAAGATGCAACATTGCTCTCTTTGAGATGGAGGAGAGTCCACAAGCCAAGGAATAGAGGTGGCCTTTAGAAGCTGGAAAAGGCAAGCAAATGGATTTTCCCCTAGAACCTCCAGCCCTCTGCAGCCCTCTGGACCAGTTTTAGACTTCTGACCTCTAGAATTGTGAGAGAATAAATATGTGTTTCTATAAGCCACTAAGTCTGTGGAAATTTGCTACAGCAGCCATAGAAGCTAAAATACCTGGACTTGTCAACAAGTTAGTAGTAGGGTTCCAAGAGAGGCAGGAGGGAATCACAGACTCGGGATAGGCATACTATTACTTCTGCCACATTCCATTGGCCGATGGTGTCACAAGGCCATCCCAAAGTCAAGGGCTGGAGAAATAAACCCCACCATGTAATTCTATTTCTCTCACTTCTTTTTTTTTTTTTTTTCTTTTTTTGCGTTACGTGGGCCTCTCACCATTGTGGCTTCTCCTGTTGCGGAGCACAGGCTCTGTACACGCAGGCTCAGCGGCCATGGCTCACGGGCCCAGCCGCTCCGCGGCACGTGGGATCCTCCCAGACCGGGGCACGAACCCGTGTCCCCTGCATTGGCAGGCGGACTCTCAACCACTGCGCCACCAGGGAAGCCCTCTCTCACTTCTTGATGGGAGAAGCTGTAATGTCACTTTGCAAGGAGGTGTAGAAACTGAGCAGGACCCTGCAGGGCCTCCCCAGGGACACACCCCGTGTCCCCCACCTCTTGTTTGTAGTAAAGCTTTAACCTCATAGACCTCCCCCCAAGTCCAAAGAGCAAATTTAATGAGAAAAGTGAGAAAATGCAGAAACAAAGGAAAACAGTCAAGTAAGACAAAATAATAAGAGTTTAGCCATAACACAAAGTCAAGGACTTTTAGTGCTTCCTCAAGGCTGTAGATAATAACCTGAACCATATCCTTGAGGTGTTTTGCAGACATTAAAACCCCCCACCAGGTGGCAGAAGTTACCTGCCCGTGACGATAAGCATGTAGACCCCAGAGGGGTTGGAACCAGAGGTTGATGATGTTAATTCCCGAAACATCACGCTGTTACCTCACCACCCACAATTAGAAGGATGTACCAAGCTGATCAAGCACCCTGCAACCCTCTCCCTCACCTTGCCTTTAACAACTCTTCCCCGAAAGCCACTGCGGAGCTCAAGTCTCTCTCTCTTTTTTTTTTTTTTTTTTTTCTGCGGTACGCGGGCCTCTCACTGTTGTGGCCTCTCCCGTTGCGGAGCACAGGCTCCGGATGCGCAGGCTCAGCGGCCATGGCTCACGGGCCTAGCCACTCCATGGCATGTGGGATCCTCCCGGACCGGGGCACGAACCCGTGTCCCCTGCATCGGCACGCAGACTCTCAACCACTGCGCCACCAGGGAAGCCCAGATCTGTTTTTTAAACCGTGTTTTTTTAATTGAAGTATAGTTAATTTACAGTGTTGTGTTAGCTTCAGGTGTATAGCAAAGTGATTCAGTTATGCATAAACATTTGTATATATATTCTTTTTCAGATTCTTTTCCATTATAGGTTACTACAAGACACTGAATATAGTTCCCTGTGCTGTACAGTAGGTCCTTGTTGTTTACCTATTTTATACATAGCAGTTGATCCCAAAGTTTTAATTTAGCTCCCCTGCACCTCCCCATCCCATTATCCCCTCTGGTAACCGTGAGTCTGTTTTCTATGTCTGTGAATCTACTTCTGTTTTGTAAATAAACTCATTTATATCAAGTTCAGGTCTTTTGAACACAAGCTGCCCATTCTCCTTGCTTGGTCCTGCACTGGGCACCTTGCAATAAACTCTGCACTTCCCTTCACCACAATCCAGTGTCAGTGGATTGGCAGCGAGTGGGCCCAAGTTTGGTTTAGTAATAGTGTAGAGACTGAGAAGGGTAAAAAATTACGGCCATTTTTTGCAATCAATCTATCATAGTGCCCTTTACAAAGAGGACATTTAAAAGCAACATCTGACCCTGTTTCTCTTTCATTTCCAGGGACACAGGGAGCATGGGTGTCTGGACCTCAGGCACCAATATCTTCCTCAGTCTTTGGAGGACGTATGTGTCTCCAAGGAGGCTTGGATGGACGGACTTCACCCGACATTTGGGCACTTGTTGTTTTGTTGCTTTCATTTCTGTTGGCCTCCTCTCTGGGGCCTTCTACTGGTTTCTGTCCTCGTTCATAGTCTTCACCACCTCCTGGATGGTCACGTGTGCTCTGCTGTGCTGTTCCAAGCACGCACGGTGTTTCCTTCTGCTCTTCTTCCTCTCGTGTGGCCTGCGTGAAGGCAGGAACGCTTTGATCACTGCTGGCACAGGGATAGTCATCTTTGGACACGTGGAAAATATTTTTCACAACTTTAAAGGTCTCCTGGACAGTATGACTTGCAACCTAAGGGCAAAGAGCTTTTCCATCCATTTTCCACTTTTGAAAAAATATACTGAAGCCATTCAGTGGATATACGGCCTTGCCACTCACCTAAGTCTATTTGATGACCTTGTTTCTTGGAACCAAACACTGGAGGTCTCTCTTTTTAGTCCCAGCCAAGCCCTGGAGGCACAGCTCAATGACACTACATACAAAGCCCTGCGTGTCTTGTACCAGGTGGTGACAGCGACAGAGGTGCTGTCTTCCCTGGGGCGGCAGCTAGTTGCCCTCACGGGGCTTCTGCTGGTGCTACTTGGCACTGGCCTCTTCATGAGGCGATTTTTGGGCTCCTGTGGTTGGAAGTTTGAGAACATCTACATCACCAGACAATTTGTTCAGTTTGACGAGAGGGAGAGGCATGAACAGAGGCCCTGCGTCCTCCCGCTGAATAAGCAGGAAAGGAAGAAGTATGTCGTCATCCCATCTTTCTGGCTGACTCCTAAAGACAGGAAAAACCTGGGGCTGTTTTTCCTCCCGGTACTTACCCATCTCTACATCTGGGTGTTGTTTGCAGCCATAGATTATCTGCTATATTGGCTCATTTTCTCCATCAGCAAACATTTCCAAAGCTTGCCAGGGCTTGAGGTTCACTTGAAGCTGCACAGAGAGGTAGGTGCTCACAGGCCCGTCTCACTGTGTATCCCAGCTGTTTGCTGTGTGTTTGCAAAAGATCGTGAACTTCCCAAGGCAGGGCAGTGTCTTATTCCCCTCTGGATCCTCAGTGCCTGGCACGGAGCCTGGCGTGTAGGAAGAACACCCAAAATGCTGGTTAGATTGAGTTGAAACCCCAATGTTAGAGTATGAGAACATTCTGAACATTTTTGATCGCTGTATTAGTTTCCTGTGGCAGCCGTACCACAACAGAGGAGACCATGCTTTTTGTTCATCCCATCTTTTCTCTTTTCCATTTTTCCCTGTGGAAATTGATGATTATGTAGACATTTCAGAGGATCTGGATACTGTCAGATACTTGTCTTATTTGTTTTTAAACCTAGCATTCTGCGCTACGTGGAACGTGCACACGTGTGTGCCTGTGTGCATGTGCACATGTAGCGCGTGTAGTTGTGTGTACATGTGCACGTGTGCGTGTGTGTGTGAATGTCATGCATGCTGGGTGGTGTGCACTAGCCTGGGCTGGTGAACACACCATCTACTGTTTCCAATATGTCTGATTTTCCCTCCTCTTTATCGAGCTACAATAGATTGTGCCTCTACTGGGGAAATCTCAGAGGGGAAGGGCAGAAAGGGGCCTGGAAACCCTCCTTTGAAAGCCCATTTCCTCCTGCTGCATCCACACTCTCCCTCCCCTTTTCTCCTGGCTCAGCAGGCACTGTCTGGCCCCTGCCCCGCCTAATCCTGGGCTGCTTCTCGGAGTTGATCACTCTGAGTCCTCTGTTTCCTCTGAAGTCTTCAGTTAATTACAAGAACCCTGTTGCTCTACATATCTGGAGCAGGGTGGATAATGGAAGCAGTGTTTCAAATGAAAGCCAAACAAGGTTTTCCGCCAGGCTTGATCCGGGGCGGCGGCTAGTAGAAGGGCTTCTCTCCTCCTCTCCCCCATAGTCCATTCCCCTCCTTAGTCCCTTTTTTGATCTTCCCCTCTCAGTTCTTCCCTCTCCTTCATCTTTTTGCTCCTCTCTCATCTATTTCTCTCTGAGCCAAAACCCATGCCTGTTTTGTGAATTCTCACTGTTTTAGATAGACGGGGGGAGAAAAGCAAGTCTGCCTTCCAAAAAAGGCCCAGAAGCTTTCCAATGACAATGTCCTGGCAAATACATTTTGGGGTCTTGCTGGGTCCTGGGATGCAAAGTTGTCTAGACCGTGATGGCTGCCATCGAAGGGCTCACGTCCTGGCGGGGGAGACCACCACGTACACTCACAATGACAGCAGGGTGGTGGGCGCAGAACAGATGCGAGCACAAGACTGCTGTGGGAGCTTGTCTCAAACTCTCCTGCCGAGCCTGGGAGGCTGTGCCACCAGCAGCTGGCTTCCACGTAACTGGCAGTGCCCTGCCCTTATCCCACGATGACCTTGGAGGTTCCTGGTCTCTCCATTGCAGCAGATTTGCAAAGGAGAAGTCAAGCAAGAAAAGAAACATTGGCTCAAGGTATCTCCCACTTTTTTTGTTTTAAACTTTTTTTTTTTTAGAAGATGTTGGGATAGGAGTTTTATGAATTTATTTATGCTGTGTTGGGTCTTCGTTTCTGTGCGAGGGCCTTCTCTAGTTGTGGCAAGTGGGGGCCACTCTTCATCGCGGTGCGTGGGCCTCTCACGATCGCGGCCTCTCTTGTTGCGGAGCACAGGCTCCAGACGCGCAGGCTCAGTAGTTGTGGCTCACGGGCCCAGTTGCTCCGCGGCATGTGGGATCCTCCCAGACCAGGGCTCGAACCCGTGTCCCCTGCATTAGCAGGCAGACTCTCAACCACTGCGCCACCAGGGAAGCCCCTCTCCCACTTTTATACAATTTTAAATAAAGAAGAAAAGTGGGAAATGACGTGAATAGACCTGGCTGGATAGGTGGACGCTGTAAGTAAAAATAGCTACAGTCGGGCTTCCCTGGTGGCGCAGTGGTTGAGAGTCCACCTGCCGATGCAGGAGACACGGGTTCGTGCCCCTGTCTGGGAGGATCCCACATGCCGCAGAGCGGCTGGGCCCGTGAGCCATGGCCGCTGAGCCTGCGCGTCCGGAGCCTGTGCTCTGCAACGGGAGAGGCCACAACAGTGAGAGGCCCGTGTACCTCAAAAAAATAATAATAATAAATAAATAAAGCTACAGTCGCTACTTATTGAGCACCTACTATGTGCCCAGCAATGGTCTGCATTAACTTTTCAGGACTGTCTGATACCAGAGTGAATCTTCCATCCGTTACTCAATACCACCTTGGCAAATTGTTTACTTGAGAGAGGCAAACACATTTTAAAACATTGGGGTACCATTTAGTACATTGCTCGGTATTTTGAGAGTTTGTTACCCTCCACCAAGCCCGTACAAGACTGTTGACAACCTTTCTGAAGCCCTGACTCCCAGCTGCAAAATCCCCGGTTAGATTCCTAGACTAAATAACTTCTTCCCAGACCGGACACCCGCTGCTTTCTTATTGCAGGATTTCTCATCACTTACTCAATCAATGTGTTTGTTTCTTCAACAGTATTGAAAAGAATGCATGCCTCTGCTCTGGGGACTGAAATCTCTCTATTTAATCGTAGGTGAACTGTCTTTTTAATAAGAGAAAAGCAGAGGCAACACAAATGCTTTCTACTGCTTAGCCACAGTGCTGGGGAAATTGCAGATCTGACTTGACATTTGTGTAGAAGTCCCAGGTTTGGGGGTTTCCAGATTTTTCACAGGTATTGGGGTAAATCGAAGGTGCGTGGTGTTCTCTGGGTGTGATTGGGTTCTTTTCAGAAGTCATTTTCCTCCTCTGCGCCCCAGGGCTCTAGGGTGTTAGAGTGATAATAACTTACTAAGTACTCCAGTCTGTAACGTTAATGCTCCATCCCCAAGGTGCTTAATTTACACTGGGAGTCGTTTATTCGTGGGCAGGATCTGGTCCATTAATTCCTGTTTTACCAAACTGGAAAACAAATCCACCAAGAGACTATGTGGCTTTCTCAGGTCAGGGAAAAGTAAGAGCTGAATCAGCACACGCGTCTCCTGCTGGTGGCTTGGCTGGGTGGCTCAATGTCATCTGCCCTCTGGGTCAGTTTGTTGAGGGCAACTGGCTTATTCTCTTGCCTTCAAGCGGGGAGGAATGCACCCCTCCTATCGTCTAAGAGAGATGTGAAAATGTCCTATTTTGAGACCTCTATAAATAGGATTTTAGAGACACTCTGAGTAAATATACTCTTCTTTGTATTCTTGCATCAAGAATAATTCCACCCCCCACCCCCCTCCCCGCCACCTCAAGCTCTAGAAGGATGACTTAGAACATAATTTAATGCCTCCACATCTTTATGACCTTGTGGTCTGCTGACGAGGTGTTTGTCGAGATGGAGAGGCTATGACTGGGTCTTGAGGGGCTCTGCTACAAAAAAAACTTCTCCCCCAGTTGAGCAAAAACCATCTTTCGTTAGTCCCACATGCTCTGAAGTGTAGAAACGGGTGTTCCATAAAAATAAGTCATGCGGTCAAAATTAATAGGAGAATCATTGGCTGAATTTAAGCAAATTTCTCTGCTTTCTTCTCAGCACCCTCAACAGTCTCATGGCCATCGTGACTCTCTAAAGAAAGGACAGAGCAAACAAACTTATCTGATATCCTTCTCTCAAGGAAATCTGTATTTCCACAATCCCACTTTGGAAAACTCTGCAATGGCTACAACTAAAATTCGTCCCTTCTCCTTTATTCCAGTCATAGCACATAAAAGGAGCTGGGATAGCCCCTTCAGCCAAAGCTCCCTGCATATTTTAAGATAAATGTTACGTGCTACGGGGCAGTATTGAGAAAGACAAGGACAGAGTATGAAAATGGCATGGATCTTGATGATTTTATTCTTTCGTTTTAGAAACAAGAAGCTCAAGACATCATCCATGATTCTTCATTTAATGTATCTCTGTTTGAACCCAGCTGCCTCCCTAAACCAAAGCTACTTCTGTCTGAGACCTGGATTCCTCTCAGTTTTATTCTTGTGATACTAGTGATGCTAGGACTGCTGTCCTCCATCCTGATGCAACTTAAAATCCTGGTGTCAGCATCCTTCTACCCAAGTGTGCAGAGGGAGCGCATCCAATACCTACATGCAAAGCTACTGAAGAAAAGATCAAAGCAGCCAGTGGGAGAAGTAAAAAGGAAGCTGAGTCTGTACTTTACAAAGGTAAAGCCAAAATAGGGTTATAACCTGTAATTAGGGAAATTTTGATTTTGAAGGGCAAATGGAATTTTAAAGCACTCTTCAACTTTACATTAGGGCTTATATCCCCGGCAACAGATAGGACACTTTCGGGGTGGGGGTGGGGGTAGGTGAACAGTGACAGGGAACAGATGTACATGACTAAGTCCAGAAGACTCTGCAGCAATGCCGGTCCAGAGAATTCTATCAGATAGCCTTCAAAACACTGATTTCAAGTGAGTACATTCAGTCATATTGTAGAAAAGCTACCGGGAAGGCCCTCTCTAATGGCTGTTAAAGAACAATACCCAGTCAGAGTTACTTTACCGGGATAAATAAATAACAGAAGGGAAGTATCTACTACAGCTTGGTAAACTCCAAAGAATTTGCTCATTCTCCAGTATTACAAAATATATATGATGAGGGCTTCCCTGGTGGCGCAGTGGTTGAGAGTCCGCCTGCCGACGCAGGGGACACGGGTTCGTGCCCCGGTCCGGGAAGATCCCACATGCCGCAGAGCAGCTGGGCCCGTGAGCCATGGCCGCTGAGCCTGCGCGTCCGGAGCCTGTGCTCCGCAACGGGAGAGGCCACGACAGTGAGAGGCCCGCGTACCGCAAAAAAAAAAAAAAAAAATATATATATATATATGATGAGATATATATATATATGTATATATTTATACATATATATGATAACATAATGACTTTCATACACATATAAAATGAACACTTGTCAAAGATTTCATTCAACATATTAAACACAGAACAGTAAGAAACTCCAACCAATTCAAAGAACAATTTAAATCACACATACATACAGGCCATCTTGAATACCAAAATGAATTTGTTTAATAGATACAAAACTGGCTTCTTCCACAAGGGAGGATGGGAGGGTCAATTGTACTCTGCAGGGTGAAATTCATTTGCATGTGCATGGACAAGAATCATTTGCATTGTTGCCATCAGCTATCTACAGCTTACAGAACTGGAAAATAGTTCATGGACAATGAAAGACCGAAATAATCCCTAAGGATAAGCTTTCCCGGCCATTTCAAAGTCTTGTGAAAAGTTTGTGTCAGTGGCATTTGAAATGACCCTAATGCTCATTCATCCAGCTTCGTGTCTTTTCAGATTCATTTCTGGCTTCCAGTCCTGAAAATGATTGGGAAGAAACAAATGGACACTGCCAGTGAAGACAACCCGTGAGAGGCCCCGTGCAGCTCCTCAGCCACACTGTTCCAGCAATTCTCCTTAAGTCTACCGATCGTGACCCTTACTCATGCCCAGCAACAGAGAACTACACTGCATGGTCCTTCAGCGGTTTGAGGTTGCAGGGCCAAACTCCCTTTTTCCATAAGGGCCAAAGGGCTACCAGATAAATTGTTGTGTTGTCTGTCTCGCAAACAAGGCACACGATCTGGACTGTATCTCACTGTAACAGCACTATAACCAGGCCCTTCGAGGAGAGTCTCAGCATAGAGTAGTATTCATAGAAAAAAACAGAAAAAAATTGGAAAAAATCAAAATCTCTACTGCAGGCTCACAAACAAATATCAAGGAGGGCATACATGTATGATGCGAGCAAAATATCTTTAAATGCTTCTATCCCTTCTCTGCCCTTCTTAATATCCTTCATAGCTATTTCCTACCCACAGCTGTCTGTCCTCCCCCTGCCCCCTTACTCAAGAACTCTTTCCAAAACCCATCTCCAGCAGCTTCTAATTTCTTCTCACCACCTCCTCTGCTCCTATCCTCTACTTTCCTGGATCTCTTTTGTTTTTCCTCTTCTACCAAAGCCTCCAGCCACATTTATTTAGAGAACACATTTATTAAAGTCATATGAGAGGCTTCCTACAATGTGCATCTTGGGCCTCTTTTTCACTATAATCAATGTACACGCTGCAGTACAGGGGCCTATTTCCCCTATATTCAAAATACCTAAGAGGGAAAAATACTGATTCTATTATGTCTAAAGTGCCAGAATGGGAAGAAATGAAGAAACATTAAAATTTTAAAACAACTTTTTAGCTTTTCATCTTGAAAATGTTTCAGCCTTACAAAAAAGTTGCAAAATACTAAGTACAGCGTTCCATTTACCCATCACCCCTCATCCCCGAACATTAACATCTTACATTACCACAGCACAATTGTCAAAACCAGGTAAATAACACTGAAAAATGCATACTCTACAAAACTCATTGGATTGTCACCAACTGTCCCACTAATATCCTGCTAATGTCCCAAGGACTAGTGCTTGATCCAATCCAGGCTCATGCATCGCATTTGGCTGTCATGGTTCCTTAGTCTCGTCCAGTCAGGGACAGTTCCTCAGTCTGTCTTTCTTTTTCTTTCATGACCTTGACATTTCTGAGGAGTGCTGCCAGTTATTTTGTAAAATGTCCTTTGCTTTGGGTTTGTCTGATGTTTCCTTATAAGTAAACCCAGGTAATGTATTTTTGGGCAACAATAGTACAGAAGCGCTGGCATGCTCTTCTCAATGCATGAGATCAGGGGTGTGTGATGTTAATATGTCTCATTACTGGTGAGGTTACCTTGCTTCACTTAGTTAAGATGGGGTCCGCAGATTCTTCCACCGTTGAAGTTACTATTTTACTTTTGGAACGAATAAGTATATTGTGGGAAATACCTTCAGACTATGCAAACATCCTGTTTCTCATCATACATTTACCCTCTAATTTTAGCATCCATGGAGGCAAAACTGGGCCAGCCAAATATTGATTTTCTATTTTAATAATATCTTCTACACTTTAAAATTGAAATTCTACACTCTCCCCAGAATGAAACATTTTTTCGAAGACCATATTTTGTTTTGGGCACCAGAGTAGGCATTTTACACATAGGTCTCATTTATGTTTCATGACAATCCTGTGAGGTAGGTAGTATTATTTCTATTTTATAGATGGGAAAACTCACCCTCAAAGACCCTGACTTAGCTGGCCTGGGCTGGGGCCTGGGCACTGGCATGTTTAAAGCTCTCAGGTGATTCTAATAGTTGGCCAGCACTGAGAACCATCATTCCAGGAAGTTGTACTGAATCGCAGGTCTTTCAACACAGGTCTTCAATGGTGAAATTTCTCTAGCAGAAGGAGCCTACATTAGAAATCTTAGTCAGCATTTCCCAGTGTGTTCCTCAGACCACTAATCCCTTAGTTGTTCCGTAAAAGAGTTATATGATGTCAATAAATCCACACAATCTGCCTTCCAACCTTGAAGATTCATAATGCATGTTGGCATAATTTTAAAACTTTGAGAAACCCTATAATAAAGAAATCTCATTTAACCCGTTTCACCCAAAATTTTCTCAAATTATTAAACCATGGAACAATTTTACCTGTAATAACTGTTAACAGCACATAGGACCAGTTCTACAGCCCTGATACTGATATAGTTGGCATAACTTTCAACCAAAAAAGATCTGAGAAGGTGAAGATGAATTTGAAGTTTTGGCTTTTATTTTTATTTATTTTATTTTTTTTTTGCGGTACACGGGCCTCTCACTGTTGTGGCCTCTCCTGTTGCAGAGCACAGGCTCCGGACACGCAGGCTCAGCAGCCATGGCTCACAGGCCCAGCCGCTCTGCGGCATGTGGGATCTTCCCGGACCGGGGCACGAACCCATTTCCCCTGCATCGGCAGGCGGACTCTCAACCACTGCGCCACCAGGGAAGCCCCAGTTTTGGCTTATTTAAATATTCTGATGATTTTATGCTTTACTGTGTTTTCTAAAGAAAACAAAACTGTGTTTATTAAAATTATATATTAATAAACTAATACAATATGTGATTTTTTTTTACTCATTTTGCATTTATTCCTCCTACAGAGAAGGGATCTGCCCCACATTAACTAGGCAAAGAATCAACTGCTCAAGTTAGAATGCATACTCTCACCACACACAAAAATAAACTCTAAATGGCTTAAAGACTTAAACATAAGATGTGACACCATAAAACTCCTAGAAGAGATCATAGGCAAAATATTCTCTGACATAAATTGTACCAATGTTTTCTTAGGTCAGTCTCCCAAAGCAATAGAAATAAAAACAAAAATAAACAAATGGGACCTAATCAAACTTACAAGCTTTTGCATAGCACAGGAACCCATAAACAAAACAAGAACACAAACTACAGAATGGGAGAAAATATTTGCAAATGACAGGGGCTTGATTTACAAACAGCTCATACAACTCAACAACAAAAAAACAAACAACCCAATCCAAAAATGGGCAGAAGACCTAAACAGACATTTCTCCAAAGAAATACGGATAGCCAATAGACACATGAAAAGATGCTCAACATCATTAATTTTTAGAGAAATGCAAATCTAAACTACAATGAAGTACCACCTCACACTGGTCAGAATGGCCATCATTAAAAAGTCTACAAATAACAAATGCTGGAGAGGGTGTGGAGAAAATGGAACCCTCCTACACTGTTGGTGGGAATATAAGTCGGTGCAGCTGCTATGGAAAATAGTATGGAAGTTCCTCAGAAAACTAAAAATAGAATTACCATATGATCCAGCAATCCTACTCCTGGGCATATATCCAGACAAAACTATAATTCAAAAAGATACATGCACCCCTGTGTTCATAGTAGCACTATTTACAATAGCCAAGACATGGAAACAACCTAAATGTCCATCAACAGATGAATGGATAAAGGTGTGGTACATATATACAATGGAATACTACTCAGCCATAAAAAAGAATGAAATAATGCCATTTGCAGCAACATGGATGCAACTAGAGGTTATCATATTAAGTGAAGTTAGTCAGAAAGAGAAAGACAAATATCATTTGATATCACTTATATGTGGAATCTAAATTATGACACAAGTGAACCTACCTATCTGTGAAACAGAAACAGACTCACGGACGTAGAGAACAGACTGGTGGCTGCCAAGGGAGAGGGAGTTGGGGGAAGGATGGAGTGAGAGGTTGGGGTTAGCAGATGTAAGCTATTATGTATAGAATGGATAAACAACAAGGTCCTATTGTATAGCCCAGAGAAGTATATTCAATATCCTATGATGAACCATAAAGGAGAGGAATATTTTAAAAAAGAATGTGTATATATATGTATAACTGAAGCACTTTGCTGTGCAGCAGAAATACATTATAAATCAACTATACTTCAATAAAAATTTTTTTTAAATCAACTGCTCAAGTTTTAGAGAAAATTGGATCCTTTGGCCTTTTGAAATTCTACTAATTAACTAACTTACTTATTTACCTAAAAATATCACCAATATCTACAGCAAACACTTGAACAGGGCACACAGAAGGTGCTGGTGATACCCAGACAGCTCTCCTTGGTCCCAGCCTTTGGGATGCTTCCGATCTAGTCAGGAAGACAGACAGATGCTTAGACAAAAAATAACAATATGTGGTAGCTTTTGGTAAGTGCCAAGGGCACCGGGCAGGCAGTGCCTTTAGGGAATCATGGCCAGTTTCTCTGCCCTCATCTATTACGAATGCCCAGTTTACCCCTCTTCTCTATGACAAGGGCACTGGAGGGGTTGGGAAAAGGGTCTTAATTTTCTTGAAACCAAACTACCTTTCTGAAGTAGCACAGTCTCTGTTGTTTCTAATGGACCGTGACTTTGAACAGTTCTTGCGACTTCTGGAGAGTGACCGGCTGTCTCTATCTGTTAGGCATGCTTGCCCTTACTCTGAAGTGCTTGTCCCTATTGGAAGGACAGACTGGCAAAGAGGTGCTGTCACAAAAGGCAATTTTGATCTTGAAAACAAGATTTAGACTTGCTCATTAGGGCCAATCTAACGTAGGGCATAAAATGCTTATTTAATTGCAGCTTATCCATGTTAGATTTAAACAAATGGTTAGTTAAATTTCTTGAGACATCTATTGTCAAGTGTGCTTTGTTAATCTTGTAGAGGAAGAAAGATATTGCCCCAGGTAATTTAATAGAACTTCCTTTTCATCTCTAATGTTAATGGCTTATAAAAGAGTATCACATTATGGTCTAAGTCACTATTTCTCACCTAACGAATCTCAGCTTGGTGGCTGTATTTTGTTATAAGCGTCATTATGATGTCCTCATTGACTCCATATTTGTTGTCAGTTATGTTTCTCTTTGACAGTAAGATACAGTAATTCTAAACACCTTCATAGTAATAGATCTCTTTTACTATTCTACTCAGGAAGTAAAACCTTGGCCTTCCTCTTAGATCCTATATCTGCTGCTTTAGAACCTAATCAATCCTAATTATAATATGGGATATGTTGACATCTTCACACATCATATATTTTTGTCTTAATTAACCTAAGAGAAAGAAATTAAAATATCTTATTTCGGGCTTCCCTGGTGGCGCAGTGGTTGAGAGTCCGCCTGCCGATGCAGGGGACACGGGTTCATGCCCCAGTCCGGGAAGATCCCACATGCCGCGGAGCGGCTGGGCCCGTGAGCCATGGCCACTGAGCCTGCACGTCCAGAGCCTGTGCTCTGCAACAGGAGAGGCCACAACAGTGAGAGGCCCGTGTACCGCAAAAAAAAAAAAAAAAAAAAAAAACTTATTTTTTTTTTTTGAATTTTATTTTATTTTTTTATACAGCAGGTTATTAGTCATCAATTTTATATACATCAGTGTATACATGTGAATCCCAATCGCCCAATTCATCACACCACCATCCCCACTCCTCCGCGGCTTTCCCCCCTTGGTGTCCATACGTTTGTTCTCTATATCTGTGTCTCAACTTCTGCCCTGCAAACCGGTTCATCTGTACCATTTTTCTAGGTTCCACATACATGCGTTAATATGCGGTATTTGTTCTTCTTTTTCTGACTTACTTCACTCTGTATGGCAGTCTGTAGATCCATCCACATCTCAACAAATGACTCAATTTCGTTCCTTTTTTGGCTGTGTAATATTCCATTGTATATATGTACCACATCTTCTTTATCCATTCGTCTGTAGATGGGCATTTAGGTTGCTTCTGACCTGGCTATTGTAAATAGTGCTGCCGTGAACACTGGGGTGCATGTGTCTTTTTGAATTATGGTTTTCTCTGGGTATATGCCCAGTAGTGGGATTGCTGGATCATACGGTAATTCTATTTTTAGTTTTTTAAGGAACCTTCATACTGTTCTCTATAGGGGCTGTATCAATTTACATTCCCACCAACAGTGCAAGAGGGTTCCCTTTTCTCCACACCCTCTCCAACATTTGTTGTTTGTAGATTTTCTGATGACGCCCATTCTAACCGGTGTGAGGTGACACCTCATTGTAGTTTTGATTTGCATTTCTCTAATAATTAGTGATGTTGAGCAGCTTTTCATGTGCTTCTGGCCATCTGTATGTCTTCTTGGAGAAATGTCTAGGTCTTCTGCCCATTTTTGGATTCGGATGTTTGTTTCTTTAATATTGAGCTGCATGAGCTGTGTATATATTTTGGAGATTAATCCGTTGTCCATTGATTCATTTGCAAATATTTTCTCCCATTCTAAGGGTTGTCTTTTTGTCTTGTTTATGGTTTCCTTTACTGTGCAAAAGCTTTGAAGTTTCATTAGGTCCCATTTGTTTATTTTTGTTTTTATTTCCATTACTCTAGGAGGTGGATTCAAAAAGATCTTGCTGTGATTTATGTCAAAGAGTGTTCTTCTTATGTTTTCCTCTAAGAGTTTTATAGTGTCCGATGTTACATTTAGGTCTCGAATTCATTTTGAGTTTATTTTTGTGTATGGTGTTAGGGAATGTTCCAATTTCATTCTTTTACATGTAACTATCCAGTTTTCCCAGCAGCACTTATTGAAGAGACTGTCTTTTCTCCATTGTATATCCTTGCCTCCTTTGTCATAGATTAGCTGACCATAGGTGCGTGCGTCTATCTCTGGGCTTTCTATCCTGTTCCATTGATCTATATTTCTCTTTTTGTGCCAGTACCATATTATCTTGATTACTGTAGCTTTGTAGCATAGTCTGAAGTCAGGGAGTCTGATTCCTCCAGCTCTGCATTTTTCCCTCAAGACTGCTTTGGCTATTCGAGGTCTTTTCTGTCTCCATACAAATTTTAAGATTTTTTGTTCTAGTTCTGTAAAAACGCCATTGGTAATTTGATAGGGATTGCATTGAATCTGTACATTGCTTTGGGTAGTGTAGTCATTTTCACTATATTGATTCTTCCAATCCAAGAACATGGTATATCTTTCCATCTGTTGGTATCATCTTTAATTTCTTTCATCAGTGTCTTACAGTTTTCTGCATACAGGTCTTTTGTCTCCCTAGGTAGGTTTATTCCTAGGTATTTTATTCTTTTTGTTGCAGTGGTAAATGGGAGTGTTTCCTAATTTCTCTTTCAGATTTTTCACCATTAGTGTATAGGAATGCAAGAGATTTCTGTGCATAAATTTTGTATCCTGCAACTTTACCAAATTCATTGATTAGCTCTAGTCGTTTTCTGGTGGCAGTTTTAGGATTCTCTATGTATAGTATCATGTCAACTGCAAACAGTGACAGTTTTACTTCTTCTTTTCCAATCTGTATTCCTTTTATTTCTTTTTCTTCTCCTATTGCTGTGGCTAGGACTTCCAAAACTATGTTGAATAATAGTGGTGAGAGTGGACATCCTTGTCTTGTTCCTGATCTTAGAGAAAATGCTTTCAGTGTTTCACCATTGAGAATGATGTTTGCTGTGGGTTTGTCGTATATGGCCTTTATTATGTTGATGTAGGTTGCCTCTATGCCCCCTTTCTGGAGAGTTTTTATCATAAATCGGTGTTGAATATTGTCAAAAGTTTTTTCTGCATCTATTGAGATGATCATATGGTATTTATTCTTCAATTTGTTAATATGGTGTATCACATTGATTGTTTTGCATATATTAAAGAATCCTTGCATCCCTGGGATAAATCCCACTTGATCGTGGGGTATGATCCTTTTAATTTGTTGTTGGATTCTGTTAGCTAGTATTTTGTTGAGAATTTTTGCATCTATATTCATCAGTGTTATTGGTCTGTAATTTTCTTTTTTTGTAGTATCTTTGTCTGGTTTTGGTATCAGGGTGATGGTGGCCTCATAAAATGAGTTAGGGAGTGTTCCTTCCTCTGCAGTTTTTTGGAAGAGTTTGAGAAAGATGGGTGTTAGCTCTTCTCTAAATATTTGACAGAATTTACCTGTGAAGCCATCTTGTCCTGGACTTTTGATTGTTGGAAGATTTTTAATCACAGTTTCCATTTCGTTACTTGTGATTGGTCTGTTCATATTTTCTATTTCTTCCTGGTTCAGTCTTGGAAGGTTATACCTTTTTAAGAATTTGTCCATTTCTTCCAGGTTGTCCATTTTATTGGCATAGAGTGTAGTCTCTTAGGATGCCTTGTATTTCTGCGGTGTCTGTTGTAACTTCTCCTTTTTCATTTCTAATTTTACTGATTAGAGTCATCTCCCTCTTTTTCTTGATGAGTCTGGCTAATGGTTTATCAATTTTGTTTATCTTCTCAAAGAACCACCTTTTAGTTTTATTGATCTTTGCTATTGTTTTGTTTCTATTTCATTTATTTCTTCTCTGATCTTTATGATTTCTTTCCTTCTGCTAACTTTGGGTTATTTTTGTTCTTCTTTCTCTAGTTCCTTTAGGTGTAAGGTTAGATTGTTTATTTGAGATTTTTCTTGTTTCTTGAGGTAGGCTTGTATAGCTATAAACTTCCCTCTTAGAACAGCTTTTGCTGCATCCCATAGGTTTTAGATCGTCGTGTTTTCATTGTTATTTGTTTCTAGGTATTTTTGATTTCCTCTTTGATTTCTTCAGTGATGTCTTGCTTATTTAGTAACGTATTGTTTAGCCTCCATGTGTTCGTGTTTTTTACATTTTTTCCCCTGTAATTCATTTCTAATCTCATAGCATTGTGGTCAGAAAAGATGCTTGATATGATTTCAATTTTCTTAAATTTACTGAGGCTTGATTTGTGACCCAAGATGTGATCTATCCTGGAGAATATTCTATGCGCACTTGAGAAGAAAATGTAATCTGCTGTTTCTGGATGGAATGTCCTATAAGTATCAGTTAAATCTATCCGGTCTATTGTGTCATTTAAAGCTTCTGTTTCCTTATTTATTTTCATTTTGGATGATCTGTCCATTGGTGTAAGTGAGGTGTTAAAGTCCCCCAGTATTATTGTGTTACTGTCAATTTCCTCTTTTATAGCTGTTAGCAGTTGCCTTATGTATTGAGCTGCTCCTATGTTGGGTGCATATATATTTATAATTGTTATATCTTCTTCTTGGATTGATCCCTTGATCATTATGTAGTGTCCTTCCTTGTGTCTTGTAACATTCCTTATTTTAAAGTCCATTTTATCTGATATGAGTATTGCTACTCCAGCTTTCTTTTGTTTTCCATTTGCATGGAATATCTTTTTCCATCCCCTCACTTTCAGTCTGTATGTGTCCCTAGGTCTGAAGTAGGTCTCTTGTAGACAGCAGATAGATGGGTCTTGTTTTTGTATCCATTCAGCAAGCCTGTGTTTTTTGGCTGGAGTATTTAGTCCATTCACGTTTAAGGTAATTATCGATATGTATGTTCCTATGACCGTTTTCTTAATTGTTTTGGGTTTATTTTTGTAGGTCCTTTTCTTCTCTTGTGTTTCCCACTTAGAGAAGCTCCTTTAGCATTTGTTGTAAAGCAGGTTTGGTGGTGCTGAATTCTCTTAGCTTTTGTTTGTCTGTAAAGCTTTTGATTTCTCCATCGAATCTGAATGAGACACTTGCCAGGTAGAGTAATCTTGGTTGTAGGTTCTTCCCTTTCATCACTTTAAGTATATTATGCCACTCCCTTCTGGCTTTTAGAGTTTCTGCTGAGAAATCAGCTGTTAACCTTATGGGAGTTCCCTTGTATATTATTTGTCATTTTTCCCTTGCTGCTTTCAATAATTTTTCTTTGTCTTTAATTTTTGCTAATTTGATTACTATGTGTCTTGGCATGTTTCTCCTTGGGTTTATCCTGTATACGACTCGCTGTGCTTCCTGGACTTGGGTGGCTATTTCCTTTCCCATGTTAGGGAAGTTTTCCACTATAACCTCTTCAAATATTTTCTCTGGTCCTTTCTCTCTGTCTTCTCCTTCTGGGGCCCCTATAATGCGAATGTTGTTGCGTTTAATGTTGTCCCAGAGGTCTCTTAGGCTGTCTTCATTTCTTTGCATTCTCTTTTCTTTATTCTGTTCCACAGCAGTGAATTCCACCATTCTGTCTTCCAGGTCAATTATCCGTTCTTCTGCGTCAGTTATTCTGCTATTGATTCCTTCTAGTCTAGTTTTCATTTCAGTTATTGTATTGTTCATCTCTGTTTGTTTGTTCTTTAATCCTTCTAGGTCTTTGTTAAACATTTCTTGCATATTCTCGATCTTTGCCTCCATTCTTTTTCCGAGGTCCTGGATCATCTTCTCCATCATTATTGTGAATTCTTTTTCTGGAAGGTTGCCTATCTCCACTTCATTTAGTTGTTTTTCTGGGGTTTTATCTTGTTCCTTCATCTGGTATGTAGCCCTCTGCCTTTTCATCTTGTCTATCTTTCTGTGAATGTGGTTTTTGTTCCACAGGCTTCAGGATTGTAGTTCTTCTTGCTTCTTCTGTCTGCCCTCTGGTGGATCAAAATGTCTTATTTCTGAGTGAGTAAGAACTAACTTTTTCACCCAAAGTCACTAATACTGACAAAGACCATTGAGGTCAATTATTTTATTATTATTATTATTATCATTATTATTTTTTGCGGTACACGGGCCTCTCACTGCTGTGGCCTCTCCTGCTGTGGAGCCCAGGCTCCGGATGCGCAGGCCCAGCGGCCACTGCCCATGGGCGCAGCCGCTCCGCGCCACGTGGGATCCTCCCGGACCGGGGCACGAACCCGCGTCCCCTGCATCAGCAGGCGGACCCCCAACCACTATGCCACCAGGGAAGCCCTATTATTATTCTTGTATTTAAAACAAAGTAAGGTTTAATGATAAGGTTAACTCATTTACTTTAAGGGAGGATACACACTAGATTGAATCTGATGTAAATGATTAGATTCACCAATCCCTCACACTGCCTCCAAGTAAAAAAAGTTAAATGTTCTCAAAAAGATGTTGGGTACTACTTATTTAAAAGAAATCTTTAATATTACCCTAAGACCATAATCATTAAGCCTTATGGTAATGGAAGAAGTGGTGGTATGCATTTATATAAGTATTAATACAAAGTTCATACATCAGAGAATTTATAAGGTCAGGTTTTTTAAATATTGGGTTGGCCAAAAAGTTCGTTCAGTTTTAAGTAAAAATAAAAGACATTTTTCATTTTCACTAAGAACTTTATTGAACAATGTATTCATTAACCAAACGAAATTTTTGGCCAACCCAATATTACTTTCAAGGATGCCCAACATCTTTTTGCATTTACAAAAGTGCTTACATAAATAAAACATTCCAAACTTGTTTTAAATTGTAATCAAATTTGTTTAAAATTAATTATTGTAGAGATTTATTAATAACTATATTTGGCAAAGTTAGAGGGGGAACCTCAAAAGATGAAAAAGCAGCTTTGAAAAGATTCCCATATAATTATGGTAAATGCATGCAGAGCTTTTGAAATGAGAACTTTGTTCTTTTAAATAAAATGACAAGTTAATTGTTTGTTCTTAATAATATATCATGGGGAACCACTATATCTGTGAAGTTTAGTAAGCAAGAATTGAAGAGATGAATATAAAATATCTATTTGGACAGCACCGATTCGCAAAGCCAGTCCATGAACTATTGCAGGAGAGCACAAGAAACACAAGGAGGGTAACCCATGATATTCGTAAATTTATTACTCACATACACATTAGAAATCAATGCTGTGCTTGGTAAAGCTTATGCATAGCTCTTTAAGAGGTGTTTTTTTTTTTTGGTTAAACAAATATTGTATTTTAAAATCACAATACAGGAAGAAAAAAGTCAATACAGATTCTGAAAATGAGCTGGACAGCGACTAGAAGGTGGCATGAATGAAAAAGTCAATGGTGGCTGGTGAGATTGTGGAAGATTATTTTTCATATTTAGAGTTTTCTAATGTGCTATATTGTGGTATGTGATTAAGAAGCCAGACCTTCAGGCAGCGGCTTTTAAAGTATGCAGGTATATACAAATCCTATGGGACTGCAAGTGTATGCCTCGCTGGCCACCATCTCGAGGTGTCCCCTGGGGAAGCAGTCCCGCAAATTGGGACTCCAGAGGAGTGTACAAACTCCTGTCTGTGAGCTATAGCAAGGCAGAGGGAGAGCGCAAAGATGCCTTACACTAGCCTACCTTCCCTGAGAGCACATCCACGTCCATAGAGCCCTATAGGTGGGCCTGCACCTCCAACCGGAGGTCCAGGACCAGCAAAGAGGCTGCACTCGCAGAGAGCCTGGGGAGGGTGCCTCAGACGGCTGTCTGTGCACTGCCCCAGGTGGCAGACTAAGAACCATCTTGCAGATTACCATACTCCCAGGGGACCTAAGGACGCAAGCCCCATTGGCCAGCAGAGCCAGGCAATCAAGGAGTGGCTCCTGGGCGGCAGCCAGACACACATAAAAGCTCCGCTCAGGGGACCCTAGCCCCTGGAGGCTGCGGACGGAGAGCCAAGATGGCAGCCACCCGCCCCCCCGTCCCGCCCCCAGAGCGCCAGCAAATGCCTGTCTGATCAGATGCCTGAGCCCAGGCCAACTCCAAGACCAGCACATGGGCCTCTCCCCCTACAAGTCCTGGCACCCTGCATCCACGCTTTGCCCTGAGCTTTGGGGCTGGTGCATCCCAGTGCGAACCCTTTAAGAGCCCCGTTCCGTAGAGCCTTGTGGTGCTTGTGGACAGAGCCCCCGTTAATTTTCAAAGCTAGATGTTTTGGAGGCCCGTCTCTCAGGTGCAGATCTTAAAAGTGGGAGGTGCCCAATGTGGGGTTTAAAGCTTTTGCTCCTCAGTGAGAAGCTGCGGGTTCTCAGGGGTCAAGGGGTCAAAGAGGAGGAGGAAAAGGAGGAGGAAGTGGGGTTTCTGGCGAGACTGTATCCCAGCCTCTCCTACCGGGGGCTTCCATGTAGACCTTCTCTCGTTCGCTGGATGCTAGGAGTGCCTCAGCCAGTTTTTAGGTTTTTTTCCAGAGGAAACTGTTCCATGTGTAGTTGTAAACTTGGTGTGTCTGTGGCAGGAGGTGAGTTCAGTGTCCTTTTAGGTCCCCATCTTGAATGGGAAGCTTGTAAATGTCTTTTATTTTTCTTAACAGTCCTGATTGACTTTTTTTTTTTTTGGAGTATAGTTGATTTACAATGTTGTATTAGTTTCAGGTGTACAGCAAAGCGAATCAGTTATGTATACACATATGTCCATTCTTTTTCCACATAGGTTATTACAGAATATTGAGTAGAGTTCCCTGTGCCATACAGTAGGTCCTTGTTGATTATTTATTCTATAAATATATAAAAAGCTCATTCAGCTCAACATCAAAAAAACAAACAACCCAATCAAAAAATGGACAGAAGATCTAAATAGACGTTTCTCCAAAGAAGACATACACATGGCCAAAAAGCACATGAAAAGATGCTCAGCATCACTAATTACCAGAGAAGTGAAAATCAAAACTACAGTGAGGTATCACCTCACACTGGTCAGAATGGCCATCATTAAGAAGTCTACATATAATAAATGCTGGAGTGAGTGTGGAGAAAAGGGAACCCTCCTACACTGTTGGTGGGAATGTAAATTGGCACAACCACTGTAGAGAACAGTCTGGAGGTTTCTTAAAAAACTAAAAATAGAGCTACCATATGACCCAGCAATCCCACTTCTGGGCATATATCTAGAGAAAACCGTAATTCGAAAGAAGAATGCACCCCAATGTTCATTGCAGCACTATGTGCAATAGCCAAGACATGGAAGCAACATAAATGTCCATTGACAAAGGAATGGAGAAAGAAGATGCGGTACATATATACAATGGAATACTACTCAACCATAAAAAAGAATGAAATAATGCCACTTGCAGTAACATGGATGGACCTAGTGATTATAATATTAAGTGAAGGAAATCAGACAGAGAAAGACAAATATCATACAGTATCGCTTATATGTGGAATCTAAAAACTGGCACAAATGAACTTATTTACAAAACAGAAACAGACTCACAGACATAGAAAAGAAACTATGGTTACCAAAGGGGAAATGTTGGGAGGGGGAGGGATAAATTAGGAGTTTGGGATTAACATATACACCCTACTATATATAATTATTTTATTTAATTTATACTATGGTAGAGGAACTGGTTAATAAAGTGAATGTGTGTTGAGTGTGGTTATATATGTATATTTAAAAGCCTGTTATATTAGGCTAATGTAAACCCTGTACAGTGGGGAGGAAAGATTTAAATTAATGCGTGTCTGAGACTACCAAACTTTCAGGGTACAAAGTACCTTTTGATTTTAATTGCTAATGGTTGCAGTGACATTTTTAAAAGCTGGAAATGACAGGGAGATGAATAACAGGGTACAGGGGATAATAGACTTTTATGATCTAAATTTTGGGTGTCTGTGAACCTCACTTTTTAGTCAAAAAGCAGAAGTTAGTCAGATTTGTATCTGAGGAAATTTTGCAAATGCAAATGAAAAGCAAAAAAAGCAATGAGAGAAATAAAAGCATAACTAAACACAGTAACTACGATTAAGGCAGAAAGTGTCTGCACTGCTTTACTGGACACTGAGGAAATACATAGTGTGGTGTGTGAGATGCCCTCGCCCCCAGCCTCATTCAGCAAAGACAAGGAACAATGTACCCACTGATCACCGAATGGGACTCAGGAAGAGGACAGGTTAGAGGATGTAAGGGAAGACCAGGAAGGACTGAGACAAAGATATGGACATCCATCCCTTCATGACCTTACAGAGAAGTGGTTCCCAGAGCTGATTAATCATCAGAATTACCTTCCGAGGTTACAAAATAATGTAAAATTATGGATTCCCGAACCTAAACCCAGATATACTAACTAGAGAGACCTGGAAGGGTCCTGGGAATCTGTCTTCTAAGGGTCTTCACGGGCAATTCAGATGATGAGGCAAACTGGTAAACACTGCTTTAGAGAAGTGTAGCCAACTTTGGAGAGGAGGAATTGTTGATTAAATAAAAACACATCTATGTGGTATCTATGTAATTAGTTGTGTGGACATACACACAAGACCTCCATTCTACAAGTTGCTGCAGGAGCTATTAAATCCATCAAGTTTAGCCAATAATGCAAAATGCTAATTGTCAAAAAATGTACTATTATGTTCTGCAGTCCAACTCACCCACTTGTATAAATGAGCACCCAGAGGAAAATAAAACCCATGATGGCATCATGAATTAGACAATTGTAACTAGTATTTAACTATTTATCAAATATGATTTGGTATCCAATATTATTTTTTAATTCAACTCTTTCAATTTAAGGGATGATATATCACATTTTAAAAATAGAAGGTAACCTTGACTATGACAGTCACATGGTACAGAAGAAAGAACAGAGAGTTTTAGAATGGGGAAGGCTGGATTCAAACCTTAGTCCTGCTAATTATTAGTGACATGAACTTAGGCAACTCGGCTTTTCTCTCTCTTAGCCTCAGTTTTCTTATTTATAAAATGGGGCTTAAAAGAGCAATCTGATAGCATCTTTTTGAGAATTAAATGGGGTGACACATAAAAAGTCTCCCCCAATGAGACAAATAAATGTTAGCTCTTTCCTTTCTCTTTCTTCTTTCCCATTCTTCCCTGCCCAAGCCCACTTTACTCAACATTGACATTAGGGTCTGATACAAAAAGAATAAAAACAAAAAACAGAATTTCAACTACGCTTGATATACAATGGAAACTGGCACACTTTTTTTGTGAAGGGACTGATAGTAAGTCTTTCAGGCTTTGCAGTCATGTGGGTCTGGTACAACCCCCTCACCTCTGCCACTGTAGTGAGAAAGCAGCCATAGACAGTCAGTAAAGGAATGAGCATGGCTGTGTTTCAATAAAACTTTACTTGCACAAAGAGGCAGCAAACTGGATCTGGCCTACCTGAAATGCAGGAAGACTTTTCAGAAATCCATGAGTTGATGCAGGACATGATGCAATGTCAGAAAAAAAAGGGGCGGGGGATCAAAATCCCTCTTTCTTTTTCAAAGTTAGAAAAAAAAATGGGATCAAAATCCCTCTGTTCCATCAACTAGCTGGATGACTTTGCAAAAGTCACTTCACCTTTCTGAACCGAATTTTCTCGTCTATAAAGATGAAGGAGCAGGGATACGGAATCTCCAAGGAAGTTGCCATCTCTTAAGGTCTATGATTCTTCGGGAGATCAGTCTCCTTTAGATAATCACCAATAAAGTGCCACCCAAGTTTCAGTATTTGATTTGTTTGTTCTTTCATGGTTGATCAATGAATCATAAAGAACAACAGATGCTCTTGGGTCCTAAGTATGATTCATTTGATGAAAGCGGGAAAAGATAACATTTGGTAAAAATAAATGTTTTCTCCACAGACACAAAGAAGCAATCGGAATAGTTATTATATTCTAAATGTCATATGTAATTTCTTATGGTTGAAAGTCAGGCTGCAATGTCAGTTGCCTGAAGACCTGAAAATTGAAAGTCTTTCTTTTTCAAAGCACACAGTGCACTCACTCTAAATGTGATATATTAATTAGAGAGTGAAAGAAAATTGATCAAAATTCTTTTTCCAAAAGGAAACCATTGTAGTGATTGTACACAAAGAATGAGTGCTATGTCTTGCAAGTCGAAATGCTAATACATACCAGAAAATAAATAATTCGTTGTTTTAAAATATGATACAATGAAAGAAAAAGGTTGAATTAGAAATTATAGGAGCTGACTCCTAATTCTGGCTCTGCTATTAACTAGCTCAGCCAAGGCACTTCTGTCTCTTGAGTCAATTCAGTCCTTAGAAATCATAATTGGTATGATTTATTGAGCCCTTACTAGATACTAGATATTGTTTCTGGTGTATTAGTTCCATTAATCCTCACCAAAATTTCATGAGGGGAGTTCTGACGCTGTTGTTGTCTTGTAGGTGAAGAAACCAAGGCACAGAGAGGCTAAGTAACTTGTCTGCACTGTGTCCTGGAAACAGTATTTGAACATAGTTACCTTCTACCATGCTGCCTCCTACAGCACGGTTTTGACCTATCGTTTCCCAGCTCAGAGATTTGCATCATAGGTCCTGGGGAGTTAACATTCTTCCCATCGGTCATTCACACTCCCCTCCAATCTGACCCCGCTTCTGCCCCAACCCTCCCTTTAGTCAAAAAGCTCTTCCCACCTGGCTTGGGGAGAGTCGCCTGCATTCCCCCTTCACACCTTTGCTCTCTTGGACCTCCTCATTGCACGCTCCAATCTTCTCTCCCCATTCACTTCCTCCCATTCTTCAAGTCCCGCCTCCTCAGGAAGTGAGTACTGTGGAAAGAGCATGGATGGGAGTTAAGGGAATGGGGCCTTGTCCTGGCTTTGTCACAGACTCTGTGTGGGAACTGGGAAATGTCATTTAATCTCTCTGGGCCTCAATTTCGTGATCGATTGAGTGTTGTACTCCATTTGAAATTTGCAAACGTATCAACTACTATTCTTTTAAGCAGTAAAGCCCCCTTCCTCTAAGTCACCTTTTTTTAAACCTATATATTTTTATTTTGTATTTTTTATTATGGTAAAATATATGTAACATAAAATTTGCCATTTTAACAATTTTTAAATGTACAGTTCAAAGCCTACAATGTATTTTTTAAATAGAAGTATAGTTGATTTTCCATGTTGTGTTAGTTTCAGGTGTACAGCAAAGTGATCCAGCTTTTGTTTTCAGATTATATTTCATTATAGGTTATTACAAGATATTAAATATAATTCCCTGTGCTATGCAGTAAATCCTTGTTGTTTATCTATTTTATGTCTAGTAGTT
This sequence comes from Grampus griseus, assembly GCF_964374135.1. Taxonomy (NCBI): domain Eukaryota; kingdom Metazoa; phylum Chordata; class Mammalia; order Artiodactyla; family Delphinidae; genus Grampus; species Grampus griseus. Next base: position 32,570,679 of record NC_139011.1, on the reverse strand, counting down.
TGTATCTCTAATTCCTTCTTTATATCACCAGTTCTTAACCCAACAAAGACAGAGGTGCCGTGCTTGAAACAGAGGCTGATGACCTGACAGGGTGTGGGGAAGGGAAGGATTGGGAGTTTGGGACTAGCAGAGGCAACTATTATATACAGAATGGATAAACAACAAGGTCCTCCTGTGTAGCTCAGGGAACTATATTCGACATCCTGTGATAAACCATAGTGGAAAAGAATATGAAAAAGGATGTATATATATGTATAACTGAATCATTTGCTATACAGTAGAAATTAACACAACATTGTAAATCACCTATTCTTCAATAAAATAAATTTTTAAAAAATAAAAGGAAACTTTATAACACCACTGTAAATGGAAAAACAGTATCACCTTCCATAAATAGAAAGTAACTTATATAAACATCATATATACATTATTTATTATATACCCATATTTACATATATACATTAATATACACAATATATACATCTTAAATATACATATATAAACTATACATACCACACACACAGACATACACATTGAAAACAAAACAACATTATTACATTAACTCTAGCAAGATACTTGCCTGCTAAAGCCTGCAGCCTACTCTCTCTGTGTTAGCAGCTTGTAGAGCTCACGCCCCACTGAGGGGTGAGGGCCTGGGGTATTTAGACACCAAGTCCTACCAGTCCCTGATTGTGGGCCGCTGCTGCTTCTCGGTGGTATTTATTCCCTGGCACATCTGGCTTTCCTCAGTTATGAAAAAAGCCCCCAGGCAAAGAGATTTCAGAGTCTGGCCACTGGACAGTGGGAACACACAGAAGTGGTGAGGCCTGGGGGGGGGCCGGGGGGGAGGGGCAGGGCCTCCACACCACCTGTAACAGCTCCATCTCCCCCCTCAGTAAAGTGAGAAGGTTGCCCTCCATGATGGCTGAGCTCTCTGCTGACGTCCAAGGCCTGCCATTGTCATGATGTGGTTCTCGTCCATAATGCATTGACAATCCTTTGCTTTCATTCCTGATTCCTTTTCTCCAATAAAATGTCTGTTCCTGGTGCAGGGATATTTATACAACTAGATAATAGTTTTGCTGAAAAAATCAGCATAATTCTCCAGGTGATCTACTGAAAAACTGTCATCACTGTACTTTAGAGTCCAAAAAAGTCATGGATCATTAATTCATCTTTAATAAATGAATGATTTCTCTTTGAATATCTGCACCATTCAGCCATGAAATCCTAGATAAGTTCCAGAAAGCTGTGGCCCAGAACACCTTGATACCACTCAGAAGACTATTTTTAAGAATGCCCTATGTGCAGGAGTCTTAACAGGGTTTTTTTTTTCCTTCTCAAATGTTCTCTAGCTCGTGTAGATGACATTTATGCAACTCAGAGAAAGGCGTCTCAACAGGATTAGTCAGCAGCCAGTCCTTTGATGCAGCTTCTGTGATCTAGTTAAAAATAGGAAAAGAGGATGTTTTGCATAAGTCATCACCATTGCGCAGTATGGGAGAACTGACCACATTTTTGGTTTCCACATCCTGTTGCTTTATCTAAAAATAGATGAACTGTCTGTCCCTGACTTTTTGGACAAGACCTTAGCTTCTGTGACCTAGGCTCTCTAGTCCTTCTAGCCCCTGGGTTTCTTTGCCAGGTTGTTTTCACCCCTGCCATTAACAGTCCCAACTCTGGCTTCGGCCTCGGGCTCAGGGCCTCTGCCTTTCCTCCCCTCCCAGGGCTGGCAGACTCCAGGGCCCGCAGGGGCCAGGTAGAGAATATAAGTTAGCGAAGCCGGCCAGGTAGATGGGCACACCAGCCTGTGCCTGCCTGCCTCATCTAAACAGAGGGCAGCTCTTCCTCCTTTCTCCTAGATCCACTGGCTTTTCCCAGAATAGCTAGACAGCCAGAGTTTTAGAGGAGCTCGCTTACTCTTTTTTTTTTTAAGGCCTTTTATTATTTTTTAATTAATTAATTTAAGTTTTTATTAATTTTTATTGGAGTATAGTTGCTTTACAATGTTGTGTTTGTTTCTGCTACACAGCAAAGTGAATCAGCTCTAGGTATACATATATCCCCTCTTTTGTAGATTTCCTTCCCATTTAGGTCACCACAGAGCATTGAGTAGAGTTCCGTGTGCTGTACAGTAGGTTCTCATTAGTTATCTATTTTATACATAGTATTGTATATATATCAATCCCAATCTCCCAGTTCATCCCACCCTCCCTTCCCCCCTTGGTATCCATACGTTTGTTCTCTCCATCTGTGTCTCTGTTTCTGCTTTGCCACTAAGTTCATCTGTACCATTTTCTAGATTCCACATATATTGCTTACTTTTTAACTGTTAGTAATCGATTAAAAAAATGTTTTTTGGCTGCGCCGGGTAGCTTGTGGGATCTTAGTTCCCAGGCCACAGCAGTGAAAGCACCAAATCCTAACCACTGGACCACCAGGGAATTCCCAGTAATCAATTCAAAAATTAATTTAAAAAAATAGAGTCGAGGTCAATCCATGAGCTGGTGGTTTGCGGCCTCTGCTCATACATTCTTTTTTGGGAACCGTGTTTGTTACCAGCTATAAAGCGGGGTTCTACAAAATCTGCATGCTTCCGCCTAAAGCTTCCCACTTTCTTCCAGTCTTCTAATTTGGAAAGAATACAGGACGGTGATAGGAGTCCTGGATTCTGACTTGGGCTCTGTCTGTCGCTGGCCGTAGGATTTTGGTTGAGTAGTTTCCCCTCTGTGGGCCTCAGGGTGACCCCTGGAGTCAATGACTTTGAGAGCCCTACGAGCTCTATTAGCTCATGAGGCTGCTAGATCCCCAACCTCATCACCCTCTTTCTTGCCCTTCTTAGTCTCAAACATCAATTCCCCATCACAATCAGTGACCCAAATATTTTCCAGATTTTCTCAGCTTAGGAGTCAGTTTCATTTGTAACTCTGCTTCTATCCAGCACCCAACCAATTCCCTTGCTGCACATCTCTTGAATCTCCTTTTTTTTTCCAGTGTTAACTGCCACTATCATTTCCTTACCAAACCATTGCATTTGCTCCCATCCCTACTCCAGCTTCTCCATCAAGCCTCAGCTCTAGAACTCTTTCTCCCAAAACAACAAACAAAAAAATAATCTAAAAAGCAATTTGTGCGGAGCTTTTCCTCGGATGAGAATTTACAATGGTCATTTGTAATCCCCATTACTTATCACATCCAACCCCCAAGTTGCCTGCTGCCCTTGCAGATTAAGGAGTCAACTCAAGCAGTCATGTTTAATTCACTAGCTGGGCATGGAGGGAGGGTGCAAAGCTGTGCATCATGGTCAGGGGTGTGTCTCTCAAGCAGCCTCTTATCAGGATGTTAGGCATTCATACTCCAGGAGGAGCTGTAAATATTTAGGCAGTAGCTCAAATATGATAGTCTAATATATTACGGCTAACAATGATACCAATGTCAGGGGAGGAAAAAATGTCTCTGTTTTTTTCTCATATCCAAGAAACAAACTGGGCAAATTCCCATTTATCCTTGGGGATTTGAACGTTGGAGGCAGGACAAAATTCCCAAGTTTCAAACTTCTTTTTTTTTTTTTTTTTTTTTTTGCGGTACGCGGACCTGTCACTGTTGTGGCCGCTCCTGTTGCGGAGCACAGGCTCCGGACGCGCAGGCTCAGCGGCCATGGCTCACGGGCCTAGCCGCTCCGCGGCATGTGGGATCCTCCCGAACCGGGGCACGAACCCGTGTCCCCTGCATCAGCAGGCGGACTCTCAACCACTGCGCCACCAGGGAAGCCCCTCAAACTCCTTACCTTTATTTAGTTTTCCAGTGGTGAATGTATTGGTTTCCTAGGGTGCTGTAACAAATGACAAATTGGAGGCCTTAAAACAACAGAAATGTATGCGCTCATAGTTCTGGAGCCTGGAAGCTGAATTCAAGGCATTGGCAGGGCCATGCTTCCTCCAAAGTTTCTAGGAGAGAATCTTCCCTTGTCTCTTCTGCCTTCTGGTGGTTATTGAAAATTCTTCACATCCTTTGGCTTATGGCAACACAAGTCCAATTTCTGCCTCTGTCTTCACGTGACCTTCATCCTTCTGTGTCCAATATTCTCTCTTCTTTTAAGAACAGCAGTCGTATTCGGACCAAACCTAATCCAGTATAACCTCATCTTAATTTGACTACATTTGCAAAGACCGTGTCTCCAAATAAGGTCATATTCACGGATAATGGGTATTAGGACCTGAAGGTATTTTTGTGGGGGACACAATTCAACCCAGTACAGTAAACAACCAGCAAAGACTTTCCCCTACAAGAATCACCCCTTGGGGCTTCCCTGGTGGTGCAGTGGTTGAGAGTCCGCCTGCTGATGCAGGGGACACGGGTTCGTGCCCCGGTCCGGGAGGATCCCACATGCCACGGAGTGGCTGGGCCTGTGAGCCATGGCCGCTGAGCCTGCATGTCCGGAGCCTGTGCTCCACAACGGGAGAGACCACAACAGTGAGAGGCCCGCGTACCGCAAAAAAAAAAAAAAAAAAATCACCCTTGTACAGTATGTCTGGTATGCGTAACCAACTCTTCAGAAAATATCTTCTACTGGGTTATAGCATAGCTGCACGGTTAGGATGAACTTTACACATCCTCTGATGCATTCTAACTCTAAATGCAGGTGTGAAAAGGGCAGGAGAAATCAGAATTAATTTTTTTTCCTTTTTTTTAAATTGAAGTATAGTAGATTTACAATGTTGTGTTAGTTTCTGGTACACAGCAAGTGATTCAGTTATATATATATTCTTTTTCAGATTCTCTTCTCATATTGGCTATTACAAAATATTGAGTGTAGTTCCTTGTGCTATATAGTAGGTCCTTCAGAACTGAATTTTTTTTTTCCCCTGCACAGCCAGAGGAAAGTTGTTCTATGGAACTTGGAAGTATATCTTAGCCACAATAAATAAATGTTCTGCTACATAGAGGCTCACTGAGCATTGAGGCAAAGACCTAACTGAAGGATCCCAGCAATACACTGAGCTGAGCCATGAGGGACCTTATAAGTGAGAGACACCAAATGTAGGAATCCATTTGGTGCTTTATGGGAAGGTAAGGAATGGTGAAAGGCCCCAACTGAGGAACAGAATGAGCTGCTGGACCAAGGACAAGCCTATCCACACTGGCTACAAGTGGCAGGTGTGTGGCAGACAGTTCTTCCAGCAGATGTGAAAATCTGCCTTGAAAAGAAAAGACGAGGTGATCCTGAACCGGCATTAGTGGGTCCCATCTGAGTGTTTCTTAAAATAGCTGACAGCTGAGAAAGAGACTAAGGTCAAGACACACTCTGTAAGTTGACCAAGATGGATTCTAAGAACAGATTAGCTAGATCTTTCTTCATTAAAGTGACGAAAACCATGTCGGGAGCCTTAAAACACAAATGGACTGGTCTAATAAAAGTGACACAATAAAATGAAATGAAGTGTGCCCTGCGACTCTTGTGCCTACATTTTCTTGGGATGGTGTTCAGATAGATCTTCAGTACCAAGGGAGAGATTGCTGGTGGTCTGACCATGGCAGTGACCACCAGGGGGCAGAGTCCGCAGATGTAGGTGTAAGTTTGAGAGCCATACATTACTTCAGGAGCCAGATGCTTCTTCTGGAGACTCTGTCCAGGGCTTTAAAATATGCATGGAGAAAAAAGTTTTGAAAAGAGTCAGTGAAAATGGCTGACAAGGGAACTTGTTTCTTGGCAAGGAAGTTGTGGAGAAAATTGATATTTCTAGTTGGAAAATAAATCATGCCATAATGTGTTTAAATGCAATTTTTAAAGTTAATTTTCTGAGAAGACAATGTTCCCTTAATGTAAGACATTCTATATCAGACAGGATATAAACACGGCTGGGAACTGACAGGGTTAGAAATCTGAATAAGATACGGCAATGCCTCGTAATGAGAGGCAGGGTGAGTGTGGCATAATGAAGAAGCAAGTTGCCATGGAAACAAGCCGCTAAGTGGAATGTGGCCGTATCGAGCACACCTACCACGTAAAGAGCAGGGAAGGAGACACACTGGGTAGCCAAGAGTTCTCAGGAGGGACCGTGAGGGTGGTTCCACATGAACTATCTGGCCCTAGAAAGAAAGCCAAAGGCTGTCAAAAGCCACCAGAGGGAGGAATAAAATTCAAAGCTTATTGGGTATTTTGAACTTGGCCTTATTCTTTTGTCATTCATTTTTTGGTTCATTCCAACGAACATTGATCAAGTGCTTTCTGAACACCAGGCACTGTGCTAGGTAGTGAGGCTACGGAGAGCAATGAGACATAGTTCCAGGTCACAAGCAGCCTGCTGTCCTTGACTGCTCTCTGGATGGGCAAGACCTAAACACTGGCCTCATGTCCCGCTCTTGGGAATCAAGCTTCTCTCTGCCCTGTAGCTCTGGTCCGAATCTAGGGTGTCTGCCAAGTCTCCTTCCTGACGAGGTAGCATCCTTGCCACCCTGCCTAGGATTCCAGCTCCTCCTGAACTGACCTTCTTGGCTTCCAACCCAACCCCACGGCAGGTCCTTACACCTCCTGGCAGCCTTCTCTGCCCAGATATCCGTGCGCTCGTTCTGAACTCCTCCCACTGCCTCCTGCTGAGCTGTTTCAGAACTCGCCTGGAGTGTCCAACTCCTTTCAACATCTTGGTCCTCCCAGCTCAGTGCATCTTCTCCATGGGTTCTTGAATGCAGTCCTAGCCTTCACTTGGCATGCCTGTTCTTGGCTCTAGCTTTTACATGTGACACTCAATAGGGATGGTACAGTGACTCACAGTAAATGCTCACATTATAAGCTCTTCCCCAACCCCATTCCTCTATATATCAGTGAACAAAACCTCCAGCTTCCTCCAGTGGGACCCAGCACACCTCCTCCTTCTCTGTGGCCCCTGTTAAACTTCTTGTTCAGTTCTCAGTTATTTAATCCTTTTCTTGTCACCCTCCCCTTAAAAGCGTCCTTCTGTAATTACAGTGATCTCACCAGGCTATTTTAAAATCTCCCATGGCCTTTAGAATCTCTCTCATTCTGAATCTTCTTTTTACTACAAACCAGCTTTCCAGAGTAACTGACTTTTTGAGCCTGGCATTGATATTATCATCATATTATACTCATAACACTCATAATGTTTTATTGTCCACAAACTTCATTCAGTTCAAAGCAGTAAAGTCAGCAGGGCAGGTATTATCATTTCCATTTCATGGATCAAGAAATTGAGGTTCAGGGGTTTCCCTGGTGGCACAGTGGTTGAGAATCTGCCTGATAATGCAGAGGACACGGGTTCGAGCCCTGGTCTGGGAGGATCCCACATGCCGGGAGCAACTGGGCCCGTGAGCCACAACTACTGAGCCTGTGCGTCTGGAGCCTGTGCTCCACAACAAGAGAGGCTGCGATAGTGAGAGGCCTGTGCACCGTGATGAAGAGTGGCCTCCGCTTGCCACAACTAGAGAAAGCCCTCGCACAGAAACGAAAACCCAACACAGCAAAAATAAATAAATTAATTAATAAACTCCTACCCCCAAAATAAAAAAAGAAATTGAGGTTCAGAGAGGTTAAGTGACTTTCCCCAAGCCACACGTTGAGAAGTGATGAAAACCACCTTCTCATTCCAAATCCCAGGCTCCTTGCCCATGTCATGTGTCCTCTGGTGCATGAAGCATAACTTTTGGGGCTCTGAGTCTTTGCCCACACCCCTCCCATCTTATTCTAAGAATCTTTCCTTCTTAGTGTTATACCATTGTCCTCCAAAGAATTTCAGTAAAGAGAAATACCAACTCACGCCTTCAATTTCCCCTCTTTCATTAGCTCCATGGCATAAAGGTAGATTCTAGGATCCTACAACTAAGATTCAGAAACCTTCATTTTTTTCCTTCTTTGCCTACAGGAAGGAGGAGCGGGGGGGGGGGGGGGGGGAGGGGGAGGAGGAGAAGGAAAAAACAACACAAAAACCACAACAAGAAAATCCTTTTTTCAGGAACTCCCTTGAAATCCCACCACTGCCGGCATAGTTCCACTCCTAAGAATATTAGTAATTTTTTGACTCCTCTCCCCGTAACATTTTTATTATGAGCTCCCTGAGGGCTGTGTCTACATCTTCTTAATGTAAACCTCTCTCCCTCTCAGCAGACCTAGAGCCAGTAAATATTGATTGGAGGGGCCGTGCCATGTTCTTTTAGAAAAGAGAAAGCAAGTCTTGTTACTAGAATTCCCCAGACAAGAGAAGTCTTTAGAGCGAGTTGCATCTAAGGTGTAAAGCAACTCTGAGTATTGTAAACCACTTACGAAAAGAATGCAGGCCTTGGGAGGAGGGGGAGTGGGAATAAATAATTCCCAAATGTCTGCCTGCAGAGGGGTGAAAGCTCAGCCTCTGTGCACCGGTGCCTAAGCGCATCCTGGAGACAGAGTTTTGGGTGAAGTAGAAAAGAACAGTTTTACTGCTTTGCCAGGCAAAAGGGGATATCGCAGGCTCAGGCCTCAAAAACCATGTGTCCCAAACTGGGAGGATTTGGTGAGGAGTTTTTATAGCAATGATTCAGGGGCAGAGCTGCTGCTAAGGATCAGGGTGTGTGCAGGGCCTGCACTCCTTTAATCTGGCCTCAGGTGGTCTCCTCCCTTGTCTCTGCATCCCCTCCCTTCCCTGATTAGCAACTGTTCAAACCTGCCCTTTGGAAGGTCATGGAGGCTGGAGTCTATTCCCTACAAACAAGAAACAGGGGACACTGAAAGGCTTCCGTGTCCAGGAGCCCCATTGGGTCCTGCTCTGTTTCAATAAGGGCCTAAAAAACGTTATATTAATGATCCATTGAGCACATTTATAGAAATCTTAAGAAAGAAAATGCCAAAGGTTCTATGTTCTTGTGGAGACTACATCCTACTCTAAGGCAAAAAGCAATGCTTGAAAAAGCCCTGAGAATACTTCCTTACCCCAACAGCTTGTCATGGAAAACTCTGTTGGCCCCTAGAACCACAATGGCCAGTCCCCAGTGAACCTCCATTGGCTGATGGCCCTGGCTGAGCCAACCTCTGCTTCTGCTGCACTGTTCCTTTTCCTAGAATATACTTCCTCCTCTCCTCTGCCAGGTGTGACTGTCTTCATCAATAGGATTTTAAATCCTTTTCTTTCAGCGAGCCTTTCCAAATTCAGACGCTTTCCTTTAAATCCCCTCGGCCACAGTACATTAATTTCAATTCACCAAGCCCATCGTGAAGGTCTGCCCTGTGTAAATCATTGTGCTGGTGTTGTTTGGGGCACAAGCTGTTAAGAAACTGTCCCTGCCCTCAAGGAACTTACAATCATAATGCAGTTGCAAATATTTTGTATGACAAATATAACAGAGTTATTTTATCGTGTTAGATTAGTGTATAGGCCAAGTTAAAAGGTGGGCAAATATATTTCACAACTGGCCATTTAGATTTTTACAAACTCCCCTGACACGCTACGGATAGCTCCTGAGATAAATGCCGTCCTGACCCCTGAACACAAATAATGGTTTGCTGTAGTGTTGATTTTCATTCGTGAATTATTTCTCTCTTCTTCCTCCATCACCATAATCTTGTCTTCTCTTCCCAAGATGAATTCATTGAGCACTTCTTTGTGTTACTCACTGGACTGTTGAGGGACAGTGGCAGCCAAAACTGAGGGGTTTGGTTTGTGTTCTATAAACAGTAGGTGTTTAATAAATGATAGATCCACTGCCTTTATTTCCTTTTAACTTGTCCGCAGATATTCTCCAAAAAGAAGGAAAGGGAGAGAGTGGGTTTGACACAAAGAAATCTCATGAATCTATTGGTGCCTTCAGGGGGTTCGATAGTAGGTAAGTGAGAAAGAAGGCTAAAAAAAGAGTAAAAGCAGGTGTAGGGGAGGGGCCACGAGGAGAGGATGAATCTGACCTTCCATACCATCTCAGTTAATCCTTTCGCCTCTTCCCTGCCAAGGAAGTATTATGAATTGTTCCCACCTTAGCAATGGGGAAACAGGCTCAGGAAGGTCAAGCATCTAGATCATCTGGTTCAAATCCAGCCTTGTGACTTTAAAGGCAGTGGCAGGCCGACACTCTTTCCCCCACAAGACGCTGTCTCCTCTCCAGTGGGCAGGCAGAGGGGAGAGAAAACACTGAGAGAAGAGGGTCCCAGGTGTAGCCGGCAGATGCTGACATTGGGACCTGCTGGATCCACAGGTGTCACTTGAGAGCCAGGCTCTGCGCATCCCCCATATTTCTGCTTGTGCCCCTGCTGACTGCTCACATGTGCCAGGACCCAGGGCCACCATGCCCACTGAGCCCTCCCCAGGCCTGTGCTAGTCCCTCACCCTGTCCCTTCTCTCACTCCGCCCTTCCGGTCTTGGCTTCCATGCTCCTCCAGCTGCCAAGGGAGCTGGCATTACCAAGCCTGGTGAGCTTTCCCACAGAAGGAGAAGTCAAGACTTCGGCAGTCTCTGGGCAGCACGCTGTTTATTATTTCATCATGACACTATTAGTAGTAATCCTAGCTAGCCCGTGCTGACCACGCAGTATGGGCTTTGTAACCCTCACAGCACCCTTGTGCATTAGGAAGATACCATTATTCTCATCTTATAAATGAAGATGCTGACGCTTAGTAAGATCAATTAAACTGCATAATAAAAAGGAGCTCAACTTCATTAGCGCTCAAGAAAATGCAAATTGAAACTCCGATAACTTTGACAAGAATCAAATTAGCAAAGTCAGTAAGTTGGACAATATCTAATGTTGGTGAGAATCTGGAGCAACAGAAACTCTTACACTCTGTTATGGGGGGGCGTACGTTTCCACTTTGGAGGAGAATTTGCCAGTATCTAAGGGGAGAATGCGCCCACCTTCGGACCCGTCAGTTCCACCCCCCTTCACTCAAGGCATATATGTTAGGGAAGCACTCAGTGAGCACAAGGAAATAGGTACAAAAACGCTTATGGCAGTGTTGTTTATGATAATGGAAACAACCTAAATGTCTATCAACAGGAACATGGGTAAATAGATTATGGTGTGGTCATACAAGGAAACACTGTATAGCGATAAAATGGATAACTAGAGCTAGATCTAGCAACACAAATAACTCCCAAACATGTTGACTGCAAAAAAGCAGAAACCAAAGAATACATACCAACAAACAAAGAAAAAACCAACACATACTATATAATGCTTTTATGAGATTTAACCACTACGAAACAATGCTTAGAGATATGTACACATATAGCAAATATATAAAAGATGCATTGTACATGGGAATAAAACACCAGATTCCAGACACTGGTTACCTTGGGGGAGGAAAGGAAAATGAATAAAGAAGCACACAGGGCTCTTCAGCTGTACTGGTAAAGTTTTCTTTCTTAAACAGGATAATAGGTATATAAGTGTGATTATGTTAACTTTTTTGCTTTTGGTATGTTTTGATAAATTCATAATGTATTTTAATTTTAAGAATTGTTTTTTAATTTTAAGAATTGTTTAAGGCCTCACAAATAGGAAATAGAAGTTTAGATCCCACACTTTTTTGTTTCCCAGTACATCATACTGCCCATCAGAGTAAGGAGTGAATATTTACCAAAAAAAAAAAAAAAAAAGCTACTAATTCCATCTAGTCTTTGCACAGACCTTGAGAATGCAATTGTTTAGTGACAAAGGGACCCTTACTTTGTATACCAGAGGCAATCCTGAAAAACAAGCTATTAAATATTAATAGCTTGAATCATGTTTTTCCATTGCCTTAGGTCACTTATTTAGAACTATGTTTCTACAAACATTTTCATGACAAAGCCTAAGGAAAGCAACGTAGGGATCCCCACATTCATTTCAAATGATTTTGTTAATGTAGAATCCTGAGGCTATTTCATTCTCCCAAAGAGATCCACCAAATACTAGACAACGAATCCGTTTCTTCATTTAAAGCCCCTTTACACTAAAATACTCCACAAAATTTATCCTTATTTTGTTGAAAGTTCTCACTTAGTTCATCAGTATCAATTCAGGAACTTAGCAGGAACTCCTTCATGTCCTCTGATAATTATCCATTGAATGCCCATCAGTTGGTGCTCTGGTAGATGCTGGGGAAATAACAGTGGACCAGACAGCCCTGCCCTGAACGAGCTTTCAGTTTCCTGGAGGAGGTCAACAAGTAAAGCAGGTAGATATAGTACAGTGGGGTGTGGTGCTGTGACGGGGTATATGGTGGCCTTGATATGGAGGAACAGAAAGTGGGACTTAACCCTATGGTGTTGGGTCTGGGGAAGCCTCTGAGTGAGGGTGATATTTAAGCTGAATTCTAAATATTGAGTGAAAATTGGCTTCTAGTTAAAAAAGCAATTTCATTCTTCTTTTCAGAGGATTCAGTCATCTTATTGTTGAATTTTTTCATCAACCAAAGTGGAGGAGAAAAGTCATATTTTAAGGTATCTCTTACCTGAGAAAAGAGACCTGTGATTCTTCCATAGATGTATTTCATCATCCTTTTTACTGTGTGTTCAAAACGAATCACAACTGAGTAAACTAGATTCCTACCATCCTTTGTCAAAAGTGTGACTACACCCCAGATCTAAGTGAGTAAGTTGGGGCAGATGTGTCTGCAGTGAGAACATAATTGCCCTGATTTTACTGCATGTTTTTAAAATCCCTCTTGGCCTAGTTACCCAGGAGAAGGAATATAAACTCAGCTTCTCTGCACACACAGAAGGATCAGAGCACAGACCAGGAAGCATAGGGGCCGGAAGGTATCACTGCAGCACCTTTCAGCCACGTTGACTCCATTGAATTCCCTCAAATCCTGCATTCATCAGTGTAATTGGATTATTTGCTTTGGAGTTATTCTAAGGTTGAGTATCCAGTTTGATTACATGGGGTTTGCTGAGCGACCGGATTTCCAGGAGTTGCGGAAGCAGATGTCTCTCGGGAAATTCTGAATCAAAACCAACCTCCCAGACTCCCCAGTCCCACTAGTTAAAAGAAGACACACATAACTCAGATAACAGGATATAAAATGAAGATCTAAATGTTTATTAATTACAATAAAGATCTAAATGTTTACAAATTACAATAGAATGTAAAAATCACAGAGTTCGCTATTTTTAAACAAATGTAGCCATTAAAAAACTTTAAACAAGAAAGTGATTTTTAAAAATTCAAAGTAAGAAATCTGGTGTAAGCAAAGATGACATTTTAAAGTATCATCAGTGAATTTTCACACAGACTTTCCATCACAGTAATATTCACTTATATCTTCAATCTTACACAGCAACAAAGTCACAGTAAGAAAGACGGCAATTGCTTCTGAAGGGAAATCAAAGAAGCCTAGAGCGATTATTTTTTCAAAAGGATCTTGGGGAGTTGAAATAAGGCCCGCTTCTCCACGGGCTGACAACGTTTAACTGGGATGGGAACAGCAGCATCCTTTTCTCTGATTTTACCTTTGAACAGAATGAAAGGAACCCAGTGTAACATTCTCCCTCACAAAGAGATGCAGAACCCAAGCCTGACCCCCAAGAAATCCTATAATCAAAGTAAACATGAATCCCGCTCCTACAAACGCTGGTAATAGCATGTTACAGCATTCAATAAAATGTCTTCCTCTTGCTAATCTTCCTCTGGATTTTTAACACAACCTTCCTGGATTGGAAAAATAGTTCCAATAGTCAGGAAATGACAACCAAGCTGCAACTGCTGGCTGTCCGGCATTACTAAAAACTTAACAGCATTCACTAATGAAAGAGAACACAGCTGGGAGTACACAGGGCCCCATTATACAAGGCTCAGGGTTTACGTAAGGAAGCATAGGTTATCATAATGTAAAAACCTGCAATGCCTAACTGGGTTTGTATAAAACGAGTCCTTTGACAGACAGCGTCCCTAATTAACACAAACATCTCTCCCTGTCCATCTTGTCAACCTCCTCTGTAATCTTTTGCTGATTGCTACCTGCTGAAACATCTGAAAATGTATCACACCTTAAAAAGAAAAAACAAAGCCATAGAGGCTAGTGAAATTGCAAAACTGGCAAAACATGTAGATTTCATGGAGTCAGTGGAAACGATGTTAGAGAAATGTTTAAATCACAGGAAAGCCATGGTGAAATAGGTACCTGGCAGAGCAGGACCAGAAAACAACTGGGGAAAAAAAAAAAAAAAACCCAGAAAAAGAAAAAGAAAATTGACAAGGATGATGATAATACGTGCTTCAAAAAGAAAGACTTGAATGTCAAAAGAGAAAACAGAGGAAGCACTCAAATGTTTTTTAAATGACCACATCTATATTATTCTAAAACTGTGTGAAATAAGCTATCAAATCATTTTCGTGAAAAATTATACCCAAAGCAACATGATTCATTTTTCATTCCATTCTAAGTTCTAGAATATGGTTGCCTTTACAATACATAGATGCATTTCTTCCAGATAAAGTCCTAATCGGTTTATAAATTTTGACTATAAACTTGCACTCTCAGTTTTAAGTAGTGCCAGCCTTCCTCAATAACAGCCTCTCTCTGTGTTACCAGCCTCTCACTCATATTTGATTCTCTAGGCCTCTGTGCAATGTTTCCTAACGTCTCAGAGAATAAACCTCCAGCTAGCCCAAGGCCTTCTTCAACCTGGAGGCCTCATCCAAGTGTTCTGCGTCAAGAGGTCTTTTATTAGCCTGCCCTTTGGCTGAACTGTCCTTGAGTCTTAGGTCACTTTGAAGTCTTTGACCTTGACCGTGGACTCTTTAAACACTAAGGAAGAAAGAGATAATGCTAATTTCATATGCTGTCAGGGAGGGAAACTTTCTCTGCCCACTATCCCTTACTGACAGCACCTGATTCAGGAGTGGGCCTGTTTCCTGGTCCCATGTGTGGCGTCTTCTTTTGTCCCTCTGGATTTCAGTGTGATGACTTCTCCCTTATAGGGTTCACGCTCCACGGGGGTAGGCGTGCAAGTCTGAAACAGAACATTTCATTTTTCTCTTGTGGCTTGTTGACTTCTTGAATTCAAAGCTAAGTTCTGCTCCCTAAGTGAACTGTGAGACCAAAAATGAACCTTGTGAATTTATCACGTGCCTCCCACGCCCTGCCCTTTCACAGAAATTCCCGGCGACCTCGAGTACCCGCATTGCCCCACTCTTTCACTGGGGTTGATCTGCATCAGACAAAGGCCGAGGGAACACTTCCTAAGAGTCATTCCTTCCACCGCAACTTTCACTGGGGCCTCTGCCATATCCTCACACATTCTGTTCTAGAACCACCTCCAGGCTTTTCCAACATTCTACCTCTTCTTGTAGTTTCAATTCTAGATGTCTATATTCCCAGAGTGTTTTGTTGTACGTCTCCTAAGACTTTCAGCTTTTTGCTTCAGATTCTAGCAGTCTGTGTGTGTGTTTCCTCATTTTCCTGATAGTCCCCGCTTGTAACAAGCCTTCCACAGAATCTCCCATCTGGGACTATACCCCTTTGGTGGCCAACTGTGTAGCAGAACCCTGGATTCAGCTAGAGTTAATTCAGTGCTTGAGCAGACTTTCGAAATCAGGACTTTCTAAACAAAGGGATTCATAAGAACTAAATCCTACTGTTTGTCAATGTGGACACAAATTCACTGGCAAGTCAAGTAATTGTAAACCACAGTGATTAAGGGCATGGGCTCTGGAACCAGCTTGCCTGGGCATGTTACTTAAAACTGTGCTTCAGCTGTAAACTGGGGATCGTAATAGCTCCTAATTTGTAGGGGGGTTGTGAGGATTAAATATATGTAAAGCATTTAGAACAATGCCTAGCATATAAAACCTCTTAAAAAATAAATATGTGTGTGTGTACGTTTGTGTACATGTCTTATTTTGACCACCAAAACTAATGTATTGTAGTGATCAACCGTGTGGGCTTTGGAGAAAGGTAGGTCTGAGTCTGAATTCTAGCTTTGCCATTTACTGGCTGTAGGAAACTGGCAAGTTAATAAGATCCTCTGAGCCTACTCACTCATGTATGAAATGCAAGGAATAAAACCTACCTCACAGGCACATGAGATTTCCCAGATACAAAGCATTTCCTTCCTTCATCCAGTAGATATTTACTGAGCACACACAAGCCCCAGATATTTTGCAGAGGATAAAGCAGAGAACAAGACAGAGACCGTGTCCCTACAGTGGAATTTGAAGCACACTGATCACTTAGTGACTAGGAAGACCCCTGCCCTCTGTGCACAAGTCCAAGCCTCTGTCCACTTTCTGTGTCTGGTTGGATGCTTTGCTGGACTTGCATCTTGGCTCGCTATCGACTCAGTCTTTTCCTTGACCCTGGATCCTGCCATCACCTTGAACACCGACATGGGGTAATGAAGCACCAACTTCCCGTGGCTGCCACCCAGTCCCTGGACATTGTAGTTACCTGGAGCCAATCCACACCTGAAACTTTAAATTAATTTAATACCCCACTCTCTGACCACATCCCCCGTTTCAGGTCTTTAGTCTCCATGTTTTTTCTTCTCCTGGTTTATTTTTCAAGCCCAACTATATGTATGTACTTAAACCTACGGTGACCATATAATTCATCATCCAAACTGACACACTTCTGAGAGTGTAAAGGGAAGGATGTTGGTGGGAAGGAGATCCCTAGTTGAGCTCCTCTCCTCTTTGTGTCAGTTATCCTGGCCAGAGCTCAGTTTCCCTCATCCTCTTTTGTTCTGCATCACCACTGATCTGCTCCCCAGGTTGCACTTCAGGAAATATTCAGGAATATTATATCCTGAATAAATACCTGCACTTTGCACTTTGTCTAAGAATCCCCTTGCGGCTGCTCAGTCACTGTACTAGCAATGCCACGAGGCCCCTCTTAGCCTGGCTGGTCACTCTGGTCACACTGACCGTCAAATGTCTCTGACCTGACTGGCCAGGTCTCACGTGCACACAGCCTGCCTCTTCATCTGCTGCTGAGGCTCGGGACAGGCAGGGACCGATTTCCCGCCAGGATGGCTATGGGCTGTCAACCACTCCTGCCCACACCGCAACCTCAGACAGACTGGCCCTCTCTGGGGAGGCTTCTGCTGCCCCACACTTCACAGTCTTCCCCTTTATAGACAAGTTGACAGGAATCAAAGACAATTTAAGTTCTGGTCTCAAGCCTTGCAGTACTTTCAACCTTTTAATCTTCTCTTATCCTTAGACGTGGTTACGTAAGTTCTTTAACGCTAGACCCAGGTCTTGTCCATCTTTGTACTGTCTATTGCCCCTGGCATTGTACTCTATATACATTTTAGAACCTCAATAGATGTTCACTGTGACGAAATGGAAAGGTGATGGCACTCGTTCCGCAGAATGTTAAGCCTTCCCTGCATTATTCCAGAGTTCGGCTGCACATGTTTTCTAAGCAGACTTAACGCTGCAGCTCTCAGGAAAAGTAGTCACGTGGCTTCTCTCTAGTGGCAAATGGAAAATCTCCATCTCAAGTGTGACGTGCCCAGCCCTGACATGGGCATCAGCATCTGGTACAACCAGTGCATAATGCTCAGAGGTTATCCTAGTGGTTGGGTCCAAAGTGGGCTTCTTTCCCAGGTATCCAGGATGAGTACAGTGATGACAGGGACACCATCCTGAGTCTCCCAACTAAATGCATACCTATTTCTTTTTTTTTTTTTTACTTATTTATTTATTTTTGGCTACGTTGGGTCTTCGTTGCTGCGTGCGGGCTTCTCTAGCTGCGGCGAGCGGGGGCTGTTCTTCGTTTTGGTGCGGTGGCTTCTCTTGTTGAGGAGCACGGGCTCTAGGTGCGCAGGCTTCAGTAGTTGTGGCACGTGGGCTTCAGTAGTTGTGGCTCATGGGCTCTAGAGTGCAGGTTCAGCAGTTGTGGCGCATGGGCTTAGTTGCTCCGCAGCATGTGGGATCTTCCCGGACCAGGGCTCGAAGCCGTGTCCCCTGCATTGGCAGGTGGATTCCTAACCACTGCGCCACCAGGGAAGTCCCTGTATACCTACTTCTTAGAAGACATTAATGCAGCATAAAGCTCACAGAAAGACCAGGATGAAGTATCAGAGGGTTCTGGGTTGAACAAAGTAAGCAGGGCTCTTCTCTTCTTCGTGTTCTAGTTTTCGTCTGATCTCACTGGTCAGCTTTCTCAGGCTCCTTTGCTGGCTCCTCCCCTCAGCCTCTGAAGGTTGGCAGCCCCAGAGCTCTTTCTCAAGTCCCCTTTCTTCTCTGTCTACAGTCTCTCTGGTGGCCTCAGACTTGTGTTTTTAAATAAATGTAGATGCCAGGAATCTTAAATTTTATGTCCAGCCCCAATGCCTCCCAATTTCCGGACTCCTTTATCCAAGTGGCTAACTGACCTCTTCACAGGGAGGTATAATTAGCATCTCAAACAGAACTAGAACTTAAGCACCACAAACTATAGTTGAAAGAGAAGTAGGATTAAAACTCTTTGAGCCCAGGGACTGCTGTTTTAGTTACACCTGTACCCCCGGCACCGGGAATATGGAATTGTATCTGGTGCTTAACAAACATTTGTTAAATGAAAGATTTCTTGACCGTAGGACTTTTTAGAACTTTTTAGATGATATTGGGCAACAGAATCACCTGAGGGTAGCATTATCTAAGATCACTTGAAAGCTTTTTTAAGGAGCACCTAAAAGAGACTAGGATCCTGAGCGCACACCTTCGGAAGACTGATCTGGGTGGTGACATTTTTTTCCCCCAGTACAGGCTGGCCAAAATTAGATGATCACACCCCACCAGCAGTTCTTCCCATCTTGATGGGTTTACAATCAAATAGAAAGGTTTGAGGGTAAAACACTGTGAGGGGCTATCCTAAGTAATACGGGAAACATGGATAGCACCTCAGCCAGCAGCGTGCTGGTGGTTTACTTAGGTAGATGGGAGTTCAATTTGAGTTCATAGTATTTAACGATGATTGTCACTGTGATGAGTTCATAGACAAAAATGGGAATTATATCGCAATATGAACTGCTATGACTAAATATTAATTGCAATCACTATACCCACATGATTGCAGAAATGTTTTTGGTTAGCTGATCAGGGAAAAGAGGAAGCTTAAAATTGATAGAAAATTTACCTGTATTGTCTGCAGAGAGTAAAATGCTAGGATGCTAGATTTTTCTGAGATTTTTAAGACCATAGACAAGAATCCTGAACCCCAAGAAGTTACTAATACAATGTTGATCATGGAGGCTAAGATACTAAAATAGCGATAAAGACAACAGAACTTCCAAATACCAAACAGCAGACACTGACGTAACACCAAACAGTCCAAATGAGCAGCGACTCCCTGAGAACGAAATCCATGCCTGGCTGGTGAATTTACAGGTAGGTGTTCAGTACCTGGTGAACTTCAAGGTTCTTAGAGGTCCTCACGGGACTGAGCTCTCCAGCGGACTATGAATCACTAGATTCAACAGAGGTGATCTATAACAATGAAAATCTGCATTTTGATGTTTTACAATCCACCAAATGTTTCCATTTAGTCCTCAAAATACCCTGCGAGCTATTTCTCAAGAACAATGTGAGCACATAGTTTGGTCATCAATAAGTATTTACTGGATGAACCCTGAATGGTTAGATAAAACATGGAAAGAGAGTACTTACAAAGTCCCTGTATACAGTGATGTACTGGTAAGTGTTGACAACCCACCTTCCCCTTTTCTCATCACTCCTAAAGCCCTGATTTATAGCACTTGCCTATTTCTGTTGTGTAAATGCTCTCACCATGGCTGATCTCAAGCTACTGACATCACTGAATGAGGGGTCGGGAAGGGATACATACAAGGGTCTCTCATAGCCAAAATGAGCTGGCTCCAGTATATGCATGGCCTTTTGCAATTACTAGCAAGCAATCCGAGGAAATCAGAATTATGTGGCAGCTGGTGGTATGAAAGTATTTTCTCTGGGCTACCACATTGAGAAAGACATTGATAAACTGTTATTTCGGAAATGGAGAACACCCATTTCAAGGACTAGATCAGCCATCCATTTAATTTTATCTTATCTAAAAGGCAAATTATGCTTATGGTTGCAAACGCACAAGCCAGTTTAAAAGCTTTGGCGCAGTATTCTGAAACCATGCATTCATTACTCCATGAAGCTATCCCTGCTTCTCTAGAAGATGCAATGTGACCCTAATTTCCCAAAATAGATTGGGTTGCTTATTACTGAAAAAAGAGAAAAAGGGATGACTTGAAGAATGTCTATGCTTCCAAATTTTGGTTAAAAATTATAATACTCTAAACACACAAAAATTCTAGGAATAATAAACCATTTGAGTTTAAAAAGGTTTTGTTTTTGTTGTTTTTGGTAAAGAAGGAACAGTATGTAAGTTAATTTTCTTCTTTCAAAATGTACTTGAACACCCAAGTTGCTGTTACAGTGGCCCTCCATGTGCACAGTTGGGTGAACACACGGATAGAGAGGGCCAACGGTATAAGGGACTTGAGCAGCTGTGGATTTTGGTATCTGCACATACTGAGCACCTAACCCTATGGATACCGAGGGACCATGTACTGTTTTTCCTTCCTCTTATATTTTTCTTTCCTAAATCCCCCAACACGCTTCCTTAAGTGACTTTTTATATTGAATTGAAATATGTATTTTATTATGTAACATATATCAAATAAATTTTGATGTTTCATCTTCTGATTTAAATTTTTCCCCTTAATGATTCCCTGTTTAAATATTAAAATAAAGTAACAATTCCCTGAAGCTGTCAAATTGCATTAAAATGTCATTTCTCTCCCTTGAAATTCCTCACAATATTCGTTAACAGTGATAGCTGCACAGCATGATGCCAAGTCTCACTAAGTAATAAAATCGTGGATAAGAATCAAGTTCACAGACAACCCCACTGTTTGGGACGAGGCAAGAGGCAATCTTCTGTGTAAATTTATTTCAAGTCCTTTCTATGACCTCTGAAACTATAGTCTTTGCTCCTTCCATTTGCAATTTGTTTATTTATCAAACGCCTACTACATAGGAAGTACTGGGAATAAAAAATAAGTTCCTCGAAGAACTAACGTTCTAGCCAGGAGACCAGCTGAGTTCTGGGACTGACAAACACTGGCATGTCTCTACAATCTGTGCTTTGGAGTCCAGAGTGGTAAGTGATTATTTTCTTGGGAAGAATAACAGGATAGCAGGAGAAATGGTATGGGCCTTTCCTGCTTGCCTTCAAACTCTTATCCTCACTTACAAAGAAATCTGAATGTTTCAAATGAAAACCAAAGTAAGAGCTCTAATTACCTCATGTGAATTTAAAATCTAGGATTCCTAACAACTCTTTTTCTTAACTTTAACGTAATATTTTTCTTCTATAAAATTATCTTTGCCTGATGGAGAGAAAAAAGGTCTGAAACATCTCCATACAGTCCCCAAACCTCATTTTATTCATTTTATTTGATACTTTTTCCACATCAACACTTTTTAAAATAATGCATTCCCCATGATTTGAGTTTCACAATCATTTTCTTCTCTTTTCTTGCTCTACAGAGGTCTCATGTACAGCAGGAATCAGAAAGGCCTTATCACACACCCTGGCTCTTACGTTTACTTACCGCTCAGCCCAGGGAAAGACTTAATCTTGCTGAGAGTCAGTTTTCTATTCTGTAAAATGGGGATGATAATATCTCCCACATGGCTTGTTGTGCAGGTTAGGTAAAATAATAAATATAAATTACACCAAATACACTGCCTGGCAGATAGTAAGTGCTCAGAACAATATATTATAATACAACTATTACTTACTGCTATTGTAAAAACAATAATGCACTAGAATACCTAAAAAGCTGGTATCAGAAGAAAATATTGAGAAACTAAAATAACTCACAAAATTGAGAGTGAACTCCTAAAAAACGATGTTAGCATTAATTTTGCCAATAAAATACCCAACAACGATTTGAAAAGGAGAACTGATGAAGCCAGTCATTCAGTGATCTCGGAATGTTTTCCCTACAAGAGGAAGACTTAGGCAAAGTCAGTCCTTTAAATACAGTCTGTCAGGGCTTCCCAGTTAGTCTAGTGTCCCTGCTGGTGGGCAACTGGTACTGACAGCGAGGAGCAGGCTCGTCCTGGATCCACTTCAAGCGTCACAGGATCCATCACCCAGTGCTGTCAGTACTATCTCTCCTAAGTCAACGCTTATCTGTTTATCTGTTCATCCCTTGGATTACTACTACAAGTGTCATGAATGAACTAGCTGTCATCGAGGCCTCTCATTTAGATTTTTTCCCCAAACCTAGAATAATTTATCTCCCATTAACTCATTTAACTCAATCTTTATGGTTTACGTTATATGGTTTATTGCTTAAGTATATAGCTTTTGTAGTCAGATAACCAGAGTTTATGTTTTGGTCCTGCCATATACTAGCTGTGTGACATGACCAAGTTTCTTAATTTCCTGAAGCTTCAGTTTCCTAATATTTAAAGTGGGGGGGCTTCCCTGGTGGCGCAGTGGTTAAGAATCCGCCTGCCAATGTAGGGAACATGGGTTCGAGCCCTGGTCTGGGAAGATGCCACACGCGCAGCAACGAAGACCCAATGCAGCCAAAAGTAAATAAATAAATAAAGTGGGGAAAATAATACTCCCTCGCTCACAGGGTTGTTACAGTGACAGAGCCCCTAGCATTGTGCCTTGCCTTCAGTAAAAGCTCAGTAAATGTTAGTATTGCTGTTATTTACCATGTGATGTTTAGAAATACATGGAAACCTTATAGTCTCTACCTACCTGTCACCTGTCAGTGTCAATATGTACAAATTAACTCCCAGCAAAATAAATTGCAACCTTAAATATTTTAACTGAAATACAGTATATAAAGAAATGTCATGAAGAACCTAGGGGTAAGACAGGAATAAAGACACAGACCTACTGGAGAACGGACTTGAGGATATGGGGAGGGGGAAGGGTGAGCTGTGACAAAGCGAGAGAGAGGCATGGACATATATACACTAACAAATGTAAGGTAGATAGCTAGTGGGAAGCAGCCGCATAGCACAGGGGTATCAGCTCGGTGCTTTGTGACCAGCTAGAAGGGTGGGATAGGGAGGGTGGGAGGGAGGGAGATGCAAGAGGGAAGAGATATGGGGACATATGTATATGTATAACTGATTCACTTTGTTATAAAGCAGAAACTAACACACCATTGTAAAGCAATTAAACCCCAATAAAGATCTTAAAAAAAAAAAATTGTAGCATCCTGAGAATTTAAAGCATTCTAGAGCACTTGTTTACTTAATCAAAGCTTTAGGAAGTGGTTAAAAAAAAAAAAAAGGATGAATCTTATCTAACAAACTCTGAGAATCCACAAGCAAAAAATTTTCACAAGACTTTAGAGGAGAAATCAAAGAGACTACAAGACCCAAACGAAATGAATCGGAAAACAGCCAGAGAACTTTGGAAAAAGAGAAGTATATTTTAAAATGGAAAGAAGACATAGAAGCCTTAGAACTAACCCAAGGGTTACAAATTCTAAGGGCTACACGGCCAAGTTGGGAACATTAATGAGTGAAGCCTGTAGGTGAAAATCAGAAAGGCTGCCTCTGTGGGGCTTGGCCATCCAGCTCCGGCCTGCTCTTACCATGTGGGATTGGGGGTACACGGTGCCCCACATCACTCCAAACCCAGCAATTTAGATGGTTTTAGTCTGAAAATTCTGATATATTACTGTGTGTAGTGAAGTGAATTTTTAAAACTGTTTAAAACACTGCATGAGCTAAACAAACATTGGAAAATCCAAGACATATTAAAAGGACAAACACCTCTTTTTTAACAGCTGGATTATAACAAAGACTTGGAGGCCTCTATTATAAATTCGGTCATCAAAGGGGGAAAGCAAAGGGACTGAACTAATGTTTATTGACCTCCTACTAGTGCCTTACGTTTTAAAATCTCATTTGACTCTTGCAATCTGTTGGGGAGAAAACACTGTTGTCATTTTCCAGATGAGGAAACAGACCAAGGATGATAGAGACACTTACTCTCGGCCACACAGCTAGGAAAAGGGAAGCCAAGGTAGAATTCATATTTACCTTGACCTCAAACTTCGCCATTGCTCTGGTGGTCATTAGAATACACCTTGCAGACCTTCAACTACAGGGAGCTTGATGTTTCAAGGGACAGTAGTTGAGTTTGAACTCCATCCTTTTGTTTGTCGGAGGACATGCCTCCCACTGCCGTTCTCAGCCAATGACGGCACGCCACGTGGCTAGATGCAGGAGACGGCTCAAGGGCTGCTTGCAGGCCTTGCTCAACCTTTCTTGGTCTGCATAGTAGTCTAGGATGTTTCCACCACTTGTTTTTCTCCCTCTCTCCTTCACTGGGGCCAGGCTTGAATTGCAGGCTGAGGGCTCTCCCAGCCTCTCCCGGGCTCCCACCCATTTTCTCTCCCAGGTGTTTAAAAAACTCACACCTTTATCCATCTGGGTGGCTGCTTCTCAGAGGACCCTGACTAACAGCAATTGTCAAAAGGCCCACAGGGGCCCTACACTTGCCTGGGAAAACCTGACTTGGTCCATTAGGAAACCCGATAGACACCAATCTTCAAAAGAAACTGCATCCATCCAATAATGACTTTTTTCTTTGAAAGCTGTATTTGTTCATAACCTCTTCTAACACCCCGTGAATATGTTAACCAATTGTATGTGACAACGCCGTCACCAGCATCCAGGAGCAAGTGACAATCCAGCCCGTGTTAACAGCCCACTTAGCCCCAACTCACCTGGTCCTGCTGCTTGATCCGTTTGTAAATATATTCAGCAAATGGTTTACGAGGAATAAACTTCCCGTCTCCTGCTGTGACATTGAAAACTCCAGCTTCATACACCACTTTGCCTCTTGAAATAGTCACCAGGGGCACCCCATGGCACACCATGCCCTCGAAGATGTTGAAGTTAACAGCCTGATGATGAGTTTTTGCCGAAATGGTCCTGATGTAAAAACAAAGATGTTCCCGATCATTACCAGCTCATATGACAAATATGAAATATTAAAAGAATGACTTAGAAGAAAATTTAGCAACTCTATTAAGCCACAGCTTTATCACTGGAACAAGTGACTTTAAGAATAGAACATAGCATTAACATTTTATTGCAAAGTAATTACATTTTCTGAGAGAAAAACCCAGTAGGTCACTCTTTGCGGTGATTAATGAGGATGGAGTGAGTGGAAGAAGGGCATTGTCTCTAGTGTTTATAATTTTAAGTTATTTTTATGTATATGTTTAAAGAACAAAATATTAATTGTAAAATATTTCAAACATAGATGAGTATGATGAACACACTGACTCAATACCCCACTCTACAGAATTTTAACGTTTTGCAAACACAGTCGAGGTTTCCTCAATACCTCCCTGTCCCTCAAATTCCATCCCTGTCCCTCCCTTCCCAGAGGCAATCATTAATTGGTATTTATCTTATATGGCCTTTATTATGTTGAAGTAGGTTCCCTCTATGCCCACTTTCTGGAGAGTTTTTTATCATAAATAGGTATTGAATTTTGTCGAAAGCTTTTTCTGCTCATCTATTGAGATGATCACATGGTATTTATTCTTCAATTTGTTAATGTGGTGTATTACATTGACCGATTTGCATATATTGAAGAATCCTTGCATCCCTGGGATAAATCCCACTTGATCATGGTGTATGATCCTTTTAAGGTGTTGTTGGATTCTGTTTGCTACTATTTTGTTGAGGATTTTTGCATGTATATTCATCAGTGATATTGGTCTGTAATTTTCTTTTTTTTGTAGTATCTTTGTCTGGTTTTGGTATCAGGGTGATGGTGGTCTTGTAGAATGAGTTTGGGAGTGTTCTTTCCTCTGCAATTTTTTGGAAGAGTTTGAGAAGGATGGGTGTTAGCTCTTCTCTAAATGTTTGACAGAATTCACCTGTGAAGTCATCTGGTCCTGGACTTTTGTTTATTGGAAGATTTTTAATCAGTTTCAATTTCGTTACTTGTGATTGGTCTGTTCATATTTTCTATTTCTTCCTGGTTCAGTCTTGGAAGGTTATACCTTTCTAAGAATTTGTCCATTTCTTCCAGGTGTCCATTTTATTGGCATAGAGTTGCTTGTAGTAGTCTCTTATGACGCTTATCCCACTACCGGGCATATACCCAGAGAAAACCATAATTCAAAAAGACACATGCACCCCAGTGTTCACTGCAGCACTATTTACAATAGCCAGGTCATGGAAGCAGCCTAAATGCCCACTGACAGACGATAAAGAAGATGTGTTACATATATACAATGGAATATTACTCAGCCATAAAAAGGAATGAAATTGGGTCATTTGTAGAGACCCTAGAGACTGTTATACAGAGTGAAGTAAGTCAGAAAGAGAAAAACAAATATCATATATTAACGCATATATGTGGAATCTAGAAAAATGGTACAGATGAACCGGTTTGCAAGGCAGAAATAGAGACACAGGTGCAGAGAACAAACGTGTGGACGCCAAGGGGAGAAAGTGGGGGTGGGAGGGGTGGTGGTGGTGGGATGAATTGGGAGATTGGGATTGACATATATACACTAATATGTATAATAACTAATAAGAACCTGCTGTATAAAAAAATAAATAAAACTTAAAAAAATTCAACATAGAAAAAATTATACCTTGAAAAGGAAAATTATATCTTGAATTTCTTTCCCTTGTCTGTGGCAAAACTGGAAATTTGAGGACAATAAAAATAACAAAATATGTTGAACATAATCTCAGCATATTTTGTCATGCATCTGCATATTCATCAGCATTTTATTAATACTTTTCAATCTTACACAATATGACTAATGACTTCTAAGCTGGATATTTGGAAATACTGGGTGTTCGCCTTTCCCTAAATCACATTAAATGGAAAAGGAAAAAGAAAATCTGGCAGCAGTGGATCATCCAAGGGTAATCTGAAGTTTCTACAAGTGCTTGCTCTCAGGAATGGATTAAAGAAAAGTGCTTTGCTAAAACTCCCAAGGCTAGGTCAAAGGAATAGCAGCTAAAAGCTCCCCTGCAACCCTAATCTGGAGGGGCGGAGCTGGGAGACTCACAGTGCCACCTCCAGTGGAAATGAACGACGCGACGCTGACCTGGTCCTGGGTTCCAGAATCCTGTACCCAATTATCTGTTTGGCTTCCACTCCTTAACACATCCAAACAGAATTCTTGATTTTCCATGATGACTCCAGCCCATACCCTGGAGTTTGCTCCTCCCTTGAGTTTCTCATCTCAGTAAATGACACCCCCAGCCACCTTTCCTCACTCCTCAAACCATCATCAAGCCTGTTGGTTCTACCTCCAAAAAAAAGAATAAATCCCAAACCTGCCCATTTCTCTCCCCCTCCATGGCTCCCACCGAGTCCACGCCACCATCATCTCTCATCTGGACAACCCCCAACACCTCTTACTGGCCTCCATGTTTCCATTCTTACCCTCCTACACTCCTTACCATCCCCCCACAAAGATGCTCAAATCATATTTTAAAAATGAACATCAGATCAGGTCACTTTTCTGCTTGAAACCCTCCAGTCTGTTCCCCAAGACACAAATAACTGTAGAAAAGCCCAGATAATAATAATCATGAAAAAGAATCTGCTCCCAATGAGAAATATCAGCATGGAAAAGAAAAAGATGTTCCTGTATGTCAGGTGGATATTTTATGACATTCTATTTCACCTTTATAACACCTCTTCAAGGCAGAGAGTATTGTCTACACTTGACGAGTAAATAAAGTGAGATTTAGAGAGGTTACATAACTTGTCAAAGGACCTATGACTACTTTGATGAAACGGGAATCTTTTCATATTTTTTAAGTTAACATACAATAAAATTTACATTTTTAGTGTTAGTTCTATGAATGTTGACACCTGGATAGATTTGTTATCCTCACAACATTCAGGACACAAACAGTTCCATCGCCCCCCAAAACTCATACCATCCCTGTGTGGTCGCAACCTCCCCCCATGCGTAACTCCTGGAGATCCTTGATCTGTTCTCTATCTCTTGAGCTGTCTCTTTTCAAGAATGTCATGTAAATGGAATCACAGAGTATGTAACCTTTTGAAGCTGACTTCTTTCATTTGGCATAACTATTTTGAGATTTATCCAAGTTGTTGTGTGTATCAATAGTTCATTCCTTTTTAATTGCTGAGTAGTATTCCAATGTATGAATACCCCATAGAGTGTTTATCCATTCACCTACTGAAGGACATTTGGGTTGTTTCCAGTTTTTGATGATTATGAATACAGATATTATAAAGATTCATGTACATGTTAGGTGTGAACGCT
Source organism: Grampus griseus (assembly GCF_964374135.1). Lineage (NCBI taxonomy): Eukaryota > Metazoa > Chordata > Mammalia > Artiodactyla > Delphinidae > Grampus > Grampus griseus. Next base: position 32,542,456 of record NC_139011.1, on the reverse strand, counting down.
TTTCTTAGTGTAAGGGCCCATGAGTGGCATCACTGGGTCCTATGGCCAGTGTATGCGGCACAAAAAGAGCTTCCAGTATCCTTAGGAACCAACTTACTGGTAGAGAGAAACATTTAAAAGGTTAATGAATAGGAGGTAGGTACAAATACAACAACAATAATTTCAAACACTAAGAAGGAGGGAAGAGTACTGATCAAATAGTAAGTAATGTCATTAAAGTAAGAAAATGGTTAAAGGGTTACTAGGTATAGAATGAGTTATGATAAGTTATGAGTTGGTGATGAAAGATACAAACTTAAAGAAAATAAATCTAGGAAACAACATAGAGGAGATTTAGACCTTCAGGCTAGAGTGTCGTTTTATGACCATCACAATCTCTCTGCGATACTTCCATAGTCTGGGCTACTGCTTTCCTGCATATCACAGTTACACTGACGGCAGAAGCTCTTGGGCTTATACTGTACAATGTTATATAAGCATGTCTGGACAGATGGATTAGTAAGGTTGCCATACAGAGAAAGTAAAATGCATAATAATTCATGATGAAATGGTTATATACAAGAATGGGAGGCAAAAAAGGGAAAACCCTAAGACATAAAACTTTATTTTTCCAAGGAGGAAGTTAAGAGTTACAGATGCTGTTAGGAAAATAATCTAACAGAAGAAATAAGTTCTATACACAAAAATTGCCATTACGATATCTAAACTATTGAAAAACTGAAGCATAACAATTTTCCAATGATTACTCAATGGAATATTGGGCTTCTGTGAAAGACTAGAAATAAGAATACACTGGGGAAGCAAAGAAAATGATAATTATATAATTTAAATGGAAAACAAGTTACAGAAAGCATGGGAAAATACATATGCATGTGGACAAATGCAAAAGGAAATATACAAATTAAAGTGCTTGTGTGGCCTAGGAAAAAACAAACAAATATGAAAGCAAAAGATCTGTGACAACAAAATATCAAATCAGATTTCTCTGCCGCAGCCAAAACAAAGGTCATTTTTTTGACTTTCTCAGCGTTGGGGTTAGCAAGAGAAAGAAGGCAATTAGGCGACATCTAAGTGATTCTCTATAATAAGGCATCATGTCAATGAGGTCAAATTAACACAAAATGTAAATTCTCGGCATTATCACCAGCAGCAAAAAGAATGTGCTTCCACTTTCACATTGGAAGGTGTCTGACAGGGTGTCATTCCTCACCCAACTTTTTCCTTCCAGCCAGAGCTGCAAGTCTCCAGTTTTTTAGGAACTTCCACACTTCTGAGTCTTCCTTTTCCCTGGGTGCCCGTCTCACTGCTCAGATCTGACCCCTCCCTGCCCCAAGACTCTGCTCAAAAATCCTGGTCCCATGTCAATCATATCTCAATAAAGCTGGAAAAGAGAAGAAGAGAAGAAAATAGAAGAGAAAAGAAAGGAAACAGAAACAAAAGGGAAGGGAAGGGAAGGGAAGAGAAGGGAAGGACCAGCTTCTGGTTCCTAGAAGCTGACCCTGACAACCCATGGCAAAACCTTGCATTTTCCTCTGTGTTGCAGCATTATCTGAATCAACTGTAATGATCTCTTGATAATTACAGTGTTTTGGAAATAACAGAACACTGACTTACATGGAATGTAAACATCCAATCCTAAAGTTCTGTTGTTACTTAGCATTTCTGGTGAACTGTACAAGCTCATTAGTAAGAAATAAATAAAGGAACATTGTTATAATTATCATTCTTAGTTGTATCTTATCCAGTTAGATGAAACATTTGTTTGATACCTAAAAGTACTTAGCAATACCAATATTATCAACACGATTAAGTCCGCAGCTAAGTACTATTACACCATGTCCTGGATGGTAATGCTGAAATACAGCTGTGTAAGAGTTTGCCCAAGGTTCATACAGCTTGATATTGAAGGAACCTCTGAGAGGTTGGAATCACTGCCACTTTTTGAGCATACTGGTGTATCTGTAACCCTGTCATAAGAAGATTAAAAAAATCGTGGTACGTTTTCAATATTTGTTTTCAACAAAAAATAGAATGCAATATCATCATAAGGTTTATAAAATTATTACAAAATGTATTTAAACTTTTTTTAAAATTTATTTATTTATTTATTTATGGTGTTGGGTCTTCGTTTCTGTGCGAGGGCTTTCTCTAGTTGTGGCAAGCGGGGTCCACTCTTCATTGTGGTGCGCGGGCCTCTCACTATCGCAGCCTCTCTTGTTGCAGAGCACAGGCTCCAGACGCGCAGGCTCAGTAATTATGGCTCACGGGCCCAGTTAGGGCGCGAACCCACGTCCCCTGCATTGGCAGGCAGACTCCCAACCACTGCGCCACCAGGGAAGCCCACAAAATGTATTTAAAATCTATTCATTACTAGTGTGGTATGGGAGACGTGGTCCATTAGTGGAATGAACACAAGTTCAAAGTCACACAATTGCCTTTCTAAGGACACTTGTTTTTCCTTTGAACATGCTTCCTCCAAGGCAGAGGCCTTCTGTTCTAAGGCAGAAGCCAGAACATGCTTTCCCAGGCCCCTTTGCAGCTGGGGCCCAGTCATGTGACCTGGCCTCCTCCAAAATGGTGCCCCAGCACCATACTTTGCATGGCAAGCTGGTGACTCAGGAAGCAGGTGCTGCAGGATCCATGTTGGTGAAGGGAGAGATGGCTCAATCCTGTTTTTCAGGCCAGTTGTGACAGGGGTTTAGCACTAGGGTCCAAGCCCTGCCTCAGTGAAGCGATTCATGGCAACTGAGCCCAGGGGCAACACTGGGGCTCTCCACTGTCCTATGGTAGGCCTGGGGCATTGGTCCTGGCTACACAGCCTCTCAGCCTGGCCTTCTGGTCCTCCTGGAGATTCTCTTGAGCCGCCCAGTTCTTTGAATACATTCTTCTTCTGTTTAAGCACCTAGCGTAGATTTCCCAGTTCTTTTAATACATTCTTCTTCTGTTTAAGCACCTAGCATACATTTCTCTCGGTTGCAGCTAAAAACCCTGCCTGATCCACCTTTTTCTTTCAACCATCTTAGAAGAAAGCAGAAACACACGTCTGGGCTCTAACTAAAAGGGATTCAGTCAATGGGCTAACATGTTATCGTCCTAAGGTTCAGCGACACTGTGTTAAACTGGAGCAGGTGACATGGAGCTTTGCAGTGCATTTCAGCCACACACGTGATCCTATTCTGAGAAACGCAGTGTAGCAAGCACTGTGGTCCCATCCCCTGGCATACATTCTCCCTTCCTCTGGTTTCAGCATTCCCCCAGTTTTTCTTTAAGAAACATCCCTCCGGGCTTCCCTGGTGGTGCAGTGATTGAGAGTCCGCCTGCCGATGCAGGGGACACAGGTTCGTGCCCTGGTCCGGGAAGATCCCAACGTGCCGCGGAGCGGCTGGGCCCGTGAGCCATGGCCGCTGAGCCTGCGCGTCCGGAGCCTGTGCTCCGCAACGGGAGAGGCCACAACAGTGAGAGGCCCGCGAACCGCAAAAGAAAAAAAGAAACATCTCTCCCCCATTGGAGATATCTGGCAAGATGGTTAGGCATGGCGCCCTTTTCTTCCCTAGCCAAGAGAGGGGGAACTGCATTGTTTCCCAAGAATTTGAATCTTTGGTAGAATGACAAAAAAAATTTTTTTTAAGTGATTGGAGGGTGCATCCCTGAACACAGAGCAATTCCTGCTGCAGGCTGTCCAGGGCTGCCTTGGACTCTGTTCTTTCAAAGTCTGGAGCACTGACTATTCTTTTGGTCTGTGAGCACCCCATGGCCTTCCCACAGAGTGTGTTTTTGCTCATCTGCGTGTAAGTTAGTTACTATGGTTTGCAACCAAAGGCCCTGACTGATAAAGACCTTGTCCTTTGGAGAGTAATTCCTGTAATGAAGAGCCCATGGATGTCTCTGAGGCACAGTTCAAAAGGTTTGTGACTCAAAAAGAAACCAGAAACTATTTTCCACCAAATCTGTCCACAGAACAGATGCAAATGTGGGGCGGTGCTCTGATTCCACTCATAAGTAAAACCAAAGAGCTGTAAAATTCATCATCAAATATCTTTCAAATTTAACAATATGATAGTCAGGTCAGGAGAGTAGAGAAATACCTTCTCTCTAATTACTGACTGGATCGCTAGGCTGTTGGCCCGTCCTGGTGGTAACAGGAAGGATAGGAATGATTAAAACCTTCCCATCTGATAAGTGAAGCTGGGGTTCCTGGGCCATTAACTCTTCATTAGCAGATTCTCCGTGATCACCCTGCCCCAAGGGAAAAGCTGCTCTTTGTCAAACTCGCTTTGAGCCTGTATCAAACGGGCACATCTCTCTGCAGAGGGGTGTCAAGGTTGTCTTACTGAGTCCCAATTATACACATCTCCAAGGCTCAAGCCGACAGGAAAGCAGAAGCCTTGAAGATAACATTAAGCTATTTTTCAACTTTGTCTACAACTTTGATACCACTCACATCACAGCTGCAGAAAAACATTCTGTCCCTTTGCAAATAGCTTCCTATCAAAGAGCTGCATGCTCCTACAGATGAGAAAATCAGTGAAGCAAAAAAGCCTGCGGGAGACTGCCCGTGTGCATTCAAAGAGAACACTGGGGAAAGGAAGAGGATTTCTTAAAACAATGTGGGTCTTCCTGACCCCAGAGAAATGACTTGTTTAGGTATTTTGTTATATTTCCTCCAACTCAGCCACTCTGTCCATGGCATGGATGGATCCTTACCAGGTTGCCATGAGAACCAAAAAAGAAAAAAAAAGTTTGAAAGAATCATTATCAGGTCTATTAGTGGCTTCTTTAAAAATATACCTCATCTCTCTACATGTGTTATATGACATCTTGTATATTCAACATGAAGGAATAGTAACCATTTAAAGCTTCCCAATAGCACCGTGCAATAGACAAGGATGATGAGATACAAAAAGGTGAATAACTCACCCCATGTTACACAGCTAGTAAGTTCATGCAGCTCAGGTGAGATAAAAGGTTGGGCTCTTAACCACTAGACAGTGTTGCCCCTTGAAAGCTCTATGAGAAGCTACTGGGAAAGCATGCAGTCAGTGAAAACATTCTTCATCCACCAGAAAACAAATGGGAAGCAACTCGTTCCTTACTTCCTAGTGTTTCTTAGTCTGTTTTTTGTTTAGGGGCAAGGGATTTAGGATGCTATTAAAAATTCCTTAAACTGAAATTGGTCATTCTCCACGTGATCATGATGGAAAATATTTTTTTGACGTGTGTTCCAACTGTCTATTTCAGACTCGTTCTTCTGTGAATTTCTTGGACGTGACAAGTTATATAAATGGGGAGCAAAGCAACCACATCTCTGGAAATGCTAAGCGGTGCTACTTCAAGTACATTCTCATTATTAAGCAAAGTTGCTGCTCACTGCACCCATCAATCTTCCATCCTCTCTGCAGACTTCTGCACCACCTCCCACAGAAGAGAAAATGGGAATTGCTTCAGCCACATTATTAAATCTAAATCGGACAATAACTTGGAACTCTATTGGTGCTACATGGACGACAAAACAATACAGATTCATAATAATGCTGCCCAAACATTGGCTTAAAGAAATAAACTGACCAGGCAAGCCGGCTATTTTGTCCTTGGAGTTATGTCATCCAGGTCATGGATGGTGGTGCAGACCATGGTTAGATAAACTGGATTTAGATTCTAGAAAGTTGACCTTGGAAGTAGGTCCCACATCTTTCACCCCTTGTGCCCTGCACAGCACTGAGCAAATAGAAGGCATTTTAGACACATATTTGTTTATCTAAAAATAAGTTATTAGCAAATTTTGACATTACTACTTAACATAAATATTTCATGTTCTATATACTAGTTTTCAGAAAGTGGGGAATTAAAAATAATTTAGTGTCTTGAAGGAAGAGGAGCTGAGGGCTTCCCTGGTGGCACAGAAGTTGAGAGTCCGCCTGCTGATGCAGGGGACACGGGTTCTTGCCCTGGTCCGGGAAGATCCCACATGCCGCGGAGCGGCAGGGCCCGTGAGCCATGGCCGTTGAGCCTGCGCGTCGGGAGCCTGTGCTCCGCAACGGGAGAGGCCACAGCAGTGAGAGGCCCGCGTACCACACACAAAAAAATAAGGAGCTGAATGTGAATCAGCAAAAGCTAGCATGATACTAGGATGTATGTCTTATGAATATTAAACAGGTAAGTGCTTATAGGTGAGGTATGATTATCAACTTTTGGAAGGTGAGGCTGTTGGCCTAACATATTGGTAAGAGTTAGAAATAACTTTCTGGGGTGGGGTGTGGACTTGGTCTTGTAATTACATTGTCACCCTTCCTGGGAGGATGCCTTGCCCTTGGCAAGATGACATTGTTTGACAGACTATCTAGGGGCACAACTTGGGCAGAAAAAGATGTGGGTTTTCTACACAGGAATACACTGGGTAAAATTCACACAATATCCTTCTTGTACACCAGAGTTGGCCAGGTATTTATGATTATGTTCAGCTCTAATACCATATTTTAGGAAGAAAGAAGACTTCCTGGAATATAAAGGGAAGTCAGTGGGGTTCTCAATAAAGGGATGGAAAAGAGAACGCTGGATAACAGAAATGTCTGGGGCACTTCTAAACTTTACTCTTTTTTTTGAAAGGAAAAAGATGACCTATTTTCCCTCCATCCCTGCTGAGGAAAATAAAAAGAGGTAGTAAGCAGAAACGCTGGCAGATGAAATGTAGTTTGACACTGGAAAATAACTTCGTGACAGCTGGGAGTGAGGTGTGTTAGTGAAGAACGAGAGCAAAGTCTGTGGCCAGGAGAGAGATCCGTGGACACAGGCGGCCAGTGAACTGTGTGAAATCCACCAGGATGGGCTACAGCACCTCTCAAAAGTCAGAGACAATTTCCGGCTCTGCAATCCTAAGAACAGAGCCCTGGCCTCCAGCATTCCCGAGAAAGTGATGAGGCAAACAGGACATCACATGATTCTATTTCCAAGTCACTTCAATTAGGGGCCCAGCAGGTTCCAGGTGTGGTCAATGTCCATTAAGCTATATTCTAGGTTCTTCCATGTGCACTGCCTCACCTAATCTCTCAAGAACTCATTATCTCCATTTAACAGACGAGGAAATGGAGACTGAGAGGGGCTGAGTAAATTGTCCGAGTTACACAGGAAGTACGCGGTTGGGAGGAAATAAACACAGGCAGGCTGACCCCCCATTCCACCCTCCTTCACCATGCTCCACCATCCGTGAGCACCCCCTGCTCCAACGATGAAAGCACTACATTCTTCACTCATTAAAAAGGTTACCAGAACACTTGGAATTGTAATAGTGAGTATCTGCTTTCCATCTGGGCAAGAGCTCTGGTGACACCTAATCATCTATTTCCATCCTGGCGCACTGCAGCACTTCATCGACCCTCGGAAAACAGAGCACTTTGGAGGCTCTGCCAGAGTTAGCACAGCCCCAAAGTCCCAATTAGCGATACGGTTGTCTAGTTCAAACTTGACTGGACCCAAAGGCAGCTGCCTCGAGGAAGCACTGTCGGGTCACAGAGGCAGGGCCGGGGTTAAACGGGGTCACTGCAACATCACCTCTGTCTGCCTTGAGTGGGCATGAGGCTCAAAATCCAAGGTGCTGATGCGGAAATGCAGCCGGTGAAACTGACTTTGCTACACCACCGAGCCAGCCTCAGGGCAACTCATCTGTAATGAAGCACGGAAAGGGAGCGACACCCGAGGAGGGCCTGACAAGCTACCTGCCACTGCGGAGAGACGTGCAGAAACCCGCTGACTTGAGCAACCTGGGGTAGTAACCGCCAACGCTCATGGGGTGCTTACGGCCCTCGGCACTGTGGCAGAGAATCCACGTGTATTAATGCTCTACATACAGCCTGTGACGTGGGCGTTATAATCAGGCCCATTTGACAGATGAGCAAATGGAAGCAAGCCAAGGTTCAGTAACCTGCCCCAGGTTACGCTGTCAGTGAGTGGAGAGGCCAGATTACAAACTCCAGAGACCACACGCTAACCTCTGTGCGGTAGGTATGCCTTCCTTCCCTGCCTTTTTGGGCAGCTGTAACTTTGCAGTGTTTAAGAGGTCAGACACAAGTCAACCAGGCCTGCTCTGAAGCCCAGCTCTGCCCTTTGCAGCTGTGTGATTTGAAGCAAATGAATAACCTCTCTGTACCCATTAGTGTCTTCACCTTAAAGCAGACAACCACACCACCAAACATAAAATAGACAGCTAGTGGGAAGCAGCCGCATAGCACAGGGAGATCAGCTCGGTGCTTTGTGACCACCTGGAGGTGTGGGATAGGGAGGGTGGGAGGGAGGGAGACGCAAGAGGGAAGAGATATGGGGATATATGCATATGTACAGCTGATTCACTTTGTTATAAAGCAGAAACTAACACACCATTGTAAAGCAATTATACTCCAATAAAGATGTAAAAAAACAAAAAAACCAAAAAGAAACAGACAACCACATTGATAATGACATCTAGGCCTCAGAGGGGGGAAGTGAAGCAGCGACCAATCTGCAGCTCAGATTATCTGTGGGCTCATCTGGTGTGAGAGGCCACCGGGGCTGAGCCTGCTTCTCCTTCCTCTGGATCCTCCATCAGCGGCTCTGACCCCTGCGCCCAGTGTGTGTTTGGCCCCATGACCAAAGTTTGACATCCACGCCACACCAGCAAGGGCAGAGGCAACAAGAACAGGCACTGGTGTCACTCCGTCCTCCCTGTGGGGCCCAGCTTGCGCTTGTGGTTCCACCTTGTCTCCGCACTTCCCGCTTGACCTCCATCTTCCCCTCCCGATGGCCTAACCACTGGACTTCAAGCTCCAGCATCAGATGCAAAGACAGCAGCCTTGCAGACACTGATCAACCAGCTCCTACAGTTGTGAAAGGTCAAATCATATACACATATATGTATGTGTACATCTATGTATATATACATGTGCACATATATCTACACACACACATATGTATATATGCATGGGTGCATGTGTGTACACATCTGTATCTGTATCTGTATCTGTATCTCCAGGTGGTTCCACTTCTCTGTTTGAACCCTGATATATCCTGGATGGGTTGCTTCTGGGATTGTTTCTTGCAGGCATCTATCTCTCTTTCCTTGTCTCTTGCTTTGACATTTTCACTTGCTTTTCTTACATTTGCTAATAGCACCTCAGTGGCTAAGAGCCATGGCCAAGCCATCTATGATGAACATGACAATAATAATATTCAGTTGCAGCCTCTATTTCCTGCTTGCTTATTTGCCAAACCCTATGCTAACATCTTTTCACACATTATTTTATTTAATCCTTACAATCCAATGGAAGCAGGGCTTTTTAAATACCTATTTTATAAATGAAGAAATTGAGGCTCAGGGAAGCTGAGTAACTCACCTAAGATCATAAATAAGAGTCTATGTGCCTCAAAAAACCACCATGGGCTTCCCTAGTGGCGCAGTGGTTGAGAGTCCGCCTGCCGATGTAGGGGACATGGGTTCGTGCCCCAGTCCGGGAGGATCCCACATGCCGCGGAGCGGCTGGGCCCGTGAGCCATGGCCACTGAGCCTGCATATCCGGAGCCTGTGCTCCACAACGGGAGAGGCCACAACAGTGAGAGGCCCACGTACCACACACAAAAAAAAAAAACGAAAACAAACAAACCACCATGTATTGCCTCCCACTGTAAGTGATCCATCCAGAACACAAGTCTGGAGCAAAATGCACATTTATATGAAATTTTACCCCATCTTCTTCCAGAAACACTAAAGCACCTTAAAAGGGAAACATAATGTGAGGTAGGTTAATTAGTGATAAAAACAGAGCAGAGAAACTCTAGAAAAGAAGTTGGTACCAGGCACCTGTGGGTAGTTGAATTTAAGTCTATACAGGAGATTAAACTCATTAGCATAAATTTCTATGCAAAACCTTTCCCGCAAAATAGGCAACCAAAGAATGAATCAATTTTAAGGCATACTGTCATGTTTTCTTTTAGACTTTGTGTACAATTTATTCTCATAATTGCCAGAAACCACAAGTGAGGCATGGAAAGACTAGGAGGCTTGTCATATATTTAGGAATTAGAAATGCTCTTATATGAAACTAGAACAACAACTTGGGTCTTCTATCATACTGCTGAATGCCATGCTTGGGTCACTAAACTCTTCTTGTCTCTGGTTTATCACTTAAATAAATGAGGCAGAATTACTAATTAGGCTTACAATGTTACCATAAAGAAAGTTAGGTTCTAAGAAATGAGTTTCCTAAGTCCAGAATGATAAGAACACTATTTCACAGCTCTGACCTACCAGCCATACACAACTCTATTTGCTTCCAGCTTGAGGCAAAAAAGCAAATGAAATGAAGTCAACTTGGTGGAACATTGTAGAAAATCTCTATCCATCTATGTGTTTATCCCATATTCCATTCATTTAACATGTATTTATTGATCACTACTCCATGCCACACACTGTTCTAGGCACTGGGGATGCAGCCGTGAATAAAACAGACAAAAATCCTGACGGGAACTGAGCTCACACTCTAGTCAAGCCTATTTCTGAATTTGCAAGGACCTCTTTGTTATAAATATGACTCTAACATACGAACAAGGTCAATTTTTCAATAATAATAACATGCATATAGGTCCTTACAGTTTATGCAAAACACTTTCATGTAACTATAGCATTTATTTCTCAAAAGAACCTGGGGAGTTTGCAAGAAATAAGACAGACCCCTTTAAATGAAGAGACAAATAATAACACGTTACCAAATGAAAAATGAACAAAGGGCATGAACAGATATTTCTTCATAAGGAAAAAAATCCAATGACTAATAAACATGGAAAAATATTCAACTTCCTTAGTGCTCAAATATACGCAATTTGTAGCTGAAAGGTAAAAATTTTTACCTGCGAAAGTAACAAAACTCAAAGGGAAAAAAAAAAAAAGATTGTACCCAGAGTTGGTGAGGAACCATGAGGATGTAACCACATATGCAGAGAACCCTTAAATGCACATACCCTTTGATATAGTAATTCTGCTCTTAGTAACTCATCCAATAGAAATAATCAAAAATTTGGATTTAAAATAGCAAAAGAAAAAAAATGTTTTAAACTGTAAAAAGTAATCCAAGTTATAACTAAAATAAAGAAATAATATAGAGATTCTCTGGAGACCACTGCCCCACAGGGTCAGACATCCAACACTGATTAATGGCCCTTTACAACGTGACATCTAAGGGGCATCTTACCTAAACTGCAGGTGCAACTGCACCCCACTGACACGCCAATCACAAACTAAATGTGAGGAAGTGGATATGCATACACAGGAGTGAAACTATGATTGACAAAACAAACTGGAATTCTGGAACTACTGTTGATTCATCTAAGCTTTTTTTTTTTTTCTATAGGCCCTCAATTTATAAAAGTCATTTACTTTGACACCTCCCTGCTAGGTAGTAAATCTCTCATGTCTTACCACTTTGTATGTGATAATGATAATGATATTAATGTTGCTTAAAGTTTTACTATATGCCATGCACCATGCTGAAGGTATTATCTCCTTCCAACAAGGCCCAGAGCTTGGCACTATGACTAGCATATCTACATTACTGTGCGTCTGAGAGGAGACTGAGAATTGAAAAGGTAACTTGTCCAAGGTCATGCAGCTAGTATTTGAGATTTGAATCTAGTGACCCGCTTCTGCTCTGAATCCCACGCCCCTTAACTACTGTGCCACACACCCTGACCTTTTACCTTATATTATAGTTATTTGAAGAGTTTTTTTAAATTTTATTTAATCTAATTAGGTCCTAAGTTATATAAGGGGAACACATTTCTCACTCAACTTTGAGTATGATATTTTGCACCCAGTTGGCACTCAATAAATGCTTGGGTCATAAATGAACAAAGCTGCAGTTGTTTTGAAGTCATTTCTGACTCCTTTACCTCATTCAATGTTCAATCTTTCTCCTGGTTGTCAGGAGAATTTCTCCTCCCGGGGGGAAAAATGTCTTAAATCAAAAATGTTTTCCCCCATTTTCCTTGCCATCATCTTGTTTGAGGCCTTATCCCCTCAAGCCAGACTCCACCAATAGCCTCCTGACCATTCTTCCAGACTCCAACCCATCCTGCCCACTCATAACCCTAAAATACTATTTAATCAAGGTTTCCCAACGGATGAGCCCAGATGCAAGATTGAAACTCTGGGATCCCAGGGTGACCAGGCGTGGGCAGAGCTCATAGGCTAGTCACCTTTGACCAAAAGTATTCTCCCAGGTGACAAGCAGTCCTGGTGTAGGCTGAGGTTGACGATTTGTCTGGACATGAGACTTTCAGTGCTATGGGAAAACTGGGAAGGTTCCAGGCAAACCAGGACAAGTTGGTTTTGCTATATTCTCCTCCCAGTCTCCAAATCCCTTTCTCTTTAGTGCCGTGTACTCTACAAATAACTATTTTCTGCTTATGCCATGTAAAAATAGGGAGGTACAGATTTAGATCAATTCAAATCCTCACACAAAGACATTCAATAGCTCGTGCTGCCTAAGAGAAAATCTTCTGTACTCAGACTACCATTCAAAGCCCTTGGCAGTTTGGCCAGGACTAATCTTGTCTCCAGCTGCCTGCCACCTTGACCCCTCTGCCCAGCCTCCTGGGTCTCCTGATTGCCCACTGAATTATCTTTTCCATTTTCCCTCATTTATCCCTGACTTCTCCATCTGGAGGGCTTTACTGCCCCCTGCCTACTTATCCAGAACCGTCCCCAAGGATTCAGCTAGGTCAAAGCCCTTTCCCAAGCCTAACCCAGTCTTCTGTGAAGGCTTGATGACCTCAACTCAGGACAATTATTTGGACCACTCATTGGTAGGAGTCAAGCACATGAGACCCTCCCCACTTCTTGAACTGATGTGTTGAGCGCTTCTAATTTTCCCCTTCCAAGAGTTATCTTATCCTTTCCCGTGTTTATATCTCGTCTGTCCAACCAGAATGCAGCCTCTTTGATGGCAGGTGTTACATCTTACATTTATGTCCCTCACAGCACTTAGCAACACTATTTCTTATACAGAGTGAGCATGCAATAAATACGTGTTTGTAGGTAACCGGTTAATACTTTCTCCTCCCATCCCCACCATGCGAGGAACTCAGCAACCCTTCCACACAGATATATGCTCCTATTTTCTGTGTGTGGCTAAACTGCCTTTTTATTTTTCTGCCTCCAGATTCTTAGCTTTCCTTAAATGCTTGGGTAGGGGAATAGAACCAAGAGCAAAGTATAAACACGTCCCTCCTTGGTGATTAAAAAAAAAAAGGGGGGGGCAGAATCACATTGGGGTGGGGTGGGAGGAGGGGAGACAGGAAGGAAATATTGTATCAGAAATGTAAAGAAACCACCTTTAAGAAATTCTGGAGAGACAGAGAGCATTCCAAATACAGGAAAAGAGATAGAGCAAAGGTAGGGAGAAAAGGGTTTCACAGAAAATAAATAAATAAAATGAAGCTGTCTATGTTAGAGTATGGCCAGAGAAACCTACAGAAAGGCCTGGCACAAACGCCAAGCTCTGTGTGAAGGGGCAGCCTGTGTTCCCCCCTCCAGAAGGCCGCCGGGGAGGTCGCTGCCCAGCCCCAATTACAGGACTGAGGCCAGAGGCACATGGAATGATGGAAAATTTCCTTCAGGCAACATAATCTCGGCATAAAAAGCAATGCTGATCCATTTCCCTTCCAGCCAAAAATAAATCAAGTTAGACAAAGGAAATTAGGCAATAGGTTTAACGCGACTCCAGCTGCAGCTGCAAAATCAGCTTAATGTACCTTCACTCTCCTTCCCCAGCTCTCTGCTTTGCACAGCCCGCTCTTCTGGGAGGGCACCGAGTAGGTGTTCTGCAGGCACAGGACATCTTTGAAATGGAAAATGTCCACTGTCCTCTGGTGTCCAAAGAATCCCCCAGCCAGCAGGATGTGCTGGGAAGTGAGATCCCCGAGTACTGGCAGATTTGCAGGGACCTATATGCCACGTGCGCACTTGTCACCAAGGACAGAGCACGCAGTCTGCTGCCCTGCAGCCCAGCGAGGAAGCTCTGACCTTGGATTCAGGGGTGCCCTGCTCAGCACCCCCAGCTCTCCACTCTGCATGAACCTATATATATATATACACATATATAGATGTGTATATATGGACATATGAACTTAATCTCAGTTTATACATGATAAAGTGGGGAAATCAGGGCCAACATGTATGTTTATGCAAAATACGTGAGGCTGTAACCAGGGGCCCTGATGAATACGAAACCGCTATATGTCTGTGTTCGTGTGTCTTTGTTTGATGCTAATATTCTGTATTTCAGGGGTTAGGGATGCAGTTAGAATAACAAAATAGGTGCAAAGCCAGGTCTACAGGTGGATATTTGCCGTGTAACCTCGGGGGACAGGAAGGGATCATAAGCCCAAGTTGTCTAACCCCACTTCCTACCACCCACACCCCATCTCCACATTCCATCCCACTCTGTTAGTGACAGCTGATCCCTGGAATGTCAGACTCGCAGCTCACAAAACAATGACTGCAGCCAAAAAGCAAAAGCCACCACCTCTCCACTAACGCTGCCCCTGCCACCCAAGTAAGGAGTGAGATTATGCCTCACTTTTGTCTTCAGCTGCCTACTGTGGTCTTTGACACATGGCAGGGGTCCAATATATGGTTCTTAATAACTGAAGAAATGAATGTGTGACAAGATAAGAGGTAATTAGGCGACAGGTTTAACGCGACTCCAGAACGGAAAGTTCTGCATTTACTTACAAAGAATTGAGCAATTTTATATCTTTCTACAGGCAAAAATTTGACAGCATTTGATGTAAAACAAATCAGGGACTAGACAGATGTCCTACAGAAACTCTCACACATGTATACAAGGATGTACACACTGTCTGAAACAGTGAAAGACTAGAAACAACCTAAATGTCCACCAGCATAGGAAGATATATAATTAATCATGCTATATTCATAAAATAGAATACGATACAGCAGTAGAAAGGAATGAAACACCTACACACATTTCGACATGGTTAGGTGCCAATAAACATGACATTGAGAAAGTTGCACAATAATATATATGGTACAATACAATCTATTATACACAAAAATACACAAAATATATTTATTGTGTATATATTGTGCTTGGGAATGCATATATATATATATATATATATATAGTACAAATAGGAAGAAATGCATGGGAGTAATAAACATCAAATCCAGGATCCAAGGTATTTATTGGGGGGAGGGGAGGAGATGGGCTTGGGAAGGTTAATACACAAATGTTAACTGCATTATTCTTTGTGACTTTTGTTTATATTAAATATTGCATCTTTGAAGAATTATGGACACTGTAAATTACTATCTGCTCAAATGGACTTAAAAGTGTGAAACAAACAAACAAACAAAAACCATTTAGCATAAACCTGTTATTTTAACATAAACACCAGAGAAGGCCCAATATAAGTTTTTATGTTATTGACTGAATAAATGTGATAAGATATTAGAACTCCACGCAATTGCTCACATTTCACATTTTTAACCTACAAATGGCAATTTCATAAGGTACATCACAGAAGAAAACGTCATAAGGGAAATGCAAAGTTCTGCATTTAGCTATAAAACTAATCAGCCTCACATGTTCCTGCTCTCGTGGTATTACAAGCAGAATCGGATCCAGTTCTGGGACTTGTATCTTTGTAGGATGTGGACAAGTGTGTGTCAAGAGAATGGTGAGCAGAAGTGTGGTCAGGACATGGGGATTCTGCTAATCACGGACCTAAGGATCCACTGAGGGATCTGAGGATGCTTATCTGGTGATGGGGTAACTTATTGGCGCCAGTGTCTTTCTTTAAATGTTTGATTGAATGAATGAATGAACTATTATCTGAGAATGTAGATACATTCTTCATAGCTTCAGAGGCCAAACATGTTAGCAGCTGGAAGGAGGGGATTTTTAATGCAACCAAAGTAAGAACATCCTAACAATTACAACCATCCCAGGAAGGACTGAACAGTTTGGTTAGGTAGTAAGTTTCCTAAAACTAGTACTAATCAAGCAGGGCTATAGAGAACTCTGTTTGGGGAGTTAATTGGACTTTGAGTTCCAAAGTCTTCTCTCACGCTATGAGAACCAGTGCTTCTTAAGCCTGAGTGAGGAACAGAATCCCCTGGGGGGCTTGTGAAAACACAGATTGCTGGGCTCTACCCTCAGAGTTTCTGAGACAGCAGGCTCCGGGAGGTGCCTGAGAATTAGCATTTCTAATAAATTCCCAGCTGATGCTGATGCTACTGGTCCAGGGACCACACTTTGAGAACCCCCCCCTTTTCTTTTTTTTTTGGCCGCACTGTGCAGCATGCGGGACCTTAGTTCCCCGATAAAGGATTGAACCCGTGCCCCCTGCATTGGGAGTGAGGACTCTTAACCACCGGACTGCCAGGGAAGTCCCAAGAACCCCTGTTCTTAAAAAAAGAAAAAAGGTAAATTAGCTTACATTAAGGTTTTTTGTTTTGTTTTTTGAGCTTTGTTCAGGCCATTAGAAAAGACTGTGCTTCCCTAAATTACTCACTGCCTCCAAATAGACTTCCAATTGTCATCGTCTTCTAAAGAGAACAATGTATAGTAACTGATGCATTCTCCAAAGGCCTTTGTAGGAAGCCATGCTCTTTGCTGTGCTTTAAGAATATAAGGACGGGGCTTCCCTGGTGGCGCAGTGGTTGAGAGTCCGCCTGCCGATGCAGGGGACGTGGGTTCGTGCCCCGGTCCGGGAGGATCCCACATGCCGCGGAGCGGAGGGGCCCGTGAGCCATGGCCGCTGAGCCTGCGCGTCCGGAGCCTGTGCTCCGCAACGGGAGGGGCCACAACAGTGAGAGGCCCGCGTACCACAAAAAAAAAAAAAAAAAAGAATATAAGGACACTGGGATTCTTTTCAGGTACTGATACTAAATTTCCCTCCATCCATTTTCATTCCATCTTCTGAACCCTCCATAACCAAGGGCCCATGTTTTTAAGATAACTGGCCAGAATTAGAAATGAGTCTGGGACCAAAACACAGTCGTTTAACCCACAAAAGGATCCAACCTGGCTTAAGCCACATTCATGGCCAGGCCAGGTCTGGCAATGTTACCAGCCACTGACTCTGGAACGTATCCTTGTCAAGTACTGCTTTGGGGAAGGAGAAGGAAGAAGTGCCAAGAATTCTTTTTTTTTTTTTCAACTCAGAGGGAAAAATGTAAAACCTGGATCTTGAACGTGTTTCCGAAGCAGATAAACAAAGTCCAACCAAAATTTTAAAATCGCATTTGTTCACTGGCCCAAGACACTGGCCCGAGACAATTAATATCTGGTTTAGTCACTCAGTAAATAATTATTGAGCTGCTATATATTCCTGGCACTGTTTTGGTACCTAGGGATACAGCTGTAAATAAGACAGGCAAATGCCAAAGACAGAAAAATTTATAACATATGTCAGGTAGGAAGAAAAATACAGCAGGTTAGAAAAGCCTATGCCTTTCATACAACCACCATCCCTTGGTGCTTATTTGTTACCCAAATCCTAATGCTTAAAATAAACTATGCTTACTCTGGCAAAAGCAAATCATCAACGACAGAATATGGGTTACTGTGGTCTGTCCCTAAGCCGCTTTTCCTGTATCATTTGAAGAAAATTGCAGCTATTAGTAGTGAAGTCCTTGGAAATCATTTCTAGTTCACTTGAAAGGTTCAGCTGCATAAGAACATGTTTAAATAAACAACCTGGAATAAATAGTGGTTAAAATTTCACCCGTATGTAATCAGCAAGCTAGCTTTTTTCATGCATAGTCCAAAACTTTTTTTTAAAAGCAAATGTCTTCCGAAGGTCACAAAATGGATCTTAGGTGGTTTGTTGAAACTGTTTCACTGCAAATAACTTTTCAAAGGAGTCAGCTCTGGGGGCACATGAGTTCTGATTTAAGCAGGTTATCTTAGCCTAAAGAACCCACTAAGCTCCTTAATTTTAGTCATTCTTGCTGCAAGTTGCAGGTGTGTAAGAAACACAAGAGATGGAGCTTTCACATGAAATATAATTTTAGTCCTGTTTGGTCTGAAGTAAGTCATTACTGCTTTTGAATCACTATTATAGTTAATAAGAGCTCCCACTTACTTGATCAATTGACCACCTACTACTACTGAGCACCTGCTGCACGCCAGGCACTACTGAACATTAATTATGTACCATGCATTTCGGATATTTTGTTTTTTATTTCATTTATTATACCAAGCATTTTACGTACACTATCTTAAACACAACAATGCTATCAGATAAACGTCAACCATCATCATCATCCCTATCTTACAAATAAACAGGCTGAAATTCAGAAAAATTAAATAACATTCCCAAGGTCGCATCCAGTTAGTATGTGGCAGACAGAGTAGGAATTGAACCCCAAAGCCTTTCTCTTTACGCTCTGGTTCTGCTCCTGCCCCCAGCAGCTGAGAAGGTGGGCTGGATTTTGTGTGGATTAGCAAAAGTCATTTATTCCTCAAGAAACTTTGCTATCATTTGCCAGAAAATTGTCAAAATTACTCTATAAATCTATGGTAACTACTATGTGGCGGGTCCCCGGATAGCTGTGCAAAAGCAGAGCCTTGGTCAACCTTCACCTGACGCCAGGCTGCCCCCATGAACGTCTGCAAGACAACACGGTGAAAAAGCATGGCATAAATCGTCTTCATGTCCAGCCACGCACATGGTACAAGGCCTGGGTCTCTCTCCCCTCCTCCCACATGATGCGATGGTGTGGGTTTGGGGACTGGGAGAGGAGTGAGTTATAAACAGTCTTAGAAACAGGCATTAAAAGCAGAGTTTTCAGGCTGACCAACATTTACAAGCAGAGACACGGTAGTTGTGTTTATGTGCCTGTGTGTGAGTGCGTGCTAGCATGTGTGTGTGCAAATGCTTCTTTTGAGAAGGAAGATGATAGTGTACAAATTAGTTAAATGATACACGATGTGCAACTTCAAGGGAAAATGCTTAGTAGCTTCCGTGAAATAGTCACTGATAACATAGCTGCAATAATCAGCCACAGTCGTCACCACTATTCACCAAAGGGCAACTTACTCCCTATTTCTTCTTTTTCCCTACATCCCACACTCCCCACTAGCCAAGGATGAAACAGTCATTCTTCTCCTCTTCACACACAAGGCCCTCTCTAGAACTCAGGGGGGCACTTTCATTAAGCTGCAAGTCATTACTCTTCTCTGAATATAGTTAAATTCATTTATCTCTATCTTCAATGAGAAAGGGAAGGAAATTAAGCAGGAAAGACAGCACAATGCCTTCAAGAATGGTGTATTCAAGGTCGAAAGTCTGCCATAATTGAGTTAAAAATAATAAACGAAAATAACTGTGAGGAAAGTATGCCTGCTTTGCAAAATACAGTCCAGCCTAGAAGTCTTCATTAAATGTTCCAGTGCACACAGTGTGTTAGTGTGCTTGAGATTCTGTGAGATACCCTACCGCTCATAAATACTGAAAAGGGACAGTTGCCATGGTAACTAACTGCTATTTAATGAATGCAGAAGAGCGGAAGCTCATAGGATAGTCTTAAATTGCCAGAACATGAGTTATTGCTGCTGCTATAGGCTTGCAAGTAACTCACATGCCATCTTCTCTAATAAGGTTTTTAACAAGTTGGCCAATTTGACTGGTCTCTGTATTTACCACATGATACCACAAGATTCTGTCTTGACACTACATGAAAATCATAATCCTGATTTCGTCCTCCTGGCTCTAAGCTCCAAGATATCCTACAGAAATGGGCCAAACATCTGCATAGGCAATGTGTCCTTAAATTTCAAGCTCTGACCCAAGCAGTGATGTGTTAGGGCACACAGCTCTGTCACAAGCAATAGGCACTGGCTCAAAGGGCCGTCACACTCAATACGGCAGACTCTTTTTACTTCCAAAACAGGTGAATGCTCCACATGCACCAAACGCAGTTTGTTTTGATTGTGCAATGACACAGAAGAGCTATTGCAGCTGATTTCTGCAGGAACTTTTTACAGGCTAGTAACGTCTTAGGTAACCTTTCAACAGGGTGTCCAAACCTTCTCTACAGACGCCCACTCTCAATCCTCTCTCAGCATCCAGCACCACGTGTCAGATACCTCACCCTGGAATCATCGGCTTTCTATAAAGAAGAAGAAACATGGCTGCACTGCCTGTCTTTCCCTTGATCTCCTTCAGCAACTTTAATGCAGTCCATTTTTAAGGTTACAGATTGTGTTGCAAGCATACTTCTACATGCCATTAATAAGTAATGAGAATTAAAAAAAAAAAAGGGAAAACTTCTGTGTTCCATGAAGCCAAATATCATTAGCAAACTCATCCATCCTCCAGAGGCTGGCTTTTTCTTGCATAACCAGAAGCCTGAATGCCCTGGTTGGGTCCCTTGGCTCAATGTGGGCTGTGGGCGCCCCCTTCAGGCTCTGGGGTGAAATGCACATTGCTGTCATTTGACATACTAACTAGTCAGCAGGGCAATTAATTGCTTTTGCTAAAAACCTTTCAGGAAATTTCGAAGGAAAATTCTGTTCAAACTCTAATGTTGTGGTCAGACAGAAAGCCTTCACATCACCAGCCTTTAGCTAATATTAAAATTAGATAGGTCAAATCAAAAGGAGTATCTTGCAAGAAAAAAAAACCCTACAGATATATCTATTTGTTCATTTGATTAAATAATGCTTCTTCACTAGATGAGCTCTCTTTAAAATTGCCTGTGTCTGTAACGAACAAGATTAAAACTGGAGATAGGCAGCCCACGACCTCTTCATCCTCCAGTCCCTTTCCACAGCCTGAACCTGTTCTTTCTGCTTGTAATCCCTGGCCTTAACTGCCTCCACCCAGACCCTGCGACCAATGCCTCAGTCTACCTCACCTCCATGTTTAGCCTTGACTCTCAGGGTCAGAAGCCTCATTTCCTCTCCTCTCTAACGTGACCCTAGGTCCTATGCCAATGACTGCACTAGTGCAAGAATGATCTTTCCTCCCTGGGCTTCCGCAGCACCTTGTTTCTGCCTCCCACGTGATATCCTTAACACATTCCTCCTGAGGCTGAGACCCTTTGACTTTATCTCTTATCTCCTCTGCATAGACTGTCAGCTTCCCAAAGGCAGGGCCTGGCTCTTGTACAACCTTGACCCTCATGCCTGGCTCTCAGCGATGCTCCTTGCTGACTGAATGAAAGAACCAGGAAGATAGCTCTCTGTTAACTTCATTTTCTTCTCTTATTTATTACAAGAGCTGCTTAAAAAGCTAATTGCACCCCAACCTCAAAAATGAAGGGGACACAAGGAAAAGAAGACCCGTGAAGCAGTTCTTTCTTCTTTCCTTAGAGAATCCTTTCTCCTTTATTCATCTTCATTCATTTCAACAATTATTGATAACCTGCAATACGTTAAAAGCGTGAGGAAGGGCTTCCCTGGTGGCGCAGTGGTTGAGAATCTGCCTGCTAATGCAGGGGACACGGCTTCGAGCCCTGGTCTGGGAGGATCCCACATGCCGCGGAGCAACTAGGCCCGTGAGCCACAACTACTGAGCCTGCGCGTCTGGAGCCTGTGCTCGACAACAAGAAAGGCCGCCATAGTGAGAGGCCCGCGCAACGCGATGAAGAGTGGCCCCCGCTTGCCACAACTAGAGAAAGCCCTCACACAGAAACGAAGATGCAACACAGCAAAAATTAATTAATTAATAAAAAACTAAAAAGTGAGGAAATGCTATTCTTCTTACTTTTCCTCTCACTATAATTGTTGCTGAATAAAATCTTTCCAATTTTCCTTTATGTCATTACTTTTCCTCAGCTTTATTGAACTGTAATTGACATGTAGCATTGTGTGAGTTTAACGTGTTGATTTAAAAAAATAATTTATTTATGGCTGTGTTGGATCTTCGTTGCTGCGTGCGGGCTTTTTCTCTAGTTGCAGAGAGCGGGGGCTACTCTTGGTTGCGGTGCGCGGGCTTCTCATTGCAGTGGCTTCTCTTGTTGCGGAGCACGGGCTCTAGGTGTGCAGGCTTCAGTAGATGTGGCGCACGGGCTTAGTTGCTCCGCGGCAAGTGGGATCAAACCCGTGTCCACTGCATTGGCAGGTGGACTCTTAACCACTGCGCCACCAGGGAAGTCCCTAACATGTTGATTTGATACACACTTACATATTGCAAAATGATTACTGCCAAAGCACCTCCATCATGTCACATAATTACCATTTCTTTTTTGTGGTTAGAACATTTAAGATCTACTCTCTTAGCAACTTTCAAGTATATAATAGAGTTTATGCCATGTCTTAATCACATCAATCTTCCATACAGTGTGGAACCTGTATCCTTCTCACTCACCCCTTCAACATTTATTGTGTTTCTACTCTGTGCTGAACTGGGTCAGACTCTGGGGTTGTAGAATCAGTTAAAACATAAAACTAGAGCATAATTCCCCACTCCTTAAGTGTGGGCTGTGCATAGTGACTTCCTTCTAAAAAGTACAATATGGAAAGGGGAAGAAACGACTAATTGTACAGTGGAGAAAACAGTCGCAGCTGATCCAGGTCAACGACGACAGTGAGAAGTCACGTTGATAGTAGGTACCCTTGAAAGGTTGTGATGAAAATAGTACTTTGCCTCTACGGTCTTCCTCCCCAAACCCGTAACCCCAGGCTAATAACATCAAAAAAAAAAAAAAGGAAATAGACATTCTGCAAAATACTTGACCAGAATTCCTCAAAACTGTCAAGGTCATCAAAAATAAAGTCAGAAACATATAGAACAGACTTGTGGTTGTCAAGAGGGAGGGATGGAGTGGGAGGCTGGGATTAGCAGATGCCAAGTGTTATATACAGAATGGGTAAACAACGAGGTCCTACTGTGCAGCACAGGGAACTATATTCAGTATCCTGTGATAAACCATAATGGAAAACAATATGAAGAAGAACATATATATATATGTGTGTGTGTATAACTGAATCACTTTGCTGTACAGCAGAAATTAACACAACATTGTACATCAACTGTACTTCAATAAAAATAAGAAAATAAAGTCTGAAAAATTCTCAGAGACCAAAGGAGCCTAAGGAAACATGATGACTAAATGCCATATGGTGTCCTGGATGAGATCCTGGAATGGAAAAAGAATATTAGGCAAAAACTAAGAAAGTCTCAATGTATGAACTCCAGTTAATATCATATCAAAACTGGTTCATTCATTGTAGCAAATGTATCAGAGTAATGTAAGATAATCATAACGGCAACCCACTGTGGGGCATTTGGGAGTCTCTGTGCTAACTCTGCAACTTTTCTGTAAATCTAAAACTATTCTGAAACAACACGTTTATTTTAAAAAATGGAATTTAAAAAAAAAAAAAAGGGCTTCCCTGGTGGCGCAGTGGTTGAGAGTCCGCCTGCTGATCTGGGGACACGGGTTCGTGCCCCGGTCCAGGAGGATCCCACATGCCGCAGAGCGGCTGGGCCCGTGAGCCATGGCCGCGGAGCCTGCGTGTCCGGAGCCTGTGCTCCGCAACGGGAGAGGCCACAACAGTGAGAGGCCCGCGTACCGCAAAAAAAAAAAAAAAAAATGGAATTAGACTTCAAGAATGTTAACGAGGGAGAAAGACAGCGAATAAAGGCTGTGACGCAGCACGGTCGGTAGGCGTGCGGCATTCCAGAGAACGCAGTCTGCGAGGCGAGGAGAGGCAGACCGTCACGACCGGTGGGGTAGTGGCTGGAGACAGGGGGAAGCTATGGGTGACTTGCGGACAGTTAGCAAAGGCTTAAAATACTATCTCGCACCAGACAGGTCCTCCTTGAGGTCATCAGCATAAATTTTGGTCAGGAACAGCCAGCTCAGATGAGCAACTTTCTCCTAACAAGCGGGCCAAGAGTAGAGAAGGCTGGTGCTATGATCGACCTGGATAAGGGATCAGCATTCAGTTTCTGTCAAATTCTCTCTTTTGATATGAACTATGATAAATGCACTTTCTCCTTCTTCAAATATGTATTCCTTTTCAAAGGTGAGGGAGAAATGAGAACACTCAAACTGTCCGGTCTAATTCCTAGCAAGGTGGAGAGCCATGGGAAGGCCATTCCCTGTGGACCTTCTTTTTAACCCTACATCTGGGTATCTCCAGCAGTACCAGCCTTAGTCTCCTCCGCTGTTGTAAAGTCTGAGGACAACACCAGCTCAGGTGTAAAGCATTGTCTTCCTTAGACAACTGGACAAAGAAAAATGACCTGAACTCAAGGTTGTGAATAATTCACTTCCTTTACTTACCACATATATTGTTGCTTGGAGGATATGTATAGGCTGTGATTATGTCTCTTTGAGTCATGTCTTCAGACTATATAAATTTAGACCACTCTCTCACCAGTGTTAGCTACTGATTTCTATAACATTCTTCGTCCTCCTTTTCCTAGTCAGTTGTTTCAGAATAGCCCTTAATGATCCAGATGTTTAGTTCTTATTCTTTTTTAAGATCTACATATTACCTGCTTAATTTCCTTCATTTCTAGCCTAAGAATAACTAACTTAAGGTCAAGCTAAAAAGCCTCTGTGCTTTTAAGTTTCTATCACTTTCGCTCATCGGTTCTCTAGTATTTCTTATATAATATCTGTCCTTCACTTTGTAACAGTAATGATATCAGAAAATTAAATATTTACATTTTTATATGTGTCTTTTAAGAAAATGATACATATTGGCATGTGATTACTGGTGCTGAGTCTTCTCTATTGATGTCTGCTTATTGTGTATAACTAAGCAATAAGCATAAAGAAAACCAGCACAGCCCAAGAGCCTGATGTGTAGATCCTGTTCCCAGCTCATCAGTGCCAAGCTGGAGAACCCAGGCATGTCATTTAAGGTCTCTGAATGTCTGTCCACTCTCTCATCTGTAAGATGAGATATTAATAATTTTTATGCCTACTTCAGAAGGCTTTTGTTATAATCTCATGAGAAATGCAAAAATGTTTTGTAATCTCAGAAATTACTAAGGTTACTTTATATTTATCTAGTTTGGCTGGAGGCAGATGAACCACAGGATTCTATTTCTCTGACTCTCGGAGACTTTTAAAAAACTGGAGACCTTTTTGTTTTTCTTTTCTTGTTTTAATGTCCTTTTGAAATACGGAGAAATATTATCTTTGCTTGGGAGCATGTGTTGAAATGATCTAGCCCTCTTTGGATTTCTTTGACTTATATCTTGCTTCTGCAACCCTTTAAGAATTTTCTCTAAGCCACTGTCAGAATTTTTTGCACTATCCTCCTTCATCTTTTTCAGTGCGAAAACTGCAGAATGTGAGAAATGGGATAGAAGGGGTGGTTAAGAGGAGCCTCCCTAGAATAATGAATCTGGAAGAACACAGGCATACCTCGGAGACAGTGCAGGTTTGGTTCCAGAGCACTGTAATAAACTGAGTATGACAACAGAGCCAGTCACATGAATTTTTTGTTTTCCCAGGGCATATAAAACTTATGTTTATACTATACTGTGTCTATTAAGTGTGCAGTAGCATTGTGTCTAAAGAAACAATACACATACCTTAATGAAAAATTATTTTATTGCTAAAAAATGCTAACCATCATCTGAGCCTTCGGCAAAGTCCTAATGTTTTTGCTGGTGGAGGGTCTTGCCTGAATGTTAATGGCTGCTGACTGATCAGAGGGGTGACTGCTGAAGATTGAGGTGGCAGTAGCAATTTCTTAAAATAAGACAACAATAAAGTTTGCCACATTGATTGACTCTTCCTTTGATGAAAAAATTCTCTGTAGCGTGAAGTACTGTTTGATAGCATTTTACCTACAGCAGAACTTCTTTCAAAAGCGGAGGTAATCCTCTCAAACCCTGCCTCTGTTTTAGCAACTAAGTTTACAGAATATTCTAATTCCTTTTTTGTCATTTCAACACCTTCACAGCACCTTCATCATGAGTAGATTTCATCTCAAGAAACTACTTTCTTTGCTCACACATGAGAAGCAACTTCTCATCCATGAAAGTTTTATTATGAGATTGCAACAATTCATTCACAACCTCAGGCCCCACTTCTATTTCTAGTTCTCTTGCTATTTCCACCACATCTGCAGTTACTTCCTCCACTGAAGTCTTGAACCCCTCAAAGTCATCCATGAGGGTTGGAACCAACTTCTTCCAAACTCCTGTGAATGTTGATATTTTGACCTCTTCCCATGAATCACGAATGTTCTTAATGGCATCTAGAATGGTGAATCATTTCCAGAAGGTTTTCAACTGACTTTGCCCAGATCCATCAGAGGAATCACTATCTATGGCAGCTATAGCCTTATGAAATGTATTTCTTAAATAATAAGACTTAAAAGTTGCAATTACTCCTGATTCATGAGCTGTAGAATGGGTGTTGGATCTTCAGGCATGAAAACAATATGAATCTTGTTGTGCATCTCCATCAGAGCTCTTGGGTCACCAAGTGCATAGTCACTGAGCAGTCATATTTCAAAAGGAATCTTTTTTTCTGAGAAGTTGCTCTCATCAGTGGGGCTTAAAATATTCAGCAATATCCACAGATGTGCTGTCATCCAGGCTTTGTTGTTCCATTTAGAGAGCACAGTCAGAGTAGATTTAGCATAATTCTTAAGGGCCCTAGGATTTTCAGAATGGTAAATGAGCATTGGCTTCAATTTCAAGTCATCAGGTACATTAGCCCCTAACAAGAGAGTCAGCCTGTCCTTTGAAGCTTTGAAGCCAGGCATTGACTTTTCCTCTCTAGCTGTGCAAGTCCTAGATGGCATCTTCTACCGATATAAGGCTATTTCATCTACACTGAAAATCTGTGGTGCAGTGTAGCCACCTTCATTAATGATCTTAGCTAGATCTTCTGGGTCACTTGCTGCGTTGCCTTGTGCTTTTATGTTACGGAGATGACTTCTTTCCTGAAACCTCATAAGCCAACCTCTGCTAACTTCAAACTCTTCTTCTGCAGTTTCCTCACCTCTCTCAGCCTTCATAGAATGGAAGAGAGTTAAAGCTCTGGATTAGGCTTTGGTTTAAGGGAATGCTGTGGCTGGTTGGATCCTCTATCCAGACTACTAAAACTTTCTCTGTATCAGCAAGAAGGCTGTTTCACTTTCTCATCATTCATTCGTGTGTTCACTGGAGTAGCACCTTTAATTTCCTTCAGTAACTTTTCTTTTGCATTCACAACTTGGCTAAGTGTTTGGTGCAAGAGGCCTAACTTTCAGCCTATCTCGGCTTTCAATTTGCCTTAATCATTTCTAGCTTTTGATTTAAAGTGAGAGACATGAAACTGTTCCTTTCGCTTGAACACTTAGAGGCCACTGTAGGGTTCTTAACTGGCCGAATTTCAATACTGTTGTGTTTCAGGGAACAGGGAGGCCCAAGAAGAGGGAGAGAGATGGGGGAACAGCCGTTTGGTGGAGTAGTGAGAACACACACAAGTTCACTGTCTTACAGGGGCTCAGTTCGTCCCCAAACAATTACAGTAGTAACATCAAAGATCACTGATCACCACAACCAATGTAATAATAATGAAAAAGCTTCAAGTACTGCAAGAATTACCAAAATATGATGCAGAGACACAAACCGAGCAAATGCTATTGGAAAACTGGTGCTGATAGACTTGCTCCATGCAGGTTTGCCACAAACCCTCAGTTAGTTAAAAACATGGTATCTGTGAAGTGCAATAAGGTATGCCTACATAGACGTCTGTTTACTACAACATAACCCTTAATAGACTTTGAATAAATGCATATTCGGTAAAGGTAGAAGGTCTTATCGTATCCCTGTTTGCACACACACGCGTGCATGCACACACACGCGTGCATGCACACACACACACACGCAACGTTAAAGTATGTGGGATTTTCTCCATTACAGCTGCAGAGTTTATGAAAAACAGAAATCAGGATGCAGGTGTTGTCTGTGCCAACATCCTATAAGGAGAAATTAACAAAGCTTCAGCTTCTATTGAATACTTTTCTGAATTGGTGGAATCAGCCAAACCTGCGATACTCACATAGAATTATGGAAATTGGAAACAAAAAGCCGGAGTCTACTGGGAATGACAGGCTCAAGATGAACTCAGCTGGAAAATTTGGCTAACTAAAAGTGACATCCTTTGTGCTGGAATTTTTCTATCTGGAAGCTGTAAAAAGGCTGTAATTATTTCGAGTTTTCAATGCAGCCCTTTTCAAACTAAGCCTTTCCTTTTCTTCATTGCTCTGCATCTTTCCTCCATGTGAACTCAGGCGTTTGCCAAGCACTAAAGTGGGAAATTCATACTGGCTTTATACACACATGCATTTCCAGGGAATGGGAAGCAACACAACTTTTGCATTCTCTATGCCAAGGAAAACAAAAGAATGTTTGTACATCAAAACCTTTATCTTGTGCATAGGCTCAAAATACCTGAGCCTGGCTAAATAAATCACCTAATAAGAAATGGCTGATTAAGGCCAATGAAAATTTCTTTGCAAGTTAGTGCTTTTTCTCCATGGAGAAGCCAATACAAAAACTTAGACTTACCTTGTGGCTTTTGGGTCCCAAATCACAATGTCAGCATCTGAGCCCACAGCTATTTTTCCTTTTCTTGGATACAGATTAAAGATTTTAGCTGCATTTGTGCTGGTAACTGCCACAAACCAGTTTTCATCCATTTTGCCACTGTGCTGTAAAACAATTCAAGGAAGAAAATACATTTCTTTTTCTGATAAATGATAAAACACTAAAAATCTCCTGTCAATCAAAGTACAAGAATTTTATCTCTTAGAACCAAATAAAATTGCACCTAATTTCTTATATCGTGAAGCCAAACACACCTGTGAATACTGATAAATCTTAAACAATCATAATGATAATGATGGGGATGAATGGGGTTATATATGGAAGCCTGAAGATAAGTTTTCAGAAACCTACCAGCTTAACAAAACAGCCCCATTAATTTTTCCCATTCTTTCCAAAATCACAGACAAGAGCTAAATATTGGTAACAATATTTCCAATTCTTGTTTAAAGTTTACTATCACCACCTACTACATTTATAATCTAGGCCTAAGATTTATGAGATGATCATGTAGACATTATGTGGAATATTACAGAGTTAAAATAAGACAGACCTATAATTCAGGTGACTACCCTTTTAGAAATCAACTAAGATTCCATTTTGTTCAATTCTGTCCTACTGAAATTTACATGAACCAACAGGCATGGACTGTCTGCTGTAAGAGATTTTAATATGGACAAACTTCAGTGGGATGTGATCCCTCTAAAATGATTTGTTTTTAAATGTTGAGAATTCATCCCTATGTACATTTACATGGCAAGAGCATCCTTAAGGTTTATTTAATTATCAAAGAGTCCTCATCTCATAAAAACATTAAGAACCATGTCCTGAAAGTAATTTTCCCCTAAATAAACCATCTGAATGTTTCAGAAAATAACATAGGCTCCTGTATATTATGAAGAAGTATCCGATCACTTTAAAGTCATTTATACACTTTATATATTATGAAAATCTGCTGTAATGAAGGTACTCATTGTAATTCACACAAGTTCAAAGTGAAAGGTTGGGCTGTTATCAAGAACGTCTAGGCTTCCAGGAAGATGGCGTAAGAGTAAGACGCGGAGATCACCTTCCTCCCCACAGATACACCAGAAATACATCTACACGTGGAACAACGCCTACAGAACATCTACTGAACGCTGGCATAAGACCTCAGACCTCCCAAAAGGCAAGAAACCCCCCCATGTACCTGGGTAGGGCAAAAGAAAAAAGAATAAACAGAGACAAAAGGATAGGGATGGGACCTGCACCAGTGGGAGGGAGCTGTGAAGGAGGAAAGGTTTTCACACACTAGGAAGCCCCTTCGCGGGCGGAGACTGCGGGTGGCGGAGGGGGAAAGCTTCGGAGCCGCGGAGGAGAGCACAGCAACAAGGGTGCGGAGGGCAAAGCAGAGAGATTCCCGCACAGAGGATCGGTGCCGACCGGCACTCACCAGCCCCAGAAGCTTGTCTGCCCCCCCGCCGGGGCTGACGAGACTGGGAGCTGAGGCTCGGGCTTCAGTCACAGGGAGAGGACTGGGGTTGGCGGCGTGAACACAGCCTGCAGGGGGTTAGTGCGCCACGGCTAGCCGGGAGGGAGTCCGGGAAAAGGTCTGGAGCTGCTGAAGAGGCAAGAGACTTTTTCTTCCCTCTTTGTTTCCTGATGCACGAGGAGAGGGGATTAAGAACGCTGCTTAAAGGAGTTCCAGAGACGGGCGCGAGCCGCGGCTAAAAGCGCGGACCCCAGAGACGGGCATGAGACGCTAAGGCTGCTGCTGCCGCCACCAAGAAAACTGTGTGCGAGCACAGGTCACTATCCACACCCCCTTCCGGGGAGCCTGTGCAGCCAGCCGCTGCCAGGGTCCCGTGATCCAGGGACAACTTACCCGGAAGAACGCACGGCGCGCCTCACGCTGGTGCAACGTCACGCCGGCCTCTGCCGCCGCAGGCTCGCCCCGCCCTCCGTGCCCCTCCCTCCCCCCCCCCCACCCCCGCCCCGGCCTGAGTGAGCCAGAGCCCACGAATCAGCGGCTCCTTTAACCCTGTCCTGTCTGAGCGAAGAACAGACGCCTTCCGGCGACCTACAAGCAGAGGCGGGGCCAAATCCAAAGCTGAGACCCTGGGAGCTGTGAGAACAAAAAAGAGAAAGGGAAATCTCTCCCAGCAGCCTCAGAAACAGGGGATTAAAGCTCCACAATCAACTTGATGTACCCTGCATCTGTGGAATACATGAATAGACAAGGAATCATCCCAAATTAAGGAGGTGAACTTTGAGAGCAAGATTTATATTTTCCCCTTTTCCTCTTTTTGTGAGTGTGTATGTGTATACTTCTGTGTGAGATTTTGTCTGTATAGCTTTGCTTCCACCATTTGTCCCAGGGTTCTATCCGTCCGTTTTTTTTTTTCCTCTTAATAATTATTTTTTATTTTAACTTTATTATATTTTATCTTAATTTTATTTTACTTTATCTTCTTTCTTTTTTTCCTTCCTTCCCTCCTTCCTTCCTTCCTCCCTCCCTCCCTCCTTTCTTTCTTTCTTTCTTTCTACTTCTAATTCTTTCTTTCTACTTTTTCTCCCTTTTATTCTGAGCTGTGTGGATGAAAGGCTCTTGGTGCTGCAGCCAGGAGTCAGTGCTGTGCCTCTGAGTTTGGAGAGCCAACTTCAGGACACTGGTCCACAAGAGACCTCCCAGCTCCACGTAATATCAAACGGTGAAAATCTCCCAGAGATCTCCATCTCAACACCAGCACCCAGCTTCACTCAACGACCAGCAAGCTACAGTGCTGGACATCCTATGCCAAATAACTAGCAAGACAGGGACATAACCCCACCCATTAGCAGAGAGGCTGCCTAAAACCATAATAAGTCCACAGACACTCCAAAACACACCACCAGACATGGACCTGCCCACCAGAAAGACAAGATCCAGCCTCATCCACCAGAACACAGGCACTAGTCCCCTCCACCAGGAAGCCTACACAACCCACTGAACCAACCTTAGCCACTGGGGACAGACACCAAAAACAACGGGAACTACGAACCTGCAGCCTGCAAAAAGGAGACCCCAAACACAGTAAGATAAGCAAAATGAGAAGACAGAGAAACACACAGCAGATGAAGGAGCAAGATAAAAACCCACCAGACCTAACAAATGAAGAGGAAATAGGCAGTCTACCTGAAAAAGAATTCAGAATAATGATAGTAAAGATGATCCAAAATCTTGGAGATACAATAGACAAAATGCAAGAAACATTTAACAAGTACCTAGAAGAACTAAAGATGAAACAAACAACGATGAACAACACAATAAATGAAATTAAAAATATTCTAGATGGGATCAATAGCAGAATAACTGAGGCAGAAGAACGGATAAGTGACCTGGAAGATAAGATATTGGAAATAACTACTGCAGAGCAGAATAAAGAAAAAAGAATGAAAAGAACTGAGGACAGTCTCAGAGACCTATGGGACAACAATAAACGCACCAACATTCGAATTATAGGGGTTCCAGAAGAAGAAGAGAAAAAGAAAGGGACTGAGAAAATATTTGAAGAGATTATAGTTGAAAACTTCCCTAATATGGGAAAGGAAATAGTTAGTCAAGTCCAGGAAGCACAGAGAGTCCCATAAAGGATAAATTCAAGGAGAAATACGCCAAGACACATATTAATCAAACTGTCAAAAATTAAATACAAAGAAAACATATTAAAAGCAGCAAGGGAAAAACAACAAATAACACATAAGGGAATCCCCATAAGCTTAACAGCTGATCTTTCAGCAGAAACTCTAAAAGCCAGAAGGGACTGACAGGACATATTTAAAGTGATGAAGGAGAAAAACCTGCAACCAAGATTACTCTACCCAGCAAGGATATCATTCAGATTTGATGGAGAAATTAAAACCTTTACAGACAAGCAAAAGCTGAGAGAGTTCAGCACCACCGAACCAACTCTACAACAACTGCTAAAGGAACTTCTCTAGGCAAGAAACACAAGAGAAGGAAAAGACCTACAATAACTAACCCAAAACAATTAAGAAAATGGGAATAGGAACATACATATTGATAATTACCTTAAATGTAAATGGACTAAATGCTCCCACCAAGAGAGACAGATCGGCTGAATGGATACAAAAATAAGACCCATATATTTGCTGTCTACAAGAGACCCACTTCAGACCTAGAGGCACATACAGACTGAAAGTAAGGGGATGGAAAAAGACATTTCATGCAAATGAAACCAAAAGAAAGCTGGAGTAGCAATTCTTATATCAGACAAAATAGACTTTAAAATAAAGACTATTACAAGAGACAAAGAAGGACACTACATAATGATCAAGGGATCGATCCAAGAAGAAGATATAACAATTGTGAATATTTATGCACCCAACATAGAAGCACCTCAATACATAAGGCAAATACTAAGAGCCATAAAAGGGGAAATCGACAGTAACACATTCATAGTAGGGGACTTTAACACCCCACTTTCACCAATGGACAGATCGTCCAAAATGAAAATAAATAAGGAAACACAAGCTTTAAATGATACATTAAACAAGATGGACTTAATTGATATTTATAGGACATTCCATCCAAAAACAACAGGATACACATTTTTCTCAAGTGCTCATGGAACATTCTCCAGGATAGATCATATCTTGGGTCACAAATCAAGCCTTGGTAAATTTAAGAAAATTGAAATTGTATCAAGTATCTTTTCCGACCACCATGCTATGAGATTAGATATCAATTACAGGAAAAGATCTGTAAAAAATACAAACACATGGAAGCTAAACAATACACTACTTAATAACAAAGTGATCACTAAAAAAATCAAAGAGGAAATCAAAAAATACCTAGAAACAAATGACAATGGAGACACGACGACCCAAAATCTATGGGATGCAGCAAAAGCAGTTCTAAGAGGGAAGTTATAGCAATACAATCCTACCTTAAGAAACAGAAAACATCTCGAATAAACAACCTAAACTTGCACCTAAATCAATTAGAGAAAGAACAAAAAAACCCCAAAGTTAGCAGAAGGAAAGAAATCATAAAAATCAGATCAGAAATAAATGAAAAAGAAATGAAGGAAACAATAGCAAAGATCAATAAAACTAAAAGCTGGTTCTTTGAGAAGATAAACAAAATTGATAAACCATTAGCCAGACTCATCAAGAAAAAAAAGGAGAAGACTCAAATCAATAGAATTAGAAATGAAAAAGGAGAAGTAACAACTGACGCTGCAGAAATACAAAAGATCATGAGAGATTACTACAAGCAACTCTATGCCAATAAAATAGACAACGTGGGAGAAATGGACAAATTCTTAGAAATGTACAACATGCCAAGACTGAATCAGAAAGAAATAGAAAATATGAACAGACCAATCACAAGCACTGAAATTGAAACTGTGATTAAAAATCTTCCAACAAACAAAATCGTAGGACCAGATGGCTTCACAGGCGAATTCTATCAAACATTTAGAGAAGAGCTAACACCTATCCTTCTCAAACTCTTCCAAAATATAGCAGAGGGAGGAACACTCCCAAACTCATTCTACGAGGCCACCATCACCCTGATACCAAAACCAGACAAGGATGTCACAAAGAAAGAAAACTACAGGCCAATATCACTGATGCACATAGATGCAAAAATCCTCAACAAAATACTAGCAAACAGAATCCAACAGCACATTAAAAGGATCATACACCATGATCAAGTGGGGTTTATTCCAGGAATGCAAGGATTCTTCAACATACGCAAATCAATCAACGTGATACACCATATTAACAAACTGAAGGAGAAAAACCATATGATCATCTCAATAGATGCAGAGAAAGCTTTTGACAAAATTCAACACCCATTTATGATAAAAACCCTCCAGAAAGTAGGCATAGAGGGAACTTTCCTCAACATAATAAAGGCCATATATGACAAACCCACAACCAACATCGTCCTCAATGGTGAAAAACTGAAAGCATTTCCACTAAGATCAGGAACAACACAAGGTTGCCCACTCTCACCACCCTTATTCAACATAGTTTTGGAAGTTTTAGCCACAGCAATCAGAGAAGAAAAGGAAATAAAAGGAATCCAAATCGGAAAAGAAGAAGTAAAGCTGTCACTGTTTGCAGATGACATGTTACTATACATAGAGATCCTAAAGATGCTACCAGAAAACTACTAGAGCTAATCAATGAATTTGGTGAAGTAGCAGGATACAAAATTAATGCACAGAAGTCTCTGGCATTCCTATATACTAATGATGAAAAATCTGAAAGTGAAATCAAGAAAACACTCCCATTTACCACTGCAACAAAAAGAATAAAATACCTAGGAATAAACCTACCTAAGGAGACAAAAGACCTGTATGCAGAAAATTATAAGACACTGATGAAAGAAATTAAAGATGATACAAATAGATGGAGAGATATACCATGTTCTTGGCTTGGAAGAATTAACATTGTGAAAATAACTCTACTACCCAAAGCAATCTACCGATTCAATGCAATCCCTATCAAACTACCACTGGCACTTTTCACAGAGCTAGAACAAAAAATTTCACAATTTGTATGGAAACACAAAAGACCCCAAATAGCCAAAGCAATCTTGAGAACGAAAAATGGAGCTGGAGGAATCAGGCTCCCTGACTTCAGGCTATGCTACAAAGCTACAGTAATCAAGACAGTATGGTACTGGAACAAAAACGTAAAGATAAATCAATGGAACAGGAGAGAAAGCCCAGAGATAAACCCACGCACATATGGTCACCTTATCTTTGATAAAGGAGGCAGGAATGTACAGTGGAGAAAGGACAGCCTCTTCAATAAGTGGTGCTGGGAAAACTGGACAGGTACATGTAAAAGTATGAGATTAGATCACTCCCTAACACCATACACAAAAATAAACTCAAAATGGATTAAAGACCTAAATGTAAGGCCAGAAACTATCAAACTCTTAGAGAAAAACATAGGCAGAACACTCTATGACATAAATCACAGCAAGATCCTTTTTGACCCACCTCCTAGAGAAATGGAAATAAAAACAAAAATAAACAAATGGGACCTAAAGAAACTTCAAAGCTTTTGCACAGCAAAGGAAACCATAAACAAGACGAAAAGACAACCCTCAGAATGGGAGAAAATATTTGCACATGAAGCAACTGACAAAGGATTAATCTCCAAAATTTATAAGCAGCTCATGCAGCTTAGTAACAAAAAAATAAACAACCCAATGCAAAAATGGGCAGAAGACCTAAATAGACATTTCTCCAAAGAAGATATACAGACTGCCAACAAACACATGAAAGAATGCTCAACATCAGTAATCATTAGAGAAATGCAAATCAAAACTACAATGAGATATCATCTCACACCAGTCAGAATGGCCATCATCAAAAAATCTAGAAACAATAAATGCTGGAGAGGGTGTGGAGAAAAGGGAACACTCTTGCACTGTTGGTGGGAATGTAAATTGATACAGCCACTGTGGAGAACAGTATGGAGGTTCCTTAAAAAACTACAAATAGAACTACCATATGACCCAGCAATCCCACTACTGGGCATATACCCTGAGAAAACCATAATTCAAAAAGAGTCATGTACCAAACTGTTCATTGCAGCTCTATTTACAATAGCCCGGAGATGGAAACAACCTAAATGTCCATCATGGGATGAATGGATAAAGAAGATGTGGCACATATATACAATGGAATATTACTCAGCCATAAAAAGAAATGAAATTGAGCTATTTGTAATGAGGTGGATAGACCTAGAGTCTGTCATACAGAGTGAAGTAAGTCAGAAAGAGAGAGACAAATACCGTATGCTAACACATATATATGGAATTTAAGAAAAAAATAATGTCATGAAGAACCTAGGGGTAAGACAGGAATAAAGACACAGACCTACTAGAGAATGGACTTAAGGATATGGGGAGGGGGAAGGGTAAGCTGTGACAAAGAGAGAGAGAGGCATGGACATATATACACTACCAAACGTAAGGTAGATAGCTAGTGGGAAGCAGCCGCATAGCACAGGGCGATCAGCTCGGTGCTTTGTGACCACCTAGAGGGGTGGGATAGGGAGGGTGGGAGGGAGGGAGACGCAAGAGGGAAGAGATATGGGAACTTATGTATATATATAACTGATTCATTTTGTTGTAAAGCAGAAACTAACATACCATTGTAAAGCAATTATACTCCAATAAAGATGTTTTAAAGAAAGTATAAATAAATAAGACAGAGAATGAATTTTAACCTCATCTAGTTATGGAAAACATGGAAATAATAACACATGCCTTTTCTAGACCACACTTCCAGATTACAAAGATGAGAAAGGAAAGTTAACTTTGGCAAATAAATATGTTTAGAGTCTCCTAAAAAAAAAAAAAAAAAAGTCTAAGCAAAGAGAAAATAAAAGTCATCTGGGATGCTTAGAATTAGGGTAGAGGTAGCAGGGGGTGGAGAGGACAATTGGTAGAAGATAGGGCTGTAGAGATGTTTTGAAGGTCCTTGCATGTAAATTAACTGTTCAAATGTCATCCAATAAGTAATGCTGAAAATTAAAGGATTTTAGAGAGGAAAGTAGCATGAACAGACCCTGGTGTTTGAAAGGCAACTCTGGTCTTAGAGTATGGGATAGATTGTAGCAAGGCAGAGAGTGGAGGCAGGGGCACCAGCTGTGAGACTACTGCAATGGTCCAAACAAGACATGGGCCTCAAAGTAGAATGGTGGACATGATGGTGGAAATAAGGAGGCATTTTGGAAACAAAATTGACAAGACCTGGTAAAATATTAGAGCTAGAAGTGAGGGGTATGTGTAAGGGATTCTGTGGTGTGAGATGTGATTAATGTGCCATTGAAGGGAGGGGTTCTGAGAGATGGGTGAGAATGGCATGACAATGGGGACCTCAGGTCTTACCAGGCAAGTCTCCACTGCTGATCTTTACAACTACACCTGCCAGCTGGCTGGATAGGCTAACATATGAACATTTAGCCATTTGATTCTTCTTCATCCTCAGGTAGAAATTTTTAAATCATGAAATTAAAAAATCTCTTTCTATATTTTGGATTATTATTTATGTAACCTCATATAGCAGTTTTTAAAACATAATATCCAAAAGTTCTTTAAAAGCGATATCTACATTTTTATATGAAAAGGAGGTATGAACGTAATAAAAATTCTTGATGTCCTTTCAATCATTCCAAGTATTTATATCAGTGACACATGAGGAACTAGGATTCAAAAACATGGAAATCAAGTAGAAGTGCTATTACATTTCAAAGATTTCAAGAATAATCCTCTAGGTATCCAATCTAAATTTATACCCTAATGTCTGCATCATGGTGCAAAGCATCCTCTAAACCATGCAGAGAAGAAAATTGTTTTTCATTATTATTTTGGGGGATGGCATGGTGGTGGTGATACTGTTGTATTCCCAGTTTCCACTCTAGTGAAAACAATCAAAAAACTTCTCTATGAAGGCTTTTGCCACTCTGGTCCTAAAATGGGCCAGATTCTGGCTGAAAAATCAGGCAAAACAGACTGAATCCTGTGAAACTCACCACGCCTTTTTCCCATATTACTAACATCCGGTCCTCAACACCATTCACTCCATTGGGAATCTTAGTAAAATCATCCTTCCCAAGAGCTTTCTGGCAGGTGTTGAAAGTGCAGTGGTCAGACCCTGTTATGGTTAGATCACCACTGTAAAAGAGAAACACACAAGAGCAATAGGGGTGAGTAGATAGAATATGTCAGGAGGAAGCTACCATAACCTTCCCTGGTCTCTGGACCCCATTCTCAACTGACAGTCAGAAAACTGCAATGGAGAATGGGCAGCTTTTTCAAGTACATATTTCACCCATGCCTGTCTCTATTCCAGGAAACACTTTGGGAGAATAATACTCTTACATGAAGTATGATGAAGGATCGTGCTTGGGTCAGAAAAAGTGGGTTCTAGGCTCCATCACCTACTGGCTATGTGACTATGAGTTTGTCCAGTGCTCAGTTTCTCATCTAGAAATTGGTAATTATATATACTTGATGACAATTATTCAGGGTCACTGGCA
The DNA here is from genome assembly GCF_964374135.1 of Grampus griseus. Classification (NCBI taxonomy): domain Eukaryota; kingdom Metazoa; phylum Chordata; class Mammalia; order Artiodactyla; family Delphinidae; genus Grampus; species Grampus griseus. The sequence continues at coordinate 32,503,840 of NC_139011.1, read as the reverse complement.
ATAACATAAGTGAAAATTTCTTGTGAGTACAGAACTACACAAAGGTGAACCAGGGTGATCCACATGAACAGAGGCAACCCCTGGCCACATGGCAATGTTGTGATGAGCAGAGGTGGGACACTGGCTGAGGATGTTGAGGTCACGAGCAACAGGAATTGTGCTTTGACCTGTGAGTCACCTTGGGGATGTAGAAGGCTGAAGGAGGTAGGAGCCTGAAAGGAAGTGGCAAGTGAACTCTTGGACAGTCTGTGGTGAAAAGTTCTTTGTTAACTTGGATCTGAGTATCTGTGAATGGGGAATGTCTGAATGTCCATGAATGGTGTATTTCTCAAGAATAAATGATCAAAATGTCTCCCAAAACAGCATCTGAAAATAGTTTGGATGGCCTTTCATGGGGATAACCTGCTCAGAGGGTAGGATTTTGCCTTTCACCTCTCCAGTGGCTCTGCCCTAGATCATCATCTCTTGTATCTATACAACAAGCACATCTGGTTCCTGGGTTGTATCAGCATAGAAAAATACTCAAGACTATTCTGTATGATAAAAATAGGGCATATTGAAGAGACCAGGTCCTAGGCAGCAAAAGATAGAAAAGACAATGAAAACATCAGAGCAGAGGAAAATTTCAGTAAAAATGATCTGATTTCTCTGTGGCCAGGAGAGATTTTATACCACATCATAACACAATTAAGCCAATGCTTTTGGGTCTCCAGATGAAGGATTCCCCAGGGCCTGTGAGGTCAAGTAGGACAGAAGACTGGGAGGTCAATGGAAGGTCCAGATGGTAGGACAAGATCTCCTACACTCAAAACACTCAAGATTTGGGACCAGCAAAACATCTTCTTTTGGCAAAACACCTTACAATCATCTACTAAACTATTACTTAGCCAACAGATTCATGAGGAAGTCAGGCGTTGAAGGGTCCGGTCGTAGGGGTGGACCCATAACGTGATGGGCTGCATGGGGCCATTCTCTATTCCAGTAGTGAGTGCCATCTGTGCCGAGACCTGCTGCGATGGCTTCTCCATAGACCACCTTCCCTGGAAAGTTCAAAGGGAGGCATTCAGCACCTCGATTTGCTCTTAAGAGAGCCATTTGACAAACACATAAATATTAGTCTTCTCTGTCCTACCTAAACTACAATTTACCTCTCTGATCAGGACTGAAAAGTAAAATCTACTGTTTACCGAGCCTTTCCTATGCTCCAGTCAGTGTGCACTGCATGCTGTGGTAGATGATTGTACCCACTCGCTGATATTAGGCTTGGCCTCATGGCTTCCTTTGGCCAATTATATATGAATAGAAGTAACATGTGCTGCTTCCAAGCAGAACCTGTTAGAGCCACAATGAGTTCTCCCTCTGTCATGAGACCAGTAGAAGCTGCTTCTTCAGGTGTGTCTCAGAATGAAGAGACTATAGAGCAGAGGCAGAGCCAACCGATGATGGATATGAGTACGAATAAGAAATAAATCTCTGCCATTGTAAGCCACTGATATTTTCGGTTAATTTGTCACTGTAGCATAACCTAGCAAAAGCTGGCTGAAATATGTGCCATTCTAATGGAATCTTCTCAAAAACCCTATCTGGGAAAAGCTATTATTATCTCCATTAAAGTATGAGTCCTGGGCAAATATCTAGAGAAAACTATAATTCAAAAAGATACATGCACCCCGATGTTCACTGCAGCACTATTTACAATAGCAACCTAAATGGAAGACATGGAAGCAACCTAAATATCCATCAACAGGTGAATGGATAAAGAGGATGTGGTACATATATACAATGGAATATTACTCAGCCATAAAAAAGAATGGAATAATGCCATCTGCAGCAACATGGATGGACCTAGAGATTATCATATACTAAGTGAAGTAAGCCAGACAGAGAAAGAGAAATATCACATGATATCACTTATATGTGGAATCTAAAAAACAATGATACAAATGAACTTATTTACAAAACAGAAATAGACCCACAGACACAGAAAACAAACTTATGGTTACCAAAGGGGAAGGGAGGGAGGGATAAATTAGGAGTCTGGGATTAACAAATACACACTACTATATGTAAAATAGATAAACAACGAGGACCTACTGTATAGCACAGGGAACTATATTTAATATTTTGTAATAATCTGTAAGGGAAAAGAATCTGAAAAAGAATATATATATATATATGTATATATGTGTATAACTGAATCACTTTGCGGTACACCTGAAACTAACACAGCATTATAAATCAACTATGTTTCAATAAAATAAATAAATAAAGATAAAACTTTTATAAAAGATGAGGTTAAGGCTTATAGGATTAAGTAACTTTTGTACAGTTAAATTACACGCACTCAGCATAGACGAGGTGGAGAAGGTAGGGTCTGAATCCAGGCATTTTGACTTGAGTGGTCCTAACCTCTACACTCTACTATCCTGATGACAATGATCTTATGGTCATACAGAGTCCAACCACACTATATCTCTGTTGCAAGTAGACCGATCATCTTTGCACACCCTTAAGGTATAAACCTCCTCTAAAAACTTATGTTAAATAAAATAACACTCAGATAATAAAACTGTAGCCAGAACTGCATATTTATAAAATCATGCAAATGAGGCCATCAAAAGCACACAGTGTTAGAAAAGTTAATAGCGTGTAGTGAATTTGAATTTAAAATCAGGAGCCTATCTCTGATTAGCATTTGTCAGCATAATAGATTCTTTGGCATCCACCTGCTCATATCCAAGCAGTCATGAAGGAGAGTGCACAGAAAGGAGAAGCTGGCATCCCGATTACTTCACTCTGGTTAACCAGACGCCAGAGACTTGAGTTAAAATCCTGATATACAACTGAAATGCACTGATTTCCTCAGAGTCCTGACAGTGGATGGCCACCAGCTGCCTGAGTCATATCGAACTGGAACGTAGCACCCTATTACCTCACAGATCATTTCTCCCCCAAATGAGCCATCTTCCTCCAGTGAGCCTAGGGATTTGAAAAACCGTGAAAGCAAGGCTGCTTGAAGCCTAACCAACTTTGCCTCTTATGTAACCTAGCATCAAACTATTGTTAATAAAAGTTATCCTCCAAGAAGTGAGCCACGGCTAATATCCTTCACTTTCATGATATACACACACTAGATGAATCCCACCCCATTTCTTACTGTCCTCTTCCCAGAAAAGAGGAAATGCCGTGAGTATCTCCTTCTGGTGTACCGAACAAGAAGCAATCACTTTTAACATGAACTAAGAGGTAATGCACTATTTACTGGAGAGATAACAGGACGGGCATGGTATTTCATCTGCAGGTACAAAGAGACCTTCCTTTTCCAAGAGAACTTCTTACAGATGCTTGGACAATGAAAAACTCAGATTCTTGATCTGCAATCACTTTACAAGTTGCCAACTCAGGATTTTTCCTGGTACTTCATTACACAGGAAAGAGTCTTATCACATGTTCTGTTCAATCATTTGGCCCATCAAGGTGGTATGGGAATACAGTTCCAAAATTTCTACAATTTTAATAGCTCTCAGGAAAAATTAAAAGTGTCAGCATCTACCAGGAGTCTGCCAGGACTGTTCTGAAACCAGATGACAGGTAATTTCCTTGGAAGCGTTTAGCACCTTTACAATATGACGTGCCACTTTTTTGGTATATACAACAAGCTCTTTGTTAACAGGGTTATTTTCAACTGTCTCCCCATTAATTTATCTGTAAGTACTTAAAAAAATGAAAAAATAAAAAAGTAAAAATTCCTAACTATTCTTCCCTGTATTTCACAATGGTTCTAAGACATTTTTCAAAGGACTAAACAGCATGCAAACTGTAAAAAGAAAACAAGGGGCCTGGATAATACATAAATTGAAGAATCAAACTAGATTAATTCAGCATAACGGTGGGTTCTGTTAGATTTGGGCCAGAAATAAAGTAGTAATAAACACATCTAATGTATGTATAGCACTCTAGAGTTTGCAAATACAGCTTGAAGGTCATATATCTTACTTGACCTTCATGGCAACCCAAACACTGGTTTGACAGACAAAGAAACTGACACTCAATAAGACTAATTTGTCTATGACACAGGGGTAGTGAGTGGTACATTAGAATTAGAATCCTAGTATACTGATAACATACCATACATATGCAGTATGTTAGTAGGAAAAGTATCATTTTTCATTTCTTGGTAAAGAGCATGTTATTTTTAAAAGTCAACCATAAGATCTGTGGATGTGGTTAAGCAATTTTCCAATTTCACTTACTGGTTTGATTTACTACATTTAACAGGTTAGTAATGAAAAGTCCTAGATCTGTCCTAGCCTGATACTCTCCTGATTACATTCGAGACCAGACGATTTCAGCAACTCCTGGAAGATAGTACATATCCATCATTAATATCCTCCCGCTGTCTCAGCCAGTTTCACATTATGTTGTATCCTGTCTCCCCATACATGTTCTCTCCTTCTTTCTCCATCATTTAGCTCAAAACCAAAAAAAACCCTTCACTTATGATGCAATCTCCCAGTTAAAGGAGTTCTGCTATCTGAGAGATTGTTACAATTTCCAAATAGTGAAACATGTCCAACCAACCAAAACTACCCCCCATCCCTGACCAGACAGCCCATTGTTTATTAGATGAAAGTGATAGAGCAGATGTTAACATCTTGTCTGAATTTGGGAGCAGCATTTAATCAAGTCATGGGATCTTTTAGAAAAGGTTGAAAGATGCAGAGAAGCTGGCACAGGTGCCCCAGAGTGGAAGCACCGGCTGCCAAACAGAAGGCCAAACGCTTTTATAAAAATAATTTCTCCCGGCTAGAAGGATAAAGTATAACCTTCCTGGGCTTCGTCTGGGTTCAAAATATTACACTTACAACGAAAGAAAATAATTGAGAAGAAAAATACGTAGAAGCAGCATAATAAAGTAGATCACACAGATTCAGGTTCAAATCCCGATTTTGCTTTTAGTTGGTGACCTTGTGCATGATGAGTCATTGCTCTTGGTCTCAGTTTTTCTCATCTATGAAATGGGATCGTAACGTCCCTCTAGTGTGGCAATTTTGTGAGGATCAAACAACTTAACATATATGAAAATATCTAGCATCTTCCTGGGATCCTGGAGTCACTTCATGTTATGAGCTGAATTGTGTCCCTTGTCAAAATTCACATGTTAAAGTCCTAACCCCCAGGATCTCAGAATGTGATTGTATTTGGAGATAGGGCGCTTTAAAGAGGTAATTAGGTTGAAATGAGGTCATTAGAAGTGAGCCCTCATTTAATACGACTGGGGTCCTTAAAAGAGGTAATTAGGTTAAAATAAGGTCATTAGAAGTGAGCCTTCATTCAATACAACTGGGGTCCTTATAAGGAGAGGAAATCTGGACACACACACACACACACACACACACACACACACACACACAGAGGGAAGACAATGTGAAGACACAAGGAGGAGACAGCCCTTCCAAGCCAAGGAGAGAGGTCTGGAGCGCACGCATCCTTCCTTCAGTGCCCACAGGTAAACCAATGCTGCCAACACTTAGGTCTTGAACTTCTATCCTCCAGGACTGTGAGAAAATTAATTTCCATTGTTTTAAGCCACCCAGTCTGTGGTACTTTGTTAGAGCAGCAAACAAATACATTCTACAAATGTTAGTTTCCTTATGGTTACACAATTCTTCTTCTTCTTTTTTTTTTAATCTTTTAAAATGGGCAGTCTTGAACTGCTTTGCAGTTGGACATAAGGTAAATCATCTTGTTCTAAATTTAAAGGACAAGGGATGTTCGGATGTTCATGCACAAGAAAGAAAAAGGAAGCCTGAGATTCAAATCCACCTTAACTCGGGCACATATCAACCCTTTCTTAGGAAAAGTACTGGTTACCAAGCATCAGCTCATCGTACTTGTGTGAGATTTGGTTTTCTCTATTCAGCACCAACAAGCAGGGGGCAGTGTGACCACATGGGCAGAGTGGCCTCTGTGTGGCCCTTTCTCCCTGTTAGTCCCCAAATACAAGAGAAATACGCTGGGGGGGCGGGGGGCAGAGTTTAAATAAAATGGAAAATAGGACATCTAAACCTCCCTGTAAGAGAAGTTTATATTTTACAGCAATAAGCCTGGAAAATAAAGCTTTCTACAACATGGAAAACCAAAAGCAAAGCAAAGCAAAGCAAAGCAAACAAAAAAACCCCAACCATCATGTAGCCCAGTTCACTGGAAGCTACCTGAGAACCACAGTTATCTTAATCATTTTTGCAAATCCAATGCCAAAAGCACAGTGCCAAGCACATATTAGGTGTCCAATAACTTGGTTTTTTATGAAAAGCATAAAGAAAACATTTTATTAATAAGTTCAAGTGACAGTCATATTTATACCCTGAAGACACGAATATGGATGTAAAATAGAATGAGTTTTATTAAGGTAAATTAAAACAAGTTAAACAGGGAACTAAAAAACAGTATTGAAAATTTCAGTCATTAATTGGTAAACAAATTTATTATAACAGATATACACCAAAGAGAGCAGCAAGTAAGCTGCTGGGAGAAACTGCCACCACTCTAAGCAAAGCACCAGAAAAATAATGAATCCACGTGCATGCAAGTTTTACTGGGAGGTGGGAAGGAGAGGTGAACAATATGTCTTTTTAAACACTATTAATTCCATATGTCAATACACGGCAGAAAAGGCACATCGATACCCAAAGCTATTCAAACCAAAGTAAAAAGTACCTCTGTCACTGAAACAAATGACATATATGGCCACATATACTATTTGCACAAAGACTAGAGTACAGTGAGTGAGAGAGGTCTAAGAGTGGTAGGTGGGAACTTCTATATGAGATACAATTTCAGCTGGTTTGTCCAACTTTATACTGGGGGTATGGAGCAAGGGAGGGGGGATTCTGCTTCTGGAAGAAAAGGATAACACTCTAGGGACAGCCTTCTGATTCACTTGCCTCATTTTTGCAAAAGTGGCTTCTCACAGTAAAGATGGGAACTAACCTAGTTACTCAACTTAGATTAACTGAGACTTGAAATAAGCATGAAATTGAAATTCCTTGCAAACGGTCAAAGGCAACTCAGCTCTCCATGGCTTGCACGTGAAAGCTTTCTTCTTTTCCCTGTAACCTGCTTTTCACTTTTTATTGCAGGTGCTGAACGCTAAAAGGAAATATCATGGTAGGGAAACCACAGGCTTTGAAAGAAAGCTGATGGACTGAACATGCATTCCCGTCTCTGGCTTTCCAGTTCACATCAAACCCCGGTGAAGATGTACAACAGATGAACAAAATCCAAAACGGTGCTGAGAATAAAAGAGGAACCATGGCCGACCAGAGGTCATGATAGATTGTAGGAAGACAGAAAGCAGATGGGATGGCGATGCTTATTAAGGAAAGTAGAGGCAGCTACAGCTTGAACTCAAACGAGCAGAAGGGTCATGACAGACATTCCTCCTGCTGCGGGGAAGGGGATGAGCTGGGGCAGTTAGCCCTCATCCCGCCCTCTGCCTGGGGAATAAAGCTTTCTAAGGTGCTGCTGATGCTACAGAGTGAAGCTCACCTGACAACCGAAGCTCACCAGTAACCACGCCCCATTTACATTCACAATGTTCACAGTCTCACTGTTGGTGCTCTCATTTGGGGGCGGGGCCTACTCACCAGCAGAGGGGGATCCACACCAGCTCCCTCCTCTAATCACCTGAACTGTCCAGTCATGAATACAGACAGCCCAAGATCACCAGACACTTAAAGAAAAAACAAACAACATAAAAAGAAGGGCCAAGATGTTTAAAAAAAAAAACTGAAAAATTGACTCAGCAAGAAACAAGAAGATCCAGAAAACAGAATTAAAAAAAAAAAAAACTCTGTTAGTATTCTAATGAGGTCAAAAAGATCTCATCCATTGAAGGAAAAGTGTTTTCTTGGAAATAAATATATGATTACCAAAATGAAAGTTTATTAGAAGGAAAGAAGAAGTAAACAAAATCCTTTCCTAAAATATAGAGCAAAAATCAGGCTTTTTTAAAGGTGAAAGTAGTTAAAGGACATGGAGGCTTAGTTCAAGAGGTCTTCTAGTGGAGTTCCAAGAGAGGAACAGAGAAAATTAATATGAAGGAAATAATAGAAGAAAAATGTTCAGAATCAAAGATCAGCCTTCAGATTAAACAGACATCTGAACATGAAGGTGAATTTTTAAAATCCTACCGCTAAACGTAGTCTTAATATAAATTCTGGAAGTCTAAAATGAAGAGAAAATATAAAAATCTTCCAGATGGTGAAAAGAGTGACCAAAGGACGTGAATTTTATTGGCATTTGTCTACGTATCAGTAACACTAGACGCCAGAAGGGAATGAAATGGTGCCCTTATAATTCACAAGGAAATCATTCTGAACCTAGAATTCTATGTCCGTTCAAGTTGCAAACAAGCTTGAGGACAAAGAATCAGAAAATTTACCTTCTAACACTCTTCCTTTAAAACTCACATGAGAGGGACTTCCCTGGTGGCCCAGTGGTTAAGTATCTGCCTTCCAAGGCAGGGGACACAGGGAACTAAGATCCCACATGCTGCGGGGCAACTAAGCCCGAGCACTCTGGAGCCCGTGTGCCACAGCAACTAAGACCTGATGCAGCGAAATAACTAACTAAATAAATGTTTTTTTAAAAAATCACATGAGAATCTTCACAGTGATTCAAGAAAAGGGGAGAGATGGGAACCAAGAAACAGTATATCCAACCTAGGATTCTGTGAAAAGAAATCCAAGGATGGCATCTCTACAGCTTGGAAAGTATAAAAATAAAGCAGAAAGCCAAAAGATTCTCCTCTTAAAAAAATATCTCTGGGGCTTCCCTGGTGGCGCAGTGGTTGGGAGTCCGCCTGCCGATGCAGGGGGCGCGGGTTCGTGCCCCGGTCCGGGAGGATCCCACGTGCCGCGGAGCGGCTGGGCCCGTGGGCCATGGCCGCTGGGCCTGCGCGTCTGGAGCCTGTGCTCCGCAGCAGGAGAGACCACAACAGTGAGGGGCCCGCATACTGCAAAAAAAAAAAAAAAGAAAAAAATATCTCTGCAAGAAGAGCTGATTCATTTCAACAGAAGCTGATTCCATTCAATAGAAGGTATGAGGTAGAAGCTGGAAAATCTTCATGATATAGTAAAGGAAGTGTACATGTTTCTTTTCTGAACCTATATTAAGAAGAGCTAATTGGAAAAATTCCAAGCCAAAAAAAAGACAAGACAATAATGGTCTAAATACGTGGCAAACTAAAATAAGGCATGCCGTTAATCTTATGGGAGTGTAGGAAAGGAAACCCGCTTCACCTTGACACCTGGCCTCTCCAAGAGATAAATGACATTAGCTTTCACTCTCAAGTTAGTGATATAAATTCCTCTGAGGTTCTCTTCTCCTGAATTGTTTCTACCAAGAAGAGTATTTCCACAATCTTACTTTATAAGTTCTAAATTTTAGACCTAACCTATAGACAAAGCTTGGAAGACCTGATTCTAGTCCTAGAGCCAACTGAAAATGCTGTAACTCCTGTCCATGTAAAGATAATAATACAGCTGAAAGAAGTCAGGAGGGGGCAGAGAGGGTGATGCTGGGCCTCTCAATTCCTTTTCAGCCTAGTAGAGAATAAAGAGATACCACACACAAAACAATAGCCAAAACACATAAATTTAAGTAATATTACCTGAAGTGAACATTTACTACTAACAAAACTCAGGAGGTGAGAGGTAAGATTTATGTAGGCTAGACTGTTCTTTTTTCATCACTCAGAGTCAAGTGATACTGTCAAAAATTTATGTCATTGCTTACAAATTTATGGTTTAGAAATTTGAAGGAAACCACCAAAAAAATAGACATGGTTAAAAATTGCTAGTTCCAAGGACTGAGCTGAGAGAGATAGAAGATGTTTACTCTTCACTTAATACATTCTTGATCATTTCCATTTCTGGAATGTTTTCTTCTTTTAACAATGATAAAAAAATAACAAAATGATGGCAATATTTTAAATAAATTTGTTAAAAATGTAAGGCCAATAAACAAAACCAATTAAATAACTTGGTATCTGCATTTCCCAACTCTGTAAACTGATTTCTTCTGGAACAGAGTGGAGGGTAATAAAAAATATGGGCTTTGGAGTTGGATAGACTTGAATTTCAGGTTTAGGACGTACTAGTAAAGTGATCTTGGGCTTAATTTACCAAACTTTCCCAAGCCTCAGTTTCATCAGTCACAAAACAGTGATAAAATTTAGCTTGAAGCATTGTTATGACAATTTAAAAAAATATTGTATATTACAATGCAGTGGTGAGATAATATATAACAAAACTTGAAATGAGATAAAAGATATACTAAAATATGTGCCAAGCACATATTAAGCACTCAACAAAGTTAGTTGTTATAATCATTAACCCTCAGGTCGCTATCTCTGAAGGGTATATAGTTGGCAATTCAACAATAAAATCCAAGGTAATAAGAGCATTGAATTGCTAGGCAACTACAATAGAGACAATTACTAATTGGGTATCTTTTGTGCCTCCTTGGGCAGTGAGCCTCAAATTCAATACGCATAGGAATCACCTGGGGTTCTAGTTATAAGGGGACATTCTGATTCAGTGCATCTGGGATGGGGTCCAAGGACCTGCATTGCTAACGAGCTCTCATGGGATGTCAGCACTGTGTTCCAGGGACCACACTCTGAGTGGCAAGGCCCTAGATGATGGAATGGGCTGGCAAAGGTATTTACAGATGTTCATATTACAAATCTATAAGGCTGAATTTTTTCTTCTTTAAACAAGATAACAATGAATCGATGTATCTTGCTCTTTTATGTTCAGAAATTACATTAGATAATAAATGCGTACATGGGACTTCCTTGGTGGTGCAATGGTTAAGAATCCACCTGCCAATGCAGGGGACACAGGTTCGATCCCTGGTCCGGGAATATCCCACATGCCACGGAGCAACTAAGCCTGTGTGCCACAACTATTGAGCCTGTGCTCTAGAGCCCACGAGCCACAACTACTGAAGCCCACACTCTCTAGGGCCTGCATGCCACAGCTGCTGAGCCAGAGTGCTGCAACTACTGAAGCCCCTGTGCCTAGAGCCCGTGCGCCACAATGAGAAGCCACCACAATGAGAAGCCTGCGCACCGCAGCGAAGACCCACTGCAGCCTAAATAAATAAATAAATAATAAATTTAAAAAATAACTTTAAAAAAATAAAAATAAAAAAATAAATGCATACAGAGTAATCTTCTGTAAAAGCTCAGTGTGTCCACCAGCTCTTGTCACTCTGTACTCCCCGTGGACCTGCCCTTGGATTAGCTGATGCAGTCACCATGTGAATGGACTGACACTGCTTGACCACCTGTGAGAGGTCACATGCCAGCGATGGAACAATCTCTCGTGCTAATTTATTCTGGACCTCTGCTGCCTCTGACGATTGCACATTAGAGTATTTTCACAAGTGTTATTACGGTAAATCTGACTCAACTAGAGCATCTGGGCTGACGTTTTAAGTATTTCATGTTTACAACCCCTTTGCAAAGGGATTTAGCAACGTCCAAAAAGTAGATATGCACGTGCCCTTTGAACCATTTCCAGGTTCTCATTTCTAGGACTCTTCCCTGAGGCTACGCTTTTGTGGGAGACAGAATAATGGCACCCCAAAGATGTCCCCATAACCTGTGAATATGTTAACCCTACTTGGCAGAAGGGACTTCACCGATGTGAGTAAATTAAGGATCTTGAGATAGGGAGATTATCCTGAATTAATTAGGTGGGTTCAATGTCATCCAAGGACCCTTAAAGTAGAAGAGAGATCAGGATAATGCAATGTTCTCCATCCACCATTGCTGGCTGTGAAAATGGAGGAAGGGAGACAGGAAGCAAGGAATGTAGGTGGTCTCTAGAAGCTAGAGAAGGCAAGGAAGGGCATACCCCCTAGAGCCTCCAGAAGGAACACAGCTCTGCTAACACCTTGGTTTCAGCCCAGTGTGACCGACTGCAGACTTCCGACCTCCAGAGCTGTAAGATAATAAATTTGTGTTGCTTTAAGCCATTAGGTTTGCTGTAATTTGTTACAGCAGTAATAGGAGACTAATACACCTTCCACAAATATGAAATAGCATAGGCAAAGGACATCACTGTGGTTTTATTTGTAACAGCTAAAGACTGGAAACGACCCAAATGTCCATAATTAGAGACTAGTTGAACAAATACAGTGGCATCCTCTGCACCTGTAAACAAGAATGAGGAAGCTCTCTATACCTAATATGAGCTGACCTTTAGCACATATTTTCAAGTAGGAAAAAACAAGATACAGCACACTATGGATTTTACCTTTCAAGTAGGAAAGAAAGAGAAATAAGAATATACATATGTTCCTTTTTCATAAAGAGAAACACTACAGGGTAGGCCAGAAATAAATTAATAAAAATAATTACTTATGGGTATGTGATGAAGAAGCTAGGGAAGGAAGCAAGATATCTCTGAGAATATATCTTTTATTTTTTTATTTATTTTTTTTGAGAATATATCTTTTAATATATCACTTTGACTTTTGGGCCAGGTAAGTGTTTTCCATATTCAAAATATAAAATTATATTTAAAAATAATTTAAAATAAAATTAAAATATTCATATTTAATTTTAATAGTTTTCTGCCTACGATTTACATTCTAAAACCTTCCCTAGACTTACTCCGCTGCTAATGGAATTCTATCCCAATGCAAAATAAATACTCAAATCGAGAAACTGTTTCCTGACAGAACTGGCAAAATCACAGATTGCTGGTGGGTTAAGATTGACCATTTCTGCTGATTTTGCTGTTTGTTAAACCATATTCTGACGTTACGGACCTGACTGACAGGCTATGGGACACGGTACACCACTTGCAAAGCAAATAGAGAAAACCAATTTCACAGAGCTAGCAACAGCGCCATCTGGTGGCAAAACCTGAAGCTATAACTTAAAATTGAAGTACAGATTCTTTTTGAAGTGGTGTGCTCTTTTATACTGAAATTATACTATATGTGGGGGAAAAAAGCAACCAGAAATGGCTGGTAGTAAGACCTTATTAACTCCTGTGTGAAACTGAGGTGACTCAATACATGATACTGATATATTACATTTAAAAATGCATTTAGCTTGCACAAAATCCTTATTGAAACTCAAGCAACAAGAAGCAATTTTGAAAAAAATTATTTTAGTGTCAATTATAGACATGCCAAATCTATTTTCATAGTTTTTAAGATCGATGTTATAAAAATGCAGCCAGTTTCAGGTTAAAAAAACAAACAGCCAGGATGATTTACACAACTACTTCTGATTATCCGGGTTCCTAAAAGTGAGAGATAGAAACGACTACCACATCCCAGGAGGGTCTAAACTATTGACTAAAACACACCTTATTTGTCTTTCATTCTTCCTTTCCCAGTACAGGCTAATGAATAAAATTATTTCCATGTTCAATTCTTATCAAAAATAGGAGATTTTCTCCTTTTAAGATGACTGTTTACACATAAAATTACACTATCGAAGTGAGGCAATTAAGCAATTTGGAGTAAACATAACTTTGCTTTAAAAATCTTATAATAATTGTCATAAAAACACTATTTGGATAATTGCTTCAATCGCGCCAACAATCAAGTTGCTGTGAGATGAATCAATTCGATTCAAAAGGAATTTGTGGAGCACCTACTGTGTGCCCTGCCTGACCCTGATTCAGGTACTGGAAGGGCTAGTGGAGGTGCCTAAAAGCCAGGGAAGCTTCTATAAAGTTCACTGGAGAGTTGGCAGTTAGTGGTGTGAAGGGCGGGGCTTGCGGCTGAAGAGGGCAGAAACAGACAGACATGTAAGGCTGCGAGAACACAGAAAGGATGCTAATAAAAAGGGAGGAAGAAACGTTGGGATTGGGATTGACATATATACACCAATATGTATAAAACATAATAGGAACCTTCTGTATAAAAAAATAAAATTCAAAATAAAAAAGAAAGAAAAGTTGTGGGAATTCATGGGCAACTTTCTGATAAGCAAAAGCAGAGGTTGGCATTATTTTACCTTACACTTTAGCTAACAGTACTAGTTGTAAGCGAGGCTACAGTTCAGGAATTACCATCCCTCCTGGCATCTGCTATCACCCTTGCTGCGGACTTGCTCATCACGTGCACGACGCACAGAGGGCAGTTCACGGCGCCAGCTATGGTGATGGCTCTCAGCGTGGCTTCTGCCTCCACCGCTTCTGGGCGGCCCAGCTCATGGCCCTCAGGACCCGTTATCCCCAAAGCCAACATCTTCTTTGCTCCCTAAAAAAGGCAGCAGGAACATACACACCGGTGAGAAAGGTTTACTAACGACAACTCCTACAATTTTGTTGTGAAACGAATGCACTGCCAGGCTTTTATTTTAGATCTATTAGGTATAGGTGTGTGTGAATGTGTGCGTAGACTGTGTGTGTTTTGGGTAAAAATAATCTACTACTCTCAAAGCATATGTTAATTTTTCATATACATATTTCACAATCAAATTATTTTGATTGAAAAGGTGACAAAGATATGAGGTCTGTTCTAATCACAGTCTTTGAAAAGTAGTGTCCATATTTAAGACTTTTTATTGGTTCAGAACAAAATATAATAAAACAAAGTATTCTAGTCCCCCATATTATATCCTTGATGAAGCGACTCATGCGATTACGTAGTTAGTTCTATGTTTTACTGATTCATTCTCTTCATTGCCTTCTTCCCCGATCCACGGAGTGGATTAGACCAGTATTAGACCAGTATTTCCTCTCTCCAAAAGGGTTATTCCTTCCTTACAAAAAAGTCCAGAAGTCAAGACTCAGAGTGTCAAAATGACTCACCTGGTGTCACACAGCTAGGAGGCGGAAGAGTCCAGTTTAAACCTGGTGTGTTTGAGCTTACAGCTCACGTTTTCCTCTTATCAACCCCCCTGCCCACCGCCCACCCCCCATCCTGGCCACGGGGCCTCCATCTCACTGACTTTAATGGGAACTGAGCCCAGGGAGACAGAAAGATCAGCTAATATAAAGGGTAAGAGACAGCTCTTTAAATCTTGCAGATGGTGTACCCTTTGGGCATTAATAACAGAATTAACATGAGAAATATCATCTAGATTCCTCCGCAGCACATTTTAATACCCAGTTTCTGAAAAGAATGGGGCTTTAAACAGCTACCTAATGCACTGCTTTAGTCATCAGATTTCACCGATGTCCACACTTTGGCATTTTGAACCAGCAGCTTGAGCTACCTAAAAAAAAAAAAAAATGCTGGGGACACAAAGAAAAATATTTGTGTTTTTAGAATAAACCTTGTCTGAGATCTAATAACTGATCTGAAAAAGGGAACTCCTCATTCCAATACATATGCCACCTGCAAAAAACTCAGAGCCGGACAGCAAGTAATTCAAGTCAAGTGTTTCCAAGCCACATAAAATCAGTTTCTGAATTTCCTTTCTTCCAATCCATTAAAGGAATTTACCTACCTGGGGCCAGTCGTCCTCACCTTAAGTTACGGCCATTTTCATTTCTGTGGAAGCTAGGAAGGCAGTTACTTACCTCTGCAATTAGGTCTCCATTTTCTGCATGAACTTCAGCAATGGCTCCAATTTCCTTGCACCAGGAGAAGACCTTGTACAGCTCCACATCTCTCAGCATGTACAGATCTCTATAGGCCATAAACACCTTGAAGGAGTTCACACCTTTATCCTGGGTAAGGATTTTCATTTCTTCTTTAACCTAAAAGGGCACAAAACCCACAGCAGAATGTCACTCTTTAATTTAAAGATATCAGCATTCTCCAAATTCTTGCATTCAGAAGAAAGTGAAGTAAAATAAGGACATCAGTTGGACTCCAGAAAAATGTAATGAAGGTCTTGATCTTTCCCCTAGGTTAGACCTCATTTCATCTGATGAATTGCTGTTGTTACGATACTTTTATTTTTAAACATTATTTATTTATTTTGGCTGCTCTGGGTCTTAGTTGCGGCAGGCGGGATCTTTAGTTGCGGCATGTGGGATCTAGTTCCCTGACCAGGGATCGAACCCAGGCTCCCTGCATTGGGAGTGCAGAGTCTTAGCCATTGGACCACCAGGGAAGTAAGTCCCTACAATACTTTAAGTCATGAAACAGTTAATAGTATTTCCCCCAAATACTTCACTGTTAAACTTTATGAAATTCTCAGCATCTATCTCCTGATGAGAAGAAATTATTCTAGAACATGAAAACGAAGCCACTGGCAGCAACAGAGGCAATTTTGTCTCTAGAAGGAATCAGAGCTAATGTGAAGTAAGGGTTTGGGGTCAAATCTGAAACCTACAGGATGAGTTCAGAGATGCAGGTAGTGGAAGATGCAGACTGAGCCACTGGCAGCTCCTGGGAGTTGAGTGACTCTGGAGCTGTCAGAAGCCTCAGGAGCCTTCTGGGTTGCCAACTAAAAGGTTCTGATCACCGATTCCGATGTGTGGAGGTGGGGAGGTTCCCCACCCTCACCAAGCGGCTCTCCAGACACCAGCTGGGGGGTATCCCACAATTAAACTCAATTTTACACTATCTACCTGCACCAGGTAGACTGCACTGTGTTCCGCAAGTTAAGGGTTCAGTGCTATGGGGTGTCCAGGTTGTCACCTGCACTTCTGACCAACTGGCTATAAGTGAGAGCTTCCCACAACCCCCTCCTCGGATTCAATTAATTTGCTAAAGCGGTTCACAGAACTCAGAGAAACATTTTACTTACTGGATCACCAGCTTATGATAAAAGGATACGATAAAGGATATAGATGAACATCTGGATGGAAGAGGTATGTCCTAGGGCAAGGAATGGGGAAAGGGCATGGGGCTTGAATGCCCTCTCTGAGAGCGCCACTCTCCCCAAATCTCCAATTGCCCAGCATCCTGGAAGCTCTCCAAATCCTATCCTTTTAGGTTGTGGCGGAGGCTCAATTACACAGTCATGACTGATTAAAGCATTGGCCACTGGCGACTGATCCAGCCTCCAGCCCCTCTCCCCTCCCCTCCAGGTCAGCTGGGTGGGACTGAAATTTTCAACCCTCTAATAATACAGTTGGCTCCTGGGGCAATCAGTCCCCATCTTTAGGTGGGGTCTAAAAATCACCTCTTTACCATAATAAAAGACACCTTTGTTGCTGTCATCACTTAGGAAATTCCAAGGGTTTTAGGAGCTCTGTGCCAGAAATAGGGACGGAGACCAGATATGCATTTCTTATTATAAATCGCAACATCACACCAACGGTAAGGGACAAGTTAAGATCAAAACTAGCTTAGTAATTGCCCTTGCAGGTCCAATTCTAGTCTCAACAAAGACTAAAAACTTCAAAGGAAAAGTCAGAAGACGATCAAATAAAATTGCTTGAATTTCTACATGTTAAAAAAAAAACCACACAAACACATACATATATATAACATAAAATATAAAACAGAAATATATGACAAAACATAAAAATATATAACAGACAGGATTATAGCTCTTAGTTAATAAAAAATTTAAGAAGAGTTATTGCTTTTTCTACTTGATAAGAAAAACCCTAACATTTTAGGTAAAAAAATGTTACAGTTCAAACAGTAAATACAAATGACTAATAAACATGGAAAAAACGTTAACTTTCCTACTGATTAAAAAGTATAAAATAGGGACTTCCCTGGTGGCACAGTGGTTAGGAATCCACCTGCCAATGCGGGGGACATGGGCTCGATCCGGGAAGATCCCACATGCCACGGAGCAACTAAGCCCGTGCGCCACAACTGCTGAGCCTGTGCTCTAGAGCCCACGAGCCACAACTACTGAGCCTGCGAGCCACAACTACCGAAGCCCACGTGCCTAGAGTCTGTGCTCCACAACGGGAGAAGCCACTGCAATGAGAAGCCCACACACAGCAATGAAGAGTAGCCCCCGCTCACCAGAAGTAGAGAAAGCCCGCGTGTAGCAACAAAGACCCAACGCAACCATAAATAAACAAATAAATTTATTAAAAAAAAGTACAAAATAAAACAACGCAATTTTTCCCTACTGAATCAGCAAAGTTTTAAAAATGACAATATCACATGTTAAGTTACTCACTTCCACCACTATTTATTCCTTTACTAATTTTCCTTACTTTCCTCCATAGCGCTTTATCACCTGGCATATAATATAGTTATCTGTTGATGGCCTGCCTCCTCCTCTAGAATTTCCACCCCGTAAGAGCAGGGCCTTTGTACAGTTTGTCCATTGCTATATCCTAGAATAGTGCCTGGTCCATAGTGGCCACTCAGTAGCTTTTTGTTGGATGAATAAATGCATGAAAAGGAACGGCAAACACCAAAATGCTGAGAATGGCATCACTGAAATGATGGAATGGGTTCCAAGATCCATTAAGCGACGACAGAAAGGGCAGGACTTGCGATAGTGTGCCTCATTTTTTTAAGCTTCTTTATAAGTTCATATTTTCTACCATGAGTCTATTACTTTTATAGTCAGAAAAAAATTGCTTTAAACGTTGTTGGAATATTCACGCGATGGGGTTCCCAAAGGGAGTTATGATCTGCATTGCTCAGATGAAATACCTATTACTCCCTGAGTAGAAGAGCCTTTCTGAAGGTGGCCTCGTTAAACATCCCTGCCATCCACATCCGTATCCACGGGTAAGTCTCACTAGACTGTATCGCTCTCGCACCATCAGCATCACCTGGGAGCTTGTTAGAAATGCAGAACCTCAGGCCCTGCCCCAGACCTACTGTGATGGGTTGACTGTGTCCCCCCCAGATTCATATGTTGAAGTCCTAACCCCCAGTACCAAATGTGACCTCGCTTGTGTAAAAAATTAATAAATAGAAACCTCAATTAAGCGGATGTCGGGAGACCAGAAGGGGGAGCTCTCACACCTGCATGTCAACACAGGGAAAAAAAAAAAAAGACTCCTTTCTTGGCAAGGACTCAGCCAATGAAACGTCACGGACTCTTTGTTTACTACAGCCCCCCCCCCCCCCCAGCTTCCTTTCCCCCTCGAGGAAAGCCTGCTCCTTCCCTTGCCCTGCGGGGACTTGCACGTGGCTCGCCAAGCTTGCAGACCCTGAACTGCAATTCTCTGCTGATTCCAAATAAACCCATCTTTGCTGGAGAAATACCCAGCAGTCTGTTTGTTTCAGGTCAACATTTGGAAATAGGGGCATTGCAGATGTAATTAAGATGAGGTCAGCAGGGTGGACCATAATCCAATAAGATTGGTGTCTTTGTTAAAAGGGGAAATTTAGACACAGACACACACACACACACACACACACACACACACAGAGAACATCATGTAAAGATGATGGCAGAAATTCAGGTGATGCTCCTTCAAATCAAAGAATACCAGAGATTGTCAGGAAACCACCAGAAGCTGGTGAGAGGCATGAAAGAGATTCTTCCTTACAGCCCTCGGAAGGAATCAACACTGCCAACACCTTGATCTCAGACTTTTAGCCTCCGGAACTGTGAGACAGTACACTTCTGCTGTTTCAGCCACCCAGTTTGTAGTTCTTTGTTGCAGCTGCCCTAGCAAACTAATACACTTACTGAACATAATCTGTGTTTTAACAATATTCACCAGGTAATCATTTGCATATTAAAGTGTGAGGAACACTGGTAAGGGCAAACATCTTCACCTTTGCTCTATCTTATAAAACAAGAGAGGGAGGAAAGGAGGAAGGGAGAAGGGAAAGGAGGAAGGGAGATAGAGAGGAAGGACGGGAGGGAGGGAGGGAAGAAGGAAGGTAGGAAGGTAGGAAGACCCTAAAAGCACGAAAGAGATCAGATGCCTCATTTAGAATGGCGTTTCTGGGGAAAAATTAACTTTTTCTCTGGACTATAAACCTTGCTATTACGTTTGCTGAACTATCTGTTAAAGACTGATTACTTGTTTTATATTAACTTGGTGTCTACAGTCCAAATTTTGGGAGGAAGGAGGGACATAAGTTACATGGTAACTTCAAATAAAGCCATCCCATGAGCCCTTTCTGGCAAAACGAGTTCTGAATTAAGTTCAATGTGGAAAAACATGTTATTGATTTAAACCACAAGTCAAAGTTCCTTCCAAAGTACACATACATGTTTTCACGGGAAAAAAATAAACATTTTAACATCTCTCAAAACTGTCTTTTCTGTCTGAATCATGTTATCATTTCCGCCATGACCTAAATCATTAGCAGATACGGAAGGTTGTGTAAGCTGTTTTGAAATGCTTTGACCAGGTGTTGATGTTAGCAGAGCACCAGGTTAGTGCACAGCTAGGAGAAGGCCTTGAACACATTCCCAGTCTGTCCCTTCCTTGGTTTTTTCCCAGATATTAAAAACATTTGTAACTAAAGTTTCGATCTCTGGGAAAACACTGCTTAAAAGTGTCCTGTATTGTTAAGTTGAGAAGTCCAGTACTTAAAAAAAAATTACATTTAAAGTATTTACAATTCATGAATTAAATATTAGGAAAGTCTTTTGTGAATGAGTATAAGGGATTTATCCTACCACTTTCATACGCCTTAAATTTTTTTTTAGTTTTCTAAGTTGATAATACCTCACATGATTTAAAATTCAAACAGTACAAAAGAGTATGCAGTGAAAAGTCTTCCCTCCAACTCTGACTTCCAGGAAGCCACCAACATCACCAGTTTCTTACGTTTTGACATTGCCTGTTCCTTGACCTTCGCACAGAACAAGGACTAAAGGACTAAATGGAAGAAACTGGATCCCCAGTGGTTCACCTGCTCGCTCCACCATGTCACCGCCACATGAAGGCTGTAGTCACAGCAGACTTTGGGATCAGCCCAGCTTCGCCAGGTCTCGAAGGCCTCGATGAGGGAGTGGCCTTTGTGAGGAATGGCAAAATCAATGATCATGGTGGTGCCGCCTGCCAGGGCAGCCTGCAATCACAAAAGAGTTTCAACAGGTTAGCCATCAGTTTTCTAGCTGAGTCATTTATCCCCTTGAACAACAGGCATTCGCAAGCACTTGGGCAAACTTGATGGGTCCGGGAAATTGCACAAAGATGCTGCCTGTTTAAAAGATCTAGAGAGACATGAATAGATGTTCCATAAATTAAAGTCTGAAGTATTAAAAGAGCTAGAATTGCTTCTGCAAAATGAATGACACGTCTGATGAAATGAAAACGGCTTTGACCAAAGAAAATAGTGAAGGCTGTAAAGTAAAACCAAAATGGAAAAACGGAGAAGATTCAAACATTTTTCTTCTCAAGAAAACATCATTGTACAATCCACTTCATTAGAATCAATCTTGGTGAACTGTATCTCTAACTACACTGTGTTCCACACAGAATCCTGGGAGACTCACGTGATTCCCACCTGACCCTCATTCCCCACAACCAACTGGTGACTCCTTAATCTTTCCTTAATTCTCAACTGTCCCCTCTAATCCATCTCCAATGCTCTGGTCTTAATGTCACCCCTCAGCTTGATCTTTATGTCCCCAGTTTTGCTCTTACTTCCTCCAATGCAAACCCCTTTTGCAATTAGGGGGAAATTCCAAAGCACAGACGTGACCCCTTGACTCCAAGACTTAAAACTGAATGCTTCTCACTGCCCCTGGAATAGCATGGAATCTTTTTAACATGATCTACAAGGCCTTGCACGATCTGCCTCGAAGCTTCTATTTCCCCTGGCATATTACACTATGTTACATTACAACTGGATTAAAAACTATTAAGTTATTAAATCATTGACTAATTACTGACTTTGATTTCATTTAAACTAAGATTAAAAGATGGTTAAATGTGTTTTTAACTGCTGTGTTCAGACAATGTAGGTGAAAAAAAAAAAAAACATAGGCAGGGATATAGTAGTGCACTGGTTAAGGGCGCCGACCAAAGAGGCTTATTGGTTCCAGGGCACAGCTCAGATTCAGCACTTGTCAGCTATGGTACTCTGAGCAATTCCTTAACCGCTTCCTTCCCTCCTTCCTCCCTTCCTTCCCTCCTTCCTCCTTCCCTTCCTTCCTTAATTCGTTCCTTCCTTCTTTCCTTGTACAGTACTGTTCTGTACATTCTGCACATTTGATCCCCAGAACTTATTCATCTTATAACT
Organism: Grampus griseus; assembly: GCF_964374135.1. Classification (NCBI taxonomy): domain Eukaryota; kingdom Metazoa; phylum Chordata; class Mammalia; order Artiodactyla; family Delphinidae; genus Grampus; species Grampus griseus. The sequence goes on along the minus strand of NC_139011.1, from coordinate 32,481,763 downwards.
GGAAGGCTGTGTCCTTTGATCAACAGCTCCCCATTCCCCCCATGCGCCCCAGCCCCTGGCAACCACCATTCTACTCTTGGTTTCTCTGAGTCTGGCTTTTTTAGATTCCACATATAAGTGAGATCATATAATATCTGTGTTTCTCTGTCTGACTTACTTCACTTAGCACAATGTCCTCAAGGTCCATCCACTTTGTCACAAATGGCAGGACTTCCCTCTTTCTGGATAATATTCCAGTGTAGACATACACCATATTTCCTTTATCCACTCATTCACAGATGGACACGTTAACTTATCTATATCTAGACTATTGTGAATAATCCTGCAATGAACATGCGAGTGTAGACAGCAATTTCTTAACCTCTGTGTGCCTTTGATTCCTAACCTGTAAAGTGAGGACAGTAATTGTACCTGAACCATAGGGTTGTTGGGAGGATTGAATTGGCGTGACGTATATAAAGTGCTTAATACAGTGTCTGACTCATGGTAAGTGCTTCATAGGCTTCAGCCCACAAGGAGTGATGAGCCTTTGCACCACTGCTCTAGAATCAGGCATTTCCCCGCTTTTCATACATTGACTCATCTCACCACCAGAAACATGGTCATGTTACAACAAAGAAGGGAGTGCCACCAGCTTCCCTCCCAGGTCTGCACCCCTGTCACCCTCCCCCCCCACTCACGGCCCCCCAGACATGCCGAGTGCTCCCAAGGTCCCAGCTGCTACATTAGCTCCATTCTATCTCCTTGTTCTTGCTTACTGCAATGGATTTTTATTTTTCCTTAAGTCACTTGGTCCCACTCCAACTCTTTTTGCTCTCAAAAATCTCACTATTTATACAGGATCCTGTACCTTATCTTTAGATAACAATTGCCTTATGCATGGCAAAACAATACATAGTTGCATTTCTTAAGAAATCCCTATTGGTATAATGACAATTCCAGAAAAAATTCCTTAGGCTCTATATTTTTATTTGAATGCAGATTAACCTTCTCACTTTCCCCCTTCTAAAATGTCTTCTCACAGGTACCCCTTGAGGCTGAAGGGCATTTTGCTAAGAGTGCTGTTAATTAAAGTGTCGGAAGAAAGTACTTTTTTAGTGTCTACTGAACTAGAAAAATCAAGCTTAAAGAGCAATTCTTTCCATATTAAATGTCTATCACATGCAGGATGTGGGGAAACTAAATACAGTGCTGGTAGAAATATAAATAAAATGATGCAGCCACTGTGGAAAATAGTTTGGCAGTTCCTCATAGAGTTACCATATGACCCATCAATTCCACTCCTAAGTATATACTCAAAAGAAATGAAAACATGTCCACACAAAAACTTGTACACAAATATTCAGAGCAGCATTATCCATAATAATCAAAAAGTGGCAACAACCCAAATGCCCATCTACTGACGAATGGATAAACAAAACGTGGTATATTCATACAATGGAGTACTATTTGGCCATACAAAAGAGTGAGGTTCTGATGCACTTGCTACAACTTGGATGAACCTTGAAAACATGATGCTAAGTGAAAGAATCCAGTCACAAAAGATCACATATCATATGATTCCGTTTATATGAAATGTCCAGAAGAGATAAATCCATAGAGACAGTAAGTAGAATAGTGGTTGCCTGGAGCCAGGGGGCTTGGGGAAAGTTGGGGTGCTATCTAAAGGGTATGGGCTTCTTTCTGGGGAGATAAAAATGTTCCAAAATTGATTGTGGTGATGGTTGCACAGCTCTGTGAACATACGAAAGAACGTTAAACTGTACACTCTCAATGGCTAACTGGTATTGTATATCAATTACATCTTAATAAAATTATTACCAAAAAACTGTCTACCCAAGTAAGCCATTACAGGGAGTGAGTGGGCTGTTACACACAATGCAATGAAAAGTCTTCCCTCCAATTCTGACTTCCAGGAAGCAACCAACATCACCAGTTTCTTGTGTTTTGACACTGCCCATTTCTTGATCTGCCCATTTCTTGATCTTGTACAGAGCAAGGACTAAGGGACTAAATGGAAGAAACTGGACCCCCCAGTGGTTCACCTGGTCACTCCACCATGTGACACACTAATAATCAGACACACACAAATAATCAGACCATCTAGAGGGGGAGACAGAAACAGGCACAAACAACTATAATAAAATAATCAGATGGTATTAATAGGTAGCAAGTACACTTCCATAGTAAATGTGATATAGGAATTGCTAAAGGGAAGTTAAAATTGATAAGCTCCCTAGAAGAGGAAAAGACTCCTGGGAATTCAGAGGAAGCTGGGATTTGAATTAGCATTAGGACATAAATGTGCAGTTGCCAATAAGGGTAATAGTATCTAACTTGTAGTGAGCGCTTATTATGTGCCAGGAACTATACTGATGTTCTAAGTGCTTTCACCATCTCATGAGCTCTGCAGCAGGTCGCACTGTTAACTCCTTTTTAGAGTTGAGGAAACTGAGAACAGCACCGTGAAGTAACTCCCCACCTCTCACAGCTAGAGAACAACAAAGGCAAGACTGGACCCAGGTCATTGGGCTCCAGAGCCAGTGCTTTCAGTAACAGTTGACAGCAGGGGGGAAACTCTGAGAAAAGGGTCCGTGAGGAAGCATCAGCAGAAGAGTGGTAAAGGGCAGAATGTACACGCAAAAGAGAAACAGACTCACAGGTAGAGAACACAAACTTGTGGTTATCAAAGGAGAGAAGGAAGATGGGGAGGGACAAATTAGAAGTATGGGATTAAGAGATACAAACAACTATGTATAGAACAGATAAGCAACAAGGATACACTGTACAGCCCAGGGAATTATACCCATTATCTTGTAATAGCCTATAATGGAGTATAATCTGCAAAAACACTGACTCACTGTGCTGTACACCTGAAACCAACGTACTACCGTACACCAACTGTACTTTAAAAACAGATGACTGGGATGTGTGAAGCAATGGTTCCCAGAAGAAGGCAAGGCAGTGGCTGGCTGTCTAAGGGGGTGACGGGAGTCCAGGAGCTGATTTTGACTGCAGTGACTGAGAGGTGGCAGACGAGGGGCCAGAGGAGGGCAGCCGATCTGGTCTTTGGAGGGAGCATGAATTCTGTGGACACCCTGAGCATGAGGTGCTCGGGCACATGTCCACTCTGTGTGTTTACAGACAGAGAAACGCAGCCCTGATGCTGACGAACACTCAAACGCAGGAGGAGGACGTGGCAGTCACCTTGCAGAGGATGCCAGAGGGGTCCCAAGGTCAGGGGAAATAACCGGAGAGAGAGAAGCCACGGCGACATGCTCCAGAACATACCAACCCTTAGCAAGAAAACAAAACAGGTCTGAGCCACTGGCTGTGTCTGGGTGGAGTGACTACGGATCCTTTTAATTTTCCTCTAGTTACATTTTCTCTTCAATAGTTGCTACATTTTCTATAACAAAGCCTAACTTTCAAAAGAAGAAAAAATAAAGATTTTACATATATGTGATACAAATCCAGGTATGCATGTATATGTCATATAAACTAAGTAGCTCAACTTCGATGGGTCTCTTATGAGACTGAAGATGTGACGGTCAAATGGCCACTTTTTTTTTTAACTACAGCAAATTGAAATTCCTGGGGCTATCATTTAAAAGCCCATAAATAAGGATTTATCCCAGCTGCTCTGTCTCCCTAATGAACAGAAAAGGAGCAGCCACTCGTCTTCTTTGGTTTCTTCTCGTTCTGTTTCTCCTCCCTAATTTCCTCCTTCTTCTCACCCCAAAATGGGAACAGATCTAGAAAAACTATAGTGCCTGGGACAGGACAGCCTGGGCCAATCCTAGGCAGTGGATTGATAACGGAACCTGTCTTTTTCCAAACCCCTGGGGCTTTATCCATCCACCTGCCGCAGGGATCCTGGCTGCTACCCTGGGACCTGGCAAACAGTGGTCGGGCACTGTCAGCGCCCCAGTCTCCTTTGAACCTCTTTCTTCCTCCTGCCTCTTCGGTTCTCTCTGGTTACCCAGGGTCCCTTGGCTGCCCAAAGTTATCTCAAACCCCTGACTATTACTTCAAGGTCTGAAATGTTCCCTTCTTTCCACTGGATCCGGGGAGCCACGTGCCAGAGCTGCAGTTCTGTAATCCCACTTAGAGGGGACACCAGGAGGTTTGTGAAGGAGACCTGCCCCTCCCGGGAAGTATCTGCCTCTTGAAAGAAGAGCTTGTTCAAACGCCCGGTCCTGGGTTAAGCATCTTACACACATTAGCTCATTGAATGAAGCCTTGCTATGGTCCGGAGAGGTAAAATTGCTTTTCTTATTTTACAGTTGAGGATACTGAGGCTCAGAGAGGTCAAATGACTCTCCAGGGTCACACAGCTGGTGAATTCTCACTGGGAACATGGAGGAGGACACAGCTTTGAGCAGGAGCTCTTACATTCAGCCTACTCTGGGCCTCAACCCTAGGCAGGCCATTCCCCCTTATCCGATCTTCCACTTAGTGTGATCTGACTTCCAGCCTGTTGCCCCGGGTCATCAGTGAATCATTACTTGGAGAAAGGCATAAGTTGGTAAAATGAATCAAGCATTTAGGAAACCCAAAGCCATACCAAGACAAAACAAGTCCCATCAAATTATAAATTGTAAATTCACAAATGAGACACAACTGTATTAAGCTCACGTGATGTTCATCACTGCGACAACTGCCATTGAAATAATGCGCCCCTAAAAGAGTTATTACAAGGAAAGGCCCATATTAGTGCTTCTTGGCCTTCACACACTTGTTAGCCGTGGGATAATTAACTTTACCCAGCAAACCAACTCATCCGAACATCTCATTCCTAGCCCACCTTGGATATTTTCAGTATTCATTGAATTGCTTTTAACATCAGATGCTTCTAGATCCACTTCACAAAATGTTCACCAGGGTCAACGTCTGAAGAATGAAGAGAGTTTACGGGAGGGGGAACCAGTAAAGGGTGAAAATTTCTTTCATATTCTTATACAAAACCTAATTGTTTCCTTTGTATTTATTGCTGACTGACTTCTCCTTTATTTGTCAGTCAGCCAAACAAAATGTGTTTGCCTTTTCTAATCTTGGCTCATAAATCAGTTCTTTCGGCTCCTAATTACTTTGGCTGTTCTCCCTTGAAAATCTTCCAATCTATCTAAAACCTTCTCTTGAGAGGAAAAGAGCATGTGCTGTCTTAGGTGGAAACGTGATAGAACATAAATTGGGATAAACTCTTAACCAAAAGTGGGGTCATAATATGACAGAACACAAGATTTTATTTAAGACTGTATTAGGTTGTAAATCATTATTGAAAGCATCCCAAAGATTTTCTTTCCTTTTATGGTGTCACTGAATTTTCATTTCTAAGCTCATCCTAGAACAAACAAGTAACTTTGTTTCACTAAAATTTATCAGAGGACCTGCTCGACCCAAATAAAACAAAAAGAAATCCAGCAGTACATTTGAGCCTTAGGGAGAAAAACAAGTGGCTGAATTTTCAGATTTCTCATAGTCACTAAGACTTATGAAAACAAACTTCATGATCCCAGTTTACGCTCCAACTCTAGAAGCATATCCAGCTTTGTAAAGATGTCCTCCACAGTGCCTCTCCACACTCCTTGCCGCCCCAAATGTGAAACATTAATCACACCGTCACCCATCCCACTGTGCAAACCACAGACTCAAGAGGCACCCTTGACGTCTACCTGTTCCCTTCCCTACATCCCCAAATCCAATCCATCAGCAACCTATCCCCTCCCCTACATACTCCATGAGTCTCCATACTTCCTGCATCTGCACCTCCGTTGCCCTGTGCCACCCTCATCTTCTGACTAGACTAGACCAGCTAGTCTGGGCCACTTCCAAGCTGTTATTGACTTCCCTCTGCTCTCAGGATGAAGAAAACAATTATTACACAGCCCATAAAGCCCTGCACGATCTGAGTTCCTTTCCACCTCAGAGAGACGAGTCACCCATACTCTTCTCTCCCTGTCCCCTCTCTACCTAGTCCAGTGACTCTTAACCGTGGCTGCACACTGGCATGGTCTAGGGAACTTTCATCTGGCTGTGTGGTTTCTAAAATCCTTCTATGAAAATGTTACTGTAGAATGTAGACTCTGAGCACACTTGAAAGCTGAACGCTCAGTTTTGTCCCAAGCCCATTACCTAATCAGCGTTAACCAGGACTTTTAACAAAACAGAATTACAGTCTATTTCTACATCTATGCCTCCAATAATTTCCTGTTTTTAAGAAAAGACTATGGTTTGTTTTATTTTAAGCTTTTACGTGTGAACAGATCCTCAGGGCTCAGGAACTCATGACTATCACTATAACGTGAAATTCCTCTATTAGATGCAATGAAACATAACAGAAAAATTGCAGTGTCCTCCCTCAACTGTTACGTGACATCTGAATAAAAGCACAAGACGGTGTTGAGGAGAAGGCTCTGGGGAGTGGCAGAGGCTCACTTATTGGAAATGCAGCCCAGCGATGCCAGCAATTAGGAATGGTGACCAAGCACAAGGGAAAACGCCAGGTCAAAACCTGTTTACTCAAAAATAGTCACAAATTGTCCAAGTTAAGTCTACAAGTCCAAAAGTCCACTGTATATAATTTATTATTAAAGCCAAGATAAATTAGAACCCCATATACCTCCAGTCTGTCTGCCATTGCGAGCAAAGACCACAGTTTGCATCTCTATAACCCCAACCATAATGCCTGGCACGCAGTGGGTTTCCAAGAACGATTTGTTGACTGAATTCATGGAACGTAACTATCAACTTGAAAATTCCTTGGCTTAAGGTTATTCCATATTAGACGGCAGTGACAAGGTCCAGAATGTGCCACTGTGGCATAAAAATCATTTTGAGCTGCAGGCATTTGGGAATAGGCTTTTTTTCCTGAACTCCCTTACCTGCCTAAAAGCAGAGCTTTTCAAAAGAACTGAATTGTCATAAATGCCTCTCCAGGAAGATGACTCTTACCACCTGAGACTAGAAGCCTGCACTGCACCTAAATAGACCTCGTCATGAACTATCGTATCTCCAGCTATTCCCCTAAGAACCCACTGGTCTTTCCTAAAAGTCATTTGTTTTTCCATAGGTGCCCTTCTTCCCCTCCCCTTCCCTTGTTAAGGTGATATAGAAGTCCCAAATTCTAACCGCCTCCTTGAAGCACATTTTTCTGTGAACTTGCACTGAATGTATATGAATTTTAAAAATCTGTCTTTTCTCTTGTGAATCTGTCTTTCGTCAGTTTAATTTGTGGGCCCCCAAAAACTAAACATAAGAGGTTAGAGGAAAAATTTTTCTTTCCCGACAGCAACGTCAAAGAAACCTTGAATCCTGACCACCTCTGTCAGACACTGAAGGCATGCAGTCCAGATAAGTGAGGGAGAAAACAAGCAGTGGAAGTGGAAAGCATGCAAAACTCAAGTATGAAAACTGAAAGAAGGCAAGTCCCAGATTCTGTAAAATTCAGTGAAAGGATTCCTAACACACACTACCTTCAATAGGGCCAAAGCCCTATTTAGTATCAAGTGGTTTCAAATTAATCTTTGAGATGGTTTTATTTTCTTCCTCTGATTAGTGCAAAGAGTAACTTTGTAATCAGTAAATAGCCACTGAAGGAAATCACAGAATTATACACTCTTACAGCTGGAACATGGAACTTATTAACACAAGAATGTTCAAAGCTCAGCCTTACAAGCAATTAAAGAAATGCTTGTTTAAAAACATTAAGAAATTCTATGTTTTTCCTACTAAATTTGCATAGATTTTTAAAAAGTAAATATCCACAATTAGCTAGGACGCAGTGAGATGGGAATTAGGATGTATTGCTGGGAGGGGGGCATAAATTGAAGGGCAATCTGGATGTATGCGTTAGACTCCTTTAGGATGGATCGAACACTCACTGGCCCAGGCATTGCACCCTGAGAGGTGATTTCTACGTCAATCATGAGGAATCTGAGTGATAAATTACGTCACAACATTGTTATGCACAAGCCAAAAAAGCTGGAAGCCACCAAAATGTCCAACACGAACAAGATGGGAGTGGAGCTGTTAACAGTTGGGGAAACAGAGGATGAAAAAATGGGTCGAGCACTTGAAGAGAAGGATAAGCTTGGGCACCTGAAGTTTGAGTCGCCTGTGGGACATTCATTGTCAGATGGGCAGAAATGGAAGCCTGACGCGGAAGAGATACAAGACCAGAGAGAAAGATCTGGGACTCAGCCTCGGAGAAGTCAACAGGCCACAGAAATCACGTTCTCTGACAGCAGTGAAGGCCGTGGGTGAAAGGTTTAACGAACAAGGCTGATTCCAAAGTGTATGCACCATTTAGTAGAAGGAAAAATGTTTATACGTGCCCCCAAAAAGAAAAATCTGAAAGGAAAATGTTAAAAGCAAAATGTTGAAATTATAGATGATTTAGATATTATTTTTCTTTATACTCTTCTGTATTTTCCTTTTTTTAAAAAAAAAAAAAAGCAGTGTCTTCATTCAACTATGTATGATAAGTGAATATAATGCTCCAGCATTTTCCTGAATGATAAATATATGTATTTTTCATTACTTAAAAAAAAATTTAATCCGAGATGTTCTAACTATTGCCTTGTTTTACAGATATGGAAATGCTGACAATACCAGTAGAGGAAGTGACTTGCCCAAGGTCATGCAGTCAGCAAGCACAGCTTCTGAAAACCATCCTGGAGCTCCAGCAAGAAACGGAAAAAGGGATTTGGTTTGTAACCAAGCTCTCTGAATCACAGCTCTTCTACCAGGTGAGGAAGCTCTATAAATACAGCCATAAATATGTGCTTAATCATATACCTTCCACTGACTTATTGTAAGTAATCACCTCCATGGCATTTTACCAAAATGTTCCACAGCAAAGTATAATCTTCTCTCTTGATAATTTTGAAGATTTTTTGTCCTTCACAAAAAAAGTGTTCTGCATTTTCTCAATTAAAAAAAAAAAAAAAAGATCCTTTTGCCAGCTACTGATGCTGTCAAATTTTTAATGTGAGTCCACCCACTCCAAGCTGTATCTATGTCTGAATACAAATACATATATTTGAAGACTGGCCAAGTTCTTTTAATTCATTCTCTTATCACAGGATGTAGTAAAAGCAAAGTCATATTTCCTTCAAGTTTATCTCATTTCCAATACCCATTTGAATAAAAAAATCCCATTGTCTTTCACAATGGATACTGAATTACTGGAAGACCACTGTACATCTAGTCTAGACCAACAAAATGAAATATGATTTCTTTAAAGCAGAATGCTATTTCCATTACTTACATCAGATGGAAAGCTTTTACCTGTAATTAATAAATCAATTATAAGCTTTAAACCTACCTCTGACATGAATTAGATTTCCAAAATATGTAACCTTTGGTTGAACTATATTTCATTTTTAAAACTGGGGTCCATCACAATCTAGTGATCAATACATAGAACACCACAAATAGTATCCCTTGTGTTTGTCAGATATTATAAATGGTTAGCATTATGCTTGCAGGAAGCACACAGCTGTTGGTCTAACCTTTTGGGGCCCATCTCCTGAAAGCATGATATATCGTTCTTACTTTATAGCTTTCCGTACTTAAGGTACCCATTTCTGTAGCCTTAGGGATGATGTGGCTATAAATGCATGTATAAATGTCTCACAAACCCACACGGTGAGATGTGTATTTATTTTGACAAACTTAACTGCCTACAGTGTTGGGAAGGTAAAGAAGGGCTAGTGTATTTCTGAAAGATGACTTTGCTCTGTCTTTGACAAAAGACATCTCACAGTAACACACACCTTACATTCACAGCTTTTTCATCTACCTACTGCCATTCTGACGAATCTAAACATTAGACTTTTTTTCAATCATCATTTCAGAAAGGAAGAGAACCTAGTAGGTAAGAGCTCTAGGGATGGCAGGCAGTCCTGAATTTGAAGAGCCACTCTGCCACTTACCAGGTGTGCGACCTTGGGCAAGTGACTTAAGTTTCAGTTTCTTCAACTGCAAAGAGTAGACAATGGCACCTGGGATTGTTGGAAGACAATGCACAGCTTAGCACAGTGTCTAGTACATAGCACGGACTTGATAAAGTAAATGTTACTTAACAGTATTCATAAGATGCTTTTCATCTTATGAGGAGCATTTACAAAACACTTCTGTGTCCCTGTTTCCCCAAACCAGAAACTCCATCAACATTGCCTTGGGAATTATCGTGAAGACTCTAGAAAAGAGGACAAAAGAACTCCACAATGCCCTTCTTTCAGAACTCAGGCCAATACTTTAACGCTCATGTCTATCTGTATTTACCTGGCTGGTTCCATTTTAGGGAGCCTCATCTGTTTGTGGCATGGGGATGTCCTGGGATTCAACCAACCAATTCTGCAGTAGACTTTTGCAACTTTGCCCTTTTGTGAGTACTGTTTCATGTTCCACGTGAATTTAGTCTTTGCTAAATCTTTGACCTTATCTCGGACCATATCATTTTCTGCTTGTGATCCTAAGCTCATGAAAAACATGTTTTCCTTTAATGTTTTGACAACCTTTAAGTACAGAAACGCCTAGAGAATCAACTGGTAAGTTCTTTCAGATGGTGAGAACAGACTATACATAATACGCTACAAAAGCCTGCCTTCTAAGTATGGATTCGTAAATCTCTCCACACTGGAATCCCAGAATGGCCGAGAACAGATAGAAAACTAAGAATCCCCTCCCAGGGTCTTGGGGCACGCACAGATAAGCTTGAGAATGAGAAGGAATGTCCTGCCCTGGCAACACTCTAACCCCGCTTCTTGGCTGTTTCTGATCTAGAACCCTGATCAGAGAAAGGGAAATAATGAGGGGGAATAATGCTAGTGGGCCTGCTGACTGATGGTCAGCCACAGCAGCAGGTCCCCTGCCATCAGCAATGCACTTAGTGAATGACGAGTCTGTGATAACAGAAAGTGCATGTACTATAACTGAATACAACAGGTTACAAAACTTTTATAATACAGGTACACACATTCATACACACATGCACAATACAACCTCAATTATGTAAAATAAAGCACATGAAAACCATAAAGACAATACACCGAAACACTGGTTGTCACTGAGTGGGAATTATGGGTAATACTTTTCCTCTTTCTACTTTCTTATTATTTTTTTCCAATTGTCTATAATCGTGTATAGCTTGGATATCTAAAAAACGTATTTTAAATGTCGACATAAATTCATTGAAATTTAGCAAATTTCACGTTTTAGCAAGAGAGAAAAATGAATACTCTTCACAACAGATAACAATCCTTCCTACAAACGACTTTGACCATTGTCCTGATGGTAAAGGTTGATAATTAGTAACTAGGAGGACGCTTTGCAAATATTGGCGCCAGCAGCCTGCCCCAGACCCCTCTCTCTGGGTCAGATGGTTCTTTTTTGTGTGAAACATTCTGGTCTATCCTAGAGGACTGGGGAACGTGGAGGGAGAGAGGTGTAGGGAGAGTGAAACTGTTAGAAATCGGTTGGGTAACGGATATATCCTCAAAACTGCTCTGAAAGTGTTTGCAGCCTGTACCTGCACTAAACAGACCGATCTGTTTCACACACACCAGGGCGTGGCCCACCAGGAAAAACCCGCGCATCCGTGAGTGACAGCTTAGACCTTAAGGATATCGATACTTCCACTTTGCAAGGAGCCGTTTCTCCCACCACATCCCCAAACGCAAGCCTCAAGGAGGGTGTAGGTTTGGCTCCAGCCAAAGTGCTGCGGGCAGTTTTAACTTTATGTTCCTGTAAGGCTGCCCTGTGCATCTCCTTTGGTTTCGGGAGCTCTGAAGATCCGTTTAAGGTTCTGTTCATAGACTGAGCCTCCAAGCCTTTGTGTCTAGAGAAACCCAAGCCTCCCTCACCTGGGGACCTGTGATCTGATCCTCCTACACCATCAGTAAAGATGCAGGTGCTCAAACAGCAAGAATCAGGGTCTGTGTTTAATGTCCCTGGGGCAAGCACGTCGGAGAAGTGGTGGGGACAGGTCAAGTGTGAGTGCTGGGAGACCATTTCTGCAACAGTTCTCTTGGAAACCCTTGTCCACGTCGTACTTTTTCGGCTGGGGGGTGGAGGCAAAGACTGTGGACGCGTGGGCTCTTCACTATCACCCTCCGCGCACTGCCAACGTGTGAGTGACGCCAGTAACTTCTAGGTGAGTGGATTTTTCACTCGGTTTGGGCTGGGGATGGATGATGGGGACAAACGGCTGGGAGTGTCGACTTAAAAGAGTCTATCGATTTTATGGAGGCCTTGTGGACTTCCACAGAACACCCAGTGAAAAAGAGAGGTTCTGGGGGAGGGGTGCAGAGAAACGAGGGTGCGGGAATAGGCTGCCATAAACCTGCCAATTACCCAAAGAGAGAAGGGGGCGGCTTTGGCTGATGCCACCGAGGAGGGCCACCTAGAAGAAGGAAGCTCAGTGTGGGCGCCTTGACCCTCCGCGGCTCGCTCACGCCCCCTCAAACCCCCGCGCGGCGCGAGCCCGCCCAGCCAGGCCCCGGGGGCGCAGCCTCAGAGGCGGCCGAGGGCTCGGCGGGCGTCCCGGCGTGCAGGGCGCAGCGAGGCGTGTACCTTGGTGCCCTGGTAGAAGTCGTCCACGGACCGCGAGCCCATGAAGGGGAACTGCATGTGCGTGTGCGTGTCGATGCCGCCGGGCAAGACCAGCTTGCCGGCGGCGTCTACGACCCGCAGCCCGGCCGGCGCGCCCCCGGGCGGCAGCAGGTCGCGCCCCAGCGCCCGCACCACGCCGTCCTCCACCAGCACGTCGGCCACCTGCGAGGAGTCGTCGTTGACCACGCGCCCCCCGCGTATCAGGAGTCGCGACGGCGCCGCCATGGCGAGCGTCGCACGCGCTGCGGGCCGCCCTCCTTCCGGGGGCACAGGGAGGACGCCCGGGCCGGGCTCCGGGTTTATCAAGGACCCGCTGCGAGGGGGCGGGGGAGGAGAGGCTCCACCCCCGGGGGGCTGGGCCTGCGTGAAAGGCTGGGGCGGACCCCGAGGTCAGCGGGCTTCAGACCTGAAAGTTCTGCCGCCTTGAATCCAGGTGTACGTCCAGACCCTAGATGTACACCGAGATTTTTCCCTTCCAGTCATTGGAAGGGAAAAGTCTTGGAGGTAGTTTTAAAGACGAGGGACGTTTGTTTTCCTTTCTAAGAAAAGGCACTTTGGGGAAAAAATCTACCTCATTTCTTCCCTTTATAAAGAGTGTGTCTGTACCAAAACGCAGAGAGACAGGCAGAGAGAGAGAGGAAGGGAGGGAGACAGACAGACAGACACCACCAGCAACAATGAAAACACCCACGCCCCGAAGAACCACTTGATCTGGATTTCCTTTTAAATATTCTTAACTGTGCGAGGAGCAAAGATAAATGACATTCTCGTCCTCAAGGAGCTAAGAGCCAACAGTGACACACATACATATTTCAATGGATAACAATATATAAACCAGAAAATTCTGCCTTCGAGAGAGGCTAAAGATACGAGTTTAGAAGAAAGGGGGAGTTTATTTCTGCCTTGAAGGAAATCAGATATGGAAGATTCACAAAGAGGTATTTGAACTAGGACAAAGAGGACATGGACATGGAGAGATAAGGGCTGGGAAGAGGGATGATGTTCTGGGCGAGGGAACAGGCTGGATAAAGGCACAGAGAAGGTGATGGCAAGTTGAGTGTGACCTCCACGTGGTTAAGCTGAGGGGATAGGGTTGGACAGTTGTGGACCACCCCTTTCCTCCCAGGAGAGAAGGATGAAGAGTAGACAGAGCAGTGAGAGAGAAGGGAGCTCGGGGAGCCCTGCGTGAGGGACGACAGCAGTGCGGGGTTTCAGGAGCACCAAGATCGAATGCCATAGGAAGGGTGGGGAGTGTGGTGGACGTGTGCTGTTCCATCGTCTATTCTCATCCTCATTCTGCCAACAGTCACTGGAGTTTCTCTGGCAGGAAATCCTCCCCGTGCATTCTCAGAACACTCACCTCGGTGGAACTGATGGGACCTCCGGCTCTGGGACCGATCTGCTTATCTAAGCACTGCCAGTCACAGCAGGAAGTCCTCACGGCCACGGTGATGTGTTCAGGGATGACACGGGTCCCAAGAAGACTAACCGTGCTCAGTGAGAGCTGATGCTAACTTGTGTTAGGTTGAGCAGATGAAGAGCTTTCTCCTTCCTGCTGGACTTGAATCCTGGAGGGAGTAAAAGACAACAAGGGAATAGTCCTGTGAACAGAGCCAACACAGAGAACAGGAAGGAGAGATGGAGAGGGACTGCGTTCTCATGACACCGTTGGTGCTCCTGAAACCAACCATGCCTGATGTCCCCTCTTTCAGACTCCCCAGTGTTTGCTTCAGCTGGTTTACTCTGGTTCTTTTGTCATTTTCAACCGTCAACTGACAGAGGATGGGAAGGTACTTCGAGTTTGGGGAGTAGGTGGTCACATGTGACCTCGGAGAGATGACATTTTTAATAGTGGAATGCAAGGTGTTATTATTATCAAATTTCCTCAAGTCTCAGATCACACAAACCTCAAAATGATTAAAAATTAGGAAACATCAATAAAGTGCCATAGATTTGGCTGTCAAGCCAGGAACAAGAAGCCCAGGAAGGTTATGCAATTATTGTCAAAAGACCATTGCGTAAAGGTGAAAAGAATACTAATACATATGCAACTCCGCCGAGCTCCACACATAACAGCCCTCTAGGAAAGTAAGATTGGGTCTCAGGGTGGCTGTGACATCCTTTCTGAAGCTCAGATGATGATTTCAAAGGTTTTTTTAATCTCAGACACTTTATATCACAAAAAGCCCTGTAACACAATGCAGCGTAAACTCTCCACGTTTAACTCAAACTTGATCAGAAAAGGGGATTTGTAGAATGTCACTGAAGCAGGAGGAAATAGCTCATCGAGATTCACTGACCGCACAGAAGAGAGTGTTGGGTAAGTTTAAGGAGAAAAGCCAGCTTCGCAGAAGGTGTCTTCCCCCTCTCTGGCCACCACTGTCCAGACGCCAGGCATGTCTAGATGCCGGATGTCATCCACCAGCTTGCCGGGTGGGAGGCGAGCAAACGTGCTCAGAGGGGAAGCTTGTCCTCAGAAACCCCTCACCTCCCTTTACTCTGCCCTACTCAGCCACCTCTGTACCTAGACACACGCGCCCTCAGTGGGCGTGAAACAAGTAATCCCAGACACGATGATCTTGGCACTGGAGGCAGGAAGCAAGACTCCTGCTGTTTTGCCTTCTTCTTGCTGGAGAAAGAATCAGTTTGATTGACTAACATACCAAAGTGTGTCTGAGGACCCATTACTCCTTAGAGGACTCTTTTTTTTTTTTTTTTTTTTTTTCTGGTACGAGGGCCTCTCACTACTGTGGCCTCTCCCGTTGCGGAGCACAGGCTCCGGACGCGCAGGCTCAGCAGCCATGGCTCACGGGCCCAGCCGCTCTGCAGCATGTAGGATCTTCCCGGACTGGGGCATGAACCCGTGTCCCCTGCATCGGCAGGCGGGCTCTCAACCACTGAGCCATCAGGGAAGCCCTAGAGGACTCTTTTTAAAGGAGGCCTACAAAGGTTGTGAAAGCTTAACCCACAGAAACATACCTACTTTGAAGTGTAGGTGAGAGCAATTCGAAAGGAAGGCCTTCCCAGCCCTGACTGATGGTGTAAAGGGATAGAAAGGCAGAGCAGAAAAGGGTAACTTCCTTCACTGAGCGGCTCAGGGTTTTGGGGAAACAAATCCACCAGGCCCAGGTGTATTTAAGTCCTCCGCAGCCCTGGAGTCACTGAGTTTGCTTTCCCTACTCTCCAAACACACCCCTACTCCTACTCTAGGCCCCTGTGGCTATGAGGGGATTTCAGGGTATTGTTTCCCCTGGAGGAAAAGCTGTCCGTGAGGCAGAAAGAGCAGACAACGAGGGTGTGTGAGCCAGAGGGAGCAAGGAGAGAGGCGGCAGGGCCGGGCGTCTCCAATACGCCCCAGCTGGGGGCCGTGGGCAGGCCCAGTCCTCTGGCCCTCGCTGGGATGAGTTTATACCTGAATCAGCAATAGAAGAGGCGGGTAGGCAGCATGGATGGGAATTAGGAGTCTAATCCCGGCTCTGGTGCAAAACTTCTGCTGTGAGTCCGGGCAAGGCACTTACTCTTAGGGCCTCTTATCTCAACTGAAAAACGAGGAGCTAAGTTGACAAGAGCTTGTAAGACCCAGCCTTTGCACTTTTAAAAGTCTTGTGATTCTGTGAACAGGGACAAGACGCCCATCCACAGAGTGCCTGGCATAGTCCTAGAGTTAAACTCTTCTCAGGTCTAGATAAGTGGACTGGAGACCAAGAAGGACTTGCCTTCTAGATTTGGGGCTCTTTTATTTCTGGTCCCTCCACTGAGGCAGAGGGGACGTGCTTGGAAAGGGTGGCAAGCACAGAGTGTAAATCCAGATGTAGGTCATTGGGGGATGAAGCTCGGTGGGACCTTTCGTTCATGAGCAGGGACAACATCTTTCTCTCTGGCAGCCGGAAGTGGTCTCTGTAGGACCAGAGAGAGAAAGCTGGCCACTGCACAACTCCAGAGGGCAGTCTTCCCTGAACCTCCCAGGCAGAACGAGGAAATAATAGCCCTGAATAACAATACCAGCAGCGGGAGCTAAGGTTTATTGAGTACTTGAATCAAGTCAGTACTGGGCCAAATGCTTCACATGCCTTACTTTACTTCGTCCTCCACAACACCGCTTTGAGCTAAATACTATTTCCCTGTTTAACAGATGAGCCTTTTGAGGTGAAATGACCTGCTCAAGGTCACCTAACAGTAAACGCTGGAGGTAAGCCTTTCACTCTGGAACCTGTAATTTACGCATTATGTGAGTCCAAACTCTAAAGCCAGGTTCAAATCCTGGCTGCATTTGGACCTCAGGTTACGTAAATGGATGAGCATAATCCCAGAATGAGCTCCTACATCCATCACGCTTTATACCTCTAGCACTTCTGACATGGGGCTGCAAAGCTGCTTCAGATTGTTATCTAAATATTGGGGAGCTGGTCTATGTGTTTGCTCAGATAACTAATGTCATGAGGGTTTAAAAAAAGTGCTCCATCCTGTAACAAATTAACAAATTTAGTGAGTCCAGATCTAACATACCAATACTGACCTGCCTTGGGGGAAAACTTTCAGGACATGCCACCTAGATAATCCAGGATGATCTCTTCATAAATCCTTAACTTTGCCACATCTGCAAAGTCCCTTTTGCCATGTAAGGTAACATTCCCAGGTCCCAGGGACTAGAAAAATATCTGGGTATCTTCGGGCCCCGTAACTCAGCCTATGACAGTGCCTATCATTGTCCCCCTTGAACAAAAAGATGCTGCTTTCTCAAGGGATGGCCTAGGAGCACCAGGCTCGGCTCAGAGGTTTCTTCTGCCCTGTCAGCAGCACTAACGTATGCTTCCAGAAACTCTCTTGCCCCTTGACCTCATTCGTACTGTGCCACGGTTTCCAAGTTCTTTTGAACTTTCCTAGCAAAATATATTTCAGCAGTAAAGTAATACTTAAGGAAACAGAGGAAGTACCCTCTTGATTAGAAAGAAGGTAATAAAGTAAAATTAAAAAGCTTGTACTTTGGAGCCAGATTTTATCACCTATCATCTGTGGATTCTTTTTTTTTTTTTTTTTTGGCTGTGTTGGGTTTTCGTTGCTGTGCGCAGGCTTTCTCTAGTTGCGGTGAGTCGGGGCTACTCTTCGTCGCAGTGCATGGGCTTCTCATTGCGGTGGCTTCTCTTGTTGTGGAGCACGGGCTCTAGGTGTGTGGGCTTCAGTAGTTGCAGCACGCGGGCTCAGAAGTTGCGGCATGCAGGCCCTAGAGCACGCAGGCTTCAGTAGTTGTGGTGCGTGGGCTCAGTAGTTGTGGTGCGTGGGCTTAGTTGCTCTGCAGCATGTGGGATGTTCCTGGCCCAGGGATTGAACCCATGTCCTCTGCATTGGCAGGCGGATTCTTAACCTCTGCGCCACCAGGGAAGTCCACATCTGTGGATTTTTGGTTAAGTTTCTTAATGGTTCTAAGCCTCTTAGTTGTTTTTTTTTTTTTTTGGGTTTGTTGTTTTCTTTTGTCTGTTTTGTTTTGTCGTTCGTTTTTTGAATAGTGGTAGCAACCCATTAAGAGCTGTACACTTTAAATGAGATAATTCATGTAAAGCCCATAGCATAGTGCTTGTTAGATATTATTTTTAGCAAAACCAACTGTTTCATTTCTCTATTCTAGCATTTTCTTCTTATTAATAGTTTCACTTTTTAAAATGTAAGATCCACAAGCTTATGAAATTATTTTACTGATCTTGAGAAGAATTTTTTCCAGCTTTATGGAGATGTAATTGACATATAACACTGTGTAAGTTTAAGGGGTACATGTAACAATTTGATATATGCATATATTGTGAAACGTTTACCACAATAAGGTGAGTTAACACATCCATCACCTCGCATAGTTACAACTTTGTGTACGTGTGTGTGGTGAGAATATTTAAAATTTACTCTTTCAGCAACTTTCAAGTACGCAACACAGTATTGTTAACTCTAGTCACCAAGCTGTACATTAAGTCCCCAGAACTTATTCATCTTATAATTGGAAGTTTGTACCTTTTGACCACCTTCACTCATTTACAGCCCTGCCCATGACAATCACTAATCTGTTCTGTTTCTGAGTCTGGTTTTGTTAGATTCCACATGTGAGTGAGATCATGTGGTATTTGTCTTTCTCTGACCTATTTCACTATGAGCATAATAATATCCTCACCGTCCATCCATGTTGTTGCAAATGGCAGGATTTCCTTCTTTTTTTCTGAATAATATTCCATTTGTTGACCTGAAACAAATAGACTGCCAGATATTTCTCCAGCAAAGATGGGTTTATTTGGGATCAGCAAAGGATTGCAATTTGGGGTCTCCAGCCATGGCAAGCCACAGGGCAAGGGAAGGAGCAGGCTTTAATAGAGGGAAAAAGAAGCTGCGAGGGCTACAGTAAACAGAGTCCATGGCTTTTCATTGGCTGAGTCCTTGCCAGGAATGAGGGGGAGTCATTATTCCTGCGGGGCTCTGCTATGGGTGCAGGAGGTGAGAGCTCCTCCTCTCGTTTCCCAGCTCTATTTGATTGAGGTTTCTGTTTATTAATACACACACACACACACACACTATATATATATATATATATATATATATATATGCCACATTTTTATCCATTCATGTGTTAATGGACACTTTTATGTCTTGGCTATTGGAAACAATGCTGCAATGAACATGAGAGTGCAGAAACCACCATCTCTGAGATTTCATTTTGAGAAAGTTTTATTTTTTTAAGAGTCAAGAGTAAATCATTAAAAAAAATTACTTGGACTTTGCTACGTAGACCAAAGAGGGTTTGAATATGCATTTTATATATTTAAATTCTTAACAAAAAGTAAAGCACATAGGGCTTCCCTGGTGGCGCAGTGGTTGAGAATCTGCCTGCCAATGCAGGGAACACGGGTTCGAGCCCTGGTCTGGGAGGATCCCACATGCCACGGAGCAACTGGGCCCGTGAGCCACAACTACTGAGCCTGTGCGTCTGGAGCCTGTGCTCCGCAACAAGAGAGGCCGCGATAGTGAGAGGCCCGCGCACTGCGATGAAGAGGGGCCCCCGCTTGCCACAACTCGGGAAAGCCCTCGCACAGAAACGAAGACCCAACACAGCAAAAATAAATAAATTAATAAACTCCTACCCCCAACATCTTCTTTAAAAAACAAACAACAAAAAAAGTAAAGCACATAGAGCAAAATCCATCTTTTCAAGCGTACACAGTACCATGAATTCTGACAGAAACATGCAGTCATGTGACCACCACCACAATCAAGATAGGAAATATTTCCATCACTCTGAAAAGTTTCCGGGTGCCCCTTGGCAGTCAGTCCTCTTCCCCCAGCCCTGGCCCCTGGCAATCACTGATCTACTTTTGTATTTTGTTGACCTGAGACATGGAAACAAAGTAAGTTGCAGGGTATCTTCTGGAGAGTTCAACTTCGGTTCTACAACTTAGTAAAACTCTTCCTACGCCCTGCTGTTGATGCTGTCAAGGTCTAAAGCTAAAAAGATTCAGAGGCGGACCTTATTAGGATTTACCTCAACTTTTCCAGGAATCCTGGGAGGTCCTGGGCGTGACCACAGTTGGGGCTGAAGCAGAGACAGCAGGTGCCTGTTCTGGAGCCCTCATGACACTGTTTACAGTTATGTAGACAGGACAGTGTCGAGACTGATGCCCCAGATGTTGGAGGCATCAGTGTAAAAGGAAGACCGTAAGATACAGAGAGACAGTAGTCAAGGTGCTGCCCCTTTTACCTGCACTTGTCCCACCCGGGCCCACACCCTCTGAATTAGAACCTTTCTGTCTCTGCACTGTCTGTGCCATCTCATTTTACACTTTATTTCTCTAATATAACTGGAGGGGACTAGATTTGTATATCTTCCTTCTTTATTAAAACTTTTGTTCATCTTAAACAAATACGTCTTGGGAGAAACTTACTGTTCTGCTTGCTGTGAGAGGTATTTAGTATTAGACAAGGCAAGTACAGTGAAAATGTGATTTAAGGTCAAGGATAATTCCAACTACCCGTCTGTTGTGTAATTGTACTTAAGGGCACTAATCTGTGAGCTTCTGGAAAATGAAAACTGCATGGTATTTATTTTTGTATTCAAAGACCTATCACAGGCCATGGTGACGTCTAAGAAGAGGTCACTGTGTATCTGATGTACTTCATTTCTAATCCTCAGGACAAATCTGTGGGGTAGGTCTTATCCTCTCAAACATCAGCAGAAGCTTCAGGAAGTGCCTTTCTCATTGGAATTGGAAGCAGTATGACTCTTTGCTGTATTATATTTTCACATTGCAAGGATGTGGAGAGATTGAAACCCTCATACATTGCTGGTAGGAATGAAATGGTGCAGTTACAGTGGAAATTGGTTTGGCAGTGCCTCAAAAGTTAAATAGAGTTACCCTATGACCCAGAAATTCTACTCCTAGGTATATACCCAGAAACTTGTACATGAATGTTTGTAGTAGCATTATTCTTAATAGTCAGAAAGTAGAAATAACTCAAACATACATCATTTGATAAATGGGTAAACAAAGTGTGATATATCTAGTACTGTGGTCGGTTCTCAGGAAGTACTCAAAACATGGATGTTTCTTTTCACTCCAAATCTAGGAAAAGGTTACGAAGAATTGCTTTGTGCACTTGGCTAACATCTCTCATGGCAACTCATGAGCTAGAGAAATGGAAGTTATGTTGTATGGTGAAATCTCCATTGAAAACAGCAATGATGTAAGTTCCAACCCAAGGAAAGTCATAAGAACCCAGTGACGTTGAAATTCACACAATGCACAATAACAAAGTCTATATTTAAGGTAAGTAAAGACTAAATCTAAAAGCCAAATTAGTTAAGGAATTTCTATGTTCTTGAAATCAGAGCTCAGCAGATGAGAGAAATATAGATATTCAAGTGAAATTTGATACTGTAGTGAAATTGAGAAAAGTTTTTGAATATTGTTTATGTTACTCTAATTTTTTAATAGAAATAACTTCTCTGTATTTCTTTTATTTATACTCGCTCAACATACGTTACGAAGTCCATAGCGTGTAGCCACATCTTTCTTGGTCTGGGGCGCTATGGAAGTTCACAATTTTGGCCTTTTTATAATAAAATAAAGACGTCTGTGCCAAGATGCCACTCTACCTTGGTTTAGTGAATCTACTTTTCATTGAGATACAGCCACAAGTTGCCCTGTAATCAAGAAAACAGGACAATGATTACTATAAGAAATATGCTCTTAAAGCTCTACTAATATACAAAATGCATAACACTCAGCGGAGGGGAGCTCGGAAAAAAGGTCATTTTTATTTGAAAATGAGTCTGTAATAATCACAATTAAAATTTATTTCAACCTCTTCTTTCTTTCTTTAGTTTAATCCTTACAGTAACCCTTAAGCCTGGATGTTAGCCCATTTTTCAGATGACACAACAAGGCTTAGTGAGATCAAGTGATTTATTGTTATAAAACTCCTAAAGTAGCAGAGCCAGGAGTCAAACTGTGATGTGTCTGACTTCAAAGTCCATGCTTTCCCACCACACTCTGTTATTTCTCCGTAGTAAAGCTTACATGTCCCTTTTCTGGAGGATATTAAGCTTCTTGGGGCTTTAGCCTCCCTCCAGCATGTGGGAAAATCCACTCCAATTGACATCTCGGTATCGTTACTTGAAATCACCCTGTGAATTCTTTTCAAGGTACTTCATGATCAGTAAACCATATGTGCCCTAGATTAGCACAGGGCAACTTAGTCTTGTCATGTTCTAGCACTGGTTTCTAAATTTTACTAACTCTCAAAACCCTTTGTTCAAATGAAATCTTATAGGAAAGCCCAAGACATAAACCGAGTTGCTGCTGGAAGAGAGAAGGGTGAGCAGTGCATTGATAACCTGACCATCATCAACTGTAGCCACATTTATGGTTTACCGAGCGCTCACGCTGCACTTAACTGTCACTATGTTAACTCACTAATCCTCATTAACTCTCATTTAATCCTCCCAACCACTGTTGTTATTCCCAACCTAAGAACCCGCCCATGAGTTAGGCATGTCTTACTCCGTGGGTGACGGAGAAGCCTACCACCCTTGCTTCGTGGAACTGGGAAGTTGAGGGTGCCAGGCCAAGTCTGGTGCAGTTGCTCAGAGACATCAGGCTTCTTTTATCCTTTCCTCAAACCCTTAAAATGAGGCTTCTCTCCCTCTGGATGTTGAGGATGCACATTTGCTACAATGGAAGAACTAAGTGATCTAAAAATTACTAGGTTCTAGGAGACCCGTGAAGACTTTCTCCAGATTCAGTCACTGTGGTAATTTCCTCAGGCCCCAAGCGCAGCACGATCTTGTTTCCTGGGTCTTGGAGCTCCCTTCAGCTCATCACAAGTGGGCTGCTACTGTTTTTTCTCCCCCTTTTCTTGCTCCCCTTTTGGCTTTGAGCTGCCGGTTCACTTCCATGATGATCCAAGGGGAAGTGGCCGCATTCAGAAGCACCTGGGAAGCACATCTTCATGATCTTTGGAAACCATGAATCATTTTGGACTTTTCACATACAAGATCTGATTTAATTCAAGCTTCAGAGATGTTCTCTGTTTAACATTCAGACAATGACAATAATAGCAAAGATGTAGTCCTTACAATGAGCCAGGCACTGCTCCAAGAGCTTTACATGCATTAATTTAATCTTCCAACAGCCCTATTATCCCCATTTATAGATGAAGAACTTAAGTACAAAGTGATTAAGGGACTTGTTGAAGACTGCATGATAGGAAGAAGCAGGACAGGCAATGTGGCTCCATTGTTTTTATCCACGATGTTGCCTCCAATAAATTAAAAAATATTTTACAGGTGGGCTTCTCTGGTGGCACAGTGGTTGAGAGTCCGCCTGTCGATGCAGGGGACACAGGTTCGTGCCCCGGTCCGGGAGGATCCCACATGCCACGGAGCGGCCGGACCCGTGAGCCATGGCCGCTGAGCCTGCGTGTCCGGAGCCTGTGCTCCACAGCGGGAGAGGCCACAACAGTGAGAGGCCCGCGTACCGAAAAAAAAAAAAAAAATTTACAGGTTATGATAACATGTTGAAATAAACTTAGTTGAAAAATAACTGCTAATTGTTAACATTCATCAAATGCCTAAACATGCTTATCTAAATTTGCATCAATGCTATGATTTCTCATTCAAATATGCTACGGCAAATTGTTACACTATTGTATTTCTAATCAACTAAGATATGAACAATTAATGTACGTGACGTGACAGAGGAGCTAATTTGATAACCTTTTAGCAAATGAGCTTCTTACTGGGACTGTAGCACTGTTTTTCTGCTTAAAATATTAATTCTGGCAACTTGGTGTTTCTTATATATCAGGTACTGTCCTGGGGTCGATTACAGATGTCACAAATTCTTTGCTCCATCTACCATGGAGAGTGGAGTCTGTTTCTCTTTCTGTGGAATCTGGGTTGGCCTTAGTGATTCGTTTGACCAACAGAACGTGGCATAAGTGACATTTTGGGCCTTCGGAGACTAGCTCGTAAGAAGCTTCTGCAGAGATGTCTATCAATTTTTAAACAAGGGCCCACTTGAGTAAAATGAGTCCCATCAAGTTGCTGTCATCTTCTGCCTGGAATTCAGCAGGGTGAGAGGGAATGGCCAAGCAGCTTGAATGGAGAGCAGCAGGCAGGTCACCGCTGTCAGCATTACTGGGTCTGTGATAGGGACTCGATAAACACCTTGTGAATTCAATCTGCTCGTTCTTCCTTTATTCTTTTAACCTGTCGTATGCATTTATTTCCAGCTTAACGGTGGATGCCGGTGGTAAGCAGTAGTGGCAGCCAAAACCCCAACAGCTTGTTGGAAGACTCTCCTCATCACGTGCTTATGTTCTCAGTCCTAGCGAGTGACACGAGCTGAGGCAGGGTTGTTGCCCCCAGAGCTCATCTGACACAGCCCCTTGGTTCCCCCCACTTCCTTTATACCAACACTGGAGGTCTGACAGACAGACGGATAAGACAAGACAAAGTACAGGAGGGAAGATCTAAATGACACATGATAAATCTGAGTAATATCTATTAAAATCTATATCCTGTAAACAGAGAATATACTTTTTTAAAGTGATCCTGGAAGATTTTAAAATTAAGAAAAGACAATAAACTCCCCACAGTAAATATAATACACATAACATTCTCTGATCCTGATGCTAAAACATAACAACTAATAAAAGAATCGGAAAACAAAACCACTACCCACACCAAACTGCCATTATCTGGGGGAAAAAAAACAGCAAAGAAAAAGGGAAAAAGCCTTCTTTCATACAACTTGTTGGTTAAGGAGGAAATAAAAACTGAAACTTCAGAACACCTAGAATATAATAGTAATGACAACACTAGTTCACCTAAGTGATTCAGCTTAAGCAGTACTCAAGTCCACACCTTAAATCTCATATTAATAATTAAGAAAAATAAAAATGATTAAACTGAATGCTAACTCACGGAGTTAGAAAAAAACAACAGAATAGACTAAAAAAAGCAAAAAGTAGGAAATTTAAGGAAATCAATTAATTGGAAAACAGAAAAATAACAGAAGAGATGTTCAAAGCATACCACTTGGGGGAAACAAGCAAACAACAACAAAATAGGTCAACCATTAGCTATCTTAATTAAGAAAACAAGGGAGCAAGCATAATACATAATAAGGGGGAAAGAGCCATAGGCAGAAAAGAGGAGGGTAACTTTGCTCACCTCTAGGCAAATGAACCTGAAAACATGGACAAAATGGATGGTTGATGATCCTAGCTAAGACATAAAAACTACAGACCAATTACCGTAACAGATACTAAAAGAGCTGTCAAAGAGCTATTGCTGAACATCCACCAACACCAGATAATTTCACTGAAATTTTAAGGAAGAGAAAATTCCAATGCTGTGCAAACTGTTCCAGAACTCAGGAAAAGGAAAAACATTTCCAATTTACCAGCATAAAATTAATAACAAAACTTCTTAAAGATAGCGTGCACGTGAACACACACACACACACGACTAACTGCACTGATGAATACAGATACAAATATATTAAATAAAATAGGAAACATAATCTGGAAATATATTAAAAGAATAATACATATGGTCAAGTAGAGTTTATTTCAGGAACGCAAGGATGGTTCAAAATGACAAAATATATTAAAAGGTCAAAGGAGAAAAATTGTATGATCATCTCCATAGAAAATGAAAAGGCATGTGATAAAATTCAACATGCATTCTTGACTAATTTATTTTAAAATAGGGATCAATGGATACTCCTTAACGTGATTAAATGTATAGATCTCAACCCAGTTCATTATAGCCAATATATTTTAACATTATTCTAGAAGTACTAGACAATGCAATCAAGACATAAAGAGGTATGCAAATTGGAAGACATGACTGTATAACTGGAAAACACAAAAGAATTAACTGAAGTACTACTACATACCATAAGAAAATGAGAGTCTGGTAGCTGGGTAGAAAACTAACATAAATAAGTCATTAGCTTTCATATATACTAAAATCAGACTAAATTATAAACAGAAAGGACTTCCTTAATAATGGTAACAAAAATAATAAAATTTCTAAGAACTCTTGAAAAACATGTACAAGATCTCTGTAAAGTAAAATGCAAAGCATCTGTGAAGGAAACAACAAAAAAGACTTGAACAAATTGGGAATCATTTTTGGATAGGGCACCATGGTTTAGATAGAAGCTTTAACATGATAATGATGTCAAATTTCCCCAAGTTGACCTATAAAAGTAAAACTGTCCAAAAAAAAAAAATGTACAATGGATTTGTTTTGTGGAACACAAAGGGTTGATACTAAAGTTCAAATGGAAAAATAAGCAAGAATATTTGAACATTTAAAAATTACTGTTATTAAAACAGTGTAGGACTGGTACAAAATAAGAAAGGCAAGTCAATTGAACAGAATGGAATTAGAGTCTAGAAATATATCCACATAATATGAAAATCTGCAATATGATAAAAGGGCCATTTCCAATAGCAAGGAAAGGACAGATTTAATAAACAGCCTTGCAGGAACTAGGTAGTTACCTAGGAAGAAAAACTGGAGCCTTAAATTCAGGATAGATCAAATTTTTAAATGTGAAAAGTCAAATAACAGAAATACCCAACTGTACTTTTAACATTCAACCAGTAGCAGATACACTTTTTCCCTTGAAAAAAAGTGCAGAAAAGGAATGCATAGTATGTTACAATTTGTATTACATCATATAGCATTTATACATATAGATACATTTATGTATCTATATGGTATTTCTGGAGGGTATACAAGAATTTGGTCTTGGTACCTATTTCTTTGAAAGGGAACTAGAAGATGGCTGTCAGGGATAGGAGAGAGACTTAATTTTTTTACCATTTGAATCAAGAAGATGTATTAGTTAATTAAACAAAGAAATTAAAATATATGCCAGAAAACAAAACAAAAAACCTATACATAATAGTATATAATTAGTAGGATCTAAACAAGGTTAATTTGGTAACCCAAATTCTGCCAGTAAAATATTGTATAGGGGTCTAAAATGTATCTGAAAATAATATAAAAAGAGAACTGATAGAGTTACTGACTCTTATAAGACACATCAATTAAAAGGCAGGTTTTTCAAAGGCAAAATAATGTCCAGGTCCTTAGGGATTTCTTTACGCTTGAGAACTGGTGTAAGCTACTACTTTACTATAAGGGAGTTAAGAAAGACATCCCCTCTTTAATTTTTCTTCCAGACACACTGCATATTTCATGGCCTGAATCTGTATATGCACCAAATGAACAAAAATAAAGAGAAACTTTGATTTCAAGTACCTCAAGGCAATACAAAAGTACCTCAAGGCAATACAAAAAATACAAAAGTACCTCAAGGCAATACAAAAAAAAGAAGTCATTTTAATTTGATACATATTAAAACATTTCAGTCAGTTCTTCCTGACAGCATAACACGACAAATACACAAGACCTCAAACATGCTTTAAAATGACATTCAGCAAAGTATTTAAAATGTAATAAATAGCAATAATCGCACACAAATACATTTTTCATACTCAAACATTAAGCTACTGAACAGACAGCTAAAGAATAAATAAACGGGAACTGACAATAAAAAAATACGCGGGGTTTTGCAATTCACTTTACTTAAAAAAGGGAGGTGATCTGAATGATTTCTTAATTTGCTTTTCAACATGTAGCATGATCCTCCCCTTATGAATAAAATATATTGAAAAAATCACTTTCTTACTATAATGCAGTTTTTAAATACAACAAATAAATATAAAACCAGCAAAGCAACCTCAAGTTGTAATAAAAATGCCCCCTCACGCTCCCCCTGTAAGCTATGGAAATATATAGTCATTATGATAGCAAATAATAGTATTTAAAGTGATAGTGCTTCTGCACTAAACTCATCTGAGACCTTGATATGATTTTAGTGCAAATCCCTAGGGTCCAATACAAGCATAACCCTGTATTAGGGAAAGACATTACCAGTTGAAACTTATCTTGTACAATTTTTGTACATATTTTATAAAGTTCAAGATTTAATGCATAGTAGAATATCTTCATCCGCTTAATTCTGTCCTTAAATAGAGATAAAAAAAGAAATGACTTGGGCTTTTTACCATTTGGTTTGTACCATATTATAGTATTAAAGTCAACATTAGAAAATTTATAAAAGAGTTTTGTTTTTGCCATTAATTTATCTAACGCTATCTAAATTTCACATCATTGCATGTTAAACATAAGAGAAAAAATTTTAGACAAAGGTTTTTTCCCTTTGACAAGCTCATATTATGAAATCTAATAATGTTTAGACAGATGTTATACAAATAAAAACAGGTGAGAATAAGGACTTTTTCTCTTTTTATATTAACAACCTTAACATCTAGTATATTAAGTTACAAGATGTATTGGCAAAAGCATAAAGGGTTCAATTAAAAGAAGGTATTATTTTGAACAAAGAAACGTTTTAACATAGGATAGATAGAAACTGACAGTCAAATGAGTTTCAGCAGCCATATCTCTACTGCGAACTACAGTACCGGGATGAAAACAATTAGAAACAAATGGAAGAACATTACTGAACAATCTGAATACATAATGCATTTTTAGCTGCTAAAATAGTAAACTCTAACGTTTATAGAGTTACAGGTGTTTAATTTAACCATGCAGGCTAACATATGATAGTAAGAAATCACCCTGCATCTTTTCTCTTTTTAAATTAAAACTAGTTTAATTGTAAAGTTACAAAACAATGAATGGATATTGCTCCAACTTGTATCCAATCTCCCTGATGGGATTCTTGTACCTAACAAAGTAACAAAGCTTCATCATCACTTGTTTCATTTTTCAGCGTTGCTTCTAAGCAAGAGTCTGGTATCTGGGCAGTGTGGACAATACCGCAGCGCTCACAGGGGCCATCGCGATTACTTGGTCTTACTCCAGGGTCTGCTGCACTATATGGTTGTCTGAACCTTTGCCCTTGATCGGAGGCAAGATCAAGAAGAGGTCTGGAGCAATCATTCACATCAAAGTCTGAAGCTCCTTCAGAAACTGGAATTAGCATTTCGACATCATCATCTTCTTCTCTTCCACTTACCCCATTATCAAGTTGTCTCAAAGGGCTCTGGTTCTGACTTATGGAGCTTGATCGCCCTAATGTAAAACGTACCCAACGTAGCCCCTGAGTCATACGACTTAGCGCACTCGTGAGCTGGTGACGCGCCGGACTCACACTTGGGGGTTCCGCGCTTGTCACATCCCGTCCGGTCTCTGTGTGACCACCTCGGGTATTCTGAGTGGAGGAACTTCCACTTGCTCCCACTGTTGCTTCTACAGCTGTCGTGGGAGGGACTTTTTGAGGCAAAGGAGCTGCAACCCCGCCAGATGCTCCTACCGTATCTCTTCTCTCATTTTCTGTGTCTGTGTCGTCAGATTCCACAGAAAACAAACTTCTGTGAGTATGATTTCTTTCAGGTTCTCTGCTGGTACTCTGACTAGGGGCAACCTCATCCCCATCTGCTGAGACCAGAGCCAATGACCCTGAATGGCGTGATCTTGCAAAATTAAAAATACGATTCCAGATGTTGCTGGATCTGCCTGCCATAGGAAGTCTGATTGAAGTAAATCCGAGCTGAGACCGTACAGCTAGCCTCAGGTTTTCCAAAACAGAAGCCTGCAAAAAAAAAAAAAAAAAAAGAAAGAAAGAAAAGATCTTAAGACAGCTAACAACAAGGTATTAAGATGGAAAACACCCTTCTATTCAGCATGTGTTGTGGATGAAAGTTCTATTACTCATTTTATGGTCTATGGAGGATGAATTAAATTCTCTCGATACAGGTTCACCTCACTCCAGAATCTAACCTATAACTTGAACCACTGTTCACTGTGTTTAAGATTTTCTTGATACCTCATTTTATATATGAACTTTAAAATGATGTTTAATGCCAATTACAACTGCAATTTTGTTTCAAAACTTCACATGGTAATCCAATCCTAGAAATGCACCAAAGACGGAAAATAAAATTATATGATACTTCTTTAGCTCGGAGGATAGAGGAATCTCTACAATAATTCTCCAAATGACCTAAAGGAGTGTGAAAACCAGGCTGTTTGTTTGTTTTTTTGTTTTAACACAGAACAAGTTAGACTTGATCTACAAGGTTGAAACCTTCCAAAACATGTAAAAATTATATCTCACAGTTGGTTCTCAAGGATTTGTTGAATGAGTGGGTATTGAGGATTTATTTACATTGTCATAAACAAAGGAATTACTGTATTTGTAATGCAGCACAGGAAACAAAAAGTCAAAGAAATTAATTTGTTTATAGCACTATTCAATGGCATCTGAGACATTTGGGTTCCTTCTCAATCTTAAAGATTTAAGTCTTATTTTCTACAGCTTCATGTTAAACATAAATTATAACCTTATTCTTTGAAAATTGGTGATTTTTAATTAGTGCATATGGGAAGTGACCATATTGCCCAACTGAAAGAAAAATCATCTAGATTTTCTTTTTTCTAGGAATGACTACTGGATTTAAAAAAACAAAACAAAACACTACAGTATTTACAAAAACAGTCTTTAAGCTCCACCTAGTGGTTATAAAAAGGAGTAATCAAACTTGGACCAAACACAGCTTTCATCAATCTGGCATTTAGTATTTAAAATACAGTATTTCCAAGAAACAATGGTGAATTGATATACTCCCTTTCAAACGGTGATACAGTTTCCCTCTGCCAAATGAATGGCTCTTGCCTTTCCCCCCACAGAAAAAAAGAAGGGAAGAGAATAAGAAGATGTGATAACATATGTTTTCCATCTCTGTTTATGACTGGTATTGAAGTAAATCCAAGCTGATACCGTACAGCTAGCCTCAGGTTTTCCATATAGATTTGTGATTTCCATATACACCCTTTGAACACAATCCCTGGAATATAACTCACAGAAAGCTAAGAAGCTACTATCACAGGAATCTTTCATAGTCTAGCCTTAGTAAATAACAGATTGTCAATAAGAAATCTGAATATCAGCACATAAAATTTACTATATGAATGAGTAAGGTTTTTCACCAATTGGGAATGTAACTATAAACTAACTGAAAAAAAAAAAAAAAAGTGGCTCACATCTCTTTGAACTCCATAGATTTGGTCCTCCTCATTTGGCATTCACGTTCTAAGGCTTTGTGTGAGCACTGTCATTAAATCCAGAAATGAATACAAGGCTCTTCAGATATCCTCCCCTCTTATGCAGCTGCCACCCACCACGCCTTCAGCACACTTCAAAGCCATCTTTAACAGTACAGTCTGTCAGTGAGATGAAGCTCTCTACTGGCTTCAAAGTCTGTTTAATTAAATGATTGCCAATTTAACATTAGATTCTACAAGGGGATCTCATGATTGTTTTAAGAATAATTTTATGTACTTCTTCAGTTTATGAAGCAGAAGAAAAGCATTCTTCAGAAAGGATTGCTATTTTGAATGAGTTGGTAATCAGAAGGTTATTTTTCTTTTTTTTTTTTTTTTTTTGCGGTACGCGGGCCTCTCACTGCTGTGGCCTGTCCCATTGCGGAGCACAAGCTCCGGACGCGCAGGCTCAGCGGCCATGGCTCACGGACCCAGCAGCTCCGTGGCATGTGGTATCTTTCCGGACTGGGGCACGAACCCGTGTCCCCTGCATCGGAAGGCGGACTCTCAACCACTGCGCCACCAGGGAAGCCCTATTTTTCTTTTTAAAAACAAATAAGGAAATTTGATAATTTATTACCAAAAGTTTCAAACATAAGAGTGTAATCTCATTAACTGAATAAAATCTGGTTTCCCATTTACAAACATACTTTATTTTAAAACTTTGTTGAAGCAGAATTCCCTCACAAGGGTAAATTATAACCCTACAAAAATGCTGTACTAGGTAGTAAAGAATTGAAACCTTACCCAAAGTGAGGTCTGACCTTTGCCCTTTATTTCTGGGATGAGACCTCAGACCTTGGAATGTCATCTTTGACAGGAGTGTCATTGCGTGGAGACTTGGGCCAGCCAGAGAGTAGCACTGCGTTTTAGGTGGAGGCTCTGAGCCACACCAATGTGATGTAGCGTGGGAGTGCTGAGTCAGCAGAATCAGTCAACCTCTGGAGAGGCTGGAGACTGGGATCAGCCACGTGTGCCATTAATCATGCCTATGTGATGGAGCTCCAATAAAAACCCTGGACACCGAGTTTGGGTGAGCGTCCCTAGTTGGCAATGTTTTGTGCATATTGTCACACACCCGTGTCGAGAGAATAACACTGTCCTGACTTTATGGAGAGAAGACAATTGGAAGGGTCGTGTTTGGTACCCTGCTGAACCCTGTCCTACGCGTCTCTTCCTTTGGCTGATTTAATCTGGATCCTTTCCCAGCAATAATAGTTACACCAGATTATACTATTAAGTAAAACAGCTTTCAATGAGTTCTCAGTCCTTCCAGTGAATTATCAAACCTGAGGATGGTTTGGGAGCCCCTGAACTTAAAATTGGTTTTAGAAGTAAGGGCTGTCTTGTGTGGACTGTGCTCCCTCGAACTTCACAGTTGACTAACCTCTTGAAGGTAGCCTCAGGGTACAGAGGTGGGGTGATAGATGGTGGAGTGGGTGGATGGAATTAACCATCCTCTGAATTCCTACCTAAAAAGAACCCTTCCCCATGGCAGGGACTACAATACATAAAAACCACAATGTAGGGTTTTCCTATGTTGCAGACAAAATTCCAACCAGTGGAAGTTCTGAATTACTTACTTAGCAAATTACATCAAATTCTCACAAAGATTTCCTAAAAGACTCGAATAAGATGACCGACTGTAATTGGAAACCTATTTACCAAAAAGGAAATGGTCTTTCATCTTGAACAGAATTAAATTACTGGGAAAACAATGTTCATCAATTTTTCTTAATTCTGATACTGGGAACAATTTTTAGAAATGTTTCTGGATAAATTTACATTCTAAATGTAGAAACCTTAATGCCCTTAAGAACCCTGGCACAACTGTAAGCATTGAAAAAGAAATTTAAAAAGAAATTGCAGGGAACTATATTCAGTATCTTATAATAATCTATTATGGAAAAGAATCTGAAAAAGAATATATATATATATGTATAACTGGATCACTTTACTGTACACTTGAAGTAGAAAATTGCTCACAAAAATTTAAAGAATTCAGAAACATTAATAAAGAATGAGTTACTATTTAAAGAAAATGATATGAATTTTTAAGCGCTGTAAAATCCAGCTGTGAAGAAGTTTTCTCTCAAGTCAGGTAGAAATGTTAACTTAATTTCAACAACTTTTATTTTAATCTAGCATGTTACTAATCTATTACTAAGCACATCAACTTTAGTATTTCTTTTTAAATCCTTGAAATAGTTCAAGTAGAAAATAAGTTGTCAAACTTTACTTTTGAATTTTAACACATTAAATTATCCTAAACAGTAAAATGCTTAAGAATCACCTAACCAAATCAGAAGTAAAGAGTGAAAAGTATACTTCTGAATTTGTTAAAATACAATGAAACAATCAGAGTTGACCCTTGAACAACATGGGCTTGAAATGCACGGGACCACTTATACGTGGATTTTTTTCAACAGCAAATTCTATAGTACTACATGATACATGGTTGGTTGAATTTATGGATGTTGAGCCCCAGACACAGAGGCCCGACTATAAAGTTACATGTGAATTTTCAACTGCACAGAGGGTGGGTGTCCCTAGCCCCCTCGTTGTTCAGGGGTCAACTGTATAATTTCAAATCCTCCATATATTTAATTCTTAACGTGACTGCAAAAATTCTGACCCAGTCAAGGATACTTTACCATTATATACAAGTATAGATTTCATTTTAAGAGGTACGGAAAGAGAAATAATAAATTGTAACATACTTGGTTAGGTGGACAAACAGGAAAATCTTCAACTGGTGGAATTAAACCCTGAGCAATCAACTGTCCATAAGAGGGAGGAGCTTCTCTTCTTAACAATTCTGCTTCCACTCTGGACAACTGTGTTTCAAATGATCTTTGAGAGAAACAGGGGGATGAAAAGGGTTAAAAAAAAAGGCAAGCCAAAACAGTAATTTTAAAATTATCAACAATTAAAACAATTTGAATTTTAATATACTTGCTCATTTGTATAAAGCTTACTTAGCCAGCATTCCTACACTGAGAACACAAAGATGAAGCAGACAGTTTAGCCTCATGCGGTTTTACACTAGGGGCCTGGATCACTAAGTTTTAATAAGTTAGATATCCCCGTAAAAGATAAAAGTACTAGATCTTTAAACCCCTAAGAACATAGGGGCTTGAGACTTTAGGTGAAAGTATTTGAAAATTCTTAGAAGACACTTTATTCAGCAAGTCCAACACATTTACTTTTCAGGTAAGGAAAAGAGTGAAATGAGTCACCAAAACCCTTTCTGGAATAACTTGTTCTTAAACTCAAGGCCTCTGGTCTTCATTGTACTCTTATGTTGCAATGTAGTAAAACATTTTCTGGCCATTTATACTGAACCAAAGATAAGATGCACTTGGTTATTGTGATACTGTGCATCTATTCTTAGCTGTCTGGTATGTGACTTCTTTGTTGTATCTATCATTTGTAATTCTCCTGGGACTGACGGTCATGGTCTCCACAGGCGCTTTCTAGAAGGCCTCTCTGCCATCAACTTCTCCCAGGTCCAGTCTCTCCTCTACCACACGAAAGACAGCTCTCCCTGAAGGCCACTCTTTAACGCTGAACCACTTCTTACTTAACTGAGATCCTTCGACTTTTATACCACTTTATTTTATAGCTCTTACAACATTTATATTTTTTGCCATCTAATTCTACCCACCAATTCCTCCCTTCTAACTGTAAACTGCCCATGAGATTACTCCTACTCATTTCTCTATTCACCTGTATAATGCTTTCAACATAGAAGGTTCTCAAATTATCTGGAATTGTTGAATTAATATTTATAAAAACCGAGGTTAAAGAGCAACAACCGAGAATTACAGCTTGCAAAATTCCTGTAAGACAGATTAACCTGAAAACAGGAACTGATAAACACAGATTGGCTTTTTTCACCTCATAACTCTTAGTATTTATTTGTTTTTTAATATTCTTATTAGGCTTTTGAGTCATAGGCTTTTCACAGTCATTTTATAAATCATAAGAAGTATTTATTTCTCAACAATATAACAAAAATATATTGCTAATCTCATTAAGAAATGTGTTGTAAATATTTGGGCCATGCTTTTACTGTAGAGAGCATAAGCAATATAGTTTTGTCTTGATACTGACCTTCGTTCAAACATTCTCAGAGAATAGAGCTTACAAGTACATCCCAAGGCGATGACCAGTAACAGGCCACAGATGAGGCTCCCTATGACGGCTGCAGTTATGACTCGGGTAGGCACGATTACCGGGCAATTCTCCTCATCGCTGCCATCGCCACAGTCGTCCTGAGAGTCACACACCCAGCTTTCAAACACACAACGATTGTTTTTGCAATGAAAATTTCCTGGCTGGCAAAAAAAGCAGTTTTTTTCATCGGAGCCATTTGGGCAATGATTCTGGTAGTTGCAGCGATCAGAACGAGGGTAACAGACGCCGTTCCGGGAACATGGGAACTCTTCCTTTTGGCACATGGTACAATTGATTTCATCCCTTCCGTTTGGGCAATGCCAATACCCATCACAGCGCTGCTGCTCCGTATAACACCCCCAGTTCCCTCCGCAGGGTATTTCCCATGGCAAACAGAAGCCGTCTACTTGGTAAGTAGCATTAAATCCCCTGGCAGCGTTGACTTTATCGGCACAGAAATGTACCCTTATCTGTCCAGAAGAAGACACGACAGTGAGAGGCGCATGAGAATCAAAAGCAGTTAACACACGCAAAAGCTTGTGTGGATTCTCCTCTAATCCATCGTATATTTTGACATAATCACCATAACCAGTACCATCAAGTTTAAAGTCAGTGAAGCGTAAGATGACTTTACGATGATCACCAGTGTCTATTAACCAGGTGCAATTGCTTCCGGGAGGATAAAAGTCTGGATAATTGGGAGAATTAAAAGTACCATAAAAATATTTTAACCACTGCCCACAGGTTGGCACATCACAGTCTATCTCATCTCCAAGGTCAAGGCAGTCAATGTTCCCATCACATTTTAAAGATTCGGGGAGGCAAGTGTAAACTTTGGTAAACCGAGATAGACACTGGAACTGGTTGTAAGCACAGGGTTGGAAAGAGGCAGATGTTGGAGGATTCACTTCTTTGGCACAGATCTCTTCATCAGAACTATCTCCACATTCGTCCATGTTATTGCATTTCCAGGCTGCTGGTATACACTTTCCATTACCACAACGAAACTGGTCACAAGCACAGTTTGGTTCCTCAGATTTCCCTGGGAGGACATTGGGAGGACGGAGATGGAGAGATAAGGAGGAAAACAACATACTCTTTAAAGGGTATATAACAGCAAGTGGCATTTTTATCGTAAATGTTGATTAGCCCAAATGATAGTTGGGCTTGATCAAAAAATAGGTTAAACTCTAATGGCAAATTAATATTGGCTTACTGATTACTCAACTATTTATTAAACATTTATGATTTGTTCCATGAAGATCTCTACAGCTACAAGAGAAAAGACCAATCCTGTTTTTGCAGAAGCTATTTTACTGCAGAACATTTAGTAAAGTGATGTAAGATACGTAAGTCAGTAGGATGTATTGCCTAAGAATTTCAAATACTCTATTGTATAAACATTTTGCAATGAAGAAAAACTCCTCTATAATAATCACTTTTTCAAATCCAGTTTTAGTATTCTTTTTGATTTGTTTATATATATATTATATATATATATACAAACACATACACACAATATTTTGCTATGTGTATCATAGCATATTTTGCAAGCCCATTATTTAGACTCAAATTTTTGCTAAGATTATCATGTTAACTTTATTCTATTTCTAACATTTCATGTAACCACAACATGGTACTTCCATTTTATAACTGTTTTAATACAACTGCAAAATATTTTATGCATCTGAGCTAAAGGTATACATTTACTCAACAAAACAGTAAGGGGAAGAAGAGAGAAAAGAATGGAAATGTTTATAGAATTCTGATTATTTTAGTGGACTATCTTAAATATATAACAATGACGTAGGGAAAGAAAACCAAACATTAGATTCCTACAGTCCACGCTGATGATGTCGGCCAGTGCTTACCTCTCCATTAACAACTTTTATTTACTGGCAAATAGGTGACAGAAAATGTGCTTCAGAACCTAAGTGAATATTACGAAGACTGTGCTTTTAATAAAAAAGAGAAAAAGCAGCATATGTTGCTAAAGGAGACCACGTCATTTCAGAAAATGTAGAATGATTTTCAGCAAAAATTTACATAACTCTAATGCTCTGAGTTCTTCATATTTGTATGATCTGCTCACTCTTTTTGGATAAAGTTTAAGAACTAGCAAAAGAAGACTTCTGATACTACAAACTACGAAAGTGAAATTGATTATGTCTTTTCTTTGAAGGTGTAAAGACAAGGGTAATGCACACACACAAAAATACATTCTGAAGTAACTTGCAGGATACTGGTAAACACTTGAGGGGAAAAAGTTCCTTTTAAAATAAACGTATTCAAAATATTTAAAAAGAAAACTGACCTTAGTTTGTAAAATTAATCATTTTATTAGGATTATACAAAATGCCTTTTGGAGACCCGGATCTATGGTACCTGAACCTTTAGCCTCTAACTCCTCAATCTCAGCTGCCTTGAGGATTGAGTCACAATTAAATGGACATTGTTTAGAAGGCGAGTCCCAAAGTGACTGAGCAGTAAATACTATAGAATTCTGTTCCATATCCTTCTTCTTATTTAAAAACACACCTGAAAAGTATGCCAGTCTGAAACCCTTCCTAGAGATACTGTCATCGGAATGGAACCTGATCCAGACGTGGTCTTGTGAAGAAATATATGGTGGTGGGATTGTAGAACCACAGGCTCTGTAGCTTTCAATATTCTTGTATGTTTCTATCGTCAACCAGTCCAAACTGCATCTTCTGGATCCTTGAATATCAAAATCCTGAAAACTACAAATAAAAAGTCAGAAAAGCCTACTGAAAAGGAAATTTTGGAAAAAAATTTCATTAATAACACAAAGTAACTGGGGAATTTATTACAAGCCTCCATATATTCAATGATTCTCCTGGATCTTCTAGGCCCACAACTATATCATCAGCAAATAATAATACTGCTTCTGTGTTCCTAACATTTATATCTCTTTCCCAGATTCCAGAACAATACTTCTTCATAAGTAACACAAAATTCCAAGATAACGCTAAAAAACAGGAGACAGTTGGCACCTTTTTTCTTTTTCTTCTCCCTGTGTGTGTTTAGGAAGGACCACTTCTAATTCTTAGCACCCTAAGTTGTTCTGTTTGAACGACTCCATAATTCGATGAACTGAAGGACACAGAGGAAGTCTGCCTTCTCTAGATTAGACTGGTTCATCTGCTTGCTTAATGAGTTTATAGCTCCCATTTCAGGAGAGCAAACAGCACAAACCTGAGCCAAGTAAAAAAGTTAAAAATGAACAAACAAAAAACTTCTTCAGTGAAAAGCCCCTGAGTTTGGGAATACTTTTCTACATAAATGGTTTATAACCAAATGTTATCTTGTAGTTCATAAAATACGGGCATGAATAAAGGGCAGAAAAGTCAAATAAGGACCACACACAAAATTAGCCACTGCTATGAAAGAAGAAAAAACAAAACAGCATTTTCTACTAACACGTCTCACCAAAAAGTGAGATTCCTGCCTTACGCCAAGTGATGATAAAGTTAATTATCCAGGGATTATTATACCAGGGTATTTCCTCTTTAAATATTCTGGGTAACTACAACAAAGGCTGACAATTTGACTGCTTCCAGTTTTTCACTATTATGAACAAGGCTGGAATCCTTATACATGTTCTCTCCACACACACATGAGTAAGTATTTCTCTAGGACAAATTTTTCTACAAGTAGAACTGCTAGGTCAAAAGACACAATTCCACTTTAAATTTGATAGCAACACTGAGAAAAATGTTTATACCAACTCAATTCCACCAAGTGTGTATGAAAAAGCACCTTATACCCCACAACTCTGGCAAAATGAAACATTTTACTTCTAAAGATTTGTTGCCAGCTAGGTGGATAAAATAGATTTATCATTGTTCTAGTTTGCATTTCCTTATTTACTGAAATTGAAACACTTTTTCCTATGTTTATTAGCTATTTCTATTTCTGTGAATCACCTTGTTATATCCTTCATACCTTACAATTTGTTCTTATTTAAGAGCTCTTCATATAGTATAAGCATGTATCTATTTGGGGCATGTATGTTACGCAAGAT
Source organism: Grampus griseus (assembly GCF_964374135.1). Classification (NCBI taxonomy): domain Eukaryota; kingdom Metazoa; phylum Chordata; class Mammalia; order Artiodactyla; family Delphinidae; genus Grampus; species Grampus griseus. Next base: position 32,442,233 of record NC_139011.1, on the reverse strand, counting down.
ATACGTAGATCCACTCAAACCCTCATTCTCTCCAACAGCTGGTGCTGTCAGTTTTCTTAATGGTATCTTTTACTGAGGAGTTTTTTTTTTTTGAAGTATAGCTGACTTACAATATTATATTAGTTTCAGGTGTACAACACAGTGATTCGATATTTTTACACCTTATACACCATATAAAGTTATTATTACATATTGGCTACATTCCCCTGTGCTGCACATTACATCCTTGTAACTTATTTATTTTATACATAGTAGTCTGTACCTCTTAATACCCCTCACCTATCTTGTCCCTCTCCTTGATGTCTGTATCTGTGAGTCTGTTTCTGTTTTGTTATATTCGTTAATGTATTTTATTTTTCAGATTCCATATAAACTGAAAACATACAGTATTTGCCTTTCTCTGTCTGACTTATTTCACTAAGCGTAATAACGTGTAGGTCCATCCATGTTGTTGCAAATGGCAAAATTTCACTCTTTTATAGCTGAGAAATATTACATTATATCACAGCTTCTTTACCCACTTATCTGTTGATGGATACTAAGGTTGCTTTCATGTCTTGGCTACTATACGTAATGCTGCTATGAACACTGGGATGCATATATCTTTTCAAATTATTTTTTTAAATTTTCTTTGGATATGAAGAGTGGAACTGCTGGATCGTCTGGTAATTCTATTTTTAATTTTTTGAGGAACTTGCATACTGTTTTCCATAGTGGCTGTGCTGAACGGGAGAATATATTTGCAAATGATAGGTCCAATAAGGGGTTAATAATCCAAAATATATAAAGAACTCATACAATTCAATATCAAAAAAACAAACATCCCAATTAAAACATGCACAGAGGATCTAACACTCTTCCAAAGAAGACACACAGATGCCAAAAGGCACATGAAAAGATGCTCAGCATTGCTAATCATCAGGGAAATACAACTCAAAACCACAATGAGACATCACCTTACATCTGTCAGAATGGTTATTGTCAAAGCCATGTTGGCAAGGATGTGGAGAAAAGGGAACCTTTGTGCACTGTTGGTGGAGACGTAAACCGGTGTAGCCACTATGGAAAACAGTATGGAGATTCCTCAAAAAATTAAAAATAGGACTACCATATGATCCAGCAATTCCACTCCTAGCTATTTACTGGAAGAAAAAAACACTAATTAGAAAAGATACATGCACCCCAAATTTCACTGCAGCATTATTTACAATAGCCAAAATATGGAAGTAATCAAAGTGTCCTTTAATATACTTTTTTTTTTTTTTTTCGCTGCACCTTTTGCCTTTGTGGGATCACAGTTCCCTGACCAGGGACTGAAACAGGGCCATGCCAGTGAAAGCCCAGAATCCTAACCACTAGGCCACCAGGGAACTCCCAACTTTTAATCAACTAAGATTCATGAAATCAGGGACCTGATCCAGAACAAAAGAAATAATCAATAAATACCTCTTCACATATACACTACTAGGGGTTTGGTTTGCTAATATTCATTTAGGATGTTTAAAATACATTAAATACATTAAATACATAAAATACATTAAAATACATAAAATACATAAAAATACATTAAAATACAAGTGAAAGTAGTTTTCAGTTTTTCTTTTTTTATGCTTCAGAATAGTTTATGTAACAAAGACACTGTTTACAAACCTGTGCCCTTGTGCCTCTTCAGAGTACAGATGATTTAGGGTAGAGATTTTCAATTTCTTCATGCTTTTTGGTTTAATCAGCTTTCCTAAACTCATTAAGTCAGTTTTGATAATTTAAGTTTTCTTAGAAATTATCATTTTATCTTGAAAGTAAAATTTATCATTGCAAAGCTTTACATAGTACTTTCATACAACTGGTTAAATTTTCATATCTGTGGTCTTTAAATTTGTTTGGATTTTCTATGTAGGTAAGTGTAGTATTGGCAAATAAGGAAAGTTTCACCTCTTCCTTTTCATTTTTTTATACCACTAACCTCTATTTGTGGGAACGTTGTATTGACTGAGGTTCAAGTACAAGCAGTGAAAGCATGTATCCTTGTCTTGGTCCTTAGTGCTAAAATTAACTTCAATATTGTTTGATTTTTAAATTTTTTAAACAGATAACTTATCAGGTTAAGGAAATTGCTTCTCTATTCATTTGGCAAAACTTGCCTGTAAAACTATCTGGGTGTAGAATCTTATTTTGAGTGTTGATTTAATTTCTTTAATAGCTATTGCATTCATTAGTTTTCTAATTCTTCTTGAATCAATTTTGGTAACACACGTAGAAAATGATTCATTTCTTCTAATTGTATAAAAGTATCAGTATAAACCATTCATGATATTCCTTTACGACTTCTAAAGTCTCTATTATTGTATTTATAACTATAGACACTTTTTAAAAAAATTTTTATTTGTACCTTTCCTCTTTTTTCTTCACTCTTGCCTTGAGATCTGTCTTTGTCTATTTTCCTCACTCTTTCAGAAAACCAGTTTTTGGTTATTTTTTCTATTTAATTATTTTCTGATCTTAACTTTATTTTTTCTACTAAAGATTTACCCTGTAGTTTTTCTTCTAAACTCTTGAGAAAATGCTGAGCTTATTTATTTTCCATCTTACTAATTTTTAAATCAATGCATTAAAGCTGTAAAATTTTCTAAGTACTCTTTCAATGTATTCCAACAGTTTTAATATCTAATACTTTCATTATGGCTACTTAAAAATATTTTGAGTTTCATTGTGATTTCCATCTTTAATGCAGAAGTTATTTAGGAATACGTTTCTGAACACACGGGGTTTTTTAAATTGTTGGTTTCTAATTTAACTGCATTATGATCAGAGGAAATCTGAATGATGTAAAGTCTGGAAATACATTCAGAATTCCTTTATTTAATACATAATCAATTTTTAAATAAACGTCACATATGTCTTTGAAAGGAATGTGCATTCTCTATTCACTGAAATAGGTATAAACATTACACACCTATGTAATACATGCGTTACTGAATCAAGTTTGTTAGTTTTATCAAATCTTCTCCATTTTTACTGTTTTCCTGTTTAATGTATTAACTTCAGATTAAAACATATGTTTAGAAACTTCCACTGAATTGTGCACTAGTCAAACCTGGTCAAACTTGGTAACTCCCCCCACAGCCTGCTTTGCTTATGTTTTATGCTGTGTTATTAGGTACACAATGTTGAACCAGGATTTTATCTTCCTAGTGGATTATTCCATTTGTTACTAATACTTTGTGTCTTAAGGTTAATTACGACTGATGTTAACCTTCCTGCACTAGCTCTCTCCTGATATGTACTTCCATAGCTTATCTTTTCCTATCCTCATTTTTTTTTTTTTTTGCGGTATGCGGGCCTCTCACTGTTGTGGCCTCTCCCGTTGCAGAGCACAGGCTCCGGAAGCGCAGGCTCCGCGGAATGTGGGATCTTCCCGGACCGGGGCACGAACCCGCGTCCCCTGCATCGGCAGGCGGACTCTCAACCACTGTGCCGCCAGGGAAGCCCTCCTATCTTCATGTTTTAGACTTTCTGTTGGTGCTGTTTTAGGTATGTTCTTATTAAGCCCATCGGAGAGGAATCATATCAATCAACCAACCAATAAACCTGATTGGATAGTCTATCTTTTAAAGGTTAAGTGAGTTTTTTTGATTGAATAGCTTTTCTCTTTGGGGTGGGGAGTGGGGTTCTCATTTTCCTCCTTTCCTGTATTCTTCTGTATTAATAGGTTTTTGAAGGTTTTTTAAAAAAGTTTCTTTCCCTCTGCTTTGGTTTAATAAAGTCCAAGTAAGAGTATTCAGTGTTTCTATTCTCTCAAATTCTCAAATTCAGTAGAAAAATTTACAACTTTATTTTCACCCATCTGTAACTGAAATTTAACATTTCCTTCACTTATGAATATGAACAACAAACCATGAATAGTTTTTTTTTTTTTAATAAATTTATTTATTTATTTTTGGCTGCATTGGGTCTTTGTTGCTGCATGTGGGCTTTCTCTACTTGCGGTGAGGGGGGGCTACCCTTCATTGTGGTGCGCGGGCTTCTTATTGCGGTGGCTTCTTGTTGCAGAAAATGGGCTCTAGGCATGTGGGCTTCAGTAGTTGTGGCACATGGGCTCAGCAGTTGTGGTTCTCAGGCTCTAGAGCGCAGGCTCAGTAGTTGTGGCGCACGGGCTTAGTTGCTCCGCAGCATGTGGGATCTTCCTGGACCAGGGATCGAACCCGTGTCCCCTGCATTGGCAGGTGGGTTCTTACCACTGCACCACCAGGGAAGTCCCATGAATAGTTTTTATAGTACCTCTCACACTGTCACCAATAGAAATCACAGATAATTTCATCTTATATTTCAGTTTTAATAGAGATCTAGAATATTTACACTCAAAACCACTTTGAAATTATAATTGTTAAAAGCATGGCTTGCTCACTAATATGTTAATAAATAAGCATATATGTACTATCATATTATAAATTTGTAAAAATACCTGATAGCTATACTTCAGGAATAATTGGTTCCCTTTGTAATGCTATGTGTTTTGTTTTATAAATTTGAAAACATTCTGAGAAAGGATCTATAGGTTTCACCAAACTACCAAAGTGTTCATGGCATAAAAAAGGTTAAGAAAAAAACCCCAATATATTAAACTGTACCACACCTGTAGTAAATCTGTTCCAACTTGATTTTGTTGGCTGTTTTGGTTAGTATTAAAGTTTTTCAAACATTCTAGAAATTTGGGTTGCACACTTTTGTGAAAGATTTTTGGTGCTGTTTTTGTTTTGTTTTTAAAATTTTATCTTCTCCTACGTTCCCCCACGGCATGTTTTGTAGCTACCTCCACTTAGGTCTCCATCCCAAAACCAGTCCTAAGATGGTGGTTCAGAGTAGTAGTGTAGACCCGGTTACAGAGTCAGTGGGGACTTAGTTAAATTCCTACTTATTATGGTATGTCTCCTACCTTTCTAAGCTCTCAGCCCCATGAAAGTTCAAGCAGTGGTTAGTAGAAGTTTTTTTCAGCCTCCTTTCTTGAGCAAAATATCCTGACCCTACTCCTTGGCTTCAAGCAGGGAACCAGAATCCAATCCTCTACCTCCTGTGGATAAGGTGGCCTTTGTGGATTTGGGAAGATTTAAAGGGAAGGGATAAAAATGTTTATATATCACCATCTTTAACCAGTTTTATACGGAGAGGTCTAAATATTGTTTGTTCATAGTCGGTAATTTTAGTTTCTCTCTTTTATCTAGATTTTCATTATTTTAAACTCAGGAATGAATCTTGATTTTGTTTTTACCAAAAAGTTTTAAAACATCTGTCTAGTCTAGGTAATCATATACCTTTTCTGTGACTTGTTAATATGGTAAATTAATATTTCCTAATATTGACGCAATTGTGTGTCTAAATGAGCTGAATTTGATTATGGTATAAATTTCTTTTGAACAATATATTTAAGATATTACACCCATGTTCACAAGTGAAACCTGACTTTCTTTGTGTATTATGTGGATGTGTCATCTTTTTAAAATTTGGTATTACCAAGTTAATGGTTTCAATAAGAACTAGGACGATTACTAAAATTACTTTCTGATTTTATGAGGCTAGCTGTGTAAATCCAAATTTGTTAACTCCATCCAGAATTTAGGAACTCTTCCCTTAGATGTGGAGCTCACCTCCAATATTGTTCTGCATTTCACTATTTTGCTTGGTTTTTAGCGTAGCTTTGTGAAATCTCAAGGATCCAACACATGATCAGAACCAGATGGCAGGATTCCATGTCACCTCCTTTGTGCTGGCAAGAATTTCCAAGTTTTACATAACTGAGCTGGTAGGCTGCAAATTTAATTTGGGGTTGGATTTTTAGGTTAAAAGAAAAAAAATCTTCAAAAAGTCTAGTTTTATGTTTAAAAAATATTTGGAATCCTTATGGTAAAATATTACTTTGTAAACACATTTGTGCTTAGTCATGTTATAAGTAACAGAAAATAGGCATATTGTTCAGATTCCAACACTGGTACTGCTGAAGGATAACCTTAATGGTACATCCTACCCATCCATCAAGCAAGGGATCATACTTCCCACAGAGGAGTGTTACAGCTTCCACATAAGCTCAGCTCCAGTGTTCCAAAAGATGTGGCCTGGGGCAGAGAGGAACCAAAGAAAAACATACCATATGTCCCTGTTTTACGGCTGCCACAGAAAAAAGGGGATAGACTACAGTTGTGTTCCTCAAGAGACTGGTTTTCTCATTAGTTAATGAATATAAAAAAGGAGCATGGAAAGATTCAAAAATAGGCTAAATTTACAATCTCATTTGTAAAAAATTGTGAAACTAAGGGATATGTCTATGATCTGCAAGGTCTCTTCCAAATCTAAAATTCCATGATCCTTACCTATAAAAATGTAATTAATGAAAGAATGTCAAAGATGCCTTTGCACTGTCTGTGACAGGAATGGCATTCTTAACTGTGTCATGGTTCTTTGTTTAGGTACACTATTTTTTTTTCTCCCCTTCAGGCAAATTTTTTTTTTTCCCTAATAGCTTTGATATAATTTCCTTAAGCAAGCAATATCTAGTTCCACTGAATGTTTCCTCCTTAACATCTTACTCCCACAGTTTTTCTCTGCAATTTTAAATGTCTGTAAAATAATCTTAATTTTCCTGATTTATATCATACTTATTCTTAGGATCTTAAACTTATGGTTATTTCCCCTAGGAGTATCTTTCATTTTGTATTCTTAACAAATGTTCTATTGTCTCAGTGCTATGAAAGAAAGATTTTTCTAGACACAGTATTTATCCATCATCAGCTTATTTCAAGTTTTATACACAGACGTAGCCTACAATCATGTTTTAACTCCTTATGGTAGAGGACTCTACTAACAAGACCAAGATTATGGGTTAGATCTCCAAGTGGATTACTGAGTCCTGTTTATTTGTCTCATGGCCAAAGATTACACTGTTGATCTTAATAAGCTGTTTTGCAAATGTGTACCTTTTGTTAAAAAATTGCCTAGAAGAATACGGATGGCTCAGTGCAAATTCATTACCGCCATTAGAAAATATTCAAAACACATGCCCTAATAAAAGAGGAAGAACGGGTTGCTATTCCTACCCTCAAGATGGTACTGATAAATATAATTTACTATATTTTCTGAAAAATCATCTTTTTATATTACTGCATGTTGAGCAATGATACTTGGAAACTGAATTTATACTTTGTAATAAAATATCATACAATAATACAGGAAGGTATCTGAATTACCTTATAGTAATAATTTCCCCTGGGTTTGCCCTTATGAACCAGCTACAGTTGATTTTGGCAGGATATTCAGAAGGCCAGCCTGGGCTCGTGATTATACCACTTGGTACTTGAATTTGTTCTGGCGTTTCTCCACAAGCTGGAAGATAGTCAAAGCAATCTTAGCTAATTATTATACTTTAAAACAAAGCATTAAGTAAATCAGTATTTATTTAAAAAGAAAACTTCAGACATCAAATCATATACAATAAAATATAGTATTGCCGACCTTAAAAAGCTTTTATTATTCTAATGAAATTATTTTATTTTCTTCCCTTTTAGTCAAAGTATCTTATTCTAATTAAATACAACGTTTTAGGGAGGTGTGGAAGTTTTCAAATTGGATCTCTGAATAACATTAAAATTGTTAAGTTGCTAGCGTTAGCCATGGAGATCAGTTGATCCATCTATCTTTTTTCAAAATTCACTTTTAAATTTATTTTATTATAAACCAGCTAAAGTTCAACTTTACTGAACTACTTTTTGGACACTTTAAATTTAAAAAAATCAGATAAATAGTATTCTGAACACAATAATTAAAGGAAAGCACATATAAACATAACAGTAAGATGCTGGGTTGTTAAGAAGTTAGTGGATGATTGGATAAAGGCAGCAAAACATTACTTCAAAATTACTTCAAAGCAGTTCTTTAATTCATTCCATGAATACTTCGAAACTTTATTACAGGGTCATAAATGATTCCTAAATTATTTTAAAAATAAAGGCTTGAAATAGTCAGTGATTAAAGTAGCATGATGTGGTTAGATATCTAAATATCCTAGAACAGAGAATAAATTTAAACTACTACCAACACTTTCCCTGTATTCTTCTCCTTTCATTATCTTGAACTCTCACAGTTCACATTTTACCAATCCAGAATTCTGCTGATAATCTGACAATTTATTCTCCCTTAATTTGTAAAAGAGTCACTGGTTACAAGAAAATGCAATGAATGTTTAAACCTTCAGGAAAATGTAAAATCTTGGAACCTCTTGTCTGATACAATTTTGACAAACTGGATTAGCTTATTTTTAAAGTAAGAGCAGATTAGAAGGAGCAAATTAGAAGTGGGGAGAGCAGCTGCCTAAACGACCACTGTGTGTGTGTGTGTGTGTGTGTGTGTGTGTGTGTGTGTGTGTGTGCGCGCGCGCGCGCGTGTAATAGAGGTTACAGTCTGCTCAACTTAGGGTAATTATGCTAGGAAGTGATTTTACAAAGTTTGTATCCGTAATGATCAAAATAAAAGCAAGCTATATTGCTCAAAGAGTCAACACTTACTTCTATAGAATAACCCACTCCCTGAAAAAAAACATGCAGTCGAGGTTTTAAACCTCTGCAGGCTCACGTCTAAAATGTGTCTAGTCTGGAATCAGGGTATACCGCCAAAGGGATCTTGATTTTAATCACTTTTCAGACACAGAGATTCATGGCATAAAACACAAGGATATAATATATCAAGAGCCTAAGCATACATCTTATTGCCCACACACAAAGCTTCCAATTTTTTTTTTGTTAAATTTCATTAAGAGTAAAATTTCCCTTACAAAAAAGTGTAATTTGATACTTTAGAAAAAGACTAAATTTATCCAAATGTGATTCTATTTTGGGCTTATTAACACTGAAGTGCCAGAGTTTTGCTTCCAACCTTGTTCTAATGAGTTATTATCACAATAATTAATGAAAAGATGCCTAAATCATTTATAAGACCTTTTTTCTTTCTTTACCTCCTCTTGCCATTTTGTAGCAGCATACTGAACAAATTCTTAAGTTCATGAAGATACAAACATACAAATAAACTGGCAAAAACTATTATCGTCTCTCCCCCAGGATGTAAAACACTGTTCATTTTCATTAAAAGATTCATTTACATTAAAGAGAATAATACAATTTTGAGTTAAACTGTTTAACTTACAAGTATAACACTGTAAATGGCATATAAGTACTGAAATACTTATTAGCTGATCTAACAGCAGTGAGACACATCCAAAAACTGGGTGGGAATAATCTATGACAAAGCAAACAACTCTTAACCTTTAAATAAATGGAGATGGAGAGACTAATTATAGGGAAAAACTAGAAATAATTTTATTATGTTTTGCTTAAATTTTTTTTCCCCAAACATCTGAGAAACCCATAGGTGGTGCTCTTATACCAAAGACTAAAGAAATTATGATCTGGTTTGGATGCTCAAAAATACTGTTGTGAATATTTTCACACAATTGCCAAAGGATAAGACATACCACTCGTAAAAAAGAGTGGTTATTTTAAGATTCAGTATTTTACATTTCTAATTCACTTAGTACTTTTATAACATTATTTAAAAATATTAATGATTCTCACCAATCAAAAACAAAATTATTTTCTCTTAATGGGTTATGAATACATATTTTGCTTAAATTTTGCAACATGACTGAGTTTGGCAGTTTGTTTTAGATCCAGCCAGTGGCTTTTTATCAACATTTTTATACGTACAATATTAATACATTGGGCATGTAGATTAATATACTCTAGCAGAACCATAACTTATTCCCTTTTATATATGAGAAAGAATAAATCCAAATGCTCAGTGTGATCAACATTAAAAATCATAAAAAAATTTCCCTCCCTTTTGAGCTTAGAGTTTGCCTACATATACTGGCAGATTTGGAATCAGGAGACCTAGATGCCATCTGTTCTATCTGCCACTATTAGCTTTGCCACAGAATAAACGACTAAATCTTTTTAAGACTTGGTTTCCTCATGTGTTAAAATAAGGAGTTGCTGTTTGGATATCTCTAAGGTCTATTTCAGCCCTAAATTATGGCCCCCCTCATCATCATAATATATTTCCACTAGATTTCTGATACTTATCAGGAAGCACTGATACATTTTTTTCGCATTTCATCACTTTGCATTTTCTCTTTGATCCACTGAGATCACACTTCCAATTCTTACCTTTACCCCTTAAGAACTGTGTTAGCAAGCAAAGGCCATCACTGAGCTCACCACCAAATCAAATGTACCCTCACTCCCAATGGTACCTGATCTCTCCAGAGCACCTGGCAGTGAATTTTTTCCTCTTGATACTGTACTACCTTGACTTTGCTGACATCACTCTTCTGGTTCTTCTAACTCAGACTACTCAGTGTTAGTTCTCTAGCACTAGATCCTTCTTCTTCAGAGAGCTCCTGATGTACTGGTGTACATGGTTCATGCCCAAGCCTTCTACTCTTCTCACTCTCTATGGAAGATCTCATTCACTCCTACATTTCCACTATGATCTATAGTTCATGAATTGAAAAATCTTTAACCCAGAGATTTTGCACAATCAAGGGCCCACTGGACATTCCAACCTCAAATTCAACATGATCAGAACTGCGTGTTTCTCAAATCCTTCTCTTTATTCTATATTCTGAACCGTTATTATCTTAGCCATCATATTTGGCAAAAGGAATAGTCATTTCACCTAATTCAAGTAAAAAGGAAACTTACTTTAAGAATACCACAAGCAATCTCAAGGATTTTTTAAGCACAGGAAATAAAGCTCACAGCAGCTAAAACTAGAAATCTCGAAGTCAGAACCTGAGGCTGCCTTCACCACCTCTTAAATCAAGGCTTGCTTTTTCTCCTATATATCTGCCCCAATCTTCCAACTGGCTTTCTGAGTCCTCTACTTTTCCATTATTTCAGTATCTCATAATGATTTCCCATTCCCAACTTATAACAACACTTCAGCTTAAGTATCTACCATCAACTGTAATTTCACTGTTTTCTTATTTTGTTATATTTATACTATTATTCATTTCATATTATACCCTTTTCCATAAAGGATTTGAGGTGACTTATTATTGCAATCAGTTTTTTTTGTTTTTTTGCGGTACATGGGTCTCTCACTGTTGTGGCCTCTCCCGTTGCAGAGCACAGGCTCCAGACGCGCAGGCTCAGCGGCCACGGCTCACGGGCCTAGCTGCTCCGCGGCATGTGGGATCTTCCTGGACCGGGGCACGAACCCGTGTCCCCTGCATCGGCAGGGGGACTCTCAACCACTGCGCCACCAGGGAAGCCCCGCAATCAGTTTGATAATACTTAAGCATCCACTTCCTCAAAAAACTGCCTACCACATAGAGTGCTGCAAGAATTAAATACAATTATTTTGGTAAAGGAATTAGCACACTGCTTGGATTACAGCAAGTTGTTAATAAATAACGTCACAAGATATGCCAAATCAGATTGGTTGGCAGTAATGCCTGGAATGAGGTACTGAGATGATTGCTAAGGCAGTGTTCAGGCTAAATGGGAAAGAGGGCAGTGATTGTTCATTTAATATGTGCTGGGCACCATTACACTCTTGAAAGAATGGGAAATTATGCCACAATTAACTGGTTATCTGACATGGGTTGGGATACATACTCACAAAACATTGCTTTATGGAATGAATTTCTTTTTGCTCTAAAGAAAATTTTTATTTGGTTCTGCTAGTTTGAACCTCATCTTTCTAGATTTTGACTATACTCCAATTTAGGATGTACCAAACCTGACCTTCTCTTACCTCCATTTATTCTAGCCGTATCTTCTCTATTGTTTACACATAGTTATTTTATCAATAGCTACTGTCTGGTTATTTCTTCAATAGAGTTAGTTTATATGTAATTGGCAAATAGAGGAATCTTCTCAGTATAATGCAAAGTTGTGAAAGATCTTATTCCCAGCATATTAATGATTTGAAGTAACCAGGGGCAGGAGAAAACCCCTACAGAAGCACCTTCCTTTACTGCAAGAAGTGGTTACTTTTACTGGTTTAAAGAATTACTTGACTTTCCTTTATATTAAGCTATCTTGGGAGGCTGCAAGTATAGACGGAGATGTGAACACCTTTCCCCACTATCAAAATAAAATAAAACACCTTAATTGATGAAGGGTATCTCCGAATTATGTTTTTAGTTTTGATTAAACTGGTCTCCACTAGAAGCAAATATCTTCAAGGAGGAAGTATGAACTCCAGAGTACATGGCTGCAAAGTATGGACTGGGTCTAGGTGTAAACGTCAGAAGATATCTGTGCTGCCATCTGGATCGATATTTTACTTGGTAGGGCTATACTTAAAAAGTTACACAGCTGGAAGCAATCTGTACCAACACTACCTTTCTCATAAGCCCTGTTAGTTTAGTGTTCACTTTTGCAGAATGTGAGATTTTCCAGGAACACACACATGGCATTATGGCAGGAATGACTATATTTTAGTCTTTGTTCATTTTGCTTCCTTAATATATCACTTAATAACCAGTATCAACTTTTTGTTCTCAGAACACAAATATCTACCAAAAAAAAATCTATTTAATTTACTTTAGTCAGTATCTTTCGATATAAACAAATGCTCATGTATTTTGGATGATGATGATGATATGTAACTCTACTTTTGATAAATTTCCCATAACTCCAGAAACAGAAGCTCCCAAATTAAAAGAGTTCTAAACATTCATTCAAAAAAGGTAGCAACTTTCAACTTGGATAGAGACTTCTTCACAGGAGAATGCAGTGATTAGGTTATCTGATTAGTCCCCAAAAGCCTATTTCATTTGTAGTGAATCTAGTGTACAGGACATTTGGAATGAAAAATAAAAGAAAATGCCATCATTACAATGCTACTGGTTAAAATGCACTAAAAAGCTAAACTAAATATATACAGTTTTAAATTTACCATGTATGTTCTCAATGAAGAAAAGGAGAATTAACTGAAGAATAAATAGGTAGAGATTCTCTGATGGAGTTCTTAATAAGATTTTGACAATTTCCGGGTTTAAAACACAAAGATCCCACTGTATAGTTTAGAAAATAGGATAAAACTGATTGAGAAACACTCAAGACTTCTTCATGTTTATTCTGATACTTGTGCAATAGTCCCACAGAAAAGCAAATAACTATGGTTTTAAAACTAGATTAGTCCATCATACCTATTATCTTTAAAGCAACCATTTAAAAAATATAAACTGGTCCAACGACCTCTCCTTTAGAGGCTACATGGGAGAGAAGAGGGTAACTTCAAAGTAACGTCGAATAAACTGCCCTTCAATTTGAGATTTCATGGTTTTTAAAGCTTGAAAAAAAGAGGCACGCAAGGAAATTTATGGTTAGAAATGAGCTACTTTTAAAAGAAAAAGTACAATTTCCTGTTCCACACATGAAGAATTGGGTTTCTTTTCAAAACCGACAAGGGTTGTTGGCACTTTATGGCTAAAAGGGACCTGAAATCTTTGTGCCTTTGGTTTTAACAAACCACAAAACTGAAATGTAAGTAAAAATCAGCTATGTTTACTGACCACCTTAAGTACATAAGATACAATACGAAAAGCACAAAAGAGGGGCTAAGAGGGGCTTCCCTGGTGGTGCAGTGGTTGAGAGTCCGCCTGCCGATGCAGGGGACACGGGTTTGTGCCCCGGTCCAGGAAGATCCCACATGCTGCGGAGTGGCTGGGCCCGTGAACCATGGCCGCTGAGCCTGCGTGTCCGGAGCCTGTGCTCCGCAACGGGAGAGGCCACAGCAGTGAGAGGCCTGCGTATCGCAAAAAAAAAAAAAAAAAAAAAAAAAGGGCACAAAAGAAGAGAATGAAGAAAATTAATGCTCTCATGGACATTGAAGTTTCGTAAAAATGATTTATGCTTACTAACTGAATCCAAGAAACATAAACAGGTATGAGAACATACAAGACAATATGATCCTAAATGATATAATGCATAAAGTAATTTAAAGCAATGCATCATAGGGCATGGGGTATTATTAAACAGAAAAAATAAGTCCTACATTTGGGCCTGCATTATGTAAGTCAAGTTTACTCGACTTTTAACATAGTATTTCCTTCATTGAAAAGAAGTAAAAAGAGCACATTCCAAATTAAAAGAATTTAATGACTCAATTCTATAGATACCAGTTAAGGCAAGATAGGCTACTGCTAAAAGAAGTGATATGATACAAATATTCTGTGAAGATTACTTTGCTGAACTGTAACCTGTGGGAAGGGAAACTGGTGAGGCAAAGAGATCAGCTAAGAAGCAAATACAGAAGCTCCACTACTTGTAAAATTTTACTTTATGACAGTTTCAGTATGAAACAAAAGCACGCTCACCCTGTTCACAAGCGAAGGACAGCATTTATAGTCAACCGTGGTCACTATCATTTGGCCATCTCGTTTTTCAGAGTATAGAGTGTTTTATAAATACTAACTCCATTTTGGCTGTTAAATACAAAAGCAATTCCACATGCTGAAAATACGAATAAGAAGGGTTTGATTCCAACGGAAATAAATGAAATTAATAAAATACCATCTTCAAAATAATAAATTAGTGAGCAAATGGTGACTGTTGGACAGCCATGTGGGATGAGAGTACGAATGAGTCTGAGGGTAATAAGTGAATCGAGCAATAAATGGCAAATGCTGTGCCTATGTAAGCAATAAAAGGCACCGAGACATGGGAAAATTAAAATGTATAGTTAGATGATTAGTATGGAAAGCAGACACCAATTTAGAAGGGCACCAGTTTGAAAACTTATGGCTAAGTATGGTGCACAGTGCTGAAGATGAGATTTTTGTTGCAAGTCAGAAGCTTATGGTTCACAAGTTCAAGGCCCATGAGTATACTCAAAATGAGGCGTGTGTGGTCAGGTCTGTGGGTCCCATGGCTGATGATAATGTTATTGCCTATCAGGCACTTCCTTTTCTTGTGTCTTTTCGCATTTAATTCTTATTATTATTAGTCCTATTTAACCAATGAGGAAAAAATGGAGGCACAGAGAAGTTATGTTCCTAAGGTCAGAAAAGTGTCACAGCTGGGATTGGACCACAGGCAGTAGGCTTCAGAGCTGCACTCTTAACCACTAAGACACACTACTGCCCACTAGGGAGCTCCCTATGACACCTGGAATAATTATCAGGGGGTGGGCGGAAAGCTGCCTCAACAGAATTTCAACAAAGATAAAAACGGTCTGTTTTGGTAAAAAATGTCTTGGTCCTATATTAATGTGGAGAGAAAAGGTATAGGATCTATGATAACACAGAGAAAGAGGGTATCCTTAGATTTAAAGCTTCTAAAGACTGATTCCTATTTGCTACAAATCTATATGGGGACTGCAGGCAGGAAGAAACTGCTTCTTAGTCTCTTTGGAATTAAAAAAATGACTTTGTAAACAGGATTCTAGAACTTTTTAATAATAAAACGTACATATATACATTAACTATAGGTTAGCTGATTAGGGAATGGGGCAGAATAGAAGCAATAAGGGTATGCAGTGAATGCTGAGGGAGCTATTTCAAAGGAAAGAGAAACAGAGAAGAGGAAAGTACAGAAGGCTGGGTGATTAATGAAAAGTGGTTGTGTTCTTAAAGATACTTAATACTGGACAGATTGGTCAGAGTTTACAAAGCAAGCATACTTAGTATGAAGGCCGTGGGTCACTGACAACACAGGGCAAGTACCAAGTGAGTATCAGAATCTGCAAGATGAATGACGTGGAAGTACAAGAGTGGTCCTTTGGCAGGCTGTGCCCCGTATGACACAGCTCAGCCCTCAACTCAACAGGGAACCAAAGAAGTCCTGGCCAGGAAGAAACTTCTTCAGTTTGAAAATCCCCTTCTTGCAACTTGACTGGGCTTTTTTTTTTTTTTTGGCGGTATGCGGGCCTCTCACTGTTGTGGCCTCTCCCGTTGCAGAGCACAGGCTCCGGACGCGCAGGCTCAGCGGCCATGGCTCATGGGCCCAGCCGCTCCGCGGCATGTGGGATCTTCCCGGACCCGGGCACGAACCCACGTCCCCTGCATCGGCAGGCGGACTCTCAACCACTGCGCCACCAGGGAAGCCCTTGACTGGGTTTGTTGCTCGCACTTAGCATCTTGATTTCTTTGACTCCTTTAATAGCTGAGCTGTCATAATGGAAATGTCAGAACAGTCAACACACTAAGGATGGACTGAGCCGGAAGGAGAGAGAGGTTGGACGTGATACTATCCCTGAGAATTACTCCAAATTTCATTCTAATTTTTTCAAGAAGTCAGCAAACTGAACTTTTCTTTTTAGGGAAATAAGTAGTAGCACTCTAACAGCAATATTTACTAGTCTAAGATGAGAAAGCTTTTAATTATCATTTAAAAGGTAAGAATCAGGGGGCACCTTCAAGATGGCGGAGGAGTAAGACGTGGAGATCACCTTCCTCCCCACAAACACATCAAAACTACACCTACATGTGGAACAACTCCTACTGAAACCTACTGAACACTGACAGAAGACCTCAGACCTCCCAAAAGGCAAGAAACT
This sequence comes from Grampus griseus, assembly GCF_964374135.1. Classification (NCBI taxonomy): domain Eukaryota; kingdom Metazoa; phylum Chordata; class Mammalia; order Artiodactyla; family Delphinidae; genus Grampus; species Grampus griseus. Next base: position 32,425,682 of record NC_139011.1, on the reverse strand, counting down.
CCCCACGTACCTGGGTAGGGCAAAAGAGAAAAGGAAAAAGAGAGACAAAAGAATAGGGATGAGACCTGCACCTCTGAGAGGGAGCTGTGAAGTAGGAAAAGTTTCCACACACTAGGAAGCCCCTTCATGGGCGGTGGCGGGGGGGCGTAAACTTTGGAGCCACGGAGGAGAGCACAGCAACAGGGGTGCGGAGGGCAAAGTGGAGAGATTCCTGCACAGAGGATCGGTGCCGACCGGCACTCACCAGCCCGAGAGGCTTGTCTGCTCACCCACCGGGGTGGGCAGGGGCTGGGAGCTGAGGCTCGGGCTTCGGTTGGATCCCAGGGAGAGGACTGGAGTTGGTAGCGTGAACACAGCCTGAAGGGGGTTACTGCGCCACGGCTAGCCGGGAGGGAGTCCAGGAAAAAGTCTGGACCAGGCTAAGAGGCAAGAGACCATTGTTTTGGGGTGCTCGAGGAGAGGGGATTCAGAGCACCGCCTAAACGAGCTCCAGAGATGGGTGCAAGCCACAGCTTTCAGCGTGGACCCCAGAGACAGGCATGAGACGCTAAGGCTGCTGCTGCAGCCACCAAGAAGCCTGTGTGCAAGCACAGGTCACTATCCACACCTCCCCTCCCGAGAGCCTGTGCAGCCCGCCACTGCCAGGGTCCCGGGATCCAGGGACAGCTTCCCTGGGAGAACTAACTGCACTCAGGCTGCTGCAACGTCACACCAGCCTCTGCCCCGCATTCCATACCCCTTCCTCCCCTGCGGCCTGAGTGAGCCAGAGGCCCTTAATCAGCTGCTCCTGTAACCCCGTCCTGTCTGGGCGGGAACAGATGCCCTCAGGCGACCTACACACAGAGGCGGGTCCAAATCCACAGCTGAACCCCAGGAGCTGTGCGAGCAAAGAAGAGAAAGGGAAATCTCAAAGAAGAGAAAGGGAAATCTCTCAGCCTCAGGAGCAGTGGATAAAATCTCCACAATCAACTTGATGTACCCTGCATCTGTGGAATACATGAATAGACAACGAATCATCCCAAAATTGAGGCAGTGGACTTTGGGAGCAACTGTAGACTTGGGGTTTGCTTTCTGTATCTAATTTGTTTCTGGTTTTACGTCTATCTTAGTTTAGTATTTAGAGCTTATTAGCATTGGTAGATTTGTTTATTGATTTGGTTGCTCTCTTCTTTTAATTTTATATTTATATACTTTTTCTTCCTTTTTCTCTTTTTGTGAGTGTGTATGTGCACACTTCTTTGTGTGATTTTGTCTGTACAGCTATGCTTTTGCCATTTGTCCTAGGGTACTGACTGTCCGTTGTTTTTTTTTTAGTGTAGTTTTTAGCATTTGTTATCATTGGTGGATCTGCTTTTTGGTTTCGCTGCTCTCTTCTTTATCTTTTTTTAATTACTTTTTTCTTTTTACTAATTTTTTTCTATTTTAATAACTGTATTTTATTCTTTCTTTCTTTCTTTTTCTCCCTTTTCTTCTGAGTTGTGTGGCTGACAGGGTCTTGATGCTCTGGCTGGGTGTCAGACCTGAGCCTCTGAGGTGGGAGAGCCGAGTGCTGGACATTGGTCCACCAGAGACCTCCCGGCTCCACATCAAATGGCAAAAGCTCTCCCAGAGATCTGCATCTCAATGCTAAGACCCAGCTCCACTCAACGACCAGCAAGCTACAGTGCTGGACACCCTATGCCAAACAACTAGCAAGACAGGAACGCAACCCCACCCTTAGCAGAGAGGCTGCCTAAAATCATAATAAGGTCACAGACACCCCAAAACACACCACCAGACGTGGACCTGCCCACCAGAAAGACAAGACCCAGCCTCATCCACCAGAACACAGGCATCAGTCCCCTCCACCAGGAAGCCTACACAACCCACTGAACCAACCTTAGCCACTGGGGACAGACAACAAAAACAATGGGAACTACGAACCTGCAGCCTGCAAAAAGGAGACCCCAAACACAGTAAGTTAAGCAAAATGAGAAGTCGGAGAAATACACAGCAGATGAAGGAGCAAGGTAAAAACCAACCAGACCAAACAAATGAAGATGAAATAGGCAGTCTACCTGAAAAAGAATTCACAGTAATGATAGTAAAGATGATCCAAAATCTTTGAAATAGAATGGAGAAAATACAAGAAACGTTTCACAAGGACCTAGAAGAACTAAAGATGAAACAAACAATGATGAACAACACAATTAATGAAATTTAAAACTCTCTAGAAGGAATCAATAGCAGAAAAAATGAGGCAGAAGAACAGATAAGTGACCTGGAAGATAAAATAGTGGAAATAACTACCACAGAGCAGAATAAAGAAAAAAGAATGAAAAGAATTGAGGACAATCTCAGAGACCTCTGGGACAACATTAAACACACCAACATTCGAATTATAGGGGTCCCAGGAGAAAAGAAAAAAAAAGGGACTGAGAAAATATTTGAAGAGATTATAGTTGAAAACTTCCCTAATATGGGAAAGGAAATAATCAACTCCAGGAAGCACAGAGAGTCCCATACAGGATAAATCCAAGGAGAAATGCCAAGACACATATTAATCAAACTGTCAAAAATTAAATACACAGAAAAAATATTAAAAGCAGCAAGGGAAAGCAACAATTAACATACAAGTGAATCCAGATAAGGTTAACAGCTGATCTTTCAGCAGAAACTCTGCAAGCCAGAAGGGAGTGGCAGGACATATTTTAAAGTGATGAAAGGGAAAAACCTACAACCAAGATTACTCTACCCAGCAAGGATCTCATTCAGATTTGATGGAGAAATTAAAACCTTTACAGATATGCAAAAGCTAAGATAATTCAGCACCAACAAACCAGCTCTACAACAAATGCTAAAGGAACTTCTCAAGGCAGGAAACACTAGAGAAGGGAAAGACTTACAATAACAAACCCAGAACAATTAAGAAAATGGTAATAGGTACATACATATCGATAACTACCTTTAATGTAAATGGACTAAATGCTCCCACCAAAAGACACAGACTGGCTGAATGGATAAAAAACAAGACCTGTACATATGGTGTCTACAAGAGACCCACTTCAGACCTAGGGACACATATGGACTGAAAGTGAGGGGATGGAAAAAGATATTCCATGCAAATGGAAATCAAAAGAAAGCAGGAATAGCAATTCTCAATTCTCATATCAGACAAAGCAGACTTTAAAATAAAGACTATTACAAGAGACAAAGAAGGACACTACGTAATGATCAAGGGATCAATCCAAGAAGAAGATATAACAATTGTAAATATTTATGCACCCAACATAGGAGCACCTCAATACATAAGGCAAATGCTAACAGACATAAAAGGGGAAATCGACAGCAACACAATCACAGTAGGGGACTTTAACACCCACTTTCATGGATGGATGATGGACAGATCATCCAAAATGAAAATAAATAAGGAAACACAAGCTTTAAATGATACACTAAACAAGATGGACTTAATTGATATTTATAGGACATTCCATCCAAAAACAGCAGATAACACTTTCTTCTCAAGCGCTCATGGAACATTCTCCAGGATAGATCATACCTTGGGTCACAAATCAAGCCTTGGTAAATTTAAGAAAACTGAAATTGTATCAAGTATCTTTTCTGACCACAACGCTATGAGACTAGATATCAATTACAGGAAAAGATCTGTAAAAAATACAAACACATGGAGGCTAAACAATACACTACTAAATAACCAAGAGATCACTGAAGATATCAAAGAGGAAATAAAAAAATACTAGAAACAAATGACAATGAAAACATGACGACCCAAAAAACTATGGGATTGCAGCAAAAGCAGTTCTAAGAGGGAAGTTTACAGCAATACAATCGTACCTCAAGAAACAAGACATATCTCAAATAAACAACCTAATCTTACACTAAAAGCAATTAGAGAAAGAATTTAAAAAACCCCAAAGTTAGCAGAAGGAAAGAAATCATAAAGATCTGATCAGAAATAAAAAGAAATGAAGGAAATGAGAGCAAAGATCAATAAAACTAAAAGCTGGTTCTTTGAGAAGATAAACAAAATTGATAAACCATTAGCCAGACTCATCAAGAAAAAAAGGAAGACTCCAATCAATAGAATTAGAAATGAAAAAGGAGAAGTAACAACTTACAATGCAGAAATACAAAGGGTCATAAGAGATTACTACAAGCAACTCTATGCCAATAAAATGGTGGACAACCTGGAAGAAATGGACAAATTCTTAGAAAAGCACAACCTTCCGAGACTGAACCAGGAAGAAACAGAAAATATAAACAGACCAATCACAAGCACTGAAACTGAAACTGTGATTAAAACTCTTCCAACAAACAAAAGCCCAGGAACAGATGGCCTCACAGGCCAATTCTATCAAACATTTAGAGAAGAGCTAACGCCTATCCTTCTCAAACTCTTCCAAAATATAGCAGAGGGGGGAACACTCCCAAACTCATTCTATGAGGCCACCATCACCCTGATACCAAAACCAGACAAAGATGCCACAAAAAAAGAAAACTACAGGCCAATATCACTGATGAACATAGATGCAAAAATCCTCAACAAAATACTAGCAAACAGAATTCAACAGCATATTAAAAGGATCATATACCATGATTAAGTGGGGTTTATCCCAGGAATGCAAGGATTCTTCAATATATGCAATGTGATCAATGTGATAAATTAATGTGATAAACCATATTAACAAATTGAAGGAGAAAAACCATATGATCATCTCAAAAGATGCAGAAAAAGCTTTCGACAATATTCAACACCCATTTATGATAAAAACCCTCCAGAAAGTAGGCACAGAGGGAACTTACCTCAACATAATAAAGGCCATATATGAGAAACCCACAGCCAGCATCATTCTCAATGGTGAAAAACTGAAAGCAATTCCACTAAGACCAGGAAAAAGACAAGGTTGCCCACTCTCACCACTATTACTCAACATAGTTTTGGAAGTTTTAGCCATAGCAGAGAAGAAAAAGAAATAAAAGGAATCCAAATCGGAAAAGAAGAAGTAAAATTGTCACTGTTTGCAGATGACATGATACTACACATAGAGAATCCTAAAGATGCTACCAGAAAACTAGAGCTAATCAATGAATTTGGTAAAGTTTCAGGACACAAAATTAATGCACAGAAATCTCTTGCATTCCTATACACTAATGATGAAAAATCTGAAAGAGAAATTATGGACACACTCCCATTTACCACTGTAACAAAAAGAATAAAATACCTAGGTATAAACCTACCTGAGGAGCCAAAAGACCAGTATGCAGAAAGCTATAAGACACTGATGAAAGAAATTAAAGATGATACAAACAGATGGAGAGATCCACGTTCTTGGATTGGAAGAATCAACACTGTGAAAATCATTATACTACCCAAAACGATCTACAGATTCAATGCAATCCCTATCAAACCACCAATGGCATTTTTCACAGATCTAGAACAAAAAATTTCACATTTTGTATGGAAACACAAAAGCCCCCAAATAGCCAAAGCAATCTTGAGAAAGAAAAATGGAGCTGGAGGAATCAGGCTCTCTGACTTCAGACTATACTACAAAGCTACAGTAATCAAGACAATATGGTACTGGCACAAAAACAGAAATATAGATCAATGGAACAGGACAGAAAGCCCAAAGATAAACCCACGCAAATATGGTCACCTTATCTTTGATAAAGGAGGCAGGAATGTACAGTGGAGAAAGGACAGCCTCTTCAATAAGTGGTGCTGGGAAAACTGGACAGCTACATGTAAAAGAATGAAATTAGAACACTCCCTAACACCATACATAAAAATAAACTCAAAATGGATTAAAGACCTAAATGTCAGTCCAGACAGTATAGAACTCTTAGAGGAAAACATACGCAGAACACTATATGACATAAATCACAGCAAGATCCTTTTTGACCCACCTCCTAGAGAAATGGAAATAAAAACAAAAATAAACAAACGGGACCTAATGAAACTTCAAAGCTTTTGCACAGCAAAGGAAAGCATATACAGTATTTTTTTAAATTATTTATTTTATTTATTTTTATTTTTGGCTGCACGTGGGCTCTCTCTACTTGTGACGAGCAGGGTTTACTCTTCGTTGAGGTGTGCGGGCTTCTCATGGCAGTGGCTTCTCTTTGTTGCAGAGTACAGGTTCTAGGTGCGCGGGCTTCAGTAGTTGTGGCACACAGGCTCAGTAATTGTGGCTCGCAGTCTCTAGAGCGCAGCCTCAGTAGCTGTGGCGCCCAGGCTTAGTTGCTCCACAGCATGTGGGATCTTCCCAGACCAGGGCTCAAACCCGTGTCCCCTGCATTGGCAGGCGGATTCTTAACCACTGCACCACCAGGGAAGCAAAAAGACAACCCTCAGAATGGGAGAAAATATTTGCAAACAAAGCAAGTGACAAAGGATTAATCTCCAAAATATACAAGCAGCTCATGCAGCTCAATATCAAAAAAACAAACAGCCCAATCCAAAAAAGGGCAGAAGACCTAAACAGACATTTCTCCAAAGATATACAGATTGCCAGCAAACACATGAAAGGATGCTCAACATCAGTAATCATTAAAGAAATGCAAATCAAAACCACAATGAGGTATCACCTCACATCAGTCAGAATGGCCATCATCAAGGAAACTACAGAGCTTCCCTGGTGGCGCAGTGGTTGAGAGTCCACCTGCCGATGCAGGGGACACGGGTTCGTGCCCCGGTCCAGGAAGATCCCATATGCCACGGAGCGGCTGGGCCCGTGAGCCATGGCCACTAAGTCTGCGCGTCCGGAGCCTGTGCTCTGCAATGGGAGAGGCCGCAACAGTGAGAGGCCCGCATACCGCAAAAAAAAAAAAAAAAAACTACAAACAATAAATGTTGGAGAGCGTGTGGAAAAGAGGGAACCCTCTTGCACTGTTGGTGTTGAAGGTAAATTGATACAGCCACTATGAACAGTATGGCGGTTCTTCAGAAAACTAAAAATAGAACTACCATACGACCCAGCAATCCCACTACCGGGTATATATCTTGAGAAAACCATAATTCAAAAAGAGTCATGTACCACAATGTTCATTGCAGCTCTATTTACAATAGCCAGGACATGGAAGCAAGGTAAGTGTCCATCGACAGATGAATGGATAAAGAAGATGTGGCACATATATACAATGGAATATTACTCAGCCATAAAAAGAAACGAAATTGAGTTATTTGTAGTGAGGTGGATGGAATTTGTCATACATAGTGAAGTTAGTCAGAAAGAGAAAAACAAATACCATATGCTAACACATATATATGGAATATAAAAAAAAAATGGTTCTGAAGAACCTAGGGGCAGGACAGGAATAAAGACACAGACGTAGAGAATGGACTTGAGGACACGGGGAGGGGAAGGGTCAGCTGGGACGAAGTGAGTGACATGGACATATATACACTACCAAACGTAAAACAGATAGCTAGTAGGAAGCAGCCGCATAGCACAGGGAGATCAGCTCGGTGCTTTGTGACCACCTAGAGGGGTGGGATAGGGAGGGTGGGAGGGAGACGCAAGAGGGAGGAGATATGGGGATGTATGTATATGTATAGCTGATTCACTTTGTTATACAGCAGAAACTAACACACCATTGTAAAGCAATTATACTCCAATAAATATGTTAAAAAATTTTTTTAAATTAAAAACTAAATAAAAGTTAAAAATCAGTGCAAGCAGAAAACTTTATATTAATTTATCATTCACACTCTGCAGACTCTTTCATTACTTGCAGACTTGCAGAAATCATACATTTCTATGGCAAGCAGGATATCCTATATCCAGGAAATCCTATATCCAGAATGAATATTAAATGGATATTCATTCCTCTGTATTAGTACAGATACTTAAGAATGAACACAGCAATATCTTTATTCCTATTATTTTTAGTGATTTTTTTAAGGACCAAAATATTCACTTGGTCCTCAACTCTATTCAAGGCAGGTAATTCCTTGCTTTCTTAAAGCTCACTAATGTCCAGAACAAACAAATAATAATCAGAGGCTACCTGGCAGTAAAATAATATATATTTTAAAAAGTCAAGATAGGTACAAAATATGGAAAAAGATAGAAGGAAAAATAGAAAAAACAGTTTTAGTTCTAACAGGGTCACAGCACAATATGAGTAAGATCAGAAGAGTACTCTTAGTGGAACTAGCTAACTAGCTTTATCCTAAAATTTCTAAGGGCAAGAATAATTTTGAATTTTGCTAGCAAAGCATAAGATAAAATGAATACAGAAGATTCAACCTTTTCTATCTTTTTTTAAAAGGACATAAAAGGGCAATTTTTTTCCTGGAAGAGCATAAAAACGATTGATATGTTACTTACATTTTCTAAATTTAAGCACTCCAGGTGAACGAAATGCTAAGCAAACTACGACTTCTATCTCCTGAATGGGAAAAACTATTAATTTCTGAAGTTTACTGTGATTCTTGCTGGAAACATAGTAAGGCAGAATCAGCACATGAGCAAAGATAAATTGGCCTTGGAGTTCACAGTTTTCTCAGTCATTTCTATCAGCCTTGATATAGTTTTTGGTATACTCACATCTTCTTCTGAGAGTGTTCCAGTCTTGGTGTCTTCTGTCAAGAGTGATACCCAGAAACAAACCTAATATCAGACTGTGTTAGGGAGGAGTAAAGAACTATGATGGACTTTGTTCTGGATACTGTATCTCTATCACTGCAGCTTAAGATCAAATCACCCCCTAACCTGTACTGGTCTGTTAGTCAACTTGAAAACCAAACTTCAGTTTGCCTACCTGCTAAGTGACTGGCTTTTGCACAATAGATGCATAGTATCTTTAAATCTATGCCTTAGCAAAAGTACAAAAAATTAACATGATCTCACACTGAAGAATTATTCTCAAAGTGAAAAAAGGTTTATTCTCGAAGTTAAAGAATGGAAAAGAAAATGTCAAATGTTTGAATGCAACTTGTTTTTTACCTTCAATGGATCTGGCCCACTCACTTGAGCAGATAAACTTCACTTCTACCATCTAAGCATCGCACACTTCTGTCACATTACAACCTGTTCTGTCTATGGTCCTGGTACATTTAATGTTCTGCTGTTGGGTTTATTTATTGTTTATTATAGTAATAAACAATTATAAGATATAACAATCTTGCTATAAATATGTAATTGTTCAGTAAATATGTGACAACATATGAAATGTTATGGCTATGTAAATGCTTCACATAAAATATATTATTGTATAATAAAATGTTATAAACAATATTTAATTATATAGCATATAATGTTACATATAAAAGTATAATACATAACAAACATTTATAATATATAAACATTATAATACTATATACTATAGTACTATATAATACTACCATTACTTTCTTTTCTAAAAATTACAGGGAATGCTTTACTCCAAAAGCTGAAGTGTCTCAAAAATAAACTCTGAAGGCAGGCAATGCCTTTAAAAGTTAATAGTTCCCTAAACTAATGTGTTGCTGGTTTCTTAAAAAAATGTACTGTCTTGTATTCTCCACTCACTTTCTTCATTTGAAGGACAGTTTCTTGGGTTCACAATAAGTTCTATTTTTATATTCTAAAATCCTAAAAACCCTAAAACATATAAGCTTTCTTTTTTTTCTCTCCATTTGAAACATGGATAAAAGACACTGTATTGGACAAAAGAACTGGTGAAATTCTTTTTCATAAGCGTAGCAAGAGGTCCAGGTATTTAACTGAATAATTGAAAATAACATTAAAATAACAGGAAAGGTACAAAGGGCCACTTGCACCTGCTGCTTTATTCATGCAACTTTTCTATATTAAAAAAAAGCTGTAAACTGCTATCAAATAATTATAGTTTAAGCTTCATTTCCTTTCAGACTTTTTGTTTGGAAGATCTGAAAATTCTAGGATAATAAAAGTATTACCAGACTAGATGTTCTTCCACAGAAAGTTCAAATGACCGTACAATTATTTAACTGTGGTTAAAACAAAAGCCATTTTACTATAGTGCTCCACACTTCCGTAAAATGTTGCTAAACAATCTGTAAGCAAACTACTGCAATTTAGAAAATAATATCTCCTACTTTAAAAGGCCACAACTAAATTATTAGTTTAGAAAGGCTTATAGGACCAGCAGTGTGCTAGGCCTTTGAGTACTAGAATAGGAACTATAAAATGAAAAAACGCAAAAGCAAGAAAGGGTGATTTTGATGAAATAAAAATTCTGACAGAACATAGGAAGAACAACGCCTAACAACTACTATTTTCTATACTCTGTTAATTCAGTTAATACGAACAAGGATTAAGAAAGAAACTTCCCAAGCAGATAACTCTCTTTCTCCACACTCAGAAATTTCAGCCTTGCCTGACAAAAGATTTGAAGTCAAATGTAAAGTAGACTCAAGATCAGGCTAACCTCAGGTAGAGCTTTTAGCTGCGGATGTTATGAGGTACGAACATTTAGCAGCTGTATCACTGGTGAATTGGGAATAATGTGTTAAACTTCACACATAAACACTTTCTAGTCGAGAAAGCACATGCCCCAACACCTGTTCCTACTAGCAACCAGAAAATCTTTTTTAAATTTCAGGGTAGTTTTTGCCTAACCATGAAAGCCAATCCTATTCTTTTATTCTTTGCAATGTCACAACTCCAGGCCATGAATCAAAAAGAGAAATAAACAGTTACATTTCTGAACAGTCTGGGGAAAATAAATGGTTGGGACTTTAATAGAAACATAGTAAGGAAACAGTTAAACCGGAAAAACATGATTATATGCAGTGTAAGTGCTCTCATACCTTGCAGATAGCTGTGTAGATCAATACAATCCTTTTTGAAGGCAATTTGACAAAAGGTTTCTAGAGTCACTACATTATTTATGACGTTTGATACAGTAATTCCAATTCTAGAAATCTATGCTAAAGAAATAATCTCAGAGATTAAAAAAGGGCTATAATCTCAGAAATTAAAAAAGGGCTAAATATATATTAATATGTTCCTTGCAACATGATCCAGACTAGGGAGAACCCATTGGAAAAGAATCCATTGATACATTTAAGAACATTACAATATAGCCACAGGATGGAAATTTTATACAGGCATTAAAATAACTATGTAAAAAATATATTCTATAAAATGTTAAGTAGAAAAGGCAGGAGATAAAATTAGTTACAATCCAAATGCATATACAATTACCTTTAAGGTATGCACAGAAAAAGTACAAATGAAGTAATTATAATATTATTAATTATACTAAGAATGCAGGGTTAATGGGTGATTTTCGTAATCTTTTTGCTCTTTTTCCAATTTTTCTAAACATTTAATGAAACTTGTATAATGCATAAACAGAATCTGTAAAAACAAGTAAAAAACTGATTTGGAAGTAATCAAGAGTAATGAGGAAATAATCAAATTATATCTAGAATTACACTTTTTTTTTTTTTTTTTGCGGTACACAGGCCTCTCACTGTTGTGGCCTCTCCCGTTGCGGAGCACAGGCTCCGGACGCGCAGGCTCAGCGGCCATGGCTCACGGACCCAGCCGCTCCGCGGCATGTGGGATCTTCCCGGACCGAGGCACGAACCCGTGTCCCCTGCATCGGCAGGCAGACTCTCAACCACTGCGCCACCAGGGAAGCCCTAGAATTACACTTTTTTAAAAAAATTGAAGTATAGCTGATTTACAATGTTGTGTTAGTTTCAGGTATCCAGCAGAGTGATTCAGTTATACATGTGTATATATGAATATATCTATTCTTTTTCAGATTCTTTTCCATTATAGGTTATTACATCTAGAATTACTCTGACCCAAATATAGATTATAGAGAAAATTCAATTAAAGTGGATACATATTAAAAATCAAAAATATTTGTTCAATGTCTGATCTAAAAAAGTTTCACTCTATATAGCAGATGAGCAATACATTAGCTATTTTACATATTTAGACATTTAACAAAGAACATGAGGCATTTAATCTAGACATTTTTAAAAAGAACATTAAAATAGCCTTCCTATTGTCTCATATATACAATTATATTACTTGCAGTTTCTATGATATAATTTCATGATTTTCACATATTATTAGATTTACAAAAATACCATTTGTCTTTTCTCCTTTCTCTATTTTATAAATGAAAGCAGATTTTAATTTCCAAACCATGAAAAGTTCTAAAGAAAAAATATATAAAAAAGAATACTTTATCCAATCATTCTTTTCCATTATACAACCACTAGATGTATACTTTTTGATAATTTACATTGTCTTATGACAATTCCTATAGCATAAGAACCAGCAAAAGGACAAAAACATATCTCTAAGCAAAGATTTGAGGAGGAGGATGAAAATGACTAGAACGTTAGAAATAGAAACATATTACCCTAAGCGTAAGAACCCAAACTATACTATCGAGCAAAAATTGTTAATTCCCATAAAAATTACATGAATAAACAAAACTAAGTACTTAGTACTACTCACAATTAAATAAAGTAAGAAAAATACGAAGTCATTTACTACACACCAGACATTGTAACGAGGCCTTTTAAATAAATTCATGATCCAACTTAACGTGGCCATTATTTACCATACGATTTACTACATTAAGGCCACATTACAGGGGCACTTTTCACATGTCTACTTTCTCCATTAAATGGTAAGTTCCTGTGGCAGTACTATTTTACTTACTGCTAACTCCCACCCTTCTTGGCACAAGGTTCACATCAGGTGTTTAATACATGCTGAATGAATTTAATTTGCTACAGATAGGGTGGCTCTGCCTCCCAAACTGTCCAGGATAGCTCTGGTTTTGCCTGTGGTATCAGCATTACTAAAAACAGTATACCCTTTTGCTTTCAAAATGTCCTGATTTGGACCACAAATTATCTGAAAATACTACTGCATGTAAGTTAAAATTCTTTCTAAAATGTCATTAAAATTTCCAGAATGCAAAGAATGAATGAGCTAAGGCACTGAGCACTGTCAAATAAAGTAGCAGAGGCACTCGTGTTGCTCGCTGGTCTCAAGAGAAAGCAAGTCCTACGTTTAGAGATTCTTCCAAAAGCTAATTTTCCATTTATACTAGCACTGAAAGGACTCTCTCATTTCAACTGGGGATGCAAGGAATTCAGAAGGCTTATACTGTATCAAGCATTGCACCTTCTACAGTTCCACATTGACTAAATAAAGAAAAATTGCAATGAATCTGTATATCCAAAAGCACCTTTTGAGAGAGCATTCATTTATATTTTTAATGGTACGACTGGAATAGACTTCATGTTATTCTTCTCTCTCCACAGAAGAAAGATTTTATAAGACCAACCTTCAGAAAAACAGTAAGGCATAAATAAGGTTTAACTGAGCTCTGAAATTAAGTAATTTATTGACACATAAATACATTTAATTAAAACACTCATTTTGTTACGGGCTGAACTGTGTCAACCCCAATACTCCTATGTTAAAGTCCTAACTGCCAGTACCTCAGAATGTGACTGGATTTGGAGACAGGATCTTTAAAGAGCTAACTAAATTACAGTGAGGTCATATAGGTGAGCTCTAATCCAATACGCCTGGTGTCCTAATGAGGAGAGATCAGGACGCAGATACACACAGAGGGAAGACCATGTGAAGATAACAGGTAGAAGACTGCCATCTACAAGCCAAAGAAAGGTGCCTCAGAAGAAACCAACCCTGCTAACACCCTGATCTTAGACTCCTAGCCTCCAGAACTATGAGAAAATAAACCTGTAAATCCACGTAATTCAGCAAACCAATATTTTCAAATAACTAATTCATATTATGAAATGATGCATGGTGAAAAAAATACCCATTTAAAGGGCAAGAAAGGCCACTGGATTTTTGTAAACCAGAGAACAAAATGTTCACTGATATGGTTTCAGATCCTACTTGCAACTAACCTTTAAGAAACCACCACTTGCTGAGCTTTGGTACAGTATCAAAGAAGAATATTCACAATTATCTGAAAATGGCTATGGAAATACTCCTCTCTTTTCAAATTACACAACCGTGTGAGGCTGAATTGTCTTCATATTGTCAAACAAAGCAATATGTTACAAAAGGCTGAGTGTAGAAACAGATGTGAGAATCCAGGTATCTCCTTTTAAGCCAATCTTTAAAAGGTTTGCAAAATTATAAAACAATACCATTCTTCTTATTGATGTTTTTGTTTTGGAAAATACATTTTTAATAAAATTATGTTATTGATGTACGCATGCAATAGACACTACTTTCATTAGCAAATGAATTAAGAAGTTTTTAAACAACTTCTCAGTTTTAATTTCTAATACAGTAATTATCAGTAGCTATAACCTACATAAACAAAAACTCTTTGAAGTCCTTGTTAGGAGCTGAATTGTGTCCTCCCCACACTCATTTGTTGAAGGCCTAACCCTCAATGTGACTGTATTTGGAAGCTAGGGACTTTAAGGAGGTAACTCATAAGGATGGGGCCCTACTCCTGTAGGACTGGGGTCCTTACAAGAAGAGGAAGAGACACCACAGGCCTCTCTCCCTGAGTGCACATAGAGGAAAGGTCATGTGAGGACACAGCGAGAAGGCACCATCTGCGAGTCAGGAAGAAAGGTCTTCAGACCAGAAACCAATCCCACCAGCGCCTTGACCTTGGAGGTCTAGCCTCTAGAACTGTGAGAAAATAAATATCTATTATTTAAGCCACTCAGACTTTGGTATTTTGTTATGGCAGCCTGAGCAGTCCCTGATATTGTTAAAAGCTTAAAAGGGGTCCTGAGAACAAAGAATCTGAAAATCACTGAATTAGACAGTAACTATTCAGCTGTGTAAATTAAATGTTTCTACACAACTTCTTACTTCATAATTACAACTTGGAAAAGTAATCATAATTTTCATTAGCTATCCAAAGTAGAAAAAGGGAGAAAATTAAGATCAACTCTAAACGAACCTTTTTTAACTTGACGTACACAACTGTATGCCATTTGAAAGCATATGAAAATGGGGAAACACACTGTAAAAGAATTAACGCAGGCTGCAAAAGCGCCTGCTTTTCATTTTCAGGAAACCAGGATCGTCAATCTGTTTGGCCTAGCACAGACTAACTCTTAGAGTACTTGTTAAGTCTATTCACTTTCTGAATATAAAATGAGACATAAAACAAAAGAGAAAAACATTCAGTTTTCCTTCATGAGAAAAAAATAACCAAAAAATTCCAAGAAGACATGAAGAAATCAATCAATAAATTGACAAATATACCAAGTACAATTATTTTAATCACACAAAACTTATCAAGAATATAGGGAAATAATAAAATAATAGTAAGAAACTCAATTTCCATATAGGCAAAAAATTCAAGATTCTGCTCTCCTAGTAATTGTAGTTGATAATGCAAAATTGGTATCAAAGTTGTGGAAGTCGCCCAAGAATGAAAAAAAAATTTTTTTTTATTGAAGTGTAGTTGATTTAAAATGTTTTGTTAGTTTCAGGTACACAGCAAAGTGATTCAATTATGTGTGTGTGTGTGTGTGTGTGTGTGTGTATACATGTATATATATTCTTTTTCAGATTCTTTTCCATTACAGTTTATTACAAGATATTGAATATATTTCCCCATGCTATATAGTAGTTCCTTGTTTTTTATTTTACATATTTAAGAATGAACATTTTAACAGTTATGGGCCCTTAAATCATTATTAAGTTATAAAAGCTTAGATGAGTGGAAAAAATGCATTTACCTCAACAAGTTTCTGAATTTCATGCACACAAATATGTTGTTGGGTTGCTTTTTAATAACATATAAATTGTGCACTCAAGTACTACAGTTTTATGCATAGTAGTATTTTTAATCTAAAAAATCAAGCAAAATGCTTAATTTCTAAGGCTCTAATGCTAGGAATAGCATTCAAAATTACATTTTAATAAATTTCATTTCATATAACTTTGTATGTAAAGAAAACACTAATTCAACTTGAGCTAACTTTTCTCTTGGCTCAGTGTTTGTATGGAAAAATAATTATGCAGTCCGTTTGGAAAAATATAATCAATCCATGGGCATGCAAGTATCAATTTTATCTTATGAGAATTTCTCCATGTTCCAGTTACTTCATTCCTTATTACATGCTGCAAAAAGCAGTAATAATTTTTATAGCCAAATATCACTTCATAAGATACCAGGTGGCTGTCAATATTTACCACAGAAGTCATGCATGAAATTTAAACATTACAAAAAATGACTTACCAGTTGACACTCCTGAAATATGCACATTTTCAGAATGTTCTGCAAGAGCACCATTTCCTAAAATTAAACATAATGAATAAACTAATTTCCAAGATAAAATTAAAAAAAAAATTTCAGATTCTCCCTCTAATAGAAAAACAGGTACATAGAGCTACTTGTAATATCCAGAAATGAAATTAAAGTCTCTTACAATAATCTTCAAAACAGTACTATGCAGCTCAAAATTATAATAGTAGTAGGGAAATCAAAATGTTTTGGAAATCACAACAATGTAGTGTAATATAAAGGCCAAATATATAGATCTAATTAATACCAGAAAGAATTTTCTATCAAGTTAATAGTGAAAAGATAACTTAGTACTATTACCAGAAAAGAGACAATCACATACTTTTTAAAAACAGCATTCCTCTAAAAGCATGCTTAATTAGCCCAGAATGTGCTTACTGCTGGGGTCACACATGGTGTCCCATGTCCTATGTTCTGCATTACCTTCTAAATCCTTCAACATCTTCTCATCAACAACTCTAACAGTCTTTAGAGTAGGGACATGATTATACCCTATTTTGGTAGCCCCTGATTTTCTACACCTCCTACCACAAAGTTGGGCAAATGGAAGCATTCAAGTAACTTACTGAAATGAGTTACTAAGTGTCACCTAGTAAAATAAAAGTGGTTTTAAAAAGACTCCCATTTAAAGTAGAGATTATTTACTCCTTTAAATTAGTAAAGTGTCCCTCAGCTGTTTTTAAAATTTTAATTTAGTTTTATTATAAATTATTTCCATCTACCTCTGTTCTTTTTCTTTCTACAAAGCTGCTCATCTTTACTTCTAAAGTTTTCTCTCTCTCTATGCATTAGGTCAATTTGGCAACAAAACAGTTCAGGAATCCAGCTGACAGAGAAAGAATTCTCCCTGGAGTGGGGCAGAGGAGGAAGCCAGGTGGGAGAAACTTAGATGGCAAAAGCAGAATTCTCTTGATGGTTCAAAGAGTAGAGACAATAGCAAATATTATAATTAATAACTTATCTTTTACAACCATCACACTTC
This sequence comes from Grampus griseus, assembly GCF_964374135.1. Lineage (NCBI taxonomy): Eukaryota > Metazoa > Chordata > Mammalia > Artiodactyla > Delphinidae > Grampus > Grampus griseus. The sequence continues at coordinate 32,408,431 of NC_139011.1, read as the reverse complement.
TATGGTTGCTTGATTACTGTATAGCATCCCCCAATGCGCTAAGTTCTAGGACAGCAGAATCTGTGTAAACTTGCCGCATCACTGTATGCACGGTTCCTAGAACAGAGCAGGTGCTCAAAGAGCTAACAAATGATGAATAAATGAGGGAGTTCATGATGATTAAATGAAATCATGCCAATTAAGCACTTGATGTAGTGCCTGACAGACAGCACTGAAGAGGAATTCATTTTTGTAACTGTGTAAAATATATTTTTACTATTACTAAAGAATAAAATAAGTGATAAAACAACCTTCGTAGTTCAACTACAGCTACAGCCTTCAAAATGAAAAGAAATGTTATGTTTCCCTCCATTAAAAATGATACAGTGGAAATGGTAACAAAGGTGTGTAAGCTATATTTATTACACAAATAAATCTGATTACAGTTATTTATTTAAGTACTGTGCATTAGTACCACAGAAGCCACAACTTATTTTTCCTAACAATGTTAAATGCTACAGACATAGAAATGAAACTACTAGAAAGCTCCCACATTATTTCTTTAATGTGTACAACCTATGAAAATTGGTATCCTAAACAAAATGGTATAAGAAACTGATTCAATAAAACAACTAACAAGATTTGCCAAAGGTCAGTATAAGTTGCCTAAACCTTTGCTACTTACAAGTATATCAGTAGTACTGGCATTACTGGGAGCTTATTAGAAATGCAGAGTCTCAGGCCTTACCCCAGATTACTGAATCAGAATTTACATTTTAACAAGATCATCCCCCACTCCCAGTGATTTGTATGCACATTAACATTTGCGAGCCAATGGCTTAAACCTTCTTACTTCTATAGTAGATACAACTCCAAATTAAAGCTGTGTAATTTGTGACCCTAAGGTTTCCAATATCCTTAAGGCAGCATATTAAATTATCCTCAGGAGAGTTTTAATATTAGATATATTTTATACATTAAATTTTTATTCTAATTCAGTAAACAGAGTAAAGATAGGCAGAAGGAAAACAATAACATAATGCAGTATCTAAGACTGTGGATTCTGGACTAGATTGCTAGGATTCTAACACCAGCTTCACTTCTTACTTGCTGTGCAATTTAGGGCAAGTTACATAACCTCTTTGTGTCTTACTTTCATCTCAAAAACAGAGCAGATAATACCTATCTTATAAGGCTTAGTAGAATTCTTTATAATAGAAAAAAATAGAACTTAATCTACATCTCCGTCAGCATGTAAATGAATAAACTAAAAACAGCCTTACAATAAAATATTCAAAAAACTGAATTAAGTAATTCTATATGTACTCACTTGGAAAGATATGCACATTGAGTTAAGTATGTTTCAGAGTAACATTAGCATATGCTCTAACTTTAACTTTTAAGTGATGTCTGTATAGTTACTGTGCACATGTTACATAGGCATATGATATATGTATGTACATGCATTTGCACACACACACACACACACAGAAGAGTCTAACGGTGTATACAAACTGAAATTAGAGAGGAAGTCCTCCTTTGTATACTCCAGCACCGACCGAATTTGCTACAACAGGCACAGAGTTCTTTAAAAGATTTATTCATATTATCAAAAAAAACAGGCAAAGAGACTATAGTTCATTCCCTGTCATTCTAAATAAAGAGGTCTGATAAATACTGTGTGAAATAAAATATTATAATTTCATAAGTATTATTGATGATTTAAAAAAATGAAATAACAGTACTTTAAGACATAAAACACGATACTATTGCTAATTTCCCACACATTTACTCTATTTAAAAACAATCCGATTTAGAAGTTAAGAAATCAATGATAATTTCTAATAACATCAAATAACTATTCCTTTCTTTGAGATTACATTATTAGATATTTCTTATTCTAAGTATCACATGAAGTAAGTGGGCTACTTAATTTAGGTGTTCTGCCATTTTTACAAAAATGCCACTTACAAAATACAATTATTTCTATGTTATAATCAGAGAGCACCGCCCCAAACTGCTTTGTTGATATAAAGCTCACTATATTTTCCCTAATGTCCCACCCCGAACTCCTGAGAGAAGAAAACCCCACACATACGAGGACGTACACACATCACCTCCTGACTTTAACTACATTGCAGCCATGCTAGACATTCTCATAGAAGTCCCCCTTTAAAGATGCCATATACTGGAAAAATATAGTCTGATAAAACATTACTTCTATAACTATGCATTAGCAGCTGACTAGTTAGTACACCAGCTAATTAACTAGCACTCCTAGAAAACAAGAAAAAGTTTCAGTATCACCTAAATCAGGAAATAATTTTTTACGACTTAACTCTTTTTTTAATCCTACTAACCAAATACCAAAGGTAATCAATTGTCCCCATTTATTATTCTTCTTGCCAAGCTGAAACATGGTTTTGTAGTTTTTTTACTGCAATACAAGAGAGAATCTTCTAAAAGAGATATGTGCTGTTTTAGGAAAAGAGGCCATAGGGTAGTGAGTTTGAGCTCTGGAACCAGACTCTGTGGAATCAAACCTCAGCTCTACTGTTTAGTTAGTCATGAGTCTTAACTGAATGATTTCTCCTAAGATTTAGTTTGCTCACCTGCATAATCAGAACATCATCATTAACAGGATGTCTAAATCTATGGTCTCTGCATCCCTGTTGCTTTGTATCTTTCTTTGTTTATTGTTGTTCTTTTTATTTAAGAACTAAAGTTCTTAAAGAAGAGCTGATAAATACAGCTAAGATGTGATAGATACGTGCCAGCCAAATCCTAAGTGCCTCACAAGGCTTTCCTCAGCTCATCCTTAAAACAACAGTTCACTTTACAGGTGAGAAAAACAGCTTATAGCAACGTAGTAAGTTTTTCAAAGAGCTAGTAATTGGATGGATTAAAAATTCAAATTCACTAAGAAATTTGTGTTCCTTACTTTTTTTAAAAAAAGAATTTAGACGTGAATATACTTCTTGCTTGTAAAAGAAACAGTACTTAACTTTCAGAGTTAAAACCCACCTGCCACCAGCTATTCCAGTTTGTTATGGGGGAAGACCTGGTTTAAAAGTTAATGAGCAGCAGTTACAAGTAACTTATATGCTCAGCATCCTACAATCTCATTTTCACTGTGCAATAAGAACAGGTATCAAACATCAAAATATGTACACACATATATACACCCCCAACATCGTTCCTATTTTACTTTACTTAAAGAAAAAGTCCAAAATCCTAATAAGGCTTACCAAACTCTCCACCCTTCGAGTCTTCCCAACTACTCCAAAAGCTTCATCTTTTGTGATTCACTTTCCCACTCTATTTTCCTCTCCAGAAATATTAGATTTCTTTCTGAAAAGGGTCAGCTGTCTCTCTTGCCTTTGGACCTTTCTTTAATATATTCTTTATTTAGGAAGGCATCTCCTGATTCCCCCATACTAGGTTACGTCATTCTGTTGTAGGTTCCTAGAGTATCTAATACTATCACTTTTTGAAAATTTATCACACTTCTGTTATCTGTGTAAAGTCTATATTCCCCACCAGATCTTAATCTTGGTGGGGCAAGGTGGGGTGGAGAAGTGTGATGTGGGGCTGGGACATAGCTGGGTTTGTTTTGTTTTGTAACCCAGTGACTAGGAGAGAAGATACTCCATACCTGCTCAAACACATGAATGAATGGTAGGTTGATACATAAGTAAGAGGCATAGTCCCTGCCACCAAAGAGCTGGTAATCTATTGAGAAAATAATTTAAAACATCTGGAGCAGAAGCAAACAATATAAAACCAAACTAAAATTAGCAAGCTTCTTACTCAAGTAGGAGGCTTTTCTACTAAAAATGGGAATGGAAGATGGGAGTGCCCACCATGGTATTAGCCAGGGCAATTAGATAAGAAAAGACAATTATAGGCATAAGGATTGAAAAAGAAGAGGTAAAAAAAGAAGAGGTAAAACTACATCTATCTGTAGATGATATGATTGTGTATCTATTTAAAAAACCCAAGACAGTCAAAAGAAAAAGTTATAAACAATATGAAAATTAGTAAAGTACCAGGATATAAAATAAGCATACAAAAAATCAAAAGCCTTTGTAAATACAAACAATGGCCAGTCAGAAGATACAGAAGACACAATTCTTAGTAGCAACAAAAAGATTTTTAAAAACTCAAACACAGAACTCCTGCTGATGGTCATGAGGGAACAATGGGTAATGGACCAGCTTTCTCCAGGTAGAAAGCTAGTGCAATAAAAGAACTCATTCTGATTTGTTTCCCTTTTCTCAGAGATCACAGTCTTACACTGCCTGTTGTCCCGTGTCTGAAAAAGTGGGAAAAAACATGTTAAAAAAAAAAATTCAGACACAGGACAACAGGCAGTCCTAACCAAGAAGAATAGAAAGAAATCCACAGTGGACTTACTGTTGCCATTTTGTTCATTGTTTTCTGGCTTTTTTATAATTCCTTTGTTCCTTTTTTCTTCTCTTGCTCTCTTCGTTTGTGATTTGATGATCTTCTGTGGTGGTCTGATGAGATTTCTTTCTCTCTTTTGTGTATCTACTATAAATTTTTGCTTTGTGGTTCTCATGAGGCTTAAATATCTTATGTTTATAACAGTCTATTTTAAGCTGTTAACATTGAATGCATACTAAAGCTCTACCTTTTTAAGCCCCCCCATTTTATGTTTTTGATGTCACAATTTATATCTTTTCACCCTGAGTATTTGTAACAAATGTAGTCACAGTTACTTTTAATACTTTTATCTTTTAACCTTCATACTAGACTTACAAGTGATTTACTCACCCCCAACACATTAGAGTATTCTGAATTTAACTATACATTTACCTTTTCCAGTGAGATTTATACTTTATGTTTTCTTGTTACTAATTAGCACCCTTTCATTTCAACTTGAAGTCCTTTTAACATTTCTTGTGAGGCGGTATGGTGGTGAACTCCTTCATCTTTTGCTTGTCGGGAAAACTCTTTATCCCTCCTTCAATTCCGAAGGACAATTTTGCTGGGTAAACTATTCTTGGTTGGCAGTTTTTTTCTTTCAGCACTTTGAATGTATCATGCAACTCCCTTTTGGCCTACAAAGTTTCTGCTAAAAAATCTGCTAATAGGCTTATGGGGATTCCCTTGCATGTAACAAGTTTTCTCTGGCCACTTTTAAGATTCTCTCTTTAACTTTTTATAATTTAATTATAATGCATACAGCTGTCCGCTTGATGTTGTCCCATAAGTCCCTTAAACTATCTTCATTCCTTTTCATTCAAATTCCTTTTTTGTGTGTGTTATTCATTAAAGGATGCAAAATGCTGACCACAGGAATTTTAAAAAGTAGTCATTTCTGGTTAGGATGGTTATTGTATTAGATGTTGTTCTAGTATGCAGACCAAATTTTTCTAAATTGTGCAAAGGGTATAAGAGAATTTGTTAGACCCCTGTAGAAGCTACTAAGCATTTGCCTCTGACATTTCTACTATCAATCTGTAAAGGAAATAAGGTTTGCTAACATTGTTCTAACCAAATTCATATGGCTTGTACATTTATTTCCTTTCCTAGGTATTCATAAACCATTTCTTCTCTTTTGTATAATCTTCCCTAGAGCGATTATCACTAATTGCTGGTTTGTGGGATTCTCATCCCTCCTGCCCCAGTTTGGAAAATCAAAATTGCATTTCCTGTTTCCAGTCATCTGATCTTTCTTTCCTTCTCTCATTCCTTGGAAGTCTTAGCACCTAAGTCAGAACTCTTTAAGTTATTTAGAATACCTGAATGAACTCCTATAATCTTTGCACATATGGCCTTCAAGAAGGTTTTCAGATATAGTTACTCTTACCCTTTCGGTTTGAAGAGCATATTTGACAGAGGGGACATAAACATCACCAGTGTTACACCATCTGCCCAAGCAACAGCCCTATAAACATTTGTTATTCTTTATTTTACAAAGACATGTTTATAAGACCATTTTGTTGCCCTTGGTATTTTTGCTGAACTCAATCTTGCATCTTCTCTATATTAGTAATACTTATAATTTATTCTTGGTTAAATATCCTTTTTATCTTGGGGATATGTTCTTAATTAGTCTGAAGTCATTGAGGAACCACTAATTTCCTTAGATTTTTTTGCCATTCATTCCTTTTTGGGATTGTTTGTGATTTTAATAACCAGAAGTCATTTTTGAGAACTTAATACCATCCCTGGACTTTCCAAATTTTCATGTTGTGGAGGCATATTAATTTTTTTTCTAAATTACTTTAGAATCTATAGGGTTTTTAAAATATCTTTATTGGAGTATAATTGCTTTACAATGGTGTGTTAGTTTCTGCTGTATAACAAAGTGAATCAGCTATATGTATACATCTATCCCCATATCCCCTCCCTCTTGCGCCTCCCTCCCACCCTCCCTATCCCACCCTTCTAGGTGGTCACAAAGCACCAAGCTGATCTCCCTGTGCTATGCAGCTGCTTCCCACTAGCCATCTATTTTACATTTGGTAGAGTGTATATATGTCCATGCCACTCTCTCACTTTGTCCCAGCTTACCCTTCCCCCTCCCCACGTCCTCAAGTCCATTCTCTACATCTGTCTGCACCTTTATTCCTGTCCTGCCCCTAGGCTCATCAGAACCATTAGATTCCATATATATGTGTTAGCATACAGTATTTGTTTTTCTTTCTGACTTACTTCACTCTGTATGACAGACTCTAGGTCCATCCACCTCACTACAAATAACTTTCATTTCTTTTTATGGCTGAGTAATATTCCATTGTATACACGTGCCACATCTTCTTTATCCATTCATTTGTTGATGGACACTTAGGTTGCTTCCATGTCCTGGCTATTGCAAATAGAGCAGCAATGAACACTGTGGTACATGTTTTTTTTTTGATTATGGTTTTCTCAGGGTATATGCCCAGTAGTGGGATTGCTGCGTCATATGGTAGTTCTATTTTGAGTTTTTTAAGGAACCTCCATACTGTTCTCCATGGTGGCTATATCAGCTTACATAGAATCTATAGGTCTTAAGCTCTGATTGTGCCCAATCTCATTTTTTTAAAAGTGATTATAATATAGTTATTTCTACCTGGTCAAATAAGGTATAGAGTAGTACACTGTTAGGGACTGAATTGTCACCCAAAATTAATATGTTGAAGCCCAAATGCCCAATGTGACTATACTTGAAGATAGGGCCTTCAAGGGGATAATTAACATTAAAGGAAGTCATAAGGGTGAGGACCTAATCCGATAAGACTGGTTTCCTTAAGAAGAGATATCAGATATCTCTCTCTCCATCTGCACATAGAGAATAGGCCATGTGAGGACACAGTGAGAAGGACACTGCAAGCCAGGAAGAGGAACCTCATCAGAAACCAACCCTGACAGCACCCTGACCTTGGACTTCTAGCCTCCAGAACTGCAAAAAATAAATTTATGTTGTTTAAGCCACCCAGTCTGTGGTATTTTGTTATGGCAGCCCAAGCAGACTAATGTACACACCTTCCCCAGGTCATAGCTGAACTAATAAGATGTCTGCAAATGCCTTGAGAGTGTATGAAAAATTCAGTACATACTTCTGAAAACAGGCTTCATAGTGTCTAACAAATACCTATAATGAGACGTTTCGTGCAAAGAAAGGTTAAGAAGTCCCTTGGAGACAGAGTTTATTTTCTACTTTATTTAATTACTGGTATTCTAAAAGTATTACTTCCACAGCTTTTTAACTGCAGGTATTCATTTTGGATTTAATAGACTTTTATGAACTGGCCTGAACCCACCTGCCACTTAAAATAATAATGATCATTTACAACCTTACTTTTTATGGAAATAAACATTCTAATTTTCAAACCACATTCTACTTTTTTTTTTTTCCCCCTGCGGTACGCGGGCCTCTCACCGCTGTGGCCTCTCCCATTGCGGAGCACAGGCTCTGGACGCGCAGGCTCAGTGGCCATGGTCACGGGCCCAGCCACTCCGTGGCATGTGGGATCCTCCCGGACCGGGGCACGAACCCGTGTCCCCTGCATCGGCAGGTGGACTCTCAACCACTGCGCCACCAGGGAAGCCCAAACCACATTCTTAAAAGACATTTGGGAGTTCAATGTTCTTATGTTTAGACTTCCTAAATTATGTTAGTAAGATTTTACATTGGAAATGTCTTCAAATAAGGGCATGATGACAATGAACTATTAGTCAAAGTACAAATACTAAACAAACACAAGTTCCCAGTATTCAGAGAATGCATCATATCCCTGAAAGGACATGCAAGACAGTTATGAATCCCACTGGTGAGTATCTCAGTGACAATGTTCATGCAGATGGAAATAATTTTCTTTATTCTAAAACAGTGTGAATCACTGATGTAAGAACCCACAAAACAAACTAGAAAGGGGCTCAGTTAAAGACTATTTGGGTTCAAAGGTTCCTACCTGTGACTTCGGTGGTTCACAAGAGTAAGTATGAAGGTTTGAAGGGATTCAGAAATCCAGAAAAAAACAGAATTACATTCCTATATTTCCAGTGAGATTTACTGACATATACTTCACACATAAAACTCACCTTTTAAAGTGTGCAATCCAGTTTTTTAGTATGTTCAGAAAGTTGTGCAACCATTGTCACTATCTCGTGCCTGAATGCTTTCACCACCCGCCCCCAAAAAGTGTACCTATTAGCAGTTATTCCTCTTTTTGTTCTCCTCCAGCCCCTAGCAACAACTAATCTAGTTTCTGTCTCTATGGGGTTTTCCTATTCTGGACATTTCATATAAATGGAATCATACAATATCCGATCTTATGTGTCTGGCTTCTTTTGCCTTGCATAATGTTTACATGGTTCATCCATGTTGTACCACGAATCAGTACTTCACTCCTTTTCATGGACAAATAGTATTCCATTGTATGGATAAACCACCTTTTGTTTATCCATTCATCAGCTGACAGACATCTGGGTTGTTTCCACTTTTTTGCGAATACTGCTATGAATATCTGTGTATACAAGTTTTTGTGTGGACATATTTTCAATTCTCTTGAGGATACTCATAGAGTGGAATTGCTGGGCCTTTTGATAACGCTATGCTTATCTTTCTGAGCAAATGCCAAACTGTCTTTCAAATGGCTGTACAATTCTACATTTCCAACAGCCATGTGTAAGTGTTCCAATTTCCCCATATCCTCACCAACATGTTACTGTCCACCTTTTTATTACAGCTAGTGGGTGTGAAGTAGTATCTCACTGTGGTTTTATTTACATTCCCCTAACGAGTAACGATGTTGAGGTTCCTTTCGTGTGTTTATTGGGAACTTATGTATATTCTTTGGAGAAATATCTATTCAAATACTTTGCCCATTTCTTAATTGGTTGAATTGCCTTTTTGTTGTTGTTGAGTTGTGAGTTTTTACATATTGTAAAAACTTATCAGATATATGATTCACAAATATTTTCTCCCATTCTGTAGTTTAATTGTTCACTTCTTGATGTAAAGGTGTTTTCTGATGTTGAAATAAGTGTTTGAGATACAGGTGTTGTTTGATTTTGAGACAATTCAATTAACCTATTTTTGTTGTTGTTGCTTATACTTTGGTGTCATATCTAAGAATCCATTTCCTAATCCAAGGTCACAAAGTTACCTCTATGTTTTCTTCTAAGAGTTTTATAGTTTTAGCACTTACATTTGGTCTCTGGCCATTTTGAGTTAATTGCTGTGTACAGAGTGAGATAAGGGTCAAATTCACTCCTTCACATGTGGATAACCAGTTGTCTCACCACAATTTGATGAAAAGATTATTTTTCCCCACTGAATTATCCTCACACTTTTCTGAAAATCAATTGATCATAAATGTATTCTTTCTGGACTTTCAATTCTACACCATTGATCTATAATGTGTATCCTTATGCTAGTACCACACACTCTTGATTACTAGAGCTTAATATCATACTGATATTGATATTGTAGCTTCAGAAATTGGGAAGTATGAGTACTCCAAGTTTGTTCTTCTTTTTTGATATTATTTTGGCTATTCTGAATCACTTCAATTTCTAAACGAATTTTATTTTATTTTATTTATCTATTTTTTGGCCATGCCACACGGCTTGCAGGATCTTAGTTCCCCGACCAGGGACTGAACCCAGGCCCTCGGCAGTGAAAGCGCGGAGTCCTAACCACTGGACCACCAGGGAATTCCCTCTAAACGAATTTTAAAATCAGCTTGTCCATTTCTGCAACGACAGCTGAAATTCTGATTTGGATTGTGATGAATCTGTAGATCAACTTGGGGGGTATAAACAATACTAATTCTTAACAATATTAATTCTTCAGATACATAAATATGATGCAATGCCTTTCCATTTATTAGGTATTCTTTAAATTTTCTCACAATATTTTATAGTTTCTGAGTAGTAGTTTCACATTTTATTATATTTATTCATTTTATTCTTTTTGATGCTATTGTTAATGGAATTGTTTTCTTAACTTGATTTTCAGTTGTTCATTGCTAGTATATAAGAATACATTTTTTCTTGTATTCTGCAACCTTGCTGAATTTATTAGCTCTCATAGGTATTTATGAATTTCTTAGGATTTTTTATATACATGTCATGTTTATAAACAGAGATAGTTTTACTTCTTCCCTTCCAATTAAGATGCCTTTTTTCCTTGTCTATTTGCCCTGCCTAGACCCTCCAATACAATGGTGAATAGAAGTAGCGAGAGCAGACGGACATCCTTGTCTTGCTACTGGTCTTAGAGAGAAAGCTTGCAGTCTTTTACCATTAAGTATGTTAGCTGTGGGTTTTTCGCAGGTGCTCTTTATGAGGTTGACGAAGTTCTCTTTTATTGAGTGTTTTTATTATGAAATGTTATTGGCTATTGTCAAATGTTTGTGTCTACCCTGTGATTTTTGTCCTTTATTCTATCAATATGGCGTATCACACTGACTGTCCTATGTTGAACCTTACATTCCTAGGAAGAATTCCATTTGGTCATAGTTTACAATCCTATTTATATACTGCTGGATTTGGTTCACCAGTATTTTGTTAAGAGGATTTTTGCATCTACATAAGTAAGGGAAGGTGGTCTGTAGTTTTCTTTTTCTGGTATCAGGGTAGTACTGGCCTCAAAGGATGACTTGGGGTGAGTCTGTGAAGTATATATATCCATCCATACACACACACACACACACACACACACACACTGTGCTGCTACTTATGTATTTTACTCTCATTTACGGAAATACCAAGTATGTTGCTTTTGCTTCTAATTTTCTTCTTGGTTGATTAAATTTCATAGTTTATTACTGAACTGTAGGTTATTAGTTTGCTGATTACATTATAACATTTCTGGAAAGTGACTAGTGACCTGTTTTACTCAAATGATGTATCAGGCACAGTACCTACATGGTCAGCTTAGTACAGGAACAAAGTGTAACAAATAAAGGTGGTTTTCATTTCTTTCTTCCTTGGTTTCCCAACAGGCAAAATCTTTTGCAGTGTATGGGTGGTCTGTGACTGGGGTTGGGAGAGACAGTAGGAGAAGCCAGATGATAAAAAATGTTGGATTTTTTTATATCAACTCTATTTTATTTATTATTATTATTATTTTTGCAGTACGCGGGCCTCTCACTGTTGTGGCCTCTCCCGTTGTGGAGCACAGGCTCCGGATGCGCAGGCCCAGCGGCCATGGCTCACGGGCGCAGCCGCTCTGCGGCGGCACGTGGGATCTTCCCGGACCGGGGCACGAACCCGTGTCCCCTGCATCAGCAGGAGGACTCTCAACCACTGCGCCACCAGGGAAGCCCTCAACTCTGTTTTAATAGTTGATGAAGCTGAAGTACAGAGAGAAGGGAAAGGCAGTTACCTTTTTAAAAACTGCCTTTAAAAAAAGGCAGTTACCTTTGTTGATGTATAATTTACATGCAAAAAGTTCACTAATTCCAAAATGTACAGTTTGATGGGTTCTAACAAGCACGTGTGGTACTGCAATCACTACTACAATCAAGACATACATTTCCAGCACCCAAACAAGCTCTCTGGGTCCCTTTGCAGTCAATCCCCTTCCCATACTCCTAAAACCAGACAACTAATGGTCATAGGCAGTCATCATTTATCAGCATTAGGCATTACATTGAACCCATGATATACTATTTAATCCTCCTCCTAAAGTCTTAAGAATAGATAGTTATCCCCACAATATGGATGAGGAAACTGACTCAGACCAAGTAAATCATGCAAGCTAGTAAACGGTTAGGGACAGGCTCAAATCCAGATCTACCTAATTCCAATGTTAAAAATTGAGTTTTAATTAAAAGATACGGAATTTCTTGACTTCCCTTGAAAAAATTTTTGTAACTGTCTACAAGTATTTGTCTACACACATCTACTGAGTTTGCTTCCTTTAGGAGAAGTATGCATATTTTTAGGTGCCCAACAGCCCCATTACCTTCTATGGTCATTCTGGCACTGAGCCAACGCCCTCTTAGCTCATTTCTGCCACTTTCCTGGTCTTTGTCAATACTTGAAATTGTGATCTGCGGTGTACTTTCTGAGTCCAAGTTATATGTGTAGGAAAATATATGAAAGGATACAAAAAACCCTGCTAAAAATGTTTACCCTACTCCCTTAACCCCATCCTCAAGGTAGGAAGAAGGGGAGACAGAAATGCTTAGCTTTCATTCTTGATACATTTCTACAGTGTTTGACTTTATTAAAGTATGTATTACTTCTGTAAATTAACTCACGTGGATTGATATTATGAACTAAAATGTTACCTTCTGAAAAAAAATTAACACAACATAAAATTCTATAGCTACAGTTTCAAGTTTTTCTTTATAATAATTAAAAGTGATTACAGATGATATCTTTTTTCTTAATATTATTGACAAAATGGTACAAGAACTATCACTTAATATAAATACTAAAACATTCATTGCCATCTTGTATAGCAGCAGGTCACTTTAAAAAATATTCGTATACATGAGATCATGAGATCCAATGATGAGAAGACCAATTTGTGGCTGCAACTTTCGTATTCTTGCTGATGTCACTAATAACACCATGGCATTTAGGCACAGACTAAAGCACACAAATAGAAACAGTGTTGCTTCTGCAATAATAACAAAGATAAATGATTCTTAATGTATTTGTATTAGACTGAAGGAAAAGAGCTTTTTAAAGGTAAAATTATAAAGAAAGCATAATTTTAAAACCAGTAAACATCGAAATTTTTAAAGTATACTTTTAACAACATTTAAAAGAAATCACTAAACTTAAAATCATTTTCAATACCATTTGTAGACTTATGTTTTTCTTGACATTCACCCTGTTGTCTTTTTTTGCATTAAATGTCCACACTGTTGTGTTTTTCCTACCTTTATTATTTATGAAGGATGAGATAGGTGATTTGTTTCTACTTCTAGTAATGTCCAGAGAACATGACATTGTGAATGGTTAGGTATTTTGTTGGTAGAGAAGACTGTTCTCAAGTTTATCAGAGGCTCTATCATGGGACCCAAAAACTGTAAGTCTAAAAGCACTTTGGATCCTGCAGTCTCATTAGCCCCTCTCTTTCCTTCCCTTTAAGATCTTTCCTCTCTCTGGTTCCTTTGTTTTCTCTTGACATATTAAGGTCTTTCTCACCCATAAAGTAAAATCGTTTTTGCCAGTATACCTCCCTGTTTCTGCTTGCCTATCCTGGTCTTTACTTTCTCAGCCAAAAACTCTTTGAAAGAATCTACACTCACTAATGGAGCTTCCTTACCTATCATTTGCTCCTGAACTTTTGCCCCCAGTGCATTTCTGAAACTCATGGGGCAAAGATTACCAAAGACCTACCTATCAAACCCAGTCCCCCAAAACATCAACTCTGAATCCAGTTTCCTGATATAGGAGAAAATCATGTAACTATGTGGAACTGTGTCATGATAAATTCATGGTTTCATCTTATCTGGATATTTATTACTGGAGTATAACCTTTTAATACAGCCTTATTCAGCTCTAACTCCAACTCCCTCAAAAACTACATTAGTCCTTTGAGCCTCCAAACCACTTCCTTGACCAATACTTAGTAAATTATCTCCCTTGCCAACCACTCAGAGGTCTTCTGGCATATTATCCCCTCCCTTTCTAGAAACTCTTCAGCACATATGCGAGTTTAAAGGTTTGAGTCCTCCGCGTTGATATCTCTCAAATTTTTACCCATAATGAGAATCTTTCTCCTGAGGTGCAAATTCTTACTTGACACCCACCTCCCCCAACATTCACTGGGCACTTATCTTGTGCCAGTCACTGTGGTTGGTGCTTTTCATATACTATTTACTGACCTTTACAGCATCACTGTAAAATAGATACTACCGCCCCTTTACATGCAGAGAAATTTAGACTCAAAAGAGGTTAAAGTTGAAAGACCTGCTCAAAGCCACACAACTGGTAAGTGGCACTGCTAGGATTTACGCAAATCTGTCTAGCTCAAAGTTCTTACTCTCAAAATAACAAGAGCAGCGACTAATGAGTTTGGAACATGTGCCAGATGATGGTCTAAGCAATTTCCACGCTTCAGCACATTTAATCTTCATAATCACCCTACGAAGGAGCTGCTATTATTATTTCCATCCTAAAAGTTGTCTTTTAAGTTCCTACTGAACAGGAATTCGGTATTACCTTAACATTACCTAGCTGTCTCAAACTCACTACGTGTGAGATGCAACTCCTTTTATCTACCCTCAATCTGCTCCTCCTCTGGTATTCCTTACCTGGGTGAATGACACCAACATCTCCCACTTGTCCATAGAGAAACCTGGAAGTCATTCTTTACCATCCCCATCTTCCCCTTCGCACTATATAGTCAGTTCTCTTGATTCCTTCCAAACCTGCTATTTCCTTCCTTCATGTCACTGATATTTCAGTTTTATTGCATTAAACGTTAAGTTCCACGAGGACAGAAGTGTAGAATAACGTTTGGTTCACAGCAGACATTTGATAAATATTTGCTGAATGTATGAATGAATAAATGAATTAGCTTGCAAGCTTTGTACCTTTGGTCTTGCAGCTCTCTGATCCATTCTTCATAGCGCTACTAGAGATCTTTGTAAAAGGCATATCTGATAGGAATCTTCAGCTTATAAATCTGTAACTAGTTCAACTCCTTATACGTATTAAGAGCCTCTGAGACCCACTATAATCTGGCTCTTCTGTATCTCCTCGCCCCTAAATTTAATACTCCTTGTCTGCGTTTACCTCAAACACATATATTCTGGTTTCAACACAGCTAAAGTATATACAGTTTCTGAAACTGTGATGTTTTTGAACATGATGTTGTCTCTGCCTGGAACAGTCTAGCACACTGCCACCAGTTACCCGCTGAACTCCTTCAACTCAGCTCAGGAAACAGACCTCCATCCATCTCAGGATGAGTTAGGAGTCCTCCTTGATGGTCCCACAGGACATCACACTGGTACTGAGCTATAAGCATATCATCATTACCACAGTCCTTATCATCCTGTTTTGGGTTATTAATTTAACTGACCATCTTCCACAGCAAATTTTGAGTGTCCTAAGAGCAAAGAAAGTCTTGCCCCTCCTTTCCTTTTTTCTCTTTTTCTTTCTTTTTCACTCTCTTTCTCTCTGCCTTCCTAGTGCCCAGCAACCACATCCCAGTTTCTGACACAGAGTGAAACTTCAGTAACTGTTGAGTTAAAGAATCAAAATTACCAGATTTTAAGATTAAGCATGGAACATCCTCCATACAATTAGCCATTTGGTTCTCATGTTATAGTTTGCTCAGAGGGTAAGAGGAAAGAAGGAAAAGGATGAAGAAATATAAAGAGGAAGATAGGCATTCTTTCATTAGTGAATGAAGTTAAAAAGCCACGAGGGGAAAGAGAGACTTTAGATCCAACTGTCCACTTGGACAACAGGCTTTAGAGAGCTATTTCTGATCGCTGTCCTTCGAAGTGTAAAATATTGGTAAATGACTATTCAGAGCTCTTGAGTAGCTTCCGTCTTTATACTGTAAGGGACGCTACTCTGCATTAGCTTTAGCAACTTGCTGGTGGACAAGAGAGGACACCAAGCCAAAGGCAAGATGCTTTTACCATTTTTGATCTTCAATGACTCCTGGGTTCTTAATAGCTTATAGCCCATCAATCTAATAAATATATGTAAAGAATTCCCTTTTTTTTCTCTGAGCAGGTAGCTAGCTTTTCACCTACCTCTACTGAAGCTCATCTCATAACTTACCTGTTCTTTCACAGAATCTTAAAACTGTATCTTGCAGTTTATCCTGTCAACTAAGCATTTTCCTATAGAAGTATCATATATGAAGTTGAGGATTATCCTTTTCACATATCTTTAAACAATTATTCAATGTAAGTGTACCTATCCTTGCTATATAGGTATGTTTCCTCAAGTGAAAAAAGAGAAAAACATTTATTTACCTGGCGTGTATTTGCTGCTTGCTATACTATGAACTTTCAAAAACTTTAATTTACTTCATCATCAGAACAAATATTTGAGGTAGGTATTGTCTCCAGTTTACAGATGAAAAAACTAAACTTTAGAAATAGTAAACTACTTGCCCAAGGTGAAACGTCTAAGAAACAGTATCCAAACTTAGGTCTGTATCATTACACAGATCATGCATTTAATTCCTTCACTGTACTTTCCGAAATATAAATGGGTCATATTTTGAATAATGATTTTATCATTTGCAAAACACCTTCCTAATACGTATCTTTTAATTCTAAAACAATTCCAAGAGTAATTGATATTCCCATATTAAGACCCAGGAAGTTGAGACTCAGCAGTTAAATCGATAGGACTAAATCTCAGTTATTGAGAGTTCAGTCAAGAATGGAACACCAGATCTCCTGCTACCAAGGCCAAAAGGTGCAGAGCTAACCTTAATAGCTGCTCCTCTGTTAATGATGTCTAGATACAGTGGAACAGAAGAAAACCAAGATTTGTACTTAGATTGACAAGGATTCCAAGAGATGAGTGAAGTTTAAAAAGATAGGTCAGTAGTTGTTAAAAGCAACCCAGAAGACCATACTAAAATCTATTATAGATAGTATACGACAGCATGATGACATGGTGGAAAGTATATGAGCCTTGACATCAGAGTCTTGAGTTTGACTCCTGCTTTTGGTATTTACTTACTTTCTTTTTTTCTTTTTGTGAAGCATGTTAAAGTACATGCCACATGTCATTTCACCTCTATAAACTTCAATATGCATCTCTAAAAATATAAACATTCTCTTACCAACTACAATGCTCCTATTTTAACAAAATTAATAGTAATTCTTGATATCATTTAATATAGCCAGGTCATAATCAGGTTTCCCTGGTCATCCCATAAATGACTTTTTACAATTGGCTTGTTTGAAGCAGGATACAATGTCTCCACATTTCCTTTGGGGAGAGTATTTAAGTCTCTCTTAACCCACAGTGATACTCCCTTATTTTCCATGCCACTGACTTGTTACAGAAACCAGATCAGTTGTCCTGTAAGAAGCCCATATTCTGTGGTGTCACTTCCTTTTGGTGTCACTTAACTTTGTTCATCTAGCTCAAGGGTCAGCAAACTTTTTCTGTAAAAGGCCAGATAATAAATATTTTAGGCTTTGTGGGCCATATGGTCTCTGTCACAACTACTCAGCTCTGTCACTGTAACGTGAAAGGAGCCATAGACAAGACTTAAATGCAGGGGCTTCCCTGGTGGCGCAATGGTTAAGAATCCACCTGCCAATGCAGGGGACACAATGCAGAGCCCTGGTCCAGGAAGATCCCACATGCCGCGGAGCAACTAAGCCCGTGCGCCACAACTACGGAGCTGCGCTCTAGAGCCCGCGTGCCACAACTACTGAAGCCTGCAACAAGAGAAGCCACCGCAATGAGAAGCCCGGGCACCGCAAAGAAGAGTAGCCCCCGCTCACCGCAACTAGAGAAAGCCCATGCACAGCAACGAAGACCCAACGCAGCCAAAAATAAATTAATTAAATAAATAAATTTTAAAAAAAGACTTAAATGCATCGGAGTGGCTGTGTTTCAATAAAACATTATGAACAAGACAAAACAAAAAACATGCAGTGGGCTGGATTTGGCTCAAAGGCCATAGTTTGCCAGCTCCTGCTGCAGAAGCTTGATTTCATGCAGGTTCAACATTTTTGGCTGGAATTCTTCTTCAGAGCTGGTGCTGTCTGCTGTATATGTATCCCTGCAGGCTCACTATCTGCTTGCCCTACTTTTTATAAGTCTGAGATTAATCAATAGGTCCAGATAGGGCAGTCTGATCCCTTTACTGTAACTTCCCACACAACCATTTGTCTAATAGTTTCACTTATTGATGATCATAGCCTGAATAAATTATCTCATTAGGGGTGGAAAAATAATTTTCTAATCCTGCCATTCTTTATACATTCATTAGCTAAACTTCTGCAAAGAACTCTCCCTCAATAAATGTTATTTACTTACCCTGAAACACAGTTCATACAGAAAAAAGGGAGGATAAATGCTTAATTCTTTCCTTATAATTGTTTATTTTCAGAGTAGGAGTTAATGCCCTATTTGTTACCACTGCTATCTGGTAACTTGTTGAAGTGATGTGTGTGTGTGTGTGTGTGTGTTTCTTATTACAAGTCTGTTGTTACGAACCAAGGAGTTTTCTATATTCAACCAGCTATCTTTATTACTCTTTCTGATACTTAAGTTCTCTCATCTTTGGCCAATGGGAGCCTCTTTATATTGGTCCCTGTGTCCTTTTGGCATGCACCACTAACTAATCTTTGAGAGTTCCTTGCTTTTTGATACAACAGAATGTCCCAGGCTCATCTTTTGGTATTTTCTGGCCCAGACTGAAATCAGTCATTCACCCATGACCCTTGGATCCTTTCAATGAGAAATGGTATTTACGATGACAGAGTTCCAGCTGTGCTCAACGCTATTGTGCTGTTATTACAACATGTCACTGATGAGGGTATAAAAAATATATAATCTTGGGACTTCCCTGGTGGCGGAGTGGTTAAGAATCCGCCTGGCTATGCACGGGACACAGGATCGAGCCCTGGTCCACGAAGATCCCACATGCTGCAGAGCAACTAAGCCCGTGCTCCACAACTACTGAGCCTGAGCTCTAGAGCCCGCGAGCCACAACTACTGAAGCCCATGCACCTCGAGCCCATGCTCCGCAACAAAAGAAGCCACTGCAATGAGAAGCCAGCACACGGCAACAAAGAGTAGCCCCCGCTCGCCGCAACTAGAGAACGCCCGCGTGCAGTGACGAAGACCCAAAGCAGCCAAAAATTAATTAATTAATTAAAAAATATATATATATATAGTCTTGAATTCATGGGCAGAAGTAAAGTAGTATACTCTTTCTGGAAAACAAACCCTAACTCTAACTGTGTGACCTTAAGAAATTATTTAAATTCCTCTATGGCTGAGTTTTCTGTAAACTGGAATTAAAACAGCGTCCATCTCACAGTTTTAATATAAAGATTAAATGAATTTACATATATATGGCATTAAAAGCAATGATTAGCATACGGTAAGCACTCGATAACAATCAGGTACTATTTTTATTGAGAGCTTTGAAAATACTCCAATCTCTGACCCAGTAACTCCACTTTTATGACTTAACCATAAGGAAAATAATTTAAAAGTTAAGATAAAAATTAACGAAAGCATGTCAATTACAGTATTTATAAATGTGAACAAAACTGTAAACATCTAACGGTCACCATTAGGGAAACAGTTTATGAAGAAAAAGTGATATGGAAAAATGCCCAAGATATATGTCAAGTAATACTAATAAACCCATCAGCCAAAGATACCATTTCTACTAGTCAAGTATGAACGCTTATTTCATTGCGCCCTAACCACATTTTGATTTGTATGCCTTTATTGAACATTTTGAACATTTAACAGAACAGTTTGACTTTTACATATTTACTAAATTAGTATGTGGTATCTATTTGCATTTCTTTGTGAAGTTAATTTTTGTTTCTAATTTTATTAGCTATCCAATTACTATTTCTATAAATTATCTTTTGTCTATCTACTGAGAAAGAAAGAAAATTAACATTCTATATAGAAAGTATTTGCATAAGTTATTCAAAATGCTCACAACAAACCTTGAGGGTACACAGCATAAAATCAAATAATCCAGCATCTTGCCATTTAGAAATCTCAATTAATAGCAAACCAAAATTAATTCAGAAAACACTAATGATCTGGCATCTGTGGCTCATCTATCAGCATCACAAGCAGATGAGTTCTAGTAATGAATTTAAAAAAGCAAATATATCAGGAATTAATCAGTTTGCATATAAGCTGCATTGAGTTTAGGGAAGTCTCAGGGTAAAACTACAAAGCAGCATAGTGTAATGGTTAAGAGCACCAATTCTTTGTGGGTTCAAATACAAGCTCTTCCACTTACTAATTATGTGACCTTTGCTAAAATACTTAACTTCTCTGTGTCTCTGATTCCTTATATGTAAAGTGGAAATAATAATAGTATCTAAGTTGACAGGGTTGCTATGAGAAGTAAATGAGTGTGTGTGTGTATATATACATACACAAACACACAGTGATTAGAACACTGCCTAATACATAGTAACTGCTGTATGTTTGCTATTGTTACAAAAATGAGTTTATAAGTTGATCCCTCCTTGTCTCCTACTACTTTGTAAAGCACAGTTTATTATTCAAATACTGTATTGTTTTGTGACTATTTCAAAATATTCCTACTTTAATTAGCTATGCACAATTTGGGTGATCAAGGTACGATTCTTTTTAAAGTGCCTCTGATGACACTTCTTTTTAAAGTGCCTCTGATGACACGATTCTTTTTAAAGTGCCTCTGATGCCAGACATAATATCCTAAAAACAAACAAACAAACGATAAAGCAATCTCAAGAAAGAACAACAAAGCTGGAGGCATCATGCACCTTGATTTCAAACTATATTACAAAGCTATAGTAATTAAAACAGTGTGGTATTGGCATAAAAACAGACACATACATCAATGGAACAAAATAGCCAGAAATAAACCCACACATGTACGGTCAATTAATTTACAACAAAGGAGCCAAGAATATACAATGAGTAAAGGATAGTCTCCTCAATAAATGGTGTTTGGAAAACTGAATAGCCACAAGCAAAAAAATGAAAATGGACCTCTATCTTTACACCATACACAAAAATTAACTCAAAATGAATTAAAGACTTGAACATAAGACCTGAAACCATAAAACTCCTAAAAGACAACACAGGCAGTAAGCTCCCTGACACAGGTCTTGGTGACAATTTTTGAATTTGGCAACAAAAGCAAAAGCAACAAAAGCAAAAATAAAGAAGCAGGACTATATCAAACTAAAAAGTTTCCATACAGCAAAGGAAATCATCAATAGAATGAAAAGGCAGTCTATTAAATGGGAGAAAATATTTGCAAATCATATATTTGATAAGGGGCCAATATCCAAAATATATAAAAAACTCAAACAACTCAATAGCAAAACAAACCAAACACTCAGATTACAAAATGGGCAGAGCATCTGAATAGACATTTTTTCAAAGAAGACATACAGATGGCCAACAGGTACATGACAAGATGCTCAACCTCATTAATCATCAGGGAAATGCAAATTAAAAACCACAATGAGATATCACCTCAAACCTGTCAGAATGGCTCTCATCAAAAAGACTAGAAATAAGTGTTGGTGAGAATGTGGAGAAAGGGAACCCTTGTGTGCTGTTGGTGGGAATGTAAATTGGTGCAGCCACTATGGAAAACAGTATGGAGGTTCCTCAAAAGATTAAAATTAGAACTACCATATGATCTATTCAATTCCACTTCTGGGCATTTATCTGAAGAAAATGAAAACACTAACACTAAAAGATACACTCACTCCCATGTTCACTGCAGCATTTACAATATTCAAGATATGGAAACAACTAAATGTCTATCAATGAATAAATGGATAAAGAAATTGTAGTATATATATTACATATATATGACAGAATAATATTCAGCCATAAAAAATGAAATCTTGCCTTTTGTGACATGGATGGACCTGGGGGCATTATGCTAAGTGAGAGAGGTCAGACAGAGAAAGACAAATACCATATGATATCTCTCATATGTGGAATCTAAATATATATATATGTGTGTGTGTATATATATTTCCAAGCTCACAGATACAGAAAATAAAGCAATCAATATAGATCATATACACCACAACTACAAAGGTTTCTAACCTCCCACAGCAGTCCTTCTCAAACTTGAATATGAAAGAAATCACCTGGGGATCTTGTTAAAATGGAGAGTCTAATTCAGTATCTGGGGCAGGGTCTGAGAGTCTGCATTTCTAACAAGCTTCTTAGGTAGTACCAATGCAGCTGGTTCAAGAACAGCACTATGAGGGATCATGAATGAGTTTTAAGGAGTTCTGGAATCACACATTATCACATACAACATTTTCTGTGACTGTGCATATGTAGATTAGTTTCTAAGGAAAGGACCTACGTACAGTTCTTACCATATTCTCACGAGCGGGGGAGCAAGTAGGGAAAGGGCAGGTAGAGAGTAAGAGAATTTGTGGGAGAGGTAACAAAGACACAAATCAGTTCCGCTGCTAAATGAAAAAAAACTGTCATTATAAAAAGGAAAAAGTATTTGTAAAGGCAACTATTTTACATATGTACAACAATTATAACTTATAAGACTAAGCTGAAGAATGAGACAATTCTATATTATAGACAATTATATTGTAGAAAATTACAACTTAGAAGACCAAATTGAAGAATCTTTAAATTCTAGAATAAAAAGACAAGGATATAAAACTAAGAGAGAAAAAAGATACGGCCAGGATATCTACTATTCACTTAACGGGAGTTTTAAAAGTAGAGAACATAGGATAAAAGGCATTTAAAATACATATACGTAGGTATACATACATATACACACATACACACGATATATATATATATATATACCTATGTGCATATATTCACACACATATATGTACATGCACATGTATTTTAGAAAAGTATCTTTAGAACATACAACTAGATATGTTCAGATAAAATGCCCACCAAATACCAAACAGTAACAATGACTGAAGATACTAACAATGACTGAAGATACACAGGGGTGAAAATGGTAAACTCCAAAGATAAAAAGAAATTCATGATAAGCTTCCAAAGGAACAAAGGAATTACAATCAAAATGGGAACTTAAAGTTACAAGATGATAAAGTAACATACACAGAATTCTGAACAGAAAATATTGGAACCTGGAATTCTATACCCAGCCAAACCATTGTTCAAGTGTAATGGCAAAATAAAGAAACAATTTCAACTGTGCACACCTAAGAATACATACAACCACTACATATTTCTTAAGGGGGGGATAATATACAAGAATGTACTTCAGCAAAATAGAAATATCAATCCAATTAAAGACTTCAAGAAAACTGTCATGGGACAAAGAAAATGATAAGGGAGAGGGAGAATAAAACTTAAGGAATCAAAATAATTGCTGAGAATGAGGATGCAAATTTTACTGTAATTAATTGGGGGAAGTATTTTAACATCTTTTTTGTTTTCTATGTCTGTGTGTATATATGGTCTGTAAATAAGTTCACTTGTATCATTTTTTTAGATTCCACATATAAGTGATATCATATGATATTTGTCTTTCTCTGCCTGATTTGCTTCACTTAGTATGATAATCTCTAGGTCCATCCATGTTGCTGTAAATGGCATTATTTCATTCTTTTTTATGGCCGAGTAATATTCCATTATAAATACACGCACGCACACACACACACACACACACACACACACACACACACACACCCCACATCTTCTTTATCCATTCATCTGTTGATGGACATTTAGGCTGTTTCCATGTCGTGTATATTGTAAATAGTGCTGCTATGAATACTGGGGTGCATGTATCTTTTCAAATTAGAGTTTTTGTCTTTTCTGGAAATATGCCCAGGAGTAGGATTGCTGGATCATATGGTAACTCTGTTTTTAGTTTTTTAAGGACCTCCAGGCTGTCCTCCAGTGGCTGCACCAATTTACATTCCCACCAACAGTGTAGGAGGGTTCCCGTTTCTTCACACCCTGTCCAGCATTTATTGTTTGTAGACTTTTTGATGATGGCCATTCTGAGTGGAGTAAGGTGGCAGATACCTCATTGTAGTTTTGATTTGCATTTCTCTAATAATTAGCAACACTGAGCATCTTTTCATGTGCCTGTTGGCCATCTGTATGTTTTCTTTGGAGAAATGTTTATTTAGGTGCTCTGCCCATATTTTGATTGGGTTGTGGGGTTTTCTTGATACCAAAAATATAATTTATAAAATAAAAAATTGATAAATTGAATTTTATCAATTAAAAAAACTTCTGTTTTGCCAAGGCCACTGTCAAGAGAATAAAAAGACAAGCTATACAGCTGGGTGTGTGTGGGTGTGTTTGTGTGTGTATTGATATCTATATAGATATAAAAACTCTCAAAATTTAACAGTTAAAAAATAAACAACCAAGCCAAAAATGTGCAATGGACTTAAATACTTCATCCAAGGGGATACAAAGATGGCAAAAAAAAGTATATGAAAAGATGTCATCATTAGTCATTTTAAAAAATGCAAATTCACATCAGATGAGATACTGCTATTTACCTAACAGAATGACAAAAACAGAAAATACTGACAACACTAAGTGCTAGCAAGGATGCAGAGCCACTGGAACTTGCACACGTTGCCAGTGAGAATGCAAACTGGTACAGCCACTGTGGAAAATGGTTTGGCAGTTTCTTATAAAGTTAAGCATATGTGTATAACTTATGACCCAGCAACCCTACTCCTAATTATTTATCCTAGAGAAATAAAGCATATCTCCACAAAAACCCATATAGGAATGTTCACAGATAATTAATTAAATAGCCAAAAGGTGTTAACAACTCAAATGTCCTTCACCAGGTGAAGTGACCGACTGTGGTGCATCCATACAAAATGGCATATTGATCAGCAATAATAAACTGTTGTCCTGTGCAACAGTGTGGATGATCGCAAAGACTAAGCTGAGCAAGGGAAGCCAGTCTCAAAAGGTTACACACTGTACACTTCTATTTATTTGAAAAAGACAAAACTATAGTAATGAAAAATAGATGGGTGGTTATCTGAGATTATGGGTGGGGAGAGGATGTGACTATAAAAGATAGCAGGAGTGAGTTTTTTCGGGTGATGTATCCTGATTTGCACGGTAGCTACACAAATCTGTAATGTGTTAACATTCACAGACCTGAACACCAAAGGGAAAAAGAATTAATTCTACTGTATATCTTTAAAAATAAAAATTAAAAGATTAACAAACTAAACAATCATCTTAAAAGCTAGAAAAACAACAAAATAAACAAAAAAAAGTGCAAAGAAATTAATCAAATAGAAAACAAGAAAATTAGTAGACCATAAAACCAAGAGCTGATTCTTTAAGAAAACCTAAAATAGAGAAAACTGTGATAAGTGTGTTCAAGAAAAGAATGACAGACAGGTATTAGGAATGACAAACGTGATATAATCACATGTAGAAAATATTTTTGAGAGCACATTACTTACAACTTTAAAGCAAATGTGGAAATAGAAATGAAATTACAATATTCTAGGAAAATATGACTTAGTATTTTTAACAAAATTGGCTCAAAGAGGTAGAAATTGAAAAGATAAAGTTATTCCCCAAAAGTACCATGCCCTTATAGTTGCAGGGTAGAGTTCTAAAAAACCTATAAAAAACCGTAACTTCTATTATTTTAAATTTTGTTGTGGCAAGCCCCCTACTTAGGTCAGGGAACAAAAGAATAAATTTTTAAAAAATACACAAAATAAAAAGCGGGGATAAATCATGTATCCTAATTCGAATTCTCTGTAACACCCACATACTTCAATCAAATCCAGCACTCAGTTCCTTACTGTAATGCAGTGGAAGAAGTAATGTGGAGTTGAATCCTATTCATACTGAATTTATGCAATTTTATCTGTGCTCACTCATAGTTTTCATATGGCCCCTAAATACAACCATTTTATCTGGTGCTCAAAAAACTTCTGTACCAACGCTAGAGAGAAAACTGGATGTTTTGTACTTAATGAAAGTATGCTGTTCAGCACTGAATATTGTAAAACATGTACACTGTACTTGAAGATGATTTCAGAGAGTTTTAAAAGAACTATACTTTAGCCTTACTCACTGACATCAGAACCTAAACTGTGTGTAGTGATTCCACTCCAGCTGCACAAATAGGAGGCTCCCCCTCTATCTCCTACCCTCTTTAACAGCGTGAATAGTCTTACGTACAAGTAATCATGTCAGTGGAAACACAAGGTCATACCTTCCATAGTACTGGGGCCATATTTTGGTTAACGCTATGGCTGCTACCTTTTGAGCAAATAAGTGTGGTCTTAAAGTATAATCACCCCCAACAGACTAGAAGTGCCCATCTGGCAGAACACAGTGGTCCTTCCCCTGGACTTGAGCTCAGTCTTCATTTAGCATCTCCATTTTACTCCACAGATGCCTCCTTCAGACAAGAATTCTACTTCTCATACAACCAGTCCATTTCCACTAAGGTATCTTATATGCTTCTTTGGTTATAAGGCCCATTCATAAGAAGGGATTTACTTCTGACAGGCTCATCTGTATTACCTTGCTTAGTGAAACAAAATTTATCCTCACTAGGAATGAAAACATTTCTCCTGTCAGCGGGACAAGGTTGTTTATTTTTGCTTTCTTATTGTAACTGTAGCTATACAGGTCTCCTTCCCTAACCTGAAAAGGCAAAATAATCACAACTGGAACAGTAAATTTTTTTGCACTGTTCTTGACCACTGAAATCAATTTTAAAAGGTGTATGGATTATAAGTGTGTCTAAAAGAACAGATCAACAGATATGAAAATTGGGAAGAGGAGGGAGGAAATCAGGTCACAGGAGAGAGAAAGAAAAGGGGTGCAGGGAGTTAGAAAGCTGGCAGTAACTACAGACTGATTTCATAGATACAAACACAAAGTCTTAAGAAAATTAGTCAATGTATTCCAGCAGATTAAAAGATAATATATCGTGGGCTTCCCTGGTGGCGCAGTTGTTGAGAGTCCACCTGCCGATGCAGGGGACACTGGTTCGTGCCCCGGTCTGGGAGGATCCCACATGCCGCGGAGCGGCTGGGCCCGTGAGCCATGGCCGCTGAGTCTGTGCGTCCAGAGCCTGTGCTCTGCAATGGGAGAGGCCACAACAGTGAGAGGCCCGCCTACCACAAAAAAAAAAAAAAAAAAGAAAAAAAGATAATATATATATATCGTTACCAACTTGTTGTGGTCTATCCCATAAATGCAAAAGTAGTTCAACATGAGGAATCATATGAATGTAATTTACTCCATTCGTGGATAAACGAATTCATTTATTCAACAAATACTGTCTGGCATGATGCTAGGTATGATTCCCTCACATAATTCTGGCCCTCATAGATAACTTACGATCATCTTAGAAATGAAAACACTTATGTGTCAAAATTAAATATCTAATCTCAAAAACTTATTTTATACAGGAACTCATGTAATAGCTCCAATTTGATTAAGAATATCAGAAACCTATAGCAAACATCACACTTAAAATTTTGAAAAAAAGGGGATGGGAACCATTAAAACTAAAGGCTTGACAGATATCGACTGCAGAGTATGGACCTTATCTGGATCCTGATCCAAAGAGTTTCTAAAACTTCATGTTTATATGACAGCCAGGGCAATGTGTATATGGCTAGATATGTAATGATAATTAGGAACTGTTAACTTTTTAAGTGTGATAGTGGTATTGGACTTAAGGTTTGTTTTTTGAAGTCTTCACATCTTAGAGATACATACTGAAATATTATTAGATTAGGTACTTGGGATTTGTTTCAAAATCATTTGCGTTTAGGGAGTGGGTGGAGGAGTGGATAAAACAAGGCTGGCCATATAACGATCACTTGTTGAAGCTGGATGTTGGGTATATCAGGTTAATTGTACTAGTGTCTCTACTTTTGAATATGCTTGAAATTTCCAAAGTACAAAGTTTTAAAATTGTTTTTAATTATCAAACACAATGGCAAAAAATCAAGCAAAAAAGAACAAAAACTAAATGCAAACACTAGAGAGAATCTACGTTATCAGAAAACCTTCTATGGATACTATTATTCAACATTATTCTATTCTTTTTTTTCAAAAGTTATTACTTAAAAACTTTTATTTGAAATATACATACAAAAATGCACTAATTGCAAGTTTATAGTTCCATGAGTTATCACCCCCAAAACCCATATCTGTGTAAACCACCGCTTAGGTCAAGATATAGATTTGACCAGCAGTCCAGAAGCTTCCATGGTACCCATCTCAATCACTACCCCCACCCCCGCCCAACCCCAAGAGGCAACTGCTCTCCTACATTAGTCTAACTTCTAACACTGTACTCATACGGTAGCTATAATTGTGTGCCTAACATTTTTTGATCAACATGTGAAATTTACCCACCCTACCTGCAGCGGTACTTTGGGGTTTTTTTCCTTATTTTTTTAAAATTTGTTCTTTTCCATTACCTTGTAATGAGAGCACCTTGTTCTCAAAATGTGGTCAGTGGGCTCTTGGGAATTCCCAACACCCTTTCAGAGTTTAATAGAATACAGAAAGCTCACTGATTTCAGATTCCACATTGCAACTAAACTTTAAAAAACTACTTGTCAAGTTCTGGTGTAGCATCAAAGAATATTCACATTTATCTGAAAAGGCTACTAAAATTCTTCTCCCTTTACAATTATCTATGTGAAGCCAGATTTCTTTCTTATACTTCAAGCAAAACATGTCACAGCAGACTGACTGCAGAAGCAGACATGAGAAATCAGCTGTCTTCTATTAAGCCAGACATTACAGTGATTTGCAAAAATGTATAGCAACGCCATCCTTCTTACGAAACTTTTTTTTTTGGAAATTTTAGTGGTCATTTTACATATTTTTAAAACGTATGCTACTTAAGGTCACACGTAATGGGGTTGGTTTCTTGTCATTTTAAATGGGTTAATAAATATTTTAACAATCTGTCAACTTTAATTTACCATATTTAAAAACATATATATCTGTCACACAAAAAACATTCTTTGGATCCCCCAAGAACTGTGGAGCCCTGCGTCCCAAAAGTTTGAGAACTGCTGCTGTACGGTTTTCCCTTATGTGAATATACCATATACCATAATTTATTCATCTATTCTATCGCTGATGGACATATGGGCTCTTTCTAATCTGGAATTAAAACAAGCAAGGATGCTATGAATATCCTTGTACGTGTCTTCTGACGCACGTGACGTCCCCACTTCTGTTGAGTTTATACCAGGAGCAGAACTGCTGGATCACAGGGCATGTTTACACTCAGCCTTAATAGATACTGACTGTTTTCAAAGTGGCTATTAAGCATTTGAAATGTGGTTAGTCTAACTGAGATGAGCTGTAAGAATAAAACCTACACTAGAGGGCTTCCCTGGTGGCGCAGTGTTTAGGAATCCACCTGCCAATGCAGGGGACACGGGTTTGAGCCCTGGTCCGGGAAGATCCCACATGCCGCAGAGCAACTAAGCCCGTGAGCCACAACTACTGAGCCTGCGCTCCAGAGCCTGCGAGCCACAACTCCTGTAGCCTGGGCGCCTAGAGCCCGTGCTCTGCAACAAGAGAAGCCACCGCAGTGAGAAGCCCGCGCACCGCAACGAGGAGTAGCCCCCACTCACCGCAACTAGAGAAAGCCCGTGCACAGCAACAAAGACCCAAGGCAGCCAAAAAAAAAAAAAAAAAAATTTACACTGGATTTTGAAGACTTAGTATGAAAAACATAATGCAGAATATTTCATTAATAATTTTGTATTGGTTACATGTCAAAATGATAATATCTTAGATATATCAGGTTAAATACATTACTAACATTAATCTCACCTGCTTTTTTAAAATTTTTAATTCGGCTACTACAAAATTTAAAACTATGTATATGACTTACATTTGAGGCTCACAATATGTATCTGGTAGGCAGCGATGCTCCGGGGGGAATATAGAGAGGTAAAACAGGAAAATACCAAGTGTGCATACTAAGAACAGTCTGAGATGCTTAGGAGACAGGCACCTAGTTTTGAAGAACCAGAAAAGACTTCCCAAAGGAGGTAATATGTAAAGGAAAGCTGAAGGATGGCAGGAGTTAGCCTAGTGAAGAAAGTGGTGGAGGAAGGTAAAACCAGGCAGGGAGAACAGTGTGTGCAAAGGCCAGGAGACAAGAGAAACGTGTTCAGTATGGCACAAACACGGTGGAGGGGAAGGGCATGGTGGAGGGAGTGACAAGAGACAAGAAAGGGAAAAACTAGCTACATCGTGAAGGGCCTAGTGATGCTTCTATTTTAAGAATAGGGAACTATTGGTTTTAAGCAAGAAAGTTACATAATCATATCCTCACTTTAGAAGAGTCACTCTGCTGCTCCTCTGTGTGATGTGAGTGAATAAGGACTAGAGTCAAGTTGGGGCTGTTACAATAACACAAATTAAAAACTAACGAGCCTTTACATGAAGAGAACAGCAGCAGAGAGACGCAAACCTTAGGCAAAATCACTACTCTCAAAGCTTCAGTTTCTTCTAATAATACCTACCTCAGAGTTATTTTGAGGATTTAAGAAAAGCATCTTTTTGTAAAGGAGTTCTGTATTCTAACTCTTGGTAAAAGATTTTAGTATCACTAGAACAGGCAATAATAATTCCAAGAAACTGAATTCTATTTCAGAATATGCCAGATAAAAGATTCATGTCTTCTCCAACTTATTCAAACCTATAAGATACTTTAACAATCAATGAAATTAAGTCAGATAATTACATCTGAACGGTAAATTCCAACTACGACACATCCCACTGTGCTCCATTTAACCTCGATATGAAAAGATTAACACCAAATCCCATCTCTAAAAACTGAAATTCAAGTGAATTAAAGGTAAGTATGAAGTTACTCTCATTCAATGGTAAAAACATGAATGTAAAACGATTTCACTTCTTCACCAAACTGATACTAGCAGGGCAGGGCAGTGAGTTATAAAGTATTTGAGAGAACTAGAAAACTGTTCAGTTGGCTTCATTTACTTTGAAGTTTTGGGACCTTCTAAAGTTATATATTCTGTAAATAAACTATTCAATCCAGGGAAGAAAGGTAAAAGGTCACTTTATTTTTCCAAAAATGTTTGAAGTTCTCTAATCTGCCAATGCATTCTTTTTTTTTTTTTTTTTTTTGCGGTACGCGGGCCTCTCACTGCTGTGGCAGGCGGACCCTCAACCACTGCGCCACCAGGGAAACCCCGCCAATGCATTCTTGACTCTTCTAAGACATAGAGCAATCTTTAATTGATCACTTAGTAGAAAGCATTTAACTTGGGCAAAAAGTCCTTGAAATCTAACTTTTATTCCACCCTTTCCTTTTTGCCTTAAATACTCTTAAAACACTGTAGAAAGTTTTGTTCTGTACTTATTTCATCCACAAAAATGAACAGTCCTTAGAACTGAGTTCTCCACAGAACCCTTCTTAAGCCTCCCCCCTTGTAACTTAAATCCCCACTCCTTAGTGTCATATGCTATACAACTATTCACACACAATATCCCTTCTTGAACTGAGTATTCTTAAGCTTCTCTTTTCTAGATTAAAATAAACAGAAACTTAACTTCCTAAGGGTCTAAACTGATTTACTGAATTATGAAAACAGAAATCACCCGCAACCTCTCAGCCCTTTTCTTCACTCTCACCTGATGATCTCATATCACTTTGAGAATTCTCCATCATCCTACTACAAAACCTACAGACCTAAGTCCACTTGAACTAATATTTTCCTCCTTAACCTCTTGTGACGAGAGAGGAAGCACCCCTTCCTTCCCTATCAAAGGGGCAATCCATACTCTTCTTTCCACCTCCACTGCTGCCACCTCAGTGTCTCTCACCTGCATTACAGCCGAAACCTATCATCCCACCTCTGCTCTTGCCTACTTCTCAACAATCCACACAGGGGCAAAAGCGACTGTTTCAAAACAAAGATCACACTACAGCATTTAAACTGTGTCAACAATTACACTTAAACCCAAACTCTTTACCATAGTTTCCAAAGCCCTGAGTCCCTGCCTAAGATTCTAGCCTCACCTTGTCACTCTTATGACCACTGTGCTCCGGCTACTGATTTTATTTGTTTACCTGCAACACACCAGCTCTTCCACATCAGCTTTTTCCTAATTCTGGGTCTTTCACATGTTGCTCCCATGTGCAAGGCCCTCTTATCCCAGTCATAACATGGTTAGCTGTCCTTCAGGTCTTTCATTCTCCTCTACAAGGAAGGCTTCCTCTAACTACTCTGTGCCTGGTATTCACTTTGCTGTCTCCTGTTTGTTTTTTGTTAAAGCACTTACTACAAGTTATTCACTAGACTGGAAGTTTCACGAGGGCAGAAACCACCTCCACCAGGCTGTCGTGCCTTACATAGTGCCAGACGTAAGCAAGCGCTCGACAAATATTTGCTAAATGAATGAAAGAGTGAAGAGAGAGACAGGATTAGGTTGTGGTCCTGGCTGTACTACTTCCTAGTGCTTTGATCTTAGATAAGTGACAACTTCTCTGAGCTTCAATTTTTCTCTTCCATAAAAAAAGGAATAAATACCTTGTAGGATTTCTAAATAAGACCTAATGAATATTAACAGACTATGAATGAAGACCAACCACAGTATCTGAACTTAATTGAGTAAATGTTAGTTTCCTTCCCTTCCTTCTATAGTTTAGACAGAATTCCCTAAGCTAATTTCATATTGAAACTAGAGATAGATAGACAGACAGACAGACCTATCTATCTATATACACATCTACTGTTGCATCTACTTAAAAGGACTAATGACATGCATCTGAACAGACAAATTGGTAACTTGTATTTGTAGGATCTAATCCAATCCTACACCTTAGAAAATGGAGAATAAGTAGTATACATCTTACTCACCCCTCCCACAAAGGACAGGGTGGAGTGAGGAGAAAATGAAGAGAAACCAAGAAATGGGAGGGAAAGATAACCTGAGAAATTAGAAATCATTAATTCAACCTCAATTCCTAAGTTTAGAACAACCTTCATTTACCTATAAAGACCTGTAGCAGGAACAGGATTAGTACTCATTCCGAAATTCTGAAATAAAACATTTTCTATTTGCTTAAATCTACATACATCTCACCTATATTAAAGGTATTTACCTCCTTTTTACCTTTCATTCTTTAAACTGTAATTTCATTGATAAGATGTAAAAAAAACACAACAAAAACCCTCCAAATACAAAAACGCCTCACATCAGAAAAACAAAAAGTTCTCATTGTTGCCTTAATTTCTTGATAAGCTTTAAATTTTCTAACCACAAAAATTAAGTCCTTTTTTCCCAAACATTTTTTTAAACTGCTGCTCACTTTTCAGCCTGACATCATTTTTATGTTTTCTTCAGAGATTATACTTTCTAGGAACGTTCTAAATCATTTACCATACATCATTCAGATCTCCTCCACATTCTCCCTGGAACACAGGTACCCCTCTGAGAGTGGTCATTTAATACTTTCTGCCTGGTAACCGCCTAGAATTTTGTGGAATGTGCTGCATGCCTTTATATTCTCCCTACGATATGGATATAATTTAGATTCTAAACCCAAGGAAGGGTTTATATTAAGCAATTAATTCAGTTTTACTCAACATATTTTATGTAATCAAGGCTGACTTTTTTAGAAGTAATTGGAATCTGGTTTAGATTTTTTTTCTCATGTTCTAGTTATTTCTACAACCTTTCTAAAATTGGAACTTCTAGCCTATCCTTAAACTGGAAATTTATAAAATCCTGCTGAAAGTTCCATAAAATTCACAGAGAAAGACTCACTCATTAGACATAAGATGCAAGAGTAAAAAGAACATGCTATGCTTCCACAACATCTAGAACAGCAGTGTGTACAGAAAGAATTTTTGACTATAATAAGCTGAAAACCACTTTAAAGATACATTTTTGTCATAAGTTCAGTCAGTACATGTCAGGGAGAGTTCTTACTGCTCCCAAAAGCTCTAGCAGCAAGTAACCGAAGACCTTACCACCTACAACTCTTCAAGGCTGCTGTAAAATGATATACAAATACAACAAACATTTAAAATTACATTTTAAGGCTTCATCTAGGGCAGTGCTTTTACAAACTAACAACTGTATTCTATAAGTGGGTCCAAAATTACTTTATTGAGTCCAAACCAGTACACGAAGAAAGGAAGCAGGAGAGAAGGGAGGTGAAATAGGTTAAAAAACATCAGAGTACATCACAGGTAGTACCAGCAAGGATTATTTCATGAATTTTGTTTTGTTCTGTATACTGGGAGTAATATAAAATGTATTTTAGGTATTTTAATCTTCTAAAAAAGATTTGAGGGCTTCCCTGGTGACGCAGTGGTTGAGAGGCCGGCTGCCGATGCAGGGGACACGGGTTCGTGCCCCGGTCCGGGAAGATCCCACATGCCGCGGAGCGGCTGGGCCCGTGAGCCATGGCCGCTGAGCCTGCGCTTCCGTCCGGAGCCTGTGCTCCGCAACGGGAGAGGCCACAGCAGTGAGAGGCCGGCGTACCGCAAAATAAATAAATCAATAAATAAAAATAAAAAAGATTAGAAAACACTGATTTGGGAGACAAACAGAGTGGAAAAGGATAAAGCAATGGAACTGCCATAATTATCAAATTATGGCTTGGGAGGTGAGCAAGACTAACAGCTTCTACTGACGAGGAGATGGTTTGGAAAACCTCCACACATTTTAACAGCCAGATATCCCCGTGTGAGATATGAAGAAGCACCTTCTCCTCTTACAGCAGGCCTAACACATGCCAGCAAGGTCACAGCTGCCCCCACTAACTGTTCTTATCCCTTCAAACTTCCAATGGCAGAGGTCAACCTTTACCTTCTCCTAACTCTCAGGAACATTCGGTGCAGTTAAGCTACAGCAGCTCCTGAAAGATAATTGTTGGTCTTTGAACAACTACTCCTAGAAAACATTAACTGTATTCCATATCATAATCTAGAGTTTCAAATAAGGCTTTGGCATTCAGAAAAGTAACTTGGAAGTAAAACAGTCATACTATTCCACTAAAACAGTCACATTTATTAGTCACACAGTCCACTAAAATGGTCATGTGAAGAAACTAAGTACCAAAATAAAAAGATTACTTTTAAGGTATTTGAAATGTTTCAAAGATTCAAGGCACAACCTGGAGCCATTTAATATTACAGTTTAATAGATAAGAAAGAGTCACTCTGTGAAGGGTTGGTATTGGAACTGCCCAAATATCAGCCAATCAACCTGCATTTTTTTCACTGGGTCTAAGTTAAGGGTTACTCTGAATATTCAGTTGCATTAACAAAGGTTTCTCATTAGTTTTGAAGCCACTTTGAAAAAAACACACATTTTGCTGTATAAGGGACAGTTTCATAAATTACAGTGTATAGTTTTTCTAAAGGCTCAGAACAGGTGATGGGTACTTCTCAGGACGCATCCACTCATCACAACTACTGCATATTCAAGTAAAACAACCCCACTATTGTTATGAAAGCACACACACCCCCGCCACACACACACTATTATTATAGCTGCTTCTTCTCTAATATAAATCCACACAGGACAGAAGAGGACAAAAAGTGCAGCAATAAAGAGAATTTCCCCAAATGCAGAGCGAAGGGTTCCTTTAATCTCTGCTCACAGTTTAGTGTCCCGCCTGGCTCACTACCTCCGTTTTCTTTATACTTTAAAACTTGCTGTGTGGCTTGAGATGTCAACCCTTAGCATAATCACTTGCTAGTTTTATAATGTGACCCCACACTGTTGGAAAAAGGAGCTTCAGTCTTTGCCTACTAACAATTCCTCACTAAACACAAATTCCCAAAACATAAATATCTGATAAACATCTACCAGAAAGTCATTTTGTGTACAAGTACAAAAGGATGCACCAGGACAAATTCGGGGGTTCACAGCCTCTTATCCCTAGAGGCAAAAAGAATTTTAGTTCAAACACTAATGACATAGCTCTTAATGAAAGCAGAGCTAAAAGAACCTGTTTATTTATCCAATCTGATCACACATCACTAAGACTCAACTCTGATTATAGTAGAGGACAAAGCTGGACACTCTTAATCACCCTAGATTAAAGATGCCTCTAGCTTTCTGCTCTCTCCTGGGCCATTACACCAAACCTAGAGCAGAGCTACACCCACCTTCAGGCTAGAAGAAACACATAATAGCTTACTGATCTCTGGTGCAGACCCAAACCCACAAGTCACCAAGCAAGTAGGGATCACAGCCACTTGATGCAACTAACAATCAGAAGTCATGCACTGGGTTTTCTGTTCAAATAAGCACACCACTGGCAATTACCACATCAAATGTGGACCAACTCCTCCCAAACAAAAATAAAAATATATTAATCAGGTCAGGGAGCAATACATTCTGAACCACACAGAAAAACTACTATTTCTTGGTTGGCAGTAAATGTCGATCTCAGTTCATTAAATTCTTCATTTCGTGTAATTTCTCAGGTTTTAAAAGTTACCGTGACATTCAATTCCATAGATAAATGCTTTCAAAAGAGATAATACTTGCTCGTAAATTACATGTTGACTGAACTTCATCCCCACCACCATTAGTGGAATTAAGTGTTTGTGGCAAATGACTTAGACTTTTCAGAAGTAAAATTTACCAAAGAATGATAACTTCTAATTATTTTCTTCTGAAGAAATCAAAGCACCACTCCCAAAAGTAAAGGTTAACTGTGTTCTCTGAAACAACTATACAATGTTTTAAACTGATGACTAAAAACAGTCAAGCCAGAAGTGGAACTCAAAGTCTCTCAAGCAATGAATGTTCTTTCCAATTAATTCCGTTTAGCTCTTGTTCTGACCCCTGTGTACTACGTAAAGCTTGGTCCTTACTCATAGCCTCAGCCATCTCTTAACCTCAAAGGAATATATGTAATACAACCCACAGACTGGAATAAAGCAACAGTGACAACATTAGCGGACAATGATGGATGAAATGCCAAACGAACTGGGAGTCAGGGCAGACATGTACGCCCTAAGAGGGAGAGACTGAGGTGGGGCTGGAAACTATTTTCTGGCCTTCTCCCGCGTGCTGCTCCAGAGCAAGGGGCAGGATCCTGCATGCCCGGGATCAGCAGAGCCCCCGAAGTGCAGGGATGGGAAGAAAATAGCGGGCTGCTTTGCCAGGGAGTGGGGAAGGTGAGGGATCGGTGCGGTGTGAATTCCACTGAGGAGTGAACTTCCTGGCCCAGGGTGGGGGGGTTGGGGGTGGCAGGACGGTCCCGGCCAGCGGCGGGGGGCGACCTCCCTTTCTTTCTCCCACAGTCCTACATCTTTGTGTGTGTGTGTTATTCAAGGGGCTACGAGTCCCCGAGGAACCAGCCGGCCACCGTGACCCTCCAGCCCAGGTCGGGAAGTCCATCCGCCACCCTCTAGCTCCCAGGGGGCTCCCCGGGTCCGGGACGCCCAAACACCCACCAAAACCCCGAGGGTCTGGAGACAGACGAATGGACCAAAGCATCTTCGTGTGTGGACACCCCCTCCGCTACATCCAACCCTCGCCGGGTCTTTGTCCCGCCGGCGGCCGGGGTCTCTGCCGGTTCCTCGGGGAGCCCCCTGTCCTGGAGGCCTCGGGGCCCGGGGTCGCCCCAGCTTTGTTCAGTCAGCGGGGCGCGAGGTCCAGGACACTTACCGTACACCCCGGCGAAGAAAAGCAAGACCAGCGCAGACCTCCACCGCGGAGACTCTTTTGTGCTCCAGCGACGGGCCATAACCACGGCAGATGGAGCGAGCGAGAAGGAGATGGAGGAGGCGGAGGTGGAGGCGGAGGCGGAGGAGGAGCTGGGGCCAGACGCCGCCGCCACCGAGCCCCCGGCTGCTCCCTGCGCTCTCCGCGGCGGCGGGAGGGGGAGGGGCCGCCGTCGCCGCCGCCGCCCGCGCGCGCTCCCTCCCTCTTTCTGCCTCCCTCCGGACCCCCCTCAGCAGCTCGCCGGCTCCCACCCGGGGCGGCGCGAGAGTCCTCCACGGGACGGCTCTCCCGGGAGCCGGGGTAGCCAGCGCCGGTACGCGGTGAGGGGGCGGCGGACGCGCGGCTCCAGCCACGCGCCGCATAGGCTAGTCGGCGCCGCCACCCGCCAGACAGCGCTAGCCGGCACCCGCGCCCATCCGTGCGATCGGCAATCCCCTGGCCCGCCTGCCTTGGTTCCCAGCCCGCGCTCCGCTGGACTTTCTAAGTCTCAGGGCCGCTTTCCCCGTGACAGAGGCCGGAGGAGCAAGGCAGTGCTAATAGATGAGCGAGCGAGAGAACGCGGGTCGATGGGTTACCCCGGGCTGGGGAGTGGGGGCCGGCTTCGGCGCTTCGCTGCAGTCAGCGGTCTCGGGGCTGCCCCTGCGGGTTGTATGAGGACGTGTTGGGTGGCGGAGAGTGGCTGCGCGAGCGAGGAGAGTGGGTGTTCGGAGGCTGGGAACTTGGGAGTTACTCTCCCCTACCCCTTCCTCCCTTCCTCCACTTAACCCGCGCGGAGCTCGGAGTGGGTGGGCGCAGGTTAGTGCCGAGACCCCGGCCGCTGGTCGCTGGGAATGCCTGCTGGGGAGCTGGGGCTGGACGCCCACCCTCAAGGTGCCCGCGATGAGCCGGACAAGGTTGGAGTGCGGAGCACTTCCAGTCTGGCGTGGAGGTGGCTCTGACATCCCCCGGGGGGGCTGGAGACACCTCGGGGGTCGGGAAGTGAGAGAGGGGTTCACTCAGCGACCCGTGATTTCTCTATAAACATCTTTCTCCATCCCAAGAAGTGTGATTCCTCCTTCCCTTACCTCTCCGTAGCACTTCCTAAATACAATTGTAGTGACACTGGCACGTCAGATCTTCCGCCTTGTATTTGTAAAGTGTTTGTCGACACGTCTCATCTCCCCTACTAGATTATCATTGACCTTTACATGCACTCTCCGGGCTATTCAAGGAAGACCTACAATGCACTATGCTGTCCAATTGACACAGGTTATCTCTTTTTCATCTCTAACAACCTTGTGAGATAAATATTATTATCCATATTTTATAGATAAGAAAACGAGACAAGTTAAATTACCCAAGATAGTGTAACAAATGAATAGTTTGAAACAATTTTTCTTATTCCAAATTCAAGGCTGTTTCCTCTCTACTCTAGTGTACTCTAGCACAATGCTTAGTGCGTAGTAGGTAAATATTAAAATTTAAGATGAATTTCTTTGAAGGTACATTTAGTCTTTCCGTCTATCCGCTACCAATTTGTCCCCTTTTAGATTTTTCCCCCAGGAAATGGTATTACAAACGGTGAAAAAATTATTAACAAACAATGCAAAACCCAATAATAACAAATCTTGTATCATTTGGCAAAACAAACAAAATCGAGAGCTCCAAAAATGTTTTGTACCCTCGCTGGAGAAAAAGGAGGAGCTTCAGTGTACTTCATTTAACAATCAACAGTTGTCTGTACTAATTTTAGGATTTGAGATTCTACTTGCTTGATTCTTGAGATCTGTTTCCAGAAATTGCGCTGCCATGACCACTGTGTTTAGAACAGGTCACAAACAAAATGAAGAGAGACTGCACGGCATCTTCCTCTCTCCACTTTTAGTACCAGTCAAGGAACCCCAGTCCCAAGACAAGAGGCACATTGCTGTCCTCTGTCCCTTGACTGTTGTATTCACAACCCTCTCACCCTTGCACTTGCTCATCCACCCAGACCTGTCTTCTGAGACTTACCGAGTTCTCAAACCTTTTGGTCTCAGGGGCCCTTTAAAAACACTTAAAATTTGGTGAGGACTCCAAAGAGCTTTTGTTTATGTGAATCATAGCTACTGATATTTATCATTTAGAAATTAAAACAATTTTAAAATATGTGTAAATTTATTTAAAATAAAAAAATGCATTACAGGTTATCTCTATTTTCCAAAACAAAAAAAAAAAAACAGTGAAATGTGTGGCATTGCTTTCATCTTTGTAAATCTTAATGTCTGGCTTAATAGAAGACAGTTGGATTCTCATATCTGCTTCTGCATCCAGTCGGTTACAATATGTGGTGTTGGTTGAAGTATATGAAGAAAATCCAGATTCACAAAGATATGTATTGATAATTGGCAAAGAGAGGATGTCATGTACCTCCCCAGGGTCCTCAGATAAAATTTTGAGAGCTGTTCATCTAGGTGTCTATCTTAACACCTTCAAAAATCTAAGTATTTTGTTTCTTGTTGGAAAAAAACCTGATAAATATTCATTCTAAGGTATTAGAAGCTCAGCACTTCAGTGTTCACCAACCAAGGGTATTTATGTTTCATAAGGGAACATTTTATTTATACAAAATCTAATCCTAATAGAATATCAGACATTGGTAAGCAGCAGGGCACAGATTAGGTATTCAGTATTACCCTTTTTATTACCTAATCTATTGAGCTGAGTACCTAGATGTCTACTCTTAGGCTAATATATCAAATAACTCATATATGAGAAAGCATTTAGAAGTTTATAAAGCTATATAAAGTGGTCAGTGTCTTTAACAGTTCTATTGCAGTAGGAGTGCTGATTTAACTTGGCCAGCGTTCTGATCTATACCCTATAAAGCATAAAGCATTCTCCTGAGGCTCATGTGGTTCTTAATCTCGGGGTCCCTGGATCTACGGATGTGTTTCAAGGATCCTGAAATTGTATGAAATTTTGTGCTCACATATTTTTATAGGCAGAAGATTTGTTATTTTCAGCAGATTCTTGAAGGGCTGTGTCAATCATTTAAAAAGAATGTTTAAGAAAAATTGAATGAGGTAACTACTTGAGTTGCTTCTTAATCCTTTTCCAAATGGTTCTCAAACTCCTCAGGTACATGCATTTGGGAGAGGAGAAGTTCATGGACTATTTCTTTTCCCCTTGACATATTCGGAAAAGAGCCACCCACCCCCCCCTCCACTTTATGGAGATGTGCCCTTAAATAATCGTTTTGTTTTGATTTTACACTTCTCTTTCCTCCCTATTTGGCTATCACCATATATGATGGTTTAATTTTCACTCTTATTACTAATAAAAATTCCTTCCTTCCTGGTGTAGACCCTGCTCCCTTTAGTAGCCTTTGAGAACCTCGTCCACTCCCAGTGAGGTTAGAATGGGAATTTAAGTCTACCACTGAGCATCATCTTTTATTGGAAAGAAAATTGATGGTAGTGGTTTTTCTACTTGGCATGCTGCTAGGCAAAGCTGACTCTTTTAACTCCCCCTCAAAGGAATATTATTTTAAAAAAGAAAAACAAACTTGATAAACACATATAAATAACTAAGAGGGAAAGAAAATTTTTTTTAAAGATTGAAGTTAAATAAATGAGAGATCTTTACAAGCAAATTGTAATTTCCATTGGAGGTGAATAATAGAGGGTAGCAAATGAGATCCATCAATCTAGGCAACTTCTATACCAGTTTCCTAGCACATTTATTGTGGTTATTATTTATTATGTTCTGTGCTCTGACAGCATACCCCAGCATTGTACCAAGTAGTCAAAAACATAATCCTGGCTATAAGCTAAATATCCCCAGTCCATACAGATTGACCTTCATGAACTCAACTTCTTAACTGCAAAACCTGATCGTACAGCATGCATGAATTTACAGGGCCAACAACATTTGTCTCTTGTAGCCATATGAATCAGTTGCACCTACCAAGAAAAAAGGAGGGAAAGGGGAATTAACTACAGACATTGGCTTTTATAAAGAGATACACTGAGTGTTTTGTTGTTTAACTGCTAGGTTTCAAAATGTACATAACTGTGTTTTTTAAGTTCTTCCCATGATTGATTGAGATTATGAACTGGAAATGCTTGTGGGATGGAATCTTATTCTCTACGGGTCCATCAGAAGTGAATTTAGCAACCGTGATGACAACCCAAGGACTCTTACATTGCTAATTTCAGGCATATACAACTTAACTGTTTGTACTCTGCCCAAGTGCAAAAAGGATTTGAGGTGCCCAGTGTTATTTGGCAATATAGTATATTGTAGTTATTAAACGTATAGGCCTTGAGAATTCAACAGAGCGGAGCCTGACCCAGGTGGTTAACCCTGGTCAAGTAACCTAACCTTACGTGCTTCGTATTGCCACCAAAAAATGGGAGAATATGGGCGCCTCGTTAAATTATCTGCATGCCTTAAATGAGATAATAATAATTGCTGACATATATTGAGTACTTACAGTATGCTACGCCTTTAGTTCTCAAACAATCCTATGATGTCGATACAATTATTACCTCCATGTTTCAACTGAACAGACAGAGAAAGGTTCAGTAGGTTTCTCAAGAACACACAAATAGTAAATGGTCAGCATTTAAACTCAGGCAGTGTGATGCCAAACACGCACTTTTAATCATTCTACCACGTTTCATGTAAAGTACTTAATACAATGCCAGGCACTTAGTAGGTGCTCAATAAATGGCAGCTACTGTTATTAAACATATAAATAACATAAGCAAAAGAGTCCTTATTCTCTAATCTCATACAATTTAAAATGCAGTGTAAGTAGTACTTTTCTGTCTTCCTTTTTCCTAGAAGTAGCCGATACTCCCCTGATTTTGGTTTAAGTTAGACATAAGCCTCTTTTAGATTTCTTTTTAAAAAGAAAAGTCAATCTTTAAAGTTTTATTTCCTTGAGTTTTGGAAAACATGAAGCAAGCATCAGAGGAAATATAAGTCTGGT
The DNA here is from genome assembly GCF_964374135.1 of Grampus griseus. Classification (NCBI taxonomy): domain Eukaryota; kingdom Metazoa; phylum Chordata; class Mammalia; order Artiodactyla; family Delphinidae; genus Grampus; species Grampus griseus. The sequence goes on along the minus strand of NC_139011.1, from coordinate 32,365,611 downwards.
TTTTTGCTGCTTGTACTAAAATTTTTTTTCAGTGACCTTGTAGTCATTATTTGTAGTTTCCTTTGAAGATCGGAGAATCTTAGGTTGCTTATTGCCCTAATCTTCAGAGAAGATCTATGACAGATTTTTCTGATCCCGAAGAATACATCAAATCATATGAAACTGCTCAGTTATCAGGCCATGAAAACAGGTCATTTCTACTAAAGAATAGATTACTCCAGCGTCATCATGAAAAGAATATTCTCCTTGGAAATACCCAGGCAGGTTTGCATTTTGAATATGTGGCAGCTGTGATGGAAAAGAACAGTCTAATCCTTTCGATGTCTGTAGTCTACTGCTTCACTTGCACAGCAGGGGATGTGAAAGAAACGGTATCAAAAAGCATTTCAATACAAAAATTTTATTCTCATACTCCATAAAATGAATTAAGTGACTGAAGAAAAAAGTTAAACACTTCAGAACATTATGTCAGTTGGTTCTGGTCACCAGGGCAGTTAACTCTAGTCACCACAACTTTTTTCCACATTATGACTAGCTCTGCTTAAGTATAGACACTCCTGAGATGGAAACCCCAATTTAGAAATACTCACATATATAAAATTGTATAAACTACTTTAGCTCTTTAAATGTATGACTTAAGGGCAATTAATGGCAATTGGCAGGTAGAGACCAAGTTATATGACAGCTGCTTTAGCTGGCCCGTGAATGAGAAAAAGGACACAGTCCCAGAGCAGCTGTGCTGACTGTGCTCTCTCTGCATCAGATTCCCAGCGGTAATAACCTTCAGTATTCCGGGGACCAGGATATTTGGGAGGATGCTGTATTCCAAGAAGTCTGTTCTTAGTGTTATCCATCCTCATCAGAACCATTGACCTATTCCCTCAGGAGATTCCTAGTACAGGTTTCAGACCTGTTCTGGCAAACCACTTAATGGGTACCGCTCGTTAACTCAGAATTGAGACCTGGGACAGCCTCTGAAGATGGGAGAATTTACTAATCCCATCTATGGCCCCTGGACTGGCACATTTGCTCATCTGAAGAGTAGAACCAGCATATTCAGATTCTCTCATCTTCACTGAGGGAGGTGGATAAAGGAAACGAGAGAAAGCTCCAGTGAGACCGGGTCATTTATCTGTTGTGTTCACTGTATCTTCAGCACCTCGAAGGGGGCCTGTCTCCCAGTAGATGCTCAGGACACATTTGTTGAGTGAATGAATAGGGAGTTCAGAAATGAAATAGATCTCTGGGCGAAAAGGAGAAGCAAAGCTCTTGTTCAGTGTCATATTGAGGAGAAAGGACCCATGCTTGTCCTGTCATTAGTGCCCAGGTGGCCTGCAGAGAAGGCAGCTTGCTTTGGAGCTCAGGCAAAAATGGAGTGAACCATCAATTCTTGGTCTTTTAGGAAGAGCCAATAAACCTCACTTGCAGGATGAGATCCATATAACCTTGTGTGCTGAGACTCAAAGATATTGCTTAATGAGGTTTAAAAACCTTAATGAGGAGGTTAAAAAATATATTCTGGTGTTGAAGCCAGTTTTCTATAATTTTATTGCCAATGTTTAATATTTCCAGTATACTATAGGTTAACTGGACCTTTATGGCCTCAGCTGGCCTTATATGATCTGTAAGTTGGGCACTAATTTTATTGACTATTAAAATAAACAGGCCCTTTGTTCTCTAACCTAGTAGAAACCCTTAGAAAAGAAGACTTTTAAAAACGTTCTTCTTCAGAGAGCTGTGAACTAATGCCTTACTTCAGGTGTGCAGAGAAATTCCAATTCCATTGTCTATGAAGTTAAACTGTTCCTTAATATCAGTCTAAGAGGTGATGAAATCAGTGTCCAGTATGAAGTCAGGATCAGAGGGCAGAGAAGGAAACCCAGGTGGCCAGTATGAATTCAAGTGTGAATTCAAGATTTGTTTAATGTATTTTGAATTTCTGGGTCATCAGTCAGTCCCATAATATAATGTAAGTACAAAGAGTACTTTCCAAATTCCAAAGTGAATTATCTTTATTTTTTTATCACTTGCTATTATCAATATTGTCTTCTGTCCATTTATATGTACTTGCTAAAGTTGGTTGTTCAGCAAAATAAAATAAATACTCTCAAAATTAACTAGAATGTTGTTGGGATTTTAGTAATAATTCACTTTATGTTTTTGAATACTTGAAGTATGCTAAAGATTGTAAAGTGTAGAAATTCACATAACCTGACTCAATCACTTAAAGGTGGAGGTCTTACTCTGTCAGATCAGTTATTACAGATACAAGGGAGCTAATAATCTAGTAGGGAAACAGATATACCAATAAGTATAAGCAATATTCATTCATTCAACAAATATTTATTGAGTGCCTACTATGTGCCAGTCATTTTTCCAGATGCTGGGGCTGCTCAGTGAACAAACATGGCAACTGCCATGGCACAGGTACATGCACATAAGACACACTAGAACCACAGGGGAGAATCAGAGAGGGCCTCACAGAGGAAAAATATCTGATTTGAGAAACAAAGCATAAGTAGGAGATTGACAATAAAAAAGGAGGCAGGCAAGGGGTGATGGAAAAGCATTCCAGGCAAAAGAAATCAAGTGGAAATAGGAAAGGAGAATAGGTTGTGTTCTGGGAACGTAAAGCAGTTTGTATTGCTGGTTTAAAAGTAGCGTGTGTCGCGCGTGCGTGTGTTGAGGTGGGGAGGAAACAAACATATAATCATAAATTACATAATAAATGACATGCGTAAATGTGTGTAGAATTTATTCTGTAAGATGCAGGAGAACCTTGAAAGAATTGTGAGGCAAGGAGTCCTGTTCCATCTATGATGGAGCCTGGAATGGGAGGGGAAGGGATTTGAAGTCCTGTCAGGAAGATATTGCAGTAGCAAGGAATGGCATGCACTTAGGGGTGCCTAGTGGCAATAGGAATGGAAAGTAGGTAACACCATCAATAGTTGATCAGAAGGTAAGAATCCATGACCCCCAGATTTCAGTTGAGCAATTGGATGGTAATACCTTTCCTTATGATATGGAATATGGGAAAGGGAGTGAAATGGGGAGGAAAGGTGTGTGTAACTTCGAGGAGCACATTCAGATAGAGAAGTCCAATACCATATATCCCAGAGGAGAAAAATGGGCTCGAGATAGAAAACTACTGGTATTGATAAGACTACTTTTGGAGAGGATGAATTTTCCCTTAGAGAATATGAAAGACATCAGTAGTTCATAGAGCAGCGGTGGTAGAGGAACCAGCAATAGGAGAATGAAAAGAAATGGCCAATGGGTAGGAAGAAATGTAGAAAAGCCTGGTGTCACAGAAACCACGCACAGAGAACTTTACAAAGAAAGGAGAGGTAAAAGGCCGAAAGGAGAGGTAAAAAGTGTCAGTGCCGAGGAAAGCTCAAGTAACAGGGCCAAGATGTGAAGAGGAACTGATATAACTGGCTACAAGAAAGTCTAGTGTACTTATCTAAAGATTTCTACAGGTATCTGTTTAGCCTTTCATTTAGATCAAAGCTGAACTGTTGGTGATCTATATATTCTGTTCCTGTATCTTCAAGAATTCTATCGTTATTTCCTCAGTCTGTTCTATCCAATCATTATCCATTTAGAATTCAAACTTAAGAATTTCTAAGTTCACATGGACCCTAGACACAAAACACTGAAGTTTATAAAGTTAGTCTTCACCACCCAATACTCCTTTTCTTAATTTCCCTTCTCCCCTCCTGAGCCCTTGCTTATATTCTCTTTTCCCAACTTCAGACTCCTGACATGTTCGTGTTTTCTGACTCTCAGCTTTCCTCCATCAAAAGTGATTCTCAGGGCTTGCCTGGTGGCACAGTGGTTGAGAGTCCGCCTGCCGATGCAGGGGACACGGGTTCGTGCCCCGGTCTGGGAAGATCCCGCATGCCGCGGAGCGGCTGGGCCCGTGAGCCATGGCAGCTGAGCCTGCGCATCCGGAGCCTGTGCTCTGCAACGGGAGAGGCCACAACAGTGAGAGGCCCGCGTACCGCAAAAAAAAAAAAAAAAAAAAAGTGATTCTCAGGAAAGAACTTTTTAAGCAAATAAGTCTTGAAGCCAGATATGGTATCTCTCCCAGGAGGACAGGGAGAAAATGTTAAACAGCTTTGGTGGATGTTTTGGGCTGGAATGTCAGTGGATGAGGGAGAGATCTGGGGCCAGGGAGGTTTTCCTGATTCCCTTCTAAGGTGACCTCTTACTGTGAAGCAACCCCTGCTTAAAGTAGAAGATATGGCAGTGCAAGCATGCCTGATTTTTCCTCCTAGAACCATACTAAACCTTGAGAAGATTGAAAGGTCACAAACATTTATTATGTCAGTGATGTTCTTTTTGGAAATTATATTTTTGGCTGATAGTATTTCAAGGTACTTAGTTGCTAACATAATAGCCAAGGCACACATATCCTTCATCTTGTTTAATGCCAATTACTCTGTCACTATTCTGCTTGGAGCTATTGGTATAACTGCAAATGTGGTTGGGGACAGACAAGTTCAAGTCTGCAGAGGACATATTTCCATGTCCACTGAATCAGCTGTTTCCTATTGAAGTTTTTTACAACAATATTAATGACTGACTTCTGTACAGCCCAGTAGCTTGATCATGCTTTTAATTTAATTCAGTTGTTTAGGAAAGGGAAACAACCCCATTAATCATTTTTTAAGATTCAGTTTATGCGTATGATATAGATACCATGTTTCCTGAAAGTGTCTTTGCTGAATTTTTTGATTAGAAAAAAAAAGAGTAGCTCAGTGACTGAAAACTTTAATTGTTATGAACTTCGTTTCTAAAAGTAAAGATAAGTGACAAGAGGATTTGCCTGTTCTGATAGGTAATGGAAAACTATATTAACTTTTGCTCAGTATATCATTAAAATGTGTTATGCTTTCATGGATATGTTTGTATCTTATGTCAATTAATTAAAAGCTCCTAATCCTCTACTTATATTTAAGCCTCAGGTAACAAGGTTCCTAATAAATGCACTGTGTAAAAATATTCTCTTACAAAGAGAAAGGAGGAAGTGGACAAGTCCAAACATTTCCTCACCAGCAAAGGCCCAGTACCAGAGGCACGTATGGGTCCCAGCCAGAAAGCTTACCAACAAGTTCCTGAGGGACAGGAAGCAGTAGATTAGCAGTGCTTTCCATTTAAGTTCAATTTATGTTTTGTAAGAAACGCAGATGGAAGATTTTTAACACATCCCTTAATGGTAAGATAATAACTAGAGTATTTAAGGAAAAATACTCTCTAAGAAATAGAAACATTACTCCAAAGAAATGGTGAGAAATTGATCATGAGAAAAAGAAAGAACTAGACATAGATATGTAAGAATAGAAATAATCTACTTAGAGCCTGGTGTGATTTTATTTTCTCTGAGTGCTGTCAAGGACCATTAAATCAAAGCAGCGGGGCTTCCCTCGTGGCGGAGTGGTTAAGAATCCCTCTGCCAATGCAGGGGACACGGGTTCAAGCCCTGGTCCGGGAAGATCCCACATGCCACGGAGCAACTAAGCCCGTGCGCCACAACTACTGAGCCCGCGTGCCACAACTACTGAAGCCCATGCACCTAGAGCCTGTGCTCTGCAACAAGGGAAGTCACCGCAATGAGAAGCCTGTGCACCGCAACGAAGAGTAGCCCCCGCTCGCTGCAGCTAGAGAAAGCCCGCGTGCAGCAACGAAGACCCAACACAGCCAAAATTAAAAACAAATAAATAAACTTATAAAAAATCAAAGAGGCATTTATAGAATCATAAGACTGTCAGAGCTGAAAAGGTCATCTCTAGTATAATCTCCTAGTTTTACAGGTGAGAAAACCCAGGCTCATTTATACAAGGGTGATAATACTCTGTGAATTCTGCTAGAGGACAGGCAACCTGAGAATAATGAGGATCTAGATGTAGACCGACAAACTTGGGTGGAGCTGGGGGAGGAAAGAGGGATTGGCTTCTGGAAAGGAAGCCCAATCTCATGGGAAGGACGTGGTATATGAAGGGTACAGCAACAGAGGCAATGTATCTTGGAAAAGTAGCTTCAGCTGGAAGGGCTGAGGCAGAAAGAATATTTCTATAGATGGATAGCACATAGCTGGTACTGGAGGCCAGCCGTTGGGACTGAAAAATTTGAGGAGGTAGTGAATCCTGAGCAGGTAACTCGCACCTTAGCTATTTATCTTCAATCCAGAGGCGGGTGTCCCATCCCTGGAAAGAAAAGAAGCTTCACTAGAGCAAGACAGTGCTTCGATCCCAGGAAGATATCTAACTGGAATGCCAATTAGGCTAAAATATATAATCGGCATTGAATTAACAGGATGTTTAAGATGTGTATTTGCAGCTTTAGAGCAAGAGAGAGTCTCAGTACCAGGGCACAGGGTGAGACCTAACAGAAGCAAAGTAGACAAATGGTATGCTCCAAGATGCTAGGATACAACTCCCTAAATTCCTCTTAAGAAAGGATTTTTCTAAGAAACTCTAGTTTGTAGAAATCCAGTGGTTCCAGCTGTGAGGGGACGAGGGCTTCAAGTCCCATGAAAATACACTTAGTCACTTCTAACATTGCAGACCCGATGTCATGTAGAACACTTTTCTGCATTATCAGGTAACTTTTCACATTTAGTAAATGAACCTAATCTAGAGATTTCACTTGAGCAGTTCTCAAATACAACTTATATTGTCATTATAGGGATGGAGAATTAGAAGAAAATGTGTCCTTTCCTTCCTCATTAATACTACTGATTACTCTCAGGCATGAGTCTAATAATAGAACTTTGAATTGTAGCTCTTGCTTTTGTTTCCAGCAAAAAGAGAAAAGTAAAGAACAATGTAATTGGAATATCTTGCAAATTTTCAGATGAGTGGGATAATCTGTGCTGTTGAAAATGAATATTATTCAGGTCAGCATTTACTGAGACCCTACCATGTGAAGGGTCTTTGAACTGAAGGTTAACATGGTATGACGGTTCACGTTACGTGTCAACTTGGCTGGGTGATGGTGCCAAATTTGGGGTTTGTTTGGTCAAACACCAGCCCAGATTTTGCTGTGAAGGTATTTTCGGTATGTAATTAACAATTATATCAGTAGACTTTGCATAAAGCAGATTATCTTCCCTAATATGAGTGGGCATTGTCCAATCAGTTAAAGGCCTTAAGAGCAAAGACCGAGGTTTCCTGAAGAAGGAAGTCTCCTCCAGGCTGCAACATAGAAATTCTGCCTGAGTTTTCATCCTGCTACCCTGTGCAATTTGGACTGTGACATCAACTCTTGCCTGAATTTCTAGCCTGCAGGCCACCTACTTTACAGATTTTGGATTTATCAGCCCCCCACCCCCCGACAATCATATGAGACAATCCTTTAAAATATTTATCTATCTACCTATCTATCCATCCTATTGGTTTTGTTTCTCTGGAGAACCCTGACTAATATACGTAGCTTATTCTCACACTGAGAATCAAATTCAGAAAAATCTTCAGTATCTCAGGTAGCTTGATCTGGTTAGATAGGTAGCATTTGGAATTTTTTAAAGTGTTATCAGGAAAACAATACATCTGAAAACATTGTACTTCAGTTTTTCATGCCAAGACTTGATTAGTTTCGTCCAAATGTGAGTCACAGTAAATTTTGCATCTGCTGAATCTCTGCCATTTTTTCCTTTCAGGAGCTCTTCAAGCCAAGTTTCAGTGGGCACATGTGAAAATATCTGTGAGGCCCTGGCAAATAGGGGAATCTGAGAATGTGAAGGGCACTTTGATGAGCAGCCTAGATCATCATGAATTAACTGTTGCCAAGCACTTATTTAAAAATAGTGTCAAGTTAAGCAATTGATTTATTGTTTGTTGTCGATCACAAAACATTTAATTCAAGTCAGGATTTAAAAAAATCCTTTTCCACTCATATTTTTATGATTTCTTAAAAGTTGAGGGACTTCCCTGGTAGCTCAGTGGTTAAGAATCCGCCCGCCAGTGCAGGGGACACGGGTTCGAGGCCTGGTCTGGGAAGATCCCACGTGCCACTGAGCAACTAAGCCCGTGTGCCACAACTACTGAGCTTGCTCTCTAGAGCCCCCGAGCCACAACTACTGAAGCCCCTGCGCCTAGAGCCCGTGCTCCACAACACGAGAAGCATCTGCAATGAGAAGCCCGCGCACTGCAAAGAAGAGTAGCTCCTGCTCGCCGCAAATAGAGAAAGCCCACGTGCAGCAATGAAAACCCAATGCAGCCAAAAGTTAATTAATTATTAATTATTTTAAAAAGTTGATGCAACCTAAAATGATCTCTGATCTAACTTACTGGTTTTGCGCATGAGGTACAGAAAAATTAAATGACTTTGAATGGTGATTTATTTTCAACCAGCAGCCAGAGTGAATTTTTTAAAACATGTCACATCATGTTACACCTACATCCAAAATGTCCAAGGACTTCCCAACTCATTCTAAGAAAAAGCTAAAGTTCTTTAAGCTATACAACCTGCTTCTTGATCTGCATCTTCCCTCTCTGCCCCTTGGTTACCACTTTGACCTCATCTCTGTCCATTGTCTTCCTGGCTCAGTCTGCTCCAGCCAGCCGCACTGGCCACCTGGTTGTTCCCTGAACAAACCAGTAACTCTCCGACCTCAGGACAGAAATGAGTACCATTAACAAAATGTTCAGAAGAGCCCATTCACGCAGAAAAGATTGTAACTGATAAAATCCAGATGGCAGGCCACTAAGTACTGGAAGTGGCAGGAGCAAGTTCAGGATCAAAGTCTATCAATAGATTTTTTTTTTTTTTTTTTTTTTTTTTTTTGCGGTACGCGGGCCTCTCACTGTCGTGGGCTCTCCCGTTGCGGAGCACAGGCTCCGGACGCGCAGGCTTAGCGGCCGTGGCTCACGGGCCCAGCCGCTCCGCGGCATGTGGGATCCTCCCGGAACGGGGCACGAACCCGTGTCCCCTGCATCGGCAGGCGGACTCTCAACCACTGCGCCACCAGGGAAACCTTATCAACAGATTTTGAAAACCCTAATTTGTAGGAAGACTAAGCAAGGAATTTCAGTACCTCCATTTTGGGGAAAGTGGGAAACAAAACTAGGCGAGACCATTCATTCAGCAAACATACTGAGCACTTATAATGGGTCAAATACTTTAGGGTCTGGACATAAAACAATAGACACAGGGGACTCGATCCCTGTTCTCATAGAATGTAGATTTTAGTGGAAGAGGATACACAATACAACAAGTAAATGTGGTATATGAGATCATGATAAATGTTACGAAGAATAATAAAGTAGGAAAGAAGGGTGGGATAAGGATTGTCAGAGTCCGGGAAGGGTGGAGAGGGGAAGGTTCAATTTTATATAGTAAAAGCCCTGCCGAATAGGCAGCTAAAATGAAAAGAAGTGAGAGAATGAGCCATGTGTATATACGAGGCCAGAGTGTAGAGGGCTGGAGTTGTAAATTTGTGGGTCAGGGGACTGAATGACATCACCAAGGAAGTGAGGATTGGTAAGGAAAAGAGGGGTCCTTGTCCTTGGCACCTTCTTGTTTTGGAGAAGAAGAGGAATCAGCAAAAGAAAACTGAAAAGGAGGAGCCAGTGGAAGAAGCCCAGGAGAATGTCCGTATCCTGGAAACGAAGAGGAAGTGTTTCAAGTTGGAGAGAACAATTAACTGTGACAAACGATCCTAGTAAGTCAATTAAAATGAAGACTGAGTCTTGACCTTTAGGTTTACAACATGGAGGCCTTCAGTGACCTTGAAAGGATTAGATTCAGTGGAGCGGTGGGGTGAAAACCAGAAGGGAGTGATCACAGAAGAATAGAAAGAAAGGAGTTGGAGACACCAAGTACAGACAACTCTTTGGAGGAGCTGTGTTATAAAGGAGAATAAAGAACTGAAATGTTTAGCTGAAAGGGGATGTAGCGTTAAAGAGTTTTTTTAAAAAAACTTTTTATTTCTGAAAGTGGGAGAAATGACAGCGTACTTTATGGTGTCGCTATGGAGCCAAAGGAGATGGGGGAACTTGATGAGGCAAGAGAGAGGGGGAGAATTTTTGGAGCGGGTGAGGAGCATGGGTTCAGTGGATAAGTGGAGGGGCTGATCCCAGGCAGGAGTTCACTGGGAGGAGGGCAGAATATATGGACAGTAGCATACACTATTGGGTGGGTAGTTTCTGGTGGTTGAGCTTGAGAAAGTTCTTTTCTATTTGCTTCTACTTTCTCAGCCAAATGGGAAGCTGAGGGAGGATAGGGGAGAACACAAGTTGTTGGAGTTTCTAACTTATCTTGTGACTGGGGAGTGAGAGAGAGACCATCTACTGAGGAAGGAAATGCATTATTGAGATAAATGCAAATAGGTATCTGAATTGGTTAGTTGGTTTCAAACAAAACTAAATGTGACTTAATCATGTGCACCAAGCTGGGCACAAGTTCTCCAGAAAAGCAGATAATATTTATGAAATTTTACCAATAGGAAGAGAGAGAGAAGGTGGTGGGGAGAGATTATATTTTAAGGAATTGGCTCATGCTTATGTGACTGTGGGGCTGGCTGAAAGTCTGAGATCCACAGGGCAGGCTGGACACCCAGGAAGAGTGGGAATGCAGCTTGAGTCCAAAGGGAGTCCAGAGGCAGAATTCCCTCTTCCTGGAGAAACCTCATCATTTCTCTTAAGGCCTTCAACTTATTGGTTGAGGCCCACCCACATTATGGAGGGTAATCTGCTTTACTTAACATCTGTGGATTTAAATGCCAATCTTATCCGAAAAGTACCTTCACAGCAACATCTAGACTGGTTGAGCAAATCTCTGGGTACCATAGCCTAGCCAAGTTGACACATCACAGTGGTATAGTCTGAATTAACCAAACTGACCATCATTGAGTAACCATATTTACCAAATGAACCATCACAGTGGTATAGTCTGAAGAAATGAGACTCAGAGTTAGAGGAAAATGAAATGGAAGAGAGAGGAAGAATGTTGTGGAAGCCACAGTGGGGAGCGAGGAAGACATCCACCCCATATTCAGTTTGACTTAATGCTGGTCAATTAGCTACTTAACTAGAGAGTTTTATTGTCCTGATATATAGGAATGAAGACTGCGTTTAGAATCAGGAACAAAAGTAGCCTAGCAGATAGGTATAACATGGTCTTTAATTGTTAGAGCACGTGGTCATTGACCTTCTAGCCATATATGTTGAATATATTTGTCTAATAGTTATAGCAGTTTGCCTCATTTTTCCTTATACTACATATATACATTAAACAAGGTGTATATCACATGTAATAGAACAAATGAATCCTCTATGCTTCTTTTCATTGAATATGTATATTTTTGTATTTTCCCTACTTCCTGTTTTTAAAATATAAAAACAATTTTAGGAAAATGTCATGTGGTAATGAATACTGGGTGTTTGAGTTTAATTATAGCAACAATGGAAATGATTATGAACAATTTTCCTATGTCACCATAAATTCCATCATGGACAGACAGATGTGTCATTGTTAAAGTGAGATCCTACTTCTACCAACTTTACTACAGCAAATAGGACTGGATATCTCACTATATAACCCCTACCCTAGCCTAGCATGTCAGACCAGTCCAAAAGAAGTTACCACCCTGACTTTTTGGAATTACATTATGCTACATATATACTTCCCTTTTTAGCTTTGGATAGTAAATGTGTTTGTTATGATTATGGTGAGGGTCACTCATTGACTAAGTCTGATTTTCTTAGAAAGAACTATACATATAACTTACCAGTTGTTATTTGGCAAACCTACCAAGAAGAAGATTGTGCTTGTGGGACCAATGAACTTTTCATTTTGTAAATTTTGCTGCCATAGTCTTTATTTTGTTATGGTCACAGATTTGTTCCATTTCATTGTTGTTGTTTTTCCTGTTTCTTTAGAATAGGCTTTCTTCTTACTCTTGCTGCTAAGGTTTGAGATATGGTCTTCATGTATCTCTGAATACTATTCTCTTATAAGTACTATTTGAGTAACGATTTTTTTTTGCAAGTTAGTTTTTCATAATACTCATAATAACCACTGTTTCTTAAATCCTCATGCTGCCCTTTATGCCTACTACTGTTAATATTTATAATTTTGAATCTTGCAATTAAGGCTTAGAGTGGTGGAGTAACTTATGTAAGATGTCACAGCCAATAAATGGGAGAGCATGATTTGAACCCAAGTTTGTTGAACTCTGAAGTCCTTCCTCTTTCAACTCTGTCATGATGCATACACTAATTCATTTTATCTTTTCAACAATAACCAGAACTGACATTTTTTAAAACAATTGCCGTGTACCAATTTCATATATCTGGCATGTAATATCTCATTTAATCCTTAAACAGCTTTATGAGATAGGTAATATTATTACCCTTAATTTTTTGTAAAAGAGGAAATGGAAGCTCAGCGAGGTTAAGTAATGCACCCAAATCAAACAACCAGTTTCTGGTGGAGGTTGCATAAGGAAGGGAGATGTTATTATGATTCACATTTTACAGAGGAAGAAACTGAGATTCAGAGAGAGCTGTGATTTGTTCATGTTTACAAAGCTGGTAAGTGACAAAATTGGGTCTTGTAGGTTCAAGTTTCATGGGTTTAACAAGAGTAGTAAAAATTATTTTTTAAAGGCTCTTGAAAGATATGAGAGCTGTGTAGTGAGAACTCTAAGTATTTACTGTATATAAAACTTAAAGGAAGTGAATGCAAGTGAGGGATGCAGAGGAAACCCATTAAGAGCACTGAAGAACCATTTCATACCATGAAAGATAACTGTGGACCGTTGAGAAACTAATAAAAGACAGTCCAACCAAGCGTGTAGAAATCAGAAATTGGGTTGCTCTTTGAAAACAAATGTCACTAGCAATTGCAAAGATATTTTTTAATCTGTGAAATAAGTATAACCTTTTAAGTCTACATCTTTCTTGTTCTCTTTTCTCCATGTTCAATAGACTAAACATGTTGGTCCGCTTTTTCAACATTTGAAATGCAAGCAATCATGACTTCATTAATATAATGCTATGAAGTTTGTAATCCAGAGTTGCAAGTTTGTAAGAACATAAAAGAGTCCATTTCTGAACTCCAAGTTCTTCCTAGCTCTTTTCTTTTTAGGAGTGAGTGTAACTATTTACTATCAACAGTATGTTTTAGCAATAAAAGAATTATTGTTTAGTCACTTGATTTGAGTCCTGGTTATTTGGGTAATGTGCTATTTCCAGTAGCCGGGGTCCAGGCTGGTAGAAACTCTACCCTCATTCATGCACATGTCACACAGAACAAGAGCAAAATTTGAGACCGACAAAAAAATAATAATAATAATAACAAAGAAATGTGTACTCTTAAGGAGTTCAGATTTCAATCTTCAGAATGTCCAAATATTATAACCAATTTTTTAAAAAGGACTATGGTAAAATATTAATGCAGTTACTCATCTGAAGGATTCTGTGTTACTAAATATATAATTGAGAATTATTGAGTGACAATATATAGGACACAGAGTGTGTTAACATTGCTGATCTTTTCGTTTCTATGTGTCAATAGAATCAATTTTGTGAAGTTCAAAACACAAACATAAGAAAACTGAACACAGTTTCCCTTGTTGATCTCTTCTAAGCTTCTTTGAAATGTGTGTACGTGTCTTTGTGTCAGTATAACAAAATTTTAAAGGCTGATTTGGTTCCTCTTGTCGTTCTTATGACAGGACAATTATTTTCAGTAAGATTATCCATCTTGTAAATGCATCTCTTTGTTTTATCAAATATGCTATTAAAATATATTTTATGTGTGATATTGGGTGTATGTTTATAGGAAACAAACGTGCTACAGTTCATTGGCATGTTAGTAGAAAAAGTGTTGGAATTGATCCATTCCGGATATTTAGCCATTTAAGAAATAATATTTAAAAACTTTACTAAGCCTCTAACAAGATATAACTCAACTCTTCAGAGTGTGAGGAGGATCAGTGTTGGAATTCCAAGAGTTAAAGTTCAAAGTGGAGGAAGAGAGGCCCATTGAGGTTGAGAATATGTATCCAGAGACAGTCTGGGAACTTATCATCAAAACAAAGCAAAATGGAGTCACCAAAGAATGAGGACCATATTTTAAAATCACAGTGACATTTTTTAAATATATTGGAGAAAGGCTGAGTATACCAGAAAATTCTCTACACAGAGAAAGATTCACAGTGGAATTTCCTAGGAAAAAGTGACTAATCTATTAACATCTTTAAAAAATTGTAAGAAAAGTGAACATGATGAAATTTTAGGGTTTAAAGAGTATGAAACGCTTCTTCAGGTGGCAAAATGCTGAACAAATTGAAGTAAATCTCCGGGAAAAAAGTGGCTGATGACCTTGTGCGGTCAAGTGTGAGATAATAATAGCAGTATGAACAGTAACCACGTGGTATGTGCCGGATGCTAAGCAAGGTGTTTGATGTACCTTGGCTTTGATTTTCACCAACACCCTTGCAGCTTCAGGGTGTTCGCCCCATAAGCAAAGGCTTGGGAGTCCAACAGTGGGGCTCCTGTAATGACTCCACACCTGCCTGTTCTTGGGGGTTAGGCCAGTTCCTGTAATATTCTGCCTGGTTCTGATAGATCTACTCTACATTTTTCTACTTCTGAAGCGCTTCCCAGAGAATTTCCCCCTTGGATCATGTTATCTTTGATTTCTCAAGGAACTGTAGCTGAGATTGGACTGTGTCTGCAAGTAGCTCCTTGGGTTTTTTTTCCTTCCAGTTTTATTGAGATGTGACTGACATACAGCACTGTGTAAGTTTAAGATGCACAGCATAATGATTTGACTTACATGCATCATGAAATGATTACCTCGATATGATTAGTGAACATCCATCATCTCAAACAGATACAAAATAAAAGAAAAAAAAAAACTTTTTCCTTATGATGAGAACTCAGGATTTACTCTTGTAACTTTTATGTATAACGTACAGCAGTGTTAATTATATTAATCATTTGTACATTACATCCCTAGTGCTGATTCCTCCTATGACTGGAAGTTTGTACCTTTTGACCACCTTCATCTAATTCCCCCTCTTCCCATCCCCTGCCTCTGGTAACCATGATCCTGATCTCTTTTCTATGAGTTTGTTCGTTTGTTGAAGTATAATTGACCTATAACACTATGTTAGTTCCTGGTGCACAACCTTGTGATTTGATATTTCTATACATTTCAAAATGGTCACCACCGCAAGTAGCTCCTTGTAAATCTTGGTCTCTGATCTCTGCAACTGGGCACCCCCATTTCTGGCTCTTTTTTTTAATATTCTTTCCAAATTTCAATGAATTCCCTCTTACTTAGCTGCTCTCTCCCTTTGCTTATAGAACGTGGTACATGTCCTCCTGGAATTAACCCTGAGAATGCACTAAAAGTCAGAGCAAGCAATGGGTTGGATTCAGGTAATCAAACTAGATTAAGGAAGGAAGAGAAAGTTAAGTAAGGCAAGGTCATGAGTGCTGGATAACATTTTCAGTAGAATCCTGGTGTGAGCTTGACTCCAGACCAGGGATGCCTTGAAAAGCATAGAGTGCCCATGTAAAATAATGTTGCCCCTGCTCTTTGCTGTCTGCACTTTATCCACCAGCAGCACTTGGGTGGCTCAGGGCCCGCAGTTGTGTAACTGTAGCCGGAGGAAGCACTCGAAGGTCGGCAAGGGCACAGTGTTCCTACGTGGGGCAGCAGCAGAGGGACTGCAGTTACTGGAAGGGCCTTACTGGATTGTACAGCATATCTCCAGACAATCATAAAAATCCACTCTTGCTATCTGCCTTGGAAAACATTATTCAATGAGAATTTAATATTTCATTATTGTTACAGTTAAGATTGTATTACAGTTTAGAGGCAGAATCAAATTTTGAGGTAAGGATGTGTGTTGATATAGTGTATTTTAAATGTGTTACATTATTGCCAGTTTTAGACCAGAAGGGCTGTCTTTGGTGAGAGGTTTATTCTCCTGACACTGTAAGGGCTGTTCGCTCATTCGGCAAGCTTATGTTGTTGTCAGTGTGTTTGTGCTGGGAGTAGAAGGACGAATACATTCTGGTTCTGACATCAAGGGACCTAAGGTAGGTTCTGGCATCAAGGAACTTAAAATCCTGTAGAATTATTTTACAGCGCAATGAAGTATTCGGAGTGGAATGGCAGATGTTGGCAAAGGATGCGATGGAGGCATAGGGATGAGTGATCGATTTTGTGGGGTTGGGAGGGTTAAGAAATCTCCACGGAAAAAGTCATTGAAATGTGCCTGAAAAGTGAGTAAATGCTCTGTGAGTAAACAAGGGCTAAGAGACTCCAGGCCAAGGCATGCGGGTGAGCAGACACAGAAGTATAAAGAAGCAGGGCTTACAGGAACTGCAGTTTGAGAAAAAAGCATTCCGACCATAACACGGTAGAGGGATAAAAGGGACGTTAGACTGGAGGCAGGGAGAACCTTAGAGAACTGTTTCTAAGGGACTGAATAAGGCAGTAGCCACAAGGATGGAAAGAAGGAGTCAGATTGGAAAAATGATTTTGAAAAGGTAGAATCAACAGGACTTGGCTGTGGATTGGAATAAAGGACAGGGAGGAATCGAAACTGATTCCTAGATTCCTGGCTTCAACGACCTGATAGAGGGTCAGCTATTCACTAATAATGGGGAAAGTTCCGAAGAAAAACAAATATAGAATATAGCTTTGAGATGATTTTGAGATGTCTGTGAGTAATCTAGGCAGTAAAATTGGTATTTCTGGACCACAGGAGGGAGGTCTGATATAGAGGCATTGGATTTGGGTGTTACCGGCAGGTAGGTGTCAAGCTCTTGTAGCTCCAGGAATTGATAGATCACATAGGAGGATGTTAATATTGGAAAGCCATAGAGAAGTCATCCCTGGCAATTACCACCATTAGAGGACTAGAGAGGAAAGAGGTATGGCAAATAAATCAAGGGGAGTGGCAAGATTAGTAGCATGGGACTCAAGAGAGCTATTTCCAGTTGACCAAAGGAAGAGTTGTTCCATGCAGGAAGATGTCAAGTGATGCACAGAGGCCAAGATTTCCAATAAAAAGAGATCAGTGTGTTAGGATGTCAAAGATGACCTCTACCAGAGCAGAGTTAGCAGAGTAGGAAGGGCAGAATCTTGACTAGAGTTCACTGAAGAATCAATAAGGGAAGAAAAACTATTCTTTGGGGAAGCTTGCTGAGAAGGGACAAAGATTACTGGTGGAGTGAATAAGCCAAGGAGTGAATATTTTCAAATGGAAACTTGAGCTGGTGTAGCCTTCTGAAAGGAACCTATGGAGAGAACAAGATGTTGAAATACAGGAGAAAGAGGAAATACCTTCACAGCAAGTTCCTGGAGATGAGAGGAAATGGACTCAGGAACCCAGGCAGAGAGGTTAACCCAAACCAAGAAGGATGCTTCTTTCTTTGAGACTTTGGGGGAGAAGGTGAGATTAGGCACAACCACAGTTCTTCCAAGAATCCTTTAAAGCATCCTGCAAAGCATTCTAGGCAGCATTTTCCTGATTGTTTTATTTGGATATACTGAATCACTGGAGTGTTTTCTTCAGGTTTTTGTTTTTCTTCAGCTATTTAATCAAATATTTGTGCTTGTTTATTCGCTATGATTTCATGTTTTTGATTTTTGATTTTTGTGAAGATGCAGTCTTTCTGGCACAAGCATTTTCAAATTAAGTGTTATTAAATCCACAAGAGCTGAAAAACACTGATTGCCAGCCTTAATGATCAGCCTTAATTCTCTCAGTTGTGTGAGCGTTAGTGTCATAAGGCAAATCCCAAATGTCTGCTTACAGAAATTCTTCTGTTATAGTCTTTAAGAATTATAAAAGCAGAAGCTACTCTCCTTATGTAATTTTATGTGAAGTTTTCCTGAAAATCAAACCCAATCAAACCCTTCATCTCTGGTTACCTATAGTCTGTCTCTCCTTTCTTTCCTCCCTCTGGCTCCTTTTCTCTCTCTCCTTCCCTCCTGCTTTCCTTCCTCCCTCCGTCCTTCCCTCCCTTCCTTCCTTCCTTCCTTTCCAAATCACAGATTTATCTCTTTTCGTAAATAATTTTAGAATCAGTAGACCATTGCCAATTCCTTCTTTCAGACCTTTCGTGTTTCATGCTTTAATTGTGGGAACAGTCCCCCAAATGGTACTGCTGCCACAAGTCTTACTCCTCTCTAATCAACCTTCTGTATGTCCATCAGCATTATATTTTTTAACACTTTTAAAAACACTTATCTGCCACATGGAAACTGCTTGTGGCCTTGACGGTGATAGTTTAGTGAAGTGAGGGCAGTGAAAGCTAGAAGGGCTGGGCTAATGACTTGTCTTACTCTCTTACTTTAGAGCCAAATATGACTCTCATTGACAAGAATATAGAGACCAAATGCATTTAAGGATTTTCATAATCAATCTCCAATTTATTTTTTAAGACTTGATCCTCTATGATATATCTTATCTTCTCCATATGTGTTTATAACTGACATTTTACACGTTTGCTGTCCTGGAGTAGTTTTTTTTCCCAGAACATTCCATGTTCTCTCTCATCCTCATGTTCCATTTTCCCAAAATGCCTCCCATTCTTTTCCACATTAAAAAAACAAACAAAACAACAAAACAAAAAACCTCCTACTTATTCTTTGAGGCCCAACTTAAATATCATCTCATCTGTAGTCTATTGTCATACTTTGCATCCTACTGTATTGTCCTTATAGGAGGTGGCAGTAGTTATTTCAAAGAAAACTAAATAGATTAGGAGAGGGGTCCCTGTGGTTTCCACCCTGCCTTATTCTCAAGATAAAAAACTTCTGCTGACTCCACTGAAAGGAAGTGAGCTTTTATCTCAGAGTTCCATTGTAGTTGTTTACTTGTCTACTTCTCTTGCTATTTAATTTTTGTATTCCAGCACTTAGCTCATAGGAGACAAAAATAAATGTAGAAGAAATAACATTTAACCACACAAATAGGTGATCCCTAAGGATTAGCTTTGCTCCTGGATGGCAAGAGATGATAAGGAGAAGTCTAGGAGATCAGCTATCTCTAATAAGCAATATCGCACAGTTAGAGTTTGAAAGTTATTGCAAGATGTTTAGTAGTATGTAGAAGTGAGTGGTTTCTCACACTAGACAAACTTCACCATTAACCTAATTTTTATTAAACTGCACATGTGGTTTCAGGGCTTATGGGGCAAATACAGCTCAGCAGTTTTGGAAACTTGAGAAGAGTCCTGTAAAAGACTCTAGGTCAGTTCAGCCTACTGTGAGGTGAACCACTCTTTGAATCATATATTTTAAAGTCTTTTAAAACAGATACCACTTAGCAAGTATGTGTGTGTGTGTGCGTGTGTGTGTGTGTGTGTGAGGGATGCTAGCAATAATTTTGTTCACTAAAAGAAGACTGGCTATAATTCGTAGACTTGGTTGTTTTTTAAGTGCCAAAAGGAAAAACGACTCTACATAGCACAGAAACCAGATAGACAGAAAGTGCGTTTTTATGAAAGTTGCTGTTTAGCGGTATTAATAACAGCTAGTATGTTTAAGCACTTATTATGGACTTGTGACTCTATTTTTTGTTGTGGTGAAAACTAGAAAGTAAATTTGTTTCAAAAGAATATAAAATTATTTTAGAATGTTTTTTGAAAAGTTACTGAAAGATGAAAAGTGCAGAGAAATACTTCAAAAACAGAAGTAATATGGATAGGGATGAGACCTATCATATTTGAAAACAAATTTCAAAATGCAGTGTTTAAGACTATATGATACTGATGAAATGATAGACAGTCTGATCAGAGAAGCACAATATGCAGACCAGAAACAGATGCCATTATATATAAGAATTTAGTACATAACAAAAGAGGCATAACAAAGCAGTGGAGAACAAGCTGATTAGTCAATAAATGATGCAACAATTGGCATTGTTATACTGTGAAAAAACAGTCAATTTAGTTACTCACTCTGCACTATACAGAAAAGTGAATTTCAGGCAGAAGGGTTAAATATAAAGTCAATTCATGGATAATCTAAAAGAAAATAGGATTTACTCTTTTTTTTTCTTAATTAATTAATTTATTTAGGGCTGTGTTGGGTCTTCGTTTCTGTGCGAGGGCTTTCTCTAGTTGTGGCAAGCGGGGGCCACTCTTCATCGCAGTGCGCGGGCCTCTCACTATCGCGGCCTCTCTGGTTGCGGAGCACAGGCTCCAGACGCGCAGGCTCAGTAGTTGTGGCTCACGGGTCTAGTTGCTCCACGGCATGTGGGATCTTCCCGGACCAGGGCTCGAACCCGTGTCCCCTGCATTGGCAGGCAGACTCTCAACCACTGCGCCACCAGGGAAGCCCCAGGATTTACTTTTTATCGGGCTTCTAGAAAGGGGAGGACTTTGTAAGCTTAGAAGCTAAAGAAGAAAGCACCATGGAAAAGGTCAACAGTTTTGTCTTATTCGTGTAGCTAAACGTGCACAGCCCCTTAAAAACCAGATTCCTAAATAAACTGACAAGCCATAGAGTAAGATGTTTTTAGCATCTTTAAGAAACAAAAGTTTAATATCTTTACTAAGGAAAGAATATATACAAATCTCTCTAAAATCTAACTTCACCTATGCAAAAAAATGATAAACAAATATGGCAAAATATTTGACTTCATTAGCAACCAAAGAAATATAAATTAAAACAAGATTGAAATGCTATTTCTGCATATCAACATAGCATACATCAGAATTTACGAAAATAATGATGGAGAGGGTATGGTGAATAGACATTCTCCTACTATATTGGTGTTTATATAAATTGTTTTTTAAAATCAATTTAGTAGGGGCCTCCCTGGTGGCGCAGTGGTTGAGAGTCCGCCTGCCGATGCAGGGGACACGGGTTCGTGACCCGGTCCGGGAAGATCCCACATGCCGTGGAGCGGCTGGGCCCGTGAGCCATGGCCACTGAGCCTGCGCGTCCAGAGCCTGTGCTCCGCAACGGGAGGGGCCGCAACAGTGAGAGGTCCGCGTACCGCAAAAAAAAAAATAAAAAATCAATTTAGTAATCTTCATTGAGCGAAAAACGGTCATATATTTTGACCCATAATTCCATCTCTAGGAATCTGTCCAAAGGAATTAATTGCCAGAAGCAAAATCAAAACAATCCCTATGGGAAAAGGTGTATCGCAGTGTTTGTATTAGTGTATGTGACCGCTTTAACAAATTACCACAAACTTGGTGGCTTAAACAACAGAAGTTTATTCTCTCACAGTTTTGGAGACTGGAAGTCCAAAATCATTATCACTTGGCCGAAATCAAGGAGTCAGCAAGGCTGTGCTCCCTCCAAAGTCTCTAGGGGAAAATCCATTCCTTGCCTCTTCCAGCTTCTGGGGGCATCTGGTGTTCCTTGGCTTGTGGCTGCATCACTCCAATCTCTACCTCTGTGGTCACGTGGCTTTCTTCTCTTCTGTCTGTAGTCAGATCTCCCTCTGCATCTCTAAGGACACTTCTGATTGCAGTTAGGGCTCACCTGGATAATCCAGAGAAATCTCTTTACCTCCAGATTGTTACTTAGTCACATCTGCTAAAACCCCTTTTCCCCATAAGGTAACATTTACAGGCTCCAGTGATTAGGACTATGATATCTTTTTTTTTTTAAGTATTTATTTATTTATTTATGGCTGCGTCGAGTCTTAGTTGCGGCACGCGGGCTCCAGAGCGCATGGGCTCTCCAGTTGCAGCACCTGGGCTCAGCTGTCCTGCGGCACGTGGGATCCTAGTTCCCCGACCAGGGATCAAACCCATGCTCCCCGCTTCGGAAGGTGGATTCTCAACCACTGGACCACCAGGGAAGTCCCAGGACTATGATATCTTTGCGGGCATTTTCCCGTCTATCACAACGTGCATGCAGTAACTCCACAAATATTTGTGCAAGACACTGAACAAGGTATGGGAGTGGCTGCAGTAAACCGGGACATGGTACCTGCCCTCAAGGAACTTACGGTTGGGTGAGAAAGCCAGATAATAAACCAGCAATTGAAGTCTACAATGAAGAGAAGCCCATGGCACTAAAGGGACCTGAGTTTGAGGGTGTCAGGGAAGGGAGGCAGTAGCGTGTCATTTGCACCTTGAAAGATAAATGGACTTTGGCTGAGGGGTGGCACAGGGAGAAAGGAAGCCAATCAGACTTCCATACTTCATATGTCCTTTAAAGTCCAACATAGTTTAGTTCTCCTTCTGTGCACGGCACTGTCTTATGTTTGAACCTTCGTTCATCTTTGGGCCTTTACGCACGCTGTTACCTCTTTGTGGAACACCTTGCCACTTCATTCTCAAACTCTGCTGGTCTTAGCCTGAGTGCATTGTGCTTTCATAGCACTCCCTACTTCCCCTGCCACGACCCTTAACCCAATCCCAACTGTCCATTTACTTGTATAAATCCTCCATGAATTTGTTACTTCTGAGAAATCCTGGTTTTTGTCTGTCTTGGTTTGCTATGGCAGTGCTGGCTTCCTATCTCCTAGTAGAGATCTGGCACCTAGTCGATGCCAATAAATATTTGTTGAGTGAATGAGTAAGTGAATGAATGGACACAGCTGGTGGGGACCGTTCCTCCCATTGATTAGCATTCACTTACCAATCCTTGGTTTTGCATTGAACTTTTATGAAATATGCAGCTTATCGAGGTAGACTGAACATTAGTTTTAACATAGGTCAGACAGATGCAGGTTCAAGATTAGTTTTTCCGCCATTCTTAATTGTATAATTACATATCACCTAACATCCTGTGGCCTTGTTTTTGTTTTTTGGTCTATAAAATTCCCAGCTTGGATTAAAACATTTCTAAGGTCTTTTTCTATCCTGCATTTCCATGATTCTTGCCATTTCCTAACCAGACCATTTCTTTGTTCGTGCACCTCTCTCTCTGTTTGGAAGGCCTTTTCTCCTCTTGTCTCCCTTGGAGACCTCCTAATAACCCCTTAAGGCAGAGCTCAGATATCTGCTGCTCCCACTTCTCCCCTAAAGCTGGCAGGACTCCTCACTCTTCTTCCCAGAATGCACTGCAAGCATCACTCTTATAGGATGTACCACATTGTACATAATTGCTTATGTGTTTCCTATCGGCATCCTTCCCCAACTCTTCACCCTCAAATAGGATGACAGCTCCCAAAAGCAGGCATGACATTTTCATGTTTTAAATCTCTTTGTATCCCTACTCCTGAGTGCAATTCCAGCATCAATTGACTTAATTCTTTTTCCTTTTCTCCCGTGTTACATATGAGCTTTTTAGAATACAGGGTAAGAAGGGAAGAGTGATTATACCATGGCAAGTCAGTAGCAACTGGGTAGCAGCGGTGCACTGCGATCAGGCAGCTTATACAACTGCTCTGGTCAGCTATGTAAGTTCAGTCCAAGTGGTTAGTTTGTGTAAATATAATTCTTAATATCTTATCATCAGTAGATGGAGTTGGCTAAGGCTGCTCAGAGCAGGGAAGGGATGCATAGCTCACTTCTTAGAAGGAAGTAACAGGTATTAACCTTTTTGAGCTACCTGGATCCATTTAGTGACTTACTTTTAGTAAATTGCTTAAATAGAAACTTAGTGACCCAGAAAGTTAGCACATCTGCCTAAAAGTAAGCAATTTACCCTCTTCTCAGTTATGGGATTAGTCCTTAATGGCCTCTTTAAATCTTAATGTCTTCCTCAGTGTGTGAAACGGCGTAGTCTTTTATGGTATTCTAACTTAAGCATTTCAAATCAAATGTATTTATTGAGCTCTGTGCAAATCATGGTGCTTAGCTGTAGGGCGTACAAAGATGAACAAGATATAGTTGCTATCATTAAGGAGGGTATTATCTTATTTGGTACACAAGACAGATGTGTGATAAATTAAATAATAATACATGATTTAAATAACAACTTGAGAGACTCGTTGAAAAGATTTCACAAGGCAGTAAGTACTTAATTGGCAGATTAATTATTCAGTCTACATATAGCAGGCATTCCGGAGAGTGGGAACCCTTTAGGGTATGTAAGGCTTTCCGAAGAAGGAAGTATTTCCGTTAGGGCTTCAAAAATGCCTCATAAGGGAGAAGGAATTTGTATTATCTGGGGACGTGAGTAGGAATGGCCTATTACCTGGTAGGACAGGTAACACTCTCAGGAAGTAGTAGGTAGTGAGTTGTCTTAGGTTGTGCTGTTAACACAAAATGCCACATACTAGGTAGCTTATAAACAACAGAAATTCATTTCTTACAGTTTGAGAGGCTGAAAATTCTGAGATCGGGGTGCCAGCATGGTCGGGTGAGGGTCCTCTTCTGGTTGCAGACTTCTCATTGTATCCTCACATGTTGGAAAGGGTGAGGGAGCTCTCTCTTGGGCCTCTTGTATAAGGGTATTCACCTCACTCATGAGGGCTACACCTTCATGACCTAATCAACTCCCAAAGACCCCACCTCCAATACCATCACATTAGGCTTTAGGATTTCGACATATGAATTTTGAGGGACACAAACATTCAGACCATAGTATAGATCAAATGCCAGGATCAGACATGGAAATTGCTGGGAGAGAGTTCATTCTGTAATATAGCATCTAGAGGGAAACAGCCAGCAACATGTGACATAGTCTTGGCAAGAAGTCAGTATCAAAAGATCTAGCATAAAGAAGATGTCGGGGCTTCCCTGGTGGCTCAGTGGTTGAGAGTCCGCCTGCCGATGCAGGGGACACGGGTTCGTGGCCCGGTCCGGGAAGATCCCACATGCCACGGAGCGGCTGGGCCCGTGAGCCATGGCCGTTTACCCTGTGCGTCCGGAGCCTGTGCTCCGCAACGGGAGAGGCCACAACAGTGAGAGGCCCGCGTACCGCAAAAAAAAAAAAAAAAAAAAAAAGAAGTTGTCAAGATAACTGACTGTACATAAATAATAGTTAATTATAGCAACAATGACAATTAAACAACAATGGCAGCAGCAGGAATCAATAATTTTGAGGTGTTTGCTAAGTGCCAGGCACATATACGTGATCTAATTTCCTGTATTCGTTCTTCTAATCCTCACTAATTTATAGAGTAGCTACTAATATAATTCCCATTTTACAGAAGAAGACTTTGAGACACCAATCTACACGCAGATGTTACTTACCAGTCAAATGGCATAAAGAAACTCTGCCCAGAAACAGTACCAGTACCTGGGCAAAGATTATCTTGGCAAACATCTAGCCCTACAAGGATCTGAGACCTTTAAGTAGGTTGTTAGGAGATGATTTAATACACAAGGGTCATTACTCTGGCCTGAATCATCCATTCACCATGTATTCATCAGCCCATGAATTTAAGTCACAACCACCCAGTGGTGCCTGTGCCATCTGACTAGACTTCTCGGTACTTAGACTCTGTTTCTGCCGGTTCTATCCTTCTAGCTCTGAGACTCTGCCTTGATTCCTGACTCCAGCTTCTGCGCTGGTTTTGGATTTACTCTCTTCAGTCTTCAAACTCAGTATTTACCAGTAGATATTGACTTGACTATTGTCTTGATGGTTGGCCTGTTGGCCTGTCTCTAGCAGGAAGTTCTAGTTTCCATTCCAACCCCCAAACTCAGTCATGTGGGACCCAACACTCTCCTTACCCCGTATTCCACACAGGCCAACCCTACAGCTCCTTCCTCACTATTCTCCTAAGTGGAGATAGGGTAGATGGGAATATGAGTGGGTTCAGACATAAAAAATATTGATCTGTGTTTGGGAATCAGTGAATTTGCCTGGAGCAGAGCTCTTCGAGGGAACAGAGGGAGACAAGTCCGATATTGTCCATGGAGATTGAGATGGGGAGGGACCTAACTTGAAATACTTGAAATGTTACATTTCTAGCAATAAGATTTAATGTGAAAATAATCACAAAACTAACACAGCAATGTGTTTTAAATGCTCCAACTCTGGGTTATCTTTGCAACATTAAAGTCACACGTGAGATCTATTTTAGGCAGATTTTTCTTTCCAGTTTCGAGGAACATATACAACTTCAGGATAGGTTAATGTTTCTTAAGGGGCGATTCATTGAAATATCAGGCTCAGATACATAAAATGAAGATTCCTAGGTCATGCCCCCGGGCTCCTAGATCAGAAACTTTTGGGGGTTGGTGGTAGTAGATTTTGAATTCCCACCTCAGGTGGTTATTGAGTACAAGAAATTTTTAATGAAGGGAAGACCAATAAACACTGCAGCCTCATGATCAGGCGTTACAGAAATGGTAAGAACTTTTGTGAGTCATTGTGATTCCAGTGATAGTTTTTGTCTCTTTAGCAGTATTGTTACTTAATATTTCACCACTATGACTCTGCTTTTTTATTCTCAGTCACAACCTCTGTAGCCCTTACAACTAGTATTCTCCTTTCTCCTACTTGTTACCTACTGATTTTTGCTTACTTATGGTTTCTACTACCTAATAGCTTGTACTGTCTCGTACCTGTGCTTCCTGCCTTTTCTCTCGATTTCTGTCTGCTCTGCCTTTCCTCTCCACTGATATTTTTGTCATTGTCCGGGAGAAAGTTGTACAAAGCCTTAAATCAGAGATTAGGAGATCTCTGCATGAGATAATGCTCATAGTTTTTATCCATTTTTATTTTCCATCCTCATGAATAATTTTAGTATTTGCAGGATTATAGAGGAAATACAACTGTGATTTATAGTTCCCAAGTTATGTAACTAAAATCACAGAGTCTGTCGTGTTTTCCCCATCTCCCTTGAACGCTACACACGCCCTCCATTTAAACTCTACAATACAGATAACCTGATTTATTTAGTGGGTGACTTTCCCAGGTATAGCAGCTCTGTTATCAGAGGCCTCATGCCTTTCACATGCCCCTTGCCAGCCTTGCATCTGGTACCCATCCTTGTTGCAATTCACTGTAGCCAGAGTAGTTAGGTCACAAGGTCAGCTTTCCTTAAAAAAAGAAACCATGGACCAGTCAAGAACTTAGAACATAAACATCCCTCTCTGATTCATAGCCGCATTAGTTGAGTATTTGGTGATCTGGGGATAGCCCATTTAGTGTGTGTGTGTGTGTGTGTGTGTGTGTGTGTGTGTGTGTGTGTGTATGTGTTGTATTTGTGAAAATATAGTCTAATACATCATTGCCTGCCTCAAGTATTTGGATTCACTTGAGGATGGCTCTGGACACAGAAGAAGCTCACGGTTGGCTACCTCCTGGGTATTTGTCACCACGGCTTTACAGTAGAAATGCAAAGATAGGGCTGAGCATATTCCAAAAGTCACACACTACTACTTCTCTATTCCATAGAAGCTGGATGCACATTAAAGATTCATGAACCTTCATTCAAGCTAAAAACAAGACAATAAAGTTGGTGGAATGATTCCATAGATATCAAAAAATCACAGGCCTATAGCTTCTTAATCACTTCCATGCTAGGTTCCTTGAGAAACCATGCATTATTATTTATAGCAGGCTCGTCAATTGATTATTATGGACTGTACTTCAAAAACATAGGAAGCCTTGATTTACAGGCATCTGTTTTCTCACAGTGGATGTGAAATGCTCGGGTCCACTGTGTTCATGAGAAAAGAAAAATTGTTCAACACATGTCATGATGGCCATATTACAGGAAGATCTAAATGGACAATTATTTTCCTGAACACTGGCTATTAAACACATTACATGGAGAGTGAAACCTTTATTCAAAAAGGACTGAGAAGTTTATATTCTGTAAAATCTTTTCTACCGGCATTACTGTGCGCACTTACTAAATACAGGAAGTTCCCGACTGTTCACTCAACAAATATTTATCAAGAGTCTATTATGTTCCAGACATTATGGGCCAGACACTAGCAAGGTACAGTCCCTCTTTCATGGAGCTTACCTCCCAGTGGAGGAGAGCCGGAAAAAATAAGATGATTTCAGATAGTGGGAAGTGGCAGGAAGAAAATAAGTTAGAGTAATGGACAAAAGAGTAAGGGGCATGGGGGTGTGTGGAGTACTTTAACTAGACAACTACTTTAACTAAAAAGGCCAAGAATGGATGCTTAAAGGAGATAAAATCTAAGCTGAGACCTGGATGGAGAGCAACTGGAACATTTATTTAATGCTGGTGAAAATACATATTAATACGACGCTTTGGCATAAAGATGGGAAGTTGAAGACACACACGCCCTATGACTTAGAAATTCCTTGTTCAGGTATAACTCAACAGAAATGTTAGCAAGTTTGTGACAAGAATTATGTACAGGGACTGCCTGTCTACTTATATACTTAGTAATGATGTTCACATTTGTGCTAGCCTCATTAGAGCTCAACACTGAGGGTCTGCCGTTGGGAAGTGTTGTACAACATTTCTGACTGCTATTGACTTACTGAAAAATATATTGCTCCAAACACCCACAGTGTTTCACAGTCTCAAACTGTGAACAGCTCAAATGTCCATCCACACTAGAATGCATATATAAATTGTGTTACTTCATATGATGGAATACTTTACAGCAACGAGAATGAATGAATTATATCTACATACTCATCATAGATGCATCGCACAGTGATAAGTGAAGGAAGCCAGACACAGAAGAACACATGGTGTGTAATTCCATTTATATAAAGTTCGAAAAGGAGGCAAAGCTATACCCTAGGGTTTAGGGGATGCAAGCTCAGAGGGTCATCTGAAAACAGGCAGAGAGTGGTGATGGCTGTATAGGTCAGGATAGCAGTTATCCCTAGAAGACTGGGGTTAGTGCTCAGAGGTGGATGGGTAGGAAGCTTTGGGGGTGCTGGCAATGTCTGTTGACTTGCAGAATAATCCCCCTATCTTGACAGTCTCCATTGACCTGGGTTATAGTTATATAGATCTTCCCTTTGTGATGCCTCGTTGAACTCCACATTATTATTTTGTGCATTATAGGTATTGTATTTCACAGAAGAAAAAAATTTATAAAAGCACAACCTATGCATAACTGAGTACTAATTGTACAGTAGCATGAAAACAAAATCAAGGCTTACTACTCAAAATATTTTTTAAAAATTATCGATGAGATTTTAATCTTGCATTTAAGATGTTTCAATTATTAAATACAGATATGATTTTATCTACAATAGAAAACTCTTATACTTTATTAATTTTTAGTTTTCTACCTCATTGCTGTTTACCTGTGAAAGATGATGATGAGTGATTTATTCTTACCTTAAGCCATACCAGAAGGTATTCTACTAGATGAGCGACAAGAACAGAAAGTAACATTTTATATAATACCCTTTACGCTGAGAATGCCTCAAGGCACTTTACAGAGTAAACATTGGTAGTGAATAACCTTGAACAAATTTTGCCTTTGTAACGCATTTAAAACTCTATACGTATCAAATAAGGAAATGTTGGCCAGAATGCAAGGCTTCTGTTATTATTAATATTTATTTCCAAGCCTACTAGGGGTGTATATATAATAAAACACCATGCTGAAATAACAAAGGTCAACAATCATAAAGAAAGGTTTACCTGTCTACTTATCTACTTGGTAAGGATGTTCATATTTGTGATGTCATCACGATGCTTATTACTAAGTGTCAGGGCTTGGGATATGTTATACAACCGACAACTATTGATTCCTCT
Organism: Grampus griseus; assembly: GCF_964374135.1. Taxonomy (NCBI): domain Eukaryota; kingdom Metazoa; phylum Chordata; class Mammalia; order Artiodactyla; family Delphinidae; genus Grampus; species Grampus griseus. The sequence goes on along the minus strand of NC_139011.1, from coordinate 32,336,057 downwards.
ATAACTTAATGCCCAATCCACTATGATGCATGGGACTGCCAGGGTGTACAGCAATCTCGTTACAAAGGAAAACCCTGCATGTGTTTTCTTTGTTCTGTAATTTCTTTTTTCCTGTGCGTGTGTTTGTGTGTATGTACATGCACATGTGTCTCCACAAAAAAGGTACTGTATTAATTAGAGATTATCACCTAAAGAGATAAAATTTATTAGAAGCCCTTAGCCACCCTTGGTCTCTTTCCAGCATCTCAAACTTGGAGCTCAAAGTTTGCTAAGACAGGGGTGAACTAAATTGCATCAGGAACCCAGGTTCCCTGTAGGACAGAAAGGATTGAGATGTCACAAAAAAGTGTTATAAAAACCTACTGAGGCAGAGTTGTTGGTCCTGAGTAAGGTCTAGTGCTAGAGTAGGTATAGAAACTTCACTGATAAAATTATGAGATAAAATTACTGGAGAAGGTAAAAAGACTTAAAACCAGAGGACTGGCTTGGGTAACGAGATAGATGGTTAAAGCACAATGATTTTTCTGGGGCCAGTGAGGCAGTAGACACGAGAACCTATGTATACCTGCATCCAGTTGGCAGACTTGAGTGCTGGGGAAGTGTCTGAGTAGCAGATTCTAAAACTGCAAGGCAAGGAACCCAGGCCAGAGAAGGCTCTTCCTCTCTCACTCTAAGAAGCACTAGTGCAGTCCTGTGAGGAGTCTCTGCCACAGAGGTAGCTCGCTCAGCTGCTTGCTTTGGGGTGAACCAGCCAGGATTTATGCCCTTGGAGAAGCAACACCGGAAACAAATGGAGAATTGCTTCAGACAGTCTTGGGAAGGGGCTTGTCTGAGGCTGCTGTTCTGGGGAAGTGTGGTCCCTGGAACAGCAACGTTAGAATTACCTAGGAGCTCGTTAGAAATGCATGTTCAAGGTCCCCCTCCAGACCTACCAAATCAGCATCTCTGAGGGTGGGGATCAGCATTTTGTATTTTAATAAGTCCTCCAGGTCACTCTGATCAAAGGTAAAGGTTGAGAACCACTAACTTAGAGCAACCAGCTTATGGTAGAGGCGGTAGAATCCTCTAGCTTCAAGGGTCTAACAACAGTGTCAAAACCACCAGGAGTGGCCCTTTAAGTCTCTATAGGTGGTGACTATGAGCTCTTGTAGTGGTGACAGCATCAGCAATTAGTGATAACATCAGGGGCCAACGTGCTGTCTAGGTGACGGTGGCACAAACAGCATTGTGTTAACTTCTGGAGAAACCCAAACTTCACGCTGAGCTTCCATCAGCCCAAAGGGAGCTTGGCTTCGAAGTGACTTAAGGTTAGATCAGATGGAACTTTGGATTCTAGAAAGCAGTCTGGGGGGCTTTTTGAACATTCAGGAGAGGGGGATCAGGGAGGAGGAGAGACTGAACTCTTTCTAATCTGTGATGAAGGGGTCCTGGTGCTGCATGGTGCAGCACTGAGGGCTGTCTTTTGTACCTAAACCTGTAAGGGGAGATAGCCTAATTACGCAAAGAGGTATCTTCATTTCTCAGTTTACGTTTGTAGTCAGTTTGTTTAAAATGTTCAAACTTGAAACATTTGTATTGATTAATTCAAGGATCAGCCTCCCGATTTACGGTATTCCTGACTCCACATTGGCATTTCGAAGATGGCCTTCTGTCTAGCAGATGTCAGCAAGGAAGGAGTTGGTTCTCCTCTCTGGAGGCAGCCACCCAGGCAGAGCACTCAGTGGAAACATGCTGCCTTTACTTTCTCAGGAAAATAGAACTGAAGTCAACATCGCCTTCAGGAAGAAAACTTAATACTCACTACAAGAAACCGGGGCTTCCCTGGTGGCGCAGTGGTTGAGAGTCCGCCTGCCAATGCAAGGGACACGGATTCGTGCCCCGGTCCGGGAAGATCCCACATGCCGCGGGGCGGTTGGGCCCGTGAGCCATGGCCGCTGAGCCTGTGCGTTTGGAGCCTGTGCTCCGCAACGGGAGAGGCCACAGCAGTGAGAGGCCCGAGTACCGCAAAAAACAAAAACAAAAACAAAAAACTACCTCCGATGTTAAAAAATGTTGTTAGAGCTAAGCCTGGCACCATTATTTTGTATTTTACATTCTAATTAATTTATCTCATTTTTCCGCAACTGAAGAATACATTACATCATCTCCATATTAAAGGACTGCAGGAAGCTATAGACTTCTCTGCAAAGTTTTTGAAGTGGTGCAAACAGTCATACTCACAAATTGATGGTGTTAAAATGATCACGAGCTGTAAAATCTTACTTTAATGATTCTTAGCATATAAATGAGAGTAGAATTTGTTCTAAGCCAGTTATTGCTATATGGGCACTTCCTCAGTGGGGCTGTTGGAGTCCCTGACTCTATATGATTGTCTATATCTTATGGTACAGAATAAGTTAATAGTATATTTCTTTACCTAGTCAAAATCTAGATAGTCTCACAACTAGTAATATTGACTTTTTTCAGAGTTATCAATGAACAGCAGATCACAATTAATAATTCTGATTTGAAATATGGTGGGACCCCAAATCTAGCTAACTGAAGAGTACTGTGAGATGCTTTCATATATGTCTTCATATATATCCCACCCCTAGAGATTTTGATTTAATACGTCTGGGAAGGAACCTGAGTATTTGAATTAAAAACATTCCCAGATGTTTCTGTTATTAAACAGACTTGACAACCACTGAAATTATCTATCATCTATCTATCTATCTATATCTATCATCTATTGATCTATATCCATATAGATATACAGATTATATCTAAAACTTGTTCCTAACTTTATAGTTTACAAAATATATTCTGAGATAATTAGACGAACCGCATAATAAATGTTGAGGCAAGTAGGGAAATTTAAGGGCAAAGACCTGAAACTCAAAGAAGTTCTCTTGGTTTGAGGTTACAGCAATGGGCTTCAAACCCATGTCTTGTTGTTGCAGAATTTGAGCCCTTTTCTTGTAACATGCAGGGCTACAGTAAAGTCTTGCCAGCAGTTCAACGCCATCTTCCTCCTTCAGAAGGGTGTGGACCACCCAGGCTTTTGCGCTTGGGAGGGGTGGGAGGAGATAGGGAGAAAAGCCACCACTTTATTTTCTCCAGAATACCTCAGTAGTCTATGCATTCAGCAAAGTGATAACCAAGAATATTCAATGGTTATGTTTATATTAAGGGTTCTTGACCTGGTGGGTACTGGAATCCCAGAAGATACATGTATGGGTTTCAGAAGGTCTGTGAACCTTCCAAAATTATATGTAAAATTTTGTATTTATGAGTAGTTGAAACATTAGTTTTTTTGCTACTCTGGTCTGCTGCATTCCACATTCTTTTAGTAATAACATCACCCCCATTGATGAGTTATATCCTTTTGGTGTATAACTTCTTCCTCATTGGAAACACTCTGGTAGGCTATTAATGAAGGTGCACTACACATATCCAGCCCACGTCTAGGCATATGACCCATGTGAAACTAATTAAACTATCACATTTTCTAATTTGAATAATGAACCAGGTAATACAAGACAGAACTCATTTGGTATTTGTTCATTGTAGCAGAGGGGCCTGAGCAGTTCCTATAATTGGGACCCTTTAGAACTGCTTGGTTCCTAATTTTTAGTCAATTCATCAGCCTCTCCTCTGTATCTGTGAATTCCCCATATGCTTCCATAAATTATTTTTGTCTGTGCAATCAAAAGTGGTTCTGTGACTTGCAACCAAAGGGCTCTAGTGACTGTATAACTTATTTTCTGGGGAGAAGGTTCAAAACTTTCATTAGAACTTCATTTCAGTCAGTGACCTCCAGAAAGCTAAGTGTTGCTGGTCTGGAGCAACTGGGAAGGGAATTTGGCACTGTTCTAGGAGGTGGTGGTGGGCAGAGGGCTAGAGTGGGCTCTCTATAGAATTTGAGTGCTGAGAGCAAAATCTCATGGTACCCCTTCCTCTTCTGAGCTGCATCTCCATTTTAGGAGTGATACTGTCAGCCCAGGTGGCACTGAAAGTGAAACTGCCCCACTTTGAAGAGTCACTTTTTTCTCTTCACATCTCCTGCCCCACTCCCCATCTCCCGTTGGCACATGAATCTATTTTCCTCAGGTTTTGCTTACGTCTTTATCTTTCAGTCAAGTCTCTTAAGACTTGAACCTCTATCGGAGGGCATATATGGGAAGTTTTGCTCCCTTTCAATGTATTCTAGAAATTGTTGGTTATGGTTATATTTTTTCACTTCCTGCCTGGTGCACCAAAACGAGAATGGATATCTCTTGCATTGGTCAAACATATGAAATGATTGTGATGATTTTAAAACACATCTGTAAATTCTTTGACACTTTTCCTGTCAAGAAGTGAACACTTATTCCCTTGCCCTGTGGAGTGGCCACAGAGACCCACTTTTAAAGAATACCATGTGGCGGAAGTGACTCTCTGTGAGATCTAGTCTAGGTTGGAAAAGGCTTGACTTTCTCTCTTGGGACACTCACTTTGGAATCCAGCACCATGTTCTGAGGAAGCCTGGGCCACATAGAGAGGCCTAGTTGACAGCTCCTATCAAGATCCCAACCTCGCTGCCTTTCTTCTGAGAACAGAGCTGTGGTCGGCTGGCTGGGGTGGGACTGGGGGTGACATACCCTTTGAGCACACTGCAAAACGCATGGGGGGGCTTCATGAGTGCTCTCAAGTGCACATGGTCACATTCTAGTGTGGGGCTGATTCTCTAAGGCCTGTTCCTGCTTGCTGATTTATAACTCAAGATTTATGTCTAGGCCGGTATTCAACTTGGATGGAGGTGCCATAAGAAGGGAGAGGACATGGCAGTCGGAGGGTGTTGCATGTTCTGTGGACAAAGTACCACAAACTCAAGTTGGGCATTCATAGCAGGAAAGGGCCAATGGCATGGATGTCAGGCACCCCAGTAACAGCATGTGTGTATTCCAGAGAAAAAAAAAAGATCCCAACCAACAAGTCAGTAACAACCATCAGACATGTGGGTAAGGAGGCCTTGGAGGTGCCTCTACTCCAGCCACCATTTGACTGCAACAGCGTGAAGACTGGAACTACATTGACTAGCTGAATGCAGGCAACCCTCAGAACTGTGAGAGACAATAATGATTGTTGTAGTCCGACACCACGAAATTTGGCTTCTTTCATGCACTAGCTATAGAAAACTGAAACAGCCGTGATACTCCCTTGGTGAAACTTAAGTTCGTGCTGGGCATCTTGTACTTTGTGAAGCCTGTGCCTTTTTCCTCTCTGAAGTTTATTATGCAAAATGCTGAGTCGTGTTGAGTAATTTTTAGAGAAAGTGGGCCTGAAAGAGAATTAGGGACCAAAGGAGACAAGAGAGTGGCACCAGTTTCCTTCAACATAAAAAGAAGCAACTTGGCAGCTGCAGAGAATTCAGAAGAATGGAGAACTCAGTGGAAAACAGTGATGGAAAGAAAGTCAATTACTGGGCTGAGGGCATGGCCCTAACGGGTGGTCTCCACCTCCTTCTCACCTCACTCCAATCCAGTGTCCTCACTGTGGCCCAAATAATCTTTCTAAAGCATCAAGCCCATCACTCACCTATTTGAAAGTCTTAAATTCTCCCTGTTGCATTATTTTCAGGTTAAAAGCCAAGTTCCTTTGCATGGCACACCAGGATCCTAGAAGCCCGGCCTGTACTGGCGCCTGTCTCTGTAGCCTCAGGACTCCTCCTCCCTCCTCCCACACTCTGTGTTTCAGTTATGTTCATCATGACTGATGCACCTTCCCCAAACATAATTTTGCCCTTGCTCTTCCTTCTTCTTGGCATGCCTTTCCCCTCCTTTTTTCCATAGTCAATTCCTATTCAACCTTAAAATCCAGCTTCAATGTTGGCTTCTTCAATGTTGGTGGTGTTACATGCTCATTCTGTGTATTCTCTAGGCCCCTGTGGTTACCTCTGCCCTAGGATTTCCTGCCTGCAATTTTCCTTGCCCATCTCCTTACCTGACTGTGAGCTCCTTGAACCTCGTGGCTTTGTCTGTCAGAATCCCCAGAGTCCATCAGTCCAGCAAGTGGCTCATGGTAAACACTCAGTATCCTCCACGAAAAATGACCTAGAGTGGACAGTCAGTCGGAGGAGACTAGAGAAGGGTCAGCCATTGTTCCCAGTAACTAGGAAGAGAGTGTTATTGTGATAGTTAACACTTGCAATTGGACTACTTTAAAGTGTTGAATAAAGTGAAACACATGGGGTCTCAGCTGTGAAATTGCTTTGGGGCAGATACTAGATGGAAATAGCTTGGAGAAATCAAATGATTACAGATAAACTTTATCACAGTAAACTGACAGAATAAGCTACAAGTTATTTTTCTTTTTTCATCTTCTATGTTATATCACAAGAACATTATCTTTCGCAAGTGAATTAAATTTATTTTGTATCCTATGCAATTGTGTGTGTATGCGTGTTTGTGTGTGTGGGGGGGGTGCGTGGGCACGTGTGAAAGAAGGGTAATTTTACAGAGTCACAGCCAATGATGTGCTAGAGATGCTCCTATGGGCTTGTAAGAGCCAATTGTTACATTTTCAGGAGTCTTGCAAGTCCGTTATTAAACACAGCTTGAAATTAGCCAGGGTGGGAGCATTTACATCCGGGAAACTAGCAAGTGCTACAAGTCACAGCTCTCCTCCCCCTGTACCCAGCTCTGGCTGTTTAACATTTACTAGTTTATCACTGGATGCAGTCCTGTTGAACTCAGTATTTCTATGCTCAAAGACTGCACAAACTATTACATCTTTTGTAATCTCATGAGAGATGAAAAATGACCTAGCAGAACCTATCACGTGTGTGAGCAGATGACAGGGAAAATGAAACTGTCCCTTCATTGTATGACCAAAACTTGAAACTTTCACGGTTTTGTGTCACAAACGTATTCTCTATATAGTATCAATTTGGGGGGGGGGGGATGTGGTACATTCTACTGAGAGGACCGAAAAGGAGAAAGAGCTATGTTTTTCTGAAGTGAAACTTTTGACACTACGACAGTGCAAGCAATGTATTCTTTACCTTTAAAAAAAACTACAATAAAATGCTAAATGATTCAGATGTCAACTTATTCTTGAAAAACTTATCCGTTCCATAAATATTCATCGAGTGCCTACGATGTGTAGAAGAGGCTGTAGTCGTAAACAGGATGAACACAGGTCTGCCCTTATGGAGTTCACAGTAAAACTGGGGAGACGGTAGGCAAATAATTACCTAAATGGTGTCACATGTTAGGATAAAATTCAGAGGAAAAAGGAGGAAATACATGTAAAATGAAGCTTAAGCTTTAGGATGCAGTTGGCATTCCCCATGTACGTGTAAAGATGCTCAGGGGAAGTAGATTTTGACATGTTTTAAAAGCAAATGGGAGGCCAAGGTGCCTAGACTATTAGATGAGAAGGAAATTGGTACAATGTGAGGCTGGAGGCTTGGGTAGGAACAAGGTCATGGAGGGCCCTTGAGAAGGGTTTAAAAATTTTGGACTTTTTCCTGAGTATAATGGGAGGCCCATAAAGGGTTTTAAACTGAGGAGTGACATGCTTTAAAAGATTGCTGGGAACTGCTGTGTGGAGAATGGATGGTACGGGGGGCAAGGCACAAAAACCATAATGAAAGATGGTGCAGCTGTGAATTGGGACAGCAGGAAGGTGTCTAGGGGAAAGTTAGTGGGATAATTATTATGAGGCCACTTACGCTGGCTGTCCTTTTTAATGACCTGGAAGAAGTGATAAAAATAATTTGATTACTCTTGCAGGCAGTAATAGGGAATTACCCATAAAAGTGGAAAAAGACATAATTTTTAAAGCTCTAGAAAAATTATAACTAGTTAAGAAATAAAACCATATTAATAGTGAAGGTCTGTGTGTACATACATAAAGCATCTAATAATTTGTTGGCTCTCATGGAAAAATGCCTTGTGAACAACAGCACATCTTGTCCAGTGTTGTATTGATTCTGAGAGCTCTCTATGTGGTTCCAGCTAGTTCCTAGTGCTTTTACGTTCTACCTCTGCCAGAATGACTACTGACAATCTGTTTAGTGAGCTCGCAGGAGGATGGCCGTTCATGTTAAAAATTGGGAACAGCCTCACTTCTGCTATGAAAGGATCAAAAGAATCCCCTAAGGTATCCAGTCAGCAAGAAGCTGTATAAACAAGATGCCATCAAGAGTCTGCACAGAACAGAAATTAAAAATAATTATTGAATAACCCAACTGGCCTAGAAAGCTTTATATAATGTCTGCTGCTTCTTATAACGTTGAAGCATGGAAGAGTGATGAAATGCAACAATCCAATGTTCAAATCCCCAAAGAGTGAACATTCAGCCTTCATTATGTCCATTGGAGACAAATGAAAACTACGACTTGAATTGCTATGGAAAAAGCATTAATTTAAGTTAATTCATCGAAGAGAATATTCTGTTCCGTCCTTCCAAATGAAAGATCATTTACCTTCTGTTACATAAGTTTAAGTCACACCGACTATAAACTGGCAGCTTCTTGTCTTAATTCCACTTAAACGGAGCAGATGGTCGCTTAATGCAACCCATTTCATTCAGAGTCACCAACAGATGAACAATACGGTTAGTTTGGCGTATAGGGAAATTAATGTGCTGCTGACTAGTCATTAGGTTTGCAACTACAGTTTATTAATTTTGATTTTTATGACGATTACCTCTGTTACCGGGAGAGGAGGGTAAATGCCAGAGTGAGCTGTGTCCATTTCACCCTCACCCAAACTAAAAATATTATTAGTGCTGCTACATTTTCTTTTCCTCAAGTTGAGAGATACATTTAAAAAATTAGGTTCTGTCCGAAGATAAATAATGTAAACAATTTGTGATGCTGATGGTGTACATGAGATATGATGAGATTAGATGCTTGATTACAAACGTGGCTAATCCTGCACAGTCACATGGTTTACAAACAAATTGAGTTGGGTGAAAGGTTTTTCAAATGCTGTAGTGAATTAGCCTCTTTGGAAAATAGTTTCATTCAGGCTTTGTAGGTGGGAGGCCATGAAATTACTGAATTGTGTCCTTTGGTGAGTTTGTTGGTCAGGACCCTATTGGGGATCTGGTACCTTATAGTGTAACCCAGCGAGCAAGGTGGGGTCCTGGGTTTGCTACCATGAGGGGTACTTTCCAGGTAGTGCTCATTATAGTCCTTGAATAAGCTGTGGGAAGGAACAAGGGAGGGAGAAATGGAGGGAGAGGGAGGAAAGAGGAGGCCGGGGAGAGAATTCCTAGATAAAAGACAGCAGCAGACAGCTTTGGAGATTGAGTATTGGAGGAGCGTGAAGGCATTTTAAATCCCATAATGTCTAGGTCTGAGTAGTAGCAGATGGAAAGATATAGAGATAAAGCTCTGAAAATAATATTGGAGATAGTAAACTGAAATGCATACAGGAGCCAAGCAAATAACATAAATGTAAACAGGGACCAGGAGGGTCCTATAAAAGTGTGAAGCAGGCTGCAAGTAAGATATTGGTGTCTTTATTGCCACCAAGCACAACAGCCATCAAGTTATGACGCCTTTTAAGACACAATTTGAGCTGAGAAAAAACAACCCTATAAAACATACTGAGGTCGGTTTGTGACCTCTAAGAGTATGTGCTGAGAGTTTGAACTTGAGCAATTGCATACAGTAAGAATTTTCTACAATGACTGAGAAAGCCCTGAAACCAGGAATTGTTCTTTCTCATGGAAGCAAGCAAGATAAAAAAAGACTATTTCAGAATCATATTTTAAAGGCATGTGTGGCTAAGAGTTTTTTGTTGTTGTTTTTCAGTAAGTTCCCAAATGTGGGGGGATGAGAGTTAATACCAAGAGTTCATTTTATGTTATTTATTCTCTGTGTGTATGTAGTATATATTTGCCTAAGTTACTGCTTCAGTACACTTTCACAATTCATTTCTCAGCAAGGCATTAGTCATTATCAGCTCAGCCCTTTTCTGTGTAGTGTCACAAGTTTAGTTTATTCCCCCATTGTCTCTGATTTGAATTCTTGTAATTTTGCTCTCACTAGTTTTTTGTTTGTTTTGCCTCCAGTTTCTATTTCCCCTATCTCATCATTTATAGCCACTTCCTTAGAGGGGACCTGGGACTGACCCAGTTGGGATTTCCATCAAGGGGACAGTAGTGGGAATTGAGTATGAGAAGGCAAGACCAGCACAAACTCTCCAGCAAAAGGTGGTCTAGAAATGAAGGGAGTAACTAGGCACAAGGAAATATGAGTCTATTGGGGAATGTGGACAGTTAGATGTTGGAGAGTCCAAATACCGAGGTCAAAGTGCCAAAGATAGGGTTCAAATTTGGGGGATGAGTGAAGAATTTAGAGTTGAGTAGAACTAGGTCAGGGGATGATCATGTGAGGAACATACAAGGACGATCTGTGGTTCATGTCTATTGGTCAATGGCTGTGTGCATGGTGGTTGGAATGTCAGGCTGGGACTGAGACAGGATATACATTATCCTCTTCACTATTGTTAAAGGGGACTTTCTAAAACATGAATTGCATCATGTAATTCCCTGTCTACAAACACACTTAGAATTCTGCTCGGAACTGTACTACTTGCCGTAAAGCTGTCTGACGTGGAGTCGACATCCTGGTGTGTTGCAATCAACTATGTGCGTGCAGTCACATTTAGGTGTGTCCCATGTAATTTATTGCTCATAATAAAGTGCAGGAGTTTGTGAAGCATTTATTTTTTCAGTATGAATCAGAGCAGATCGATTCTCCATAGTTTGTCCGTCTCTCTTGCATCTGAGGTGGTTTCTTGAGCAGAAATGAAAGGTACAGTGTTACAGGTAAGTCTTGGGGAATTGCACCTAACCTGAGGCCTGTCTTAGGTAGGCTGCAACCTTCTGCAAGCAACTACCTTCCCTAAGGTGCTGATAGTTAGATACTAGAAAAGGTGATTGTGAATTATTATCGTGTTGGGCTTCTTCGAACTGTGGTATGCCCATAGGAGTGTGTCGTGAACGAGAATGTTATCTGTCACGTCTCTTTTGGAGAAAAACACATTGAGATATGCTAGCAAAATCTAAGCTTGGTAATTTGAGCTGTCTGGTACAGCTGCATTTTTCTCTTCTCTCTACAGGTGTTTCAGACTCATCATTCTGCTTAGAGTCACCTCTCCATGCTTTCACTTGCCTTTCCTTTTGCCTGGCGTGGTTAATCCTGGGCTGCTGTATTGTCTAACTCGAGAGAGCACAATTTCCATTGTATTCTTGAGTTATCCTTTGGGAAGTGGGAGGGGGGATCGCATTCACACAGATGAACATTGCTCCGGAAGTTGTATTCGGGGGTGTTTTTCATTATGCTTCCTTTCTCTCATAGATCTGTTTATATACATATATATATATATGTATATATAATATTTATATATATAAATATATATTTATATGTATTATATATTTATATATGTATATATATAATATACATATATATATATTTCCTTTAAAAATGTGTTATTAAAGTCCTCTTCCAAAATTATCATATTAATTATATGTGATCACCTAGCTTTTGAAATAAAAGGTTTCTACACTTTAGAAAAAGAATCTACATGATTGAAAATTTCAGTGATATTACTATCACTTTTGAGCACTGAAGATAAATGCCATAATTTTATCTGATATCAAGTGCTTAATCAGATTATTTCTAGAGAACGTTCCAATTCTTTAGTTCTAGAGAAATTAGATAGACAATAGGGTATGATTCGGTTTGTGCCATAGTGTCACTGCATGGGGAAAATTGAAAGGGGGCCGTGTAATATGAGTGGCATGATATTGTCTAATATACATAGATTTTGGAGCCAGGCAGACATAGATTTGAATTCCCGATAAATGACCTGGGAAATTTACTTAAGCACTCAGCTTGTCAGTGTTGTCAGTTTGTAAAGTGGGAATAACAGTACCTACACCACTGTTAAAGACCAAGCGAAATACCATGTGGTTAAATCTCCTATTGCGCTTGATGCGTAGAATTTTAATTTCTGTTCTAAAGTTCTATGAAAGTGACTTAGTTATAAATAAAGCTATTAGGCTTTTGTGTATATGACTCCCTCATTCAAACCTGAATGAAACTTTCTGTTACATGTTTTGCACATAAGGTTCTACCCCCTCCCCCCAAAAGGTTTATTTTTAAGTAGTTACCTGAGTTTAGATTTATTTGAGCAAAACAAGTGGCAGTGATGGGAAATTGAAGTTTACCAAAGACTAATTTGGAAAAAGATGCATAACTCTGGCTCAGGTTGAAAACACAAACGTTTAAAATGCAAACGCTGAAACCATCGGAAAGAAAGCCGAGGTATTTGTAACGCACAATGTTGAAATGGTATATGCTATATTGATTTCACTACTGAGTGGAGGTTTTGCTTTTTGCTTTGCTCTATGTTTTTAAAGGTTTTGTAATGTGAATTATAGATGATACCAAAGTATTTGCTAAGCCCCAAATAGCATTTCTTTCTTTCCATTTGATTTTTATTTTTGTTGGAAATGCATGTTTGATGATGCTAAAACCATACATCTTTTTCGACAGTGGTCTGTTAGTTTTACTTAGTAGTAGCCAGGGCTGGCTTTTCCTTTTACAGTCGTTGAATGTTAAACAGCATTGAAAAATGTTAAGTTGTTAGATAACTGACTAGTTTTGTCGGAGCTCCTTTGGGAGGCTGAGAATTAGCCAGGCTTCTCACTCTCCTTTTCACACTCCATAGGGAATACGTTAATTCACTCTTTACAGCAATGGTTTAATATTCCATTTCTTTTAATTCACGATTCACTTGGGAACTTGTGCACAAGCCCTGTGTAAGCCGATTTTATCCCATCAGGAATACACACCCAGAGGCACTTGCCCTGGTGTGGTGAGAGTGAATTCCAACCCTCCCAACTTCAGAGCCCTTCATGATACCGGACACATAATAATAATAATAATAGTAAAATGATAATAATAATTATAATAATAGCTGGCTCAACAGATGTTTGTGGAATCAATGAAAACTAACCCCCATAATGGAATCAATGAAAACTAACTCCCATAATGCTTTGCTATGATGCTTCTGCTCATAAAACATACAAACTAATTTAATTCAAAGGAGATGGAGAGCAATGTTGTGTATGGGAAATCATGAATCCAGACCCGTTAGTTTTTCTAGTGAGGATCCTTGATGTTTCTTTCAGGAACAAGTCCTGTGAGATTCTATGACTCAGGAACATGGTGCTTCCCCTGAATGGCAAGGTAGCATCAAGATCCTTCTGGGGCTTGCACTCTTTTTTCCTGGAGCCTTGATGTCACTATTTTTTATTCTCCTCATTCTTTCCTGACCCACTCTGTTTTTCTTTTTCTTATTTGGCCTTCCTGTTCTTATATTTCTGTTATTATAAAGATTTCAGATTTTTAAACTTTTATGAAAAAAGTCCCACATGGGTACATTAAAAAAAACCATATCATAGCTCTTAGTTTCTCCCATGTTATCCAAAGCCACACAAATTGGTCGTTTTCTTTCAGGTGGATGGGAAGCATATGCTCTGTAGATGGCTACCATTGTTGATCAGCTTACTCTGGCCTAGGTATTTTGTACACAATTTCTCTTTTCGTCCTCACCACAAGTCCATGGAACAACTCTGAGGCATTATTATTTCCATTTACGGATGAGAATACAGAGGCTTATAGATGTAAAAGTCCTTTTCACTTGAGGACAATACTTTGGTTTTTAACAGAGATGGAAGGAAATAGAAGCAGACAGACAGAATGCTATGTCCAGACAAAATACTTCAGGACTGGACACATCATTACAGTTAACTTTCCATCTGTGATATAAGATGTTTCATTATGCATGTATTTAAATGCATTAATTTTGCAATCCTACAAATATCTCTGAGCCATTCCAGGGGCTTTTGTCGTGGTTTTTATGTAATTCGTTTTTTTAATGTTCACTTCCCTTTCTTCCTGTATCACCACATACTTTCTAAAGTACTGAGGTCTCATCTCAGATGTTATTCCTCAGATCTGCTTTCTAAGATGGCTCTAGACCCCCCTCCATCATTCTCTATTCCGATGTCCTATTTCACTTCCTTCGTAACTTTGGTATTCAAAATCCTATGTTTTAGTCATTTGTATCTCTCACTGAAATGGGAGCTGCTTAGGAGAATGGTCTTTATTTGCCTTATTCATCTTTGCATCCCCAGTCCCTAGAACAGTGCCTGGATGTATTATTGCATATTCTTCAAGACGCAGACTAAGATAAATAGCATGACTCTGATCCTTAAATAGGCCAAGGCTCCAGTGGCCCCAGTCACAGACAGTGGAAGAGTCATAGCAGCGTTCCCTTTTTGCCAGCTGCTGTGTTGTCCTTCCAGCTCAGCCTGCTAAGGTGGGCGTAATTAGCTTTTAGCATCTGTCTAAACCAGTGCCCAAGTCCCAACATGAAGTGATCATTATCTAAGTCCCTACAGGCTTCGCTGGTTTGTAAGACGCCAGAGCAGCCTCAGTAGTTACTCATAACTCCTGGGGCATTAAATCAACCTGAACTAATTCTGGGGATTTCTGTTTCAATGTAGGATATTTGTAGATTGCTTTAAAAAATGATCTAACTCCTGTATCTCTGTAGATGACTACCTATACTGGTCCAGATAAAACCCTACCATTGGGCTTCCCTGGTGGCGCAGTTGGTTGAGAGTCCGCCGGCCGATCCAGGGCACACGGGTTCGTGCCCCGGTCCGGGAAGATCCCACATGCCGCGGAGCGGCTGGGCCCGTGAGCCATGGACGCTGAGCCTGCGCGTCCGGAGCCTGTGCTCCGCAACGGGAGAGGCCACAACAGTGAGAGGCCCGTGTACCGCAAAACAAACAAACAAACCCTACTATTCACCAGGCACTAGGCTAATTGTTTTAATACCATTTAATTTCATCTTCAAACACATCTAAAAAGAGATACTATTATTATCCTCATTTTTCAGATGAGAAAACTGAAGCTCGGAGAGAATAAGTGACTTGCTTAGGTCTCACAGCCATTAGAGAAGGGATGCAAACCCAGGCTGAATGTTCCCAGCGTTGATACTTACTAATTGGCAAAGATGTGATGCTCCATTCTGATGTGGCCTCTAACCTTTAGGAAAATGGTATTTACGTGCTAGGAATGAGTGCTCAGTCTGAGGATGGGCCTAAGGGACGTTTGCTTAAAAGTTAAGGAAGAAGTCAAGTTTTAAATCATCATATTTAAGTCCTAAAAAATGAAAGTCTTATGCAAATCAATTTTTGAAAAGAGTTCATCTTTCCTGATTTGAATTATATATGTACTTTGGAGACAGATGGACTTGGGTTCAAAGCCTACCAGCCATTTAATAGCTTTGTAGCCTTCAGTAGTTTTTTCTTTTATCCTCTTAAGACTTCATGTGGCTTCCAATACCAATCCTGCAAAATTTTTGCAAGGAGAGCAGCTAATTCAGTACCTGGCACATAGGATAAGGCACAAAAGATGATTTCCTTTTTTAAAAAATTGCTTTTACTGAGGTAAAATTGGTATATAACATTATATTAGTTTCAGGTGTACAACACAGTCATTGAATATTTCTGTACACTACAAAGCGATCATTGCAATAAGTCTACTTACCGTCGGTCACCGTACAATTGATTCCCTTCATCCATTTCAACCACTGCCCTACCCCTTCCCCTCTGACAACCGCCAATCTGTTCTCTGTGTCTATGAGTTTTGTTCTGTTTGTTCATTTGTTTTGTTGATTATATTCCACATATGAGTGAAATCATATGGTATTTATCTTTGAGTTCCTTTTCTTTAAGTATTGTAGTTGGGAATTTCTTGATTGTGAAATTTTGTTTTTCCCTAAAGTTAATGTTCTCCCAGTATTTATGTTAAAATTTTATTCCTATTCTTTTTATTTCTTGTCTCAGGTACTGTTTAAGAAATTAATTAATTTCCTAAGATATATGTATCACTTCTCTGGAAAGTCTCTCGGTCCTCATACTAGCTGATAAAGTTCACTTTTTCTCTTCATTAAATCTTCTCAGACCTCTCCCTGACTATAGTCTTGGTTTAATGGCTTACATTTCACACTGCTAACCATGCATGAATCGTTGCCACAACTCCTGACACTGTCCTAAAAGAGTCCCTCTCAAACCATACTTCTGAAAAGATGGGGCCTAAGACCTTGAGAGAATGTTCTTATTACTTTAGGAAGTTTGGATTGCTTTTGAATCATTTTTATAGTCTTTGTATAGAAAAATTTGTGGTAAGAAGTGAAAATACAAACATGCAGTGGCTTAGTCTTGACCTATATCAGTAATGGAAACAAGGGCCCTTAACTTGGTTGGAACATATGAATCTGAGAGTGAATTCAGATAAAAACAGCTGACCCTGTGAGCCCAAGCAAGGCAAGAAGCTACCTCCGATATGAGAGAGGCAATAAAATGTGAATTGTCCGTAATATCTCTCTTGGAGTAAGAGCACATTCTTTATACTTGACAGGCTACATCTAATGAAATTATCCACAATTTTTGTTCTGTTCTTAAGGAAAAACAAACTATATAGCTTGCATATTTGTCACAGATATTTCAGGACCCAGGTAAAAAATTATAATAAACTTTATCTTCTTTTTCAAACTTCTGTTTTTCCCTTGTTTGGGAAACCTTGGGTTCCAGGACATTTTTGTACTGCCCAGATCAATCCTAAATTATCAGGGATGCAAAAGGCTGCCATGGGTGCTAGAACCCAAGTACTACAATCCTTCTAACCCCACACCACCTAAAGACTGCCAATCAGCATTCTGCATTTTTATCTCCGGTGCTATTACGAATAGAATTGGCTCTGAGGCAAGCCCTTGCATCTGTGCAGGAACAGAACTGCTAAAAAATACTTAGGATCTCCTTTTATTGGTGGTGGGTAAGCACTATCATTCCCATATTACAGATGAGGAATTTGAAGCCCAGAGATGTTGAGTAAATTACTCAGAGATGCTGAGTAAATAGGTCACACTGTTCGTTAATTGCAAACTAACCTCACCCAAACTCAGAATGACCAACTGCCCCAGTTTTCTTGGGCCTGAGGGGTTTCCTGGGATGCAAGACTTTCAGTGCTGAAACTGAGACAGTCCTAGCAAACCTGGGTAGCTCATCACTCTAGATGTCTGCTTTGAGAGACTCTATACTCTTCATCTGTTTGCCTTCCATTCTAAAATATTTAGCTCCCCCTAAAATATTTAGCTTGCCATATACTTCTGTATCCTCACCCACCCACTACCCTACCTTCTTCTACTTGTGGACAGTGGACTCCGCTCACCATTGCATTCACTGCGAGATTCCTACTGCAAATTGCATCCCATATACCCTCCTTTCTGGGCCGCAGGAAATCGACAGGCTGACAACTTATGTCCCTGTGGTTTTCTGGGCCTCTAACCCTATTGGATTTCCAGGCAGAAAATTGTTATTCTTCCTCCTTGGTGACAACTGTGTTGAGAACCTCAACAATTGCCCTCATTTCAAAAATACAATGTCTGTGAAGAGAAAGGAAGCTAAAGATCTCTGGGAATTAAAATCCCTCCATCCAGATACTCTGTGTCATGCTTTTTTTTTTTGCGGTACGTGGGCCTCTCACCGCTGTGGTCTCTCCCGTTGCGGAGCACAGGCTCCGGACGCGCAGGCTCAGCGGCCATGGCTCACGGGCCCAGCCGCTCCGCTGCATGTGGGATCTTCCCGGACCGGGGCACGAACCCGTGTCCCCTGCATCGGCAGGCGGACTCTCAACCACTGTGCCACCAGGGAAGCCCACCCTGTGCCATGTTTTAAGGATGGTTCCTGTTAACCTCAAATTGTCTGTTAGGGTTGGCTCAGCTGCTCTTGGCAAAGGAGGATCCGGACGGTGAAAGCTCCTGGCACCAACTCTTAGTGATCAAGGTCTTCTTAGTAAGGACTCCTCCCTTAAGGCGCCTCTCTTTAGTAGATCCTATTATTTGTAACAGCTTTGGGAGATAACATTTGCTTATGGTGGAACATTTGCTTATGGTGGCTTCTTTGGTTGATGGTAACAACCCTTCTAACAGCAGCTTTTCTAAGATGTTGCTGGAGTCTTTTCCTTTTTCAGAAAACTTCAGGCTTCCTCTATAGCTGATAAGTGAGTATGATGCTTAGTAGGTGCTAGAGCTCATATTAGATCCTCTAGTGAAAACCATGGTGCTCCATTATGCTCTAAGGTAGGGTTTTTCACTGTGGGTCCCTTACTCATTAGTGGGTAATAAATCAACGTAGTGGATCAAGACCAGTTATTTGGAAAAAGAAATTTAAAAACAATAGACTATAATAGAATAGAAAAATAAGAATATGTTCGTTGTATGTAGTAAAGATTGGCATTACTTTAAAAGGTTTTTATTCATTATTTTACATATATATATTTGTGTATGCCTGTGAGTTCTCTCTCACACAAACATATGAAAGTATATATTTGCAATAAAAACTATACTTCTTACTGACTTACATAATAATTATTAAAAAGCTTCTGGAAATATTTTTGTAGAAAGATGTTCTTCAAATAGTAAAACATTGCAAACAATCCAAATGTTCACCAAGAGATTATAAGCTCCATGTATACCATATCTACAATGTTCACTGCTGTATCCCTCCAGAGTTTACCATCAGTGCCCTGTACATAGTATGTGCTCAATAAATATTGTTGACTATTACTGTTGCTGAGAGCTTAAATGCATTCTGAAATATTCACATGATAGAATTTAATGCAATTATTAAAATTATATTTCCAGTAATTTTGTAAATGTATGGGAAATATTCATAATATAATGTTAAGAGACCATATGTTATATAAACATATATACAGTTGTATGTATGCATCTGTGTAAAAGACTGCAAGGAAAAACACCAAAATATTAAGTATGCTATTTCTGGTTTAGTAAGATTACGGGTAGTTAAAAATTCATTATTCTTATTTATTTATTTATTTATTACACTGAATAGGTTCAGAGGTAGTTCAGCTTCAGGCACACCCTAATCAGATAGACCAAATGATGCTGCCAGGAAGCCGTCCCTCTGTCTCTTTCTGTTCTTTTCCTCTGTGTTAACATCATCTCAAGGCAAGCTCTCCCCAAGGGGTGGAGGAGATAAGACTGAATAACAGCTTCAGCTCATTGTCTTCCAGCTTAGAGGCTGGAAGTGGGTGATCTTTCCTGATGACAGAAGCCCCCGGACTGACTTTTATTGGCACAGATTGGAGTCTGCAGGTGTGCTCACCCAGAAAAGGGAGGTATTATGCCACCTGATCCCCAGATGAGATTGGATGCTGACCAGGCAAAAACAAAAACAAACAACCCTCCCTCCAAAAACCAAACCAAAGAAGAATGCTCACTACGTTAGTAACTCAATTAGTTTACTTGAAATAAACATAAAATTTAGAATAATGACACTCGCGAAGGCACTTTTTTCTTCCATTTGTGATTTTATTCAATGACAAATCTTCGGTGTTGATGCTATGCTGTTTATCACCACACTGAACCTCCCTCCTTGACTGCAGACCCAACATCCCCCCACTTGCTTGACGTCTTTAGCTGAATTTCACACCTTCAACTCACTCAGAAATAAATCTCTTTCTTAAACACATGCATAAACAGACACACAGAACTTTTAATTGTGTGTGTGTGTGTGTGTGTGTGTGTGTGTGTGTGTGAAGTAGAGAGAGAGAGAGATGATCTGTGTGAATACTTGGTATTTTTAGTACCTTGTTGACGTATAGCTACTTAAATGAAGCAACAATTCCACATCAACTGATTCACTGGTAAAAAAAACCGCAAACTAACAAGCCAATGTGTGGGCCCATCAATGTGACCCTTTCCCCCCAAAATAATTAAAGGCATCATTATGTTTTGAGGCTAACAAGCAATGGGAAATAATATGATTTCCTGCTGGGTCTTCATAAGAAAATCTGTTAACCTATTTCTGGACGTCTGTTCAAACTGACGGTGCTGACGATTCCATGGAGAGAAAGGTTACGTGATGTCACCTTGGCCCAAGCACTGGCATGCGAACCTACTGGCAAACCACAGCGTGTCAGGTCCCAGAAATGAGTCAGTTGAGATGGAAATGCCAATTAGAACAGATGTATACTCCTATTTTTATTCATCAACTTACAGAGCTATTCTGATTGTCACAGTGTATGTATTTAGGTTGGTGAGTTTTAAGTTTTAAATATGAAAATGTCTTGTTTCCTGCGACTCTTCAAGAGTGTGGTTCTGATGAGGGAAATACCAAGCTGTAGATCTTAAGAACAAGCGACAAAATGGAAATTTTGTCACAAGAATCCTCTACAAAAAAATCGCAATTTTGAACGGAATTATTTTGTAGTACTCTCGTTTATTTAATTTCTTAAAATGCAAACTAAAAACATAAAAGTATTTTAATGTTTATTCTGCATTTTGTTAAACTCTTATCTAAAATGAAATAGAGGATGAGGAAAGACAATTTATCAAGATATGAGTATTTTCCTTCCTTCGAAACCAGCATTGCCTGAGGCCAAACTCATCATCTCCTGCCAAGACCAGCTCTTTTCCCTTGATTTCTTCTTTCCATTCCAAGTTTGATGATTTTTCAAATGTCATTTGCCTCTGTCTCAGCATACGGGTCTAATGTTGATCATGCTTTTCTTTATGAGTATGTGATGTGAGAATTAATCATGTTTGTGCTTAAAATGGAAAGACATTCACTTCTTAGCATTTGATTTCTTCCACTCATAATTTTCACTTGTCGCTGGCAAGTTACCTAGTAATGGTATGACTTCGAGGCCCTTTGAGCTTCTAAAGATGATGGGGGATACAGGCAATGAGGAAAATCGTTGATTATATTCCTGGTTTGAGTTTGGGGAGGAAAAGTTTTTCATCAAGAACAAGTTGAGTCCATAGGAAGGACTTTAGAGAGTGAAAATAGCACAGCTTTAAAAAAATGTTTCTACTGCTTTTGTTCCAAAAGATGCTTCCAAGAATCAGGTGAAGAACAATTTCTATTCATCTGTATAAATAGATAGCCCTAATAGTATTGTGGTAAGAGGGTAGTTTCCCTTCTGTAATGGTTTTTAATATCGGTCTATTACATTCTCTAAGCACTTGCTTTGCAATAGTCTTGTGTATCCCTTAGCTCTTCGGGCCATCAAAGGTTCCTGCTCCGGCTATAAAGCGTGGTACTTAAACGTGCACCAAGCCCTCACTATAGTTTCTCACCTACATTCTCCATGTTTGACAAGTCTCAGCCTCTCTCTTATTTATAAGCCTTCTGGCTTAGTATTACTGTTGCCACTGGAAGTCACTGTTGTTAGACCAAGAAAAGACATAGTTTGAATTTTTGACAGCTCAGATAAATGTCATATCAAAGCAATGTGATTATACCTAAAGTGTTTCCTGAAAATGTGGGTTACATCAAGGGACACAGTTTTAAGTTCAAGGAAGTTCACTTACTTAGGAAGGGTCCGACAGCCTTGGACCCAAACAAGATTATGGGACATTAAGGAGGTGGTGGAAGAAGAGGTAAGCGCCCTCCCCTCAGTAAGCTGGGTAACTGGAACGATATTATTCCCAGCCTGAAGGATGTCCTCACACCTGTTCATAGCATTTCTCAAGGTCATTGGTAGCGTCTGGTGGCCCATTTCACTACAGTGCTTTGGTGGCTTGGCACGTTTTTTATTATTGTCGTGGTTTTGCTCAGTCTCTCATTATGTCACAGCTGCACAAATACAAGTTTTCTAAATGGTCTCCTTGCCTTCTAATTGACCCTAATCAAACTATGTTTTGCATGGCTGACCAAGTCATCTTTCAAAAAAGCCCCATCAATTTATTAATCCAACCACTCAGGATTCACTTAACTTTTATGGAGCACCTATGATGGGAAGGCCCTTGTGACAAGTCTAGTGAGGGAGATAGACTTGTACCCTGAAAATTACAAGACAATGTGCTAGGTATTTTATCTGATTAAAATGTTTTCATATTTCTTTACTGTTACTAAGAACAAGGGTTTAAATTCGTCTCCTAAGATAAAAGATCCTTCACGATATAAATCGACTCTACCCCACAGCCTTGTCTCCAGCCCTTCCCCCGTGTGCACCCCATGCGTCAACTACATAAAATGTGCTGATGTTCCTGGGACCTGCTCCAGGAACAACTGGCAAATTCTTCAACTTTTAGCTCAAGTGTCATTATCTCCTTTTTGACTCTGAGTTCATAACTCCGAAGCGGACTTAGTCATTCACTCCTTTGGGCTCTTGTGGAAAATTTTATATATCCTTTTTTTCTCATGGGTCATAAAATACTTTATTTCATTATAATGTCCACTAAATTGCGAGAGGCTTGAAGGCAGAGAGGGGAGTGCATATCATGCCTTTTATTTTCCCGATGTTTAGTTCAATGGCTGGTACGCACAGAATGCACAATGCATTTTTCTGAGTGAATGAATAAATAAATGAATGAATTATGAAGCCAGCTTTTGGATTTACCATTGGATTTGTTTTACACTCAGCACTGTTGAAATACTCTGTACCGTTAAGTGATTATCTTCTGGTGGAACACCTGGTAGAAATCTATAACTACGTTGGCCAACAGCTCAAAGTGATTAGTGCAGCCGATTTACTGCAATTAGGAGGAGGACCACATTCCATAGAATTAAAAAGTGCATTGATTACACACCTGTACAACATAAAAGAGACTATGGGGGCTTCCCTGGTGGCACAGTGGTTGAGAGTCCGCCTGCCGATGCAGGGGACACAGGTTCGTGCCCCGGGCCGGGAGGGTCCCGCGTGCCGCAGACCGGCTGGGCCCGTCAGCCATGGCCGCTGAGCCTGCGCGTCCGGAGCCTGTGCTCCGCAACGGGAGGGGCCACAACAGTGAGAGGCCCGCGTACCGCAAAAAAAAAAAAGAGACTATGAGAACTGCAATAATCATGAAAGTATGTCACTCTTTCACTAATTAGTTAAATAGACCACCAGCATAGGTATTTCATAGAAATAAAGCCAGATAAAAGCAAAAGGTGAAAAGCAGGCTACAAGAAGAATTTAGAAGAATCACCAGACAAAGAATTTTTGAAAGAAGATGATATAATTCCACACACATGTCCATTCACACCAGTATAATCATTTTCAGGTCGTGTAGGGCATTTTTAGAGTTACCAGAGGCAGCTGGATTAGAGAACATGAAATTCCATGGAAAGCAACGTGCATACAACTTCATTTTGGAGTAGAATCACATCAGTGTATGTAGGGGTTTAGAGCCTGGACCCTGGAAGCAGACTGCCTGGGTACAAGTCCCAGCTTCACCCCCTTCTAGCTATATAATATTAAGAACGCTACACAAACTCTCTATTTTTCAGTTGCCTTGTCTATAAAATGAAGATAATAAGACATATCTCATAGGATTGTTGAGAAGATAGAAAGAGGTAAGCTCTCAAAAAATACGAGTTTTATTACTATTCATCGATTTCCTCTTTGGGTTTTTATCATATCCTATCTTTACCATTTCTTTTAGCATGTATTCTCACTGGGACTCCGCTCTTCCATAAGTTTTCCATATTGTATGTCTTTCATATATTCCTGTAAAGTTGCTACATCCAAGGCATTGGCATTTTCTTTTATCCAGGAAATGGTAATGATCATTGGTGAATGCAAGAGAAACACGAAATCCATTAGTAAACAAGGTCACAAGATGATTGCATTCTTTTACTCTTATTGTTTGCTGTATATTGGCTCAGAAATCCTTTATGTTGCCTACAAAGGCTGTGAATCAGCTATTATCACTGAGTTTAGGGCTAGGTTAAGCACATTTAATTGTAACCGCATTAACAAAAAGCTAAGTGCTCAGAAAAAATATTAAAAGTTTCTATGTAGTGATGATTGTATTCCTGGGCCTCATAATTAGGATGGGATACAATAATTATTGTATTGGTTAGGACTATATCCCGCTTTGATTTGACAATCAGAGTCAAACACATAGCAATCTTCCCTGAAATATATGAAAGGCCTGTTCTGCTGAATGACTCACTGCAATATTTCAAATAATTTCTTTTATGATCAAACTTGAAAAGTAAATAACTATTCAGATGATGAAGAGTTGATAAAAATAAAATCCAGGCAAACAAATGCCAACAAAGCCAGGCATTGTACATAGTAGGAAACATAAATTAAGATTTTGGATTTAATACTTACTATTTTGAATGGAAACATTGAACTGTGAACTATATACTGCTAGTATGTTAGAAAGCTTTACTCTATTTTTTGATGAGCTAGTTTATATCCAATTTTAAATGGTTGTTAGTGCAAAATTAGCAAAGAAGTTCTTCTGTAATCAATCTACCACAAGGACAAAGAGAACAGAAGAGAAGAGAACAGTAACTGGAAAGAAAACACAAGTGGCAATTGACTTAAAGACACCTGAGAAAGTTAAATCCTAAGCTCGTAGTGGACAAAGTCAAGAAGTAACTCAACGTACTGGTATAATCTACGGAATCCTCTAAAGCCTCAGGAATTGGCATATCTGGCATTTATACCAGGTATTGTATTTATAGAAGTGTGAGGGTGAAGGTAGAAATAAAAACAGGAAGATATGTTGAAATTCTTTTTTCAGAAGTACTGTAGTTAGGCCCTTAAAACCTATTCCTCAGTCTTCCTAGTTGTTAACTGCCGCCACCTTTCCATCCCATCGTAGAGAAAACAGGAGATCTAGTTTATGACGATGTTAAAACCAAGGGTCTCTGGACTTGACACCCTAGGCACAGTTGAAGACTCAGGTGCTGTGGTAGGCAAAATACTGGCCTTCAGAGAGAACCACATCCTAATTTCCAGAACCAAGAATACATTAATGGCAAAAGGGAATTAAGATTGTAGGTGGAACGGAGGTTGCTAATTAGCTGACCTTCAGTTGGAAGTTGTCTTGGATTATCTGGGTGGGCCCAATGTAATCACAAGAGTCCTTATAAGCACAAGAGGGAGACGGAAAAGGGAGGATCAGAGAGACGGCAGCATGAGAAGGACCTGACTGCTATTCCTGGCTCTGAAGACGGAGAAAGAGACCACAAGCCAAGGAATGTGGGTTCCTCCAGGAGCTGGAAAAGGCGGGGGAACTTTATTCCCCTGCCATGTTGACTTTATTGCAGTAAAACCCTTTCAGATTCTGAACTATGTAACTGTAAGAGGATACACTTGTATTCCTTCAAGCCACTAGGTGGTAATTTGTCGGACTAGCAATAGGAAACTATACAGGAACTTACTGAAAACAGGAGGAGCGAATGAATATTTACATACTAAGTGCTGCAATATCCATTAGTCTTGGTCTAATGGTTTCCAGACTGGCAGCCAGGTGTTTGCCCTTTAGGCGGGAGCCTGGAAGAGTCTTCTCTGGGGAAGCTGATCAGTCCAGACAGATTACGGAAAGATGCTGACATCTGGGATTGACCAATAAAATGGATCAGTCAGGTCACTTTATGGGAAAGCCCACAGTTGAGAAGCACCACAGTGGACTCAAGTTTACTAAAGCTTTCGAGTTGTGTCATGCCTAAGGCTCAACAGACATTTCAGGAAAGCACGTACAAAGAAATTCACAGACCAAGACAGAGTCTGAGGGACTCCAGAGGAAGATTCTTGAGGAAATGGTATGAAGCAATGATGAAGCAGAGTAGTAAATAGGCAAAGTAGTAAATAGGCAGAGTAGTAAATAGGGGGTGGGAAGAAAGACATCCCGGTCGGAAAGAAGCGCGTAGTTAATCCCTGAGGAGAGCTGCATCCTGTTATGGCGTAGGAGCTGAGAGTCGGCCATTATGACTAAAGCTTAGAGAGCTAGAGAGCAGGGAGGAAAGTGAAGGAAAAAAGCCAAGGACTAGTGTGAAGGGATAAAGTATTTGAGGCCTGAATTAGGGGCTTCTAGCAGTCCACAATCCAATCGGAGAAAGAAAACATTTATATACATACATACCCATACGCATATGTTATATATACATAGTACATATATACACACAAGTATACGTAATACTTACAGATGTATATATATAATATATTTTTATACATAAATCTCAACTGCTATCTGGTATTTGATATTATTTTTTTTCTGATGGAAGGATAGGAGAAGATAATGCAGGAATTATTTCTTCCTTTATATCAATATATAATTGAGGCAAAGAGAGGCCAGGCCTTCATGAGACGTAGCGGCAGAATTGAGAAATGAGATATGGTCAGAGTAACATTTCTGGTGACTGTTCCCTGGGTCCCACATCTGTCAGGGTGTTGAAAGACCTGTGATAGGTCTATTGAATATTATATCTTTCCTCCTAATGTCATAGCTTTGTCATACTCATTTATTCCCAGGATGGCTAAGAAGCAAAAATTCAATCTCATGGCATTTCTGCAGCTGGATGGTCTGGGATGTTTAGGTTTCTGGTTTGAATTGACTTTGCTACTTTTTCCCTGAAAGTTTTTGCAACATCGGGAGCCTCCTGTCTGGAGGGAAGGGAAAGCACTCCCTCTTTGGCAACGCATATGACACTGAATTAAAAAACAAAACAAAACAAAACTGGCTTTGGCCCAATGGAAAAAGAATGTTTCAACTCCCAGAAAGGGAATGACATAGGGAAAACAAAACAAAACTAGACCATGCTCTTAACCGTCCAACTGTGCCGTTAAGTGCATCAGAGTTTTAAGCGGTCTGCAAAGAGGTTCCTGAATAATCTAGTTAACCTAAGGGAGTGGCTCCGCATTAATTGTGACTCTTCAAATGGAGTAACTGTCCATGCCCTTCTCTGGAGAACACACTGGAGGAAAAAAACGTGGCCCTTCTGACTCACCAGCTTGTTCTTAAAACAGCAACAAGAGCAGCAGCAAAATAGCTGTTGGATTTCTTGATGCAAGAGCTGCTGAAGGAGGCTGGGATCTGCAGCCAGCTTGAAGCTGTCAGCTTCATCCCCCACATCCTGACAGCAAATAGTGGTCACATTTTAGTCTGCCTACTCCTTATTTCTGCAGCAGTCTGACTTTTCTTTATGAGCACCCATCTTTTTGGAGATGTAGCGGTAATTTCACTGAACCTATATTGTGGGTGTCTAGTACAATGATTTGTATAGAGTAAGCCCCTCAGTAAACACTGGTTGAAGTGAATTGAATAAGATTGAAAAACTGAAAGGGTGAACTAGAAAAATCTTCTATAGACAATATGCTGTAAGCCTCCTTTAATTGTAGGCATTGTTATTACATCAAAGCATTATATGATTGTATATTGATTCAATTGAACAAATATTTACTGAGCCTTCCTGGCCACACTTCACCAAGAGCTTGGAAAGGTAGAAGAGAGAGTAGTACAAATGATATTGAACAGATCCCTGGCTCTCATGGACTTTATAATCCAGCAGGGCAGATGGACTAGAATGATGGTCTGTTTTTTAAAAATTGGGTAATAGAGACAGTTGGAATGTCCTTGAAGCAAAATCTTTTACTTTACTTACCCATAAAGTACCAGGTAAATGAAGGGGAAACAAGAGCCTAGTCTGAGATTGAGAAAAAAAGAAACAAAAAGACAAAAAACCCCAAACCCCGGGTGCATAGTGTTTTCTGAGGGTAAGTGAAATGCTCCTGGAGGCATGTCACCAAAAGCAAGGGCTTCTTGTTTCAGAGCGAAGACCTGACTCACAGGCTGGTTCTCTTCCTTTCCAATGTCTCCTTGACTCCCTACCCATTCCCTCATCTCTTCATGAGTAACTCCCTGGGGCTTTGGCATAAACTCTACACAAGGGAGTTACCCGGCAACCATGGTGCCCCTCCCCCAATCCTCCACGCCTCACAGACGCCCTCTGCTGGTGTGGCTCGCTCATGAACTGTAGTATTCAGGAATCTGTTTCAAAAGTTTGAGAGTTGTGAAAGGCTTTTGAACAAGAAAACACTTATGTTGGCCTTGGAGGAACTTGTCTTCCTGGGTGCTCAGTATTTCTTGAAACTGTGCCAGCTTTGTGGAGGCATCTGCCAGGCATTAAATGGAGCCCTCAAACCAGACACTGATGGGGTGACCCATGGAGGAGCCTACTTGTTTTACACTTTCTAGGGAGAAAGGAAGCTACCATAATCTGCTCTTATCTCTTAAGCTGCTTCCAGGGACTTCCCTGGTGGTGCAGTGGATAAGACTCCGTGCTCCCAATGTAGGGGGCCCGGGTTCAATCCCTGGTCAGGGAACTAGATCCCACATGCATGCTGCAACTAAGAGTTTGCAAGCCACAACTAAGGAGTCCTGGAGCCACAAATAAGAAGCCCGCCTGCCACAACTAAGGAGCCCCATGTGCTGCAACTGAGGAGCCCGCCTGACACAACTAAGACACAGTGTAACCAAATAAATAAATAAATATTAAAAAAAAACATTTTAAACTGCTTCCAAATGGTTTGGAATCATGCTGCTTTGAGAACAGTAGTGAGCAACGCTAGTTTGTCTGTCCAAAGCCTTCTGGAAACAATCCCACTCTCTCGGGAACTGCTTTTCCTTGCACTCTAGCTATGCGGTTCTAGAGGGAGCTGCCATGTTCTTACCTGACATCACCTATCTCACCACAGCGGATGGTTCAGGTGTGCACCGATTATCCAAAATGGGCAACTCGAAATAATTCCTGGGATTTTCCTAACTGGAATTGAGGAAGGAGAGTGAGTTTCTCTCAGGCTGTGGGAGGCTTGGGGTAGGAAGCTTGCCAACTCTTGGCAGTTATGTTTTCTATTATATGGGATCAGATGGTCTGCAGTGGGATAAGATACATGTGATACACGGAGAAAAGCAAAGATAAGAGCTACACTACAAGAATCCTAGTGGCTTTGAGTCCCCAGTTCCTATTGTTCGGGAGGCTTAACTCTGCATGGACTGGTTCTTTAATCCTTTCTTCGGTTAGAAATACATCAGTATGCTTCCAAATAATCTTTCACTCTTTGTGTATCCTTCTTCACATAGAGTTTTTATCACTTGCAACCTTTAAAAGAACTCTTATTAATAAAAGGATTTGCTCTGGCGCTGGCTCCTGTCTCCACTTCTTCTATATTCTCTCCTTTGCTTTTATAAGCCACCAGCAATTTTCATCCTTTTGTGTATAACTTTTTTAGTTTATTTCCTCTCCACTTCTCTCTGGCCTTATATTCTTTCCTTTCTCTCTCTCTTTTCCCTCCCTTCCTTCCTTCTCTCTCTCTCTCTCTCTCTCTCTCTCTCTCTCCCTCTCTCTGTCTGCCCAGATGCCCACTGTTCTTCCTTCCTGCTGAGTAATTATCATTCATTTTATGTAAACAACCAAAGACATTTTCAACTGCAGCCTGAAGGCCTTTGGAAGTGATTGTTCGCAGCTATTATTTGGGATTCTGTTAAAGGTAAAGATTCAGGAAATAGAAAGAAATGTGTTGCTCCTGTTGATTTTGATTCTTTTTTTTTTTGCTTTCTCATATTTGTTTTGCTTTTATTAAAAACCATGAAAGTATTTTGTCCTTGATCACATGAATTTGTTGCATAAATACCTGTTTCTCATTTGTCCTTGTTGGTAACCTATGTAACATTAAAAGATCTATCTGAAGATGACTTTGTCAAAAAGTATCCCCTAAGAGAGTCCAGAGACTTACAGCTTAATTCTCCTTGGGAAGTACGAATGGATAAATGAATAAGTAAGTGAATGGGTAGGTGAATGAATGTATTTCCCCTAAACGAAAAGCAGATACCATCTTGGCAAAGCCTGATTCAGTATAAGACCCTCAGATAATTTACCAGGCTGTCAATTTCTTTCAGCAGGTATGCCTGTGCTATTTGACCAAAGATAAATACTCAGTAAATTCTCTGAGCTAAACCTGGCAATGGTATATTTGACAGCTTTAGATAGAGAAGGAAAGCTATACTTCTGGATTCATCTCAGCCAGGAAAGGAAAGGAAGATGCTCAATACAAATATTTTAGCAAGTTACAAAAACAGTGAGAGAGAGAAAGTTCAGACTAAAAATAATCCTTTCTCAAATGAAACATCTGGCCACGGAGAGTCACAGATGCGGTATCCTTGGTCTAAAGGGACCTATAACCCATATGACTTTAGACGGAGTTGCCACATGGATGGCAGATTAGGGGAAAAATAAGCCGGTTAAGGAGAAACTGAGGTAAAGAGAAAGATAGTATTCAGGATATGGAGAAATTGGTACATCGTATAGATAGAGTACCCATTGAAATGTACATCAGAGCCACATTTGTGCAAGATACTCAGGTCACATGTCGTATGGCTTCTAACCAAACAAAACCACTTGAAAGAATGTGTACTAAGGAAAGTCTCAGGAGACTGTACAGACATCTGGATATAAGGATGTTGACTGGAGTGTTATTGTTAAGTACAAGGAAACAATGGAAACAACTTAAATATCAACAAGAAGTTGCCGTTTGCATTATGGCATATCCATAAAGTGAATATCATGCAGCAGTTAACAATGATATTTATTGATTTATATTCATGAGCACGGATATATATTCAACATACTCACATATAATTTTAAATGAAAAAGCAGATTTTTTTTTTTTTGCGGTACGCGGGCCTCTCACTGTTGTGGCCTCTCGTATTGCGGAGCACAGGCTCCGGACACGCAGGCTCAGAGGTCATGGCGCACGGGCCCAGCCGCTCCGCGGCACGTGGGATCCTCCCACACCGGGGCACGAACTCGTGTCCCCTGCACCGGCAGGAGGACTCTCAATCACTGCACCACCAGGGAAGCCCGAAAAAGCAGATTTTAAAGTGGTGTGTAGAAAGTGGTCTTGCTTTTGTTTATAAAAATATTAACATGTATATGAATTCATACACAGAAATATAGAATTTTTAGAATTCTGAAAAGTAGTGCCAGAATGTTTACAGTAGTTCTATCTGGGATTAGATGGATTTAAAAATATGTTTGCTTACCTTAGTTTTCTGTTTTTATATAAGGAATGCAAGTTATTAGCATAATAATATAAGGTTTTAAAGGAGAGATGGGGACCCTGATAAGTCAATCACTTCCTGCCTTCTCACATTCCATTCGTAGGGACCCTACTCTCTCCACCAACTTCTCCTTACCCTCAGTCCCCGGACGAGGTATGTGGAACCCCCCCACCACACCCCACCCCCACCCCCCCACCACACCCCACCGCCCACCCCACCCCCACCCCCACCCCGCATCCTGGAAATTTCCCCGGGGCCCTGGAACTGAGACACTGAAAGGCAGAGCCACGTGGTGAGTGTCTAAGTCGAAAAGCGTGCAGAGCAGAATCCAGAGTTAGCACTGGACCGGCCAAAGTCACACACAGGCTGAGCTGTGGCAGAGCGGACAGCCCCACAATAAGGCCTGAGAGGCAGCCTGCACGGAGGGAAGGGGTGGAAGGCAGATGCCAGAGGGGAACAGAGCTGAGAGACCTAGAGACCCACTGGGCAATGGAAGGCATAGCTTTACTATCACCCCCTCTCCTGTTCCTTCGTGGCCTGACGCTATGTCATTTCTGGCTTTTTTTAGAACATCTGTGAAATTGTTTTTTTTTTTTTAATAAGAATCCCTCTTACCCTAGGATTGGAGAGAGCTTATATTAATTGGGATAACCTTAATAAAGACAGAAACGTGTACTGGGAAACAAGCAGCAGGGCAGGGCGGCAGAATGGACTCTGCATGGGCTGCCATCAACACACCACTGTCATCTTCAGCCTCTGTGCGAGGCTCACCAGCGTGTCCAGCACCGAGCTGGGCTTTTACTTTTTCATCCTTGGCCACAGCAACTGGGAAGCTGGGGCGGCAGTTCTCTTTCAAGGACCAGCTGGAATAAAACGAGAAGTAAAATCTTGATCAACGTTTCTCCTGAGGCAGCTGCAATTCCTGAGTCATATCTACCCCAAAATGTGGTTTTGTGGGTTTCCTTAAAGACTTTTGAAGGTGAGGAATGTTACAGGGCAGCTCTCCTTTTCAACATTCTGAATTCCATTGTGCAGAACTTGGCCTGATATGCTTGACAGTCTTGGTGGAAAAAAAGCACTGTATAACTGCATCATCAATATAATAATATAAATTGAATTAGAATGTTCATTCTGTTCTGCCGAGTTTCTTTCCTGAGCTGATTATGTCTGAAACGGCTTTTGTTAGAAGCTTTCTCATTATGAGGAACTCACAGTCGTGTTCCAGCCCTCCATCAAGTACCACCTGTTTGGCATGTTCTACTCTTATTTTTTTAAGTAACCCATCATGAGGATTTGAAGCACAGAGTTATGGCATTAGAATTACAGCCTGCTGTTTCTCCTGATTACGTTTTTCTGTTAGTAAGTTAAGGTTGCATTTTGAAGAGTAAAGGATGACAGTTTGGATACTTGATTGTTGACGAGGTCAAGTCGTGGCCCAACAAATGATGATCTTAATGTTTTCTCTCACAATCCTCTCCTCGTTGCATAATTCATCTTTTATCCTTATACAGAAGTATTTACAGTGTCCTGACTCACTCGCCACTCAAGTGAACTGGATAAGTGTCTAAATTATGTATTCCTAGGGATGGGTCTTTTAAAAAAATAGAGAGAGACTTTATTTTTTAGGACAGTTTTGGAATTACAGAAAAATTGAGGAGCTAGTTCAAGCAGGGAGTTCTCATATGCCTCTCCCCAGCACCTCCAAACCAAGCTTCCCCTATTATTAACACTTTCATGAATATTGTACATTTGTTACAATAATGGACCGATATTGATACATTATTAACTAAAGTCCATAGCTTATTTGGATTTACTTCATTTTTACCAAATGCCTTTTTTCTGTTCCAGGATCGCATCCAGGATACCATAGTATATTTAGTTGTCATGTCTCCATAGGCCACACTTGGCTGTAACGAAACCCAAAACAAATAAGAGCCCCAAAGAACAAATTCTAGGATGAGGGACACAGGTCCTGAGATTTCCCTTCTCCCTGTAACTCTCACACTGGGCGTGTATCTCTCTTCCCTTACATTGGTCTGTCCCTCACCATTGGTAAGATAGGCTGTAATTTTCACACATGAAGATTAAAAAGTGAGGAATAAGAGAATTTTAAAATATATGGAAAAAACAGACAACTCAATAATAATAAATTCTCTGAATTATAGCTTTGTTACCTCCTATCCCAATAGAAGTAATCAATAGGCTTCACTCAACTCCCAGAGATCTTCATTCTAATGTAAGGTTGGTACCAAGGTATGGCTTTCCTCCCTCCTGGTGTCCTAGGTGGCTTGGTTTGGTATTGTCTGGTTTTGTCTGTGTTCCTGGCCCTCAGAAGGTCCTTTGATGCTCAGACAAATGCCAAAGTCCTTTCTGCACTAAAACTCAACGCGTTTCTGAGTTTGAAGTTCTTAGATGATTTCTTCCTACTTACTTTTAGTTTCTAGTTTGAGAAACTTGCTGTGGAGGACAGCCTAAGCTTCAGGGTGCCTGCAAAGTCTAAGGTCCTCTTTCAGAGGCCACGTTCCTTCCTTGTTGAAGAAAGATGCTAGGCATTTCATCAGGCAAATATGTTCCCGTTGGCACCATGTGACCGTGGTTTGTCTTCTTGGCCGAGGCTGACTAGACCAGACGTGGCCATTGTGCCAAAGACAGTCTATAAGCTATGAGGTTGTGGAGCAAGAATTTTGTTCAACCAGAACAATGGAGACTACGTTGAACACATCAGAATTTCTGAAAAGAAACCTAGAGAATGAAGGCAAATTCATAGGGCAGAAGGGCCATGAAAGATGGTGAATAACAGAAATGGTAGGTAAGCAGAAGTCCTGAGTCAACCAAAGTGATGAGTAAGTGGAGACCAGATGCCACAGGTAGTTGTTTGTCGCAGTGGGAGAGGTTCAAGGAGAGACAGGAAAAAGCTGACTCATTATACTAGTAGAATTCTATGAACTTCAGGGGCTGAGGGGGTACAAGGTCATCGGGATCTAGAATTGCCTGAGATCCCAAGCCAATCTCCCAGCTCATGAGATTTGTTCCTTTTCTGGGAGGCCTAATCGTTCAGGTATCTTCAGGTTGTCCTCACTTCCACGTGCATCCTTACATTATACTGGTCTTGTTCCTCAAGGAAACATAAGGGGGGTTAAAAGGTACACACGCCTTGTCTCCACTCAGGTTGGCAGGGGTTGTGTCCGCACTGCAACTGATCCAACCCTCTCCAGCTCAGCTTCTTTGCCCTGCACATCTCAGAGACATTCCAGATTGTTCCATAGAGGTTTGACCTTCATCCCCAACCTAGGGAAGTAGCCTTATAAAAGCCCAGTTCATGCAACAACACTAATGTATGTCACAGGCAAAAAAGGTTGTACCCCCAAGATTTTCCACCCCCTCGCATTAGGTCCTTTGTTAACTGACTTACCACAATCAAGTCAAGTTATTCATTATTTGATTTCAGACTGCTTATAGGTCTTCCCTTCACCTGCCCTCTGATGATGAGTCACTAATATTTACATATGTAAAGTAGTACCCTCAGAAATGTACATGTGTTAATTCATTTAATCATCTCATCAACCCTCTAAGGAAGGTATATTCATTATTCTTTTTGTAGGTAAGGACGTTAAGCCTTAGAGAGGTTACGTAATTGGCCAGAATTCACAAATATAATAAATGGGAATTGACACGTAATCTGGTACTGGAGCCTTAGTTCTAAACCAGGGGCCATGTGCTCTGAGGCCCATAGCCCAGTGACGCAGTCCTTCTTACACTGTGGTAGTTGGTACTGAGGCTAACCTTCACTCGACTGCTTCCTGGATCTCCCTGAGGTCTAGACTCCTCATTGGCGTGCTCAGCCTGACTGTAGACAAATCCCTGATAAACACACCTTAAGGGTGAATATTGTGGAAATAAACTAGAGGAGCACTTCACTCTAGAGTCATAGGAACTCAACCCCAATGTCTGCTTCCTCACAATAACCTGTCTGAACCAGGCTGCCTCAATGTCCAGTCATTTCTGCCGCGGGATGATTCCACAAAGCAACATTTTCTCCTAGGGATTGGTATATTTCTTCCATTTCATCTGTTCTTTTTCCCTGGACATCAGGGCTTACAAGGCAATGGGGCAGTGAAGGGTGTAGTCAGAAGGGATCCCACAGATCATGCCCTGTCCTCCAGTGGTGGTGAATTCCTGCTGAGTCCCTCTCCTCTGGGGTCCTGCTGCCCTGTATGGCTGTCTGTGTGGCGGGCTCTGGTGGGTGCTGTGATGGAAGTGATCTGCTCTGTTTCCAGGAGCCTCCATTACAAAAGTTCCCATTTCCTAAGGGGTTCTGCTCCTCCTAGTATGGTGATCTCTTTCCTAACATAGACAGAAGGGAAAAGATTGACTCCAAATTATAAAGCTCGTCATGCCAACTTCAAGTTGTTCAAAGGCATTTTTTTTCTCTCTTAGGAATTCCCTACCTCCAAAGAAAGGCCCAGTGTTACAGGACTGTCAGCTTCCCCTACCCTTTCTGAGCAGTTTGGAGGGGAGAACTAGCATATTATAATGGGTGGCTGACACTATTATTCGCCGTTCCAGGCGCTTCCCTCTCCCTTTCCTTATTGGACAAGCCCTTCTCCTACTGCAGGAAATGCCAGTTACTCTTTTCCCAATCTCCCTTACAACTAGCGCATAGGCAAGTAACTCAATATTGACCCATGGGACCTGAAGAAATGTCTGCTAAGAGTTTGGAAAAAGGTTTCTCTTCCTAGAAATGAAGAAGCATCCCTTTTCTCTTTTCTGTGTATGATTTGTCAGCATGTGGCCTCTGGAACCATTGCAGCCTTTTTGGGGTCATGAGGGGAGGCATCAGTGTCACATTGTGAGTGCCAGAGCACAATGAAGAAAAGTATCTGGGTCCCTGAGCCATTGCACCCAACTTGGGACTTCCCTGCCTTGACTTATCTTATAAGTAAGGTAAGTTATAATGATGGTAATTATAGTAATCATTATTGTTATTACCAGCAGTAATGACAGCTGATACTTCTACAAAGCCTATTACGGACCAGACACATTTAATTATTATGTGACATTATAAATATCTGTATTGTTGAACCACACCTTTTAGTTAAGTGTTCTGCTATTTGCCGCTGAAAACACCCTAATTGATGTGCTTGTCACTCTCTGGTCCTTGTTCTTTCTGAGCATTAGAGGTCTTCGAGAGACTTCCTCAGGAAGCAAGCTTGAGCCTGCACCCTCTAAAATATATGATCCTCCCATCGTGGGATGAATCCTCTTTTCCCAGGGTCCTTCAGTGAAACCCCTTCTCCTGTAAAGCATCTTGAAGTCCACACACAAAGGGTCCTGGGAAACCAGTTGTGAATTTGCCGTGCCTTTATTTTCAGCCTGGTGGTTGCTGAGTTACACAGACAGCAGGAATTTGTACACATATAGTTCCTAGAGGACCACTCTCTCACAAAAACATCTGAAAATGAGGGCTTGGAGTGCGAATGGGAGGAATATTTCTAAGAGTCCTCTAATATTCTCATTCCCTTACTATAATATTTCAGAAAGTCAGTCAGGTTACTCTAAGGGCTCAGGATGCCCGGAGGAGCTGTAATTAGTCCACTGCAGTGAATGTTTATCTGCCCATGTCTGCCCACAGCAATCATTTTCCTGGCTCACACATTCCACTTGACAATACTCTGCCTATATTACATAACTTTATATAATAAAGTAAATGCCATCACCAAAGAGCTCTATAAACTATGAACTATTATACAGATGTAATTTATGATGATCGCAAAGATTTATTCATTACCTGCTTTCAATATTATCGACTCGGGGTCCTAGGAATATATTTATATCCTAGTCTGTTTTATTACCTTATTTAGCTGTCAACATAACCTGGTTTTCCACCAAATATATTGACTGTGTTAGAACCAGTCGTGTTTTCTTTCATTGCTTTTGAATATGTCTCACATTTTATTAATTATTATGATCAATGTTGGTCAACATTTCACAATTTACAGTTTGCTTTTCACGTATGTTAACTCATGGGAGATTCATAACAACCCTCCTTAAAAATAAGAATAGGGAGGCTCAGACTTGTCCAAGATGACTCAGGATAAAAACAGGGAAAGAGCAGTTTCTTCTGAAGGCAAGGAAAGTGCTTTCTTCTGGGATGTGTTGACTTCCCTTTGGATCATACATGGCTTTGAGATCAAAGAGGGAGAACAGGGGCAAGAGATTAGAGTTCAGTAAGGAAGGATGGCACGCTGACAACAAGCTAGGTAGTGTCTTTCAGGCTGGAGGGGCCTTGGGGGAGATCTGATGAATTGGC
This sequence comes from Grampus griseus, assembly GCF_964374135.1. Taxonomy (NCBI): domain Eukaryota; kingdom Metazoa; phylum Chordata; class Mammalia; order Artiodactyla; family Delphinidae; genus Grampus; species Grampus griseus. Next base: position 32,298,818 of record NC_139011.1, on the reverse strand, counting down.
GATACCCTGAATGACCACATGGTGGACTTCAGTGGCTCCCGGGCAAGTTATTTGGGCAAGTTTCTTGCCTCAGTTTCCTCATCGGTAAAACAGAGTTCCCAATAGCACCCACCTCATAATATCGTTGGTTTACATGCGTTAGAACAGTGCTAACATAATAAGCACTTCATAAACATTTGCTAGTTTGGGTTCTATCCTGTTCTGAAGAACACTTAGTGTGGTTGAGGAGAGAGTAGGGCAACTCAGCTGTTTTCCTCTCCCTACAGACCCTTCTCATTTCTCTATCCTTGGAAAAGTTCGGGATAACATGTAGATTACAGAGCCTGTGTGTGAATGTCCTCAGGGATCATCTAACCTTGATTGTAAGCACCCTGACAGTAACGTGAAGCTTGAGCTTAAATGAAAACTGTAATATTCAGCTCTGCTCACTGTTTAAAGTATTTCTTTAAAGAGCTTAATAGAGGGGAGCATCAGGACTCTTGGGCATTAAACACGTCTTCCAATGTAATATTTTAACAAGGTAAAGCAAGCCCTTGGATTAATCTTCCCTTAAACTACCCATGAGCTCAAGATGCAGAGAAAAATATCCTCAGAAAATTGTGGGGCCTCTTTTTGAACCCATGTGTCAAATGCAAGAAAATTACAGGCGCTTGACTCCTAAACCCCATCAGGGCTGGCTTGGTCTCTCCTTAAAATCCCGAGACAAAAGTGACGATCCCAGAGGGAACTGATACTATTGCTTCTTTGTCGGCCCTTTTAAGGTTCTGAAGCAGCAAACTCTGGCTGGGTTTTTCTCAGGGGCTGGTTGGGGGGTTGGGCCAGTTGTGTCCACTGAGATTGTTCCCTGTGCCGGGCTCCATGGTGTGTCTTCACGCAAAGACTGTCTTTCCTCGGAGAGCTCCCAGTTTATTTTTAACAACTGGTGCCAGGACCTAGTGTTGTTTGCCTGTATCAGAGTGTGGGCAGCGAGGACGCACGCACGCAATCTCAGAGCATGGGGGCCACTTGTCTGGGGTTAGTCATGAGGAAGTGGCTGCCACCTCCTCTGGCAGCCCTTTATAACCAAGCCATTTTAGGTTCCCTGTCCTTATGTATACAGTTTAATTCTGAGCTCTTTAGTTTAATTTTGTCCTTTGAATTCCTTTATAAATTACAGCATCTTGTGACGATTGTTTTTCTTTCTCAGGAAGGAAAGGACTAGCACATAAATCTCTGAAATGAGAGAGAGGAAAGGAGAAAGGATGAGGATAAAGAGGAAGAGGGAGCTGCAGGGGAGAGAAGAGAGGCAGCTATTCTCTTCTGTTTCTCCTTTATCTTGGACATTGAGACAGACACAAATGACCTCAGTGGACCTCAAAAGGCAGATGGAGTAGATGATTTCTGTGAGGTTTGATTTGATAAGTTGGACATGGATTGTCCAATTACCCCAAATATCCCCTCCACTGTTTACTCCGATTTATTCCCTTGAGTTAAGCACTGCCTTTCTCTAAGAGGCTCCTTAAAAGGCAAATCCTTCAAGAAGGCTAATCATGAAGTGTTAGATGCTTGATAAGAATGAAATTCACATATTAGTGGTTCCCAAATCTAGCAGATCACCCCAAGCCCCTGGGATACTTGTTAAGCATACAGATTCCAGGGCCTCACCCAGACCTGGGGAGGAGTTGGAATATCTAATGATGCGAATCTACATCTGTATTTATAAAAAAGCTTTTTAGGTATTTGAATGATTTGGGAATTTCTTACAGACTCCCAGGCATGCTTCTATGTCTGATTTGTCTTCCTAGGAAGCAAGGAAGGGCAAAGTAGCAGATCTGTACTGGGTCCTTTGGAAGAATGAAGGTTCTAGAAAGAAGGTAAAGGGGATCCTTTTTTTAAAGGCTGTGGAGGCTTCCAAAAACAGTTTGCCTACCTTGCAGCTTTGCTCTAAATTAGCTGTGTCAGTGTAAATGTGCCTTCATTCAAAGCCATCTTTATCAATACAGTTTCATAAAACCATTGCAGAAGACTTTGTTTTCCATCTGGCAGTTCAAATGTTGAAGCCGCTCAGCAGGTTGATACTGATCCTCTGGCCTTGATATTTTGCTGGTTTAAAGTAAGAACCAGTTTATGTCAGAGAAGACAGAGCTTAATTAATTAATTAAAAAGAACACGGGCATATTCATTTACATCAGCAGGTTGCTTCAGTTTACCTGTAGGTGTGATAATCACGGATGGAGGTCCTGGTGATGAAGCATCATCATTTTGGCTTCTGTTCCTTCCTTTCTCAGTTTCCTTATTTCTTAGACTAAAAGGAAGCGATTAGAGTAGATTCTATTCTTGGGGCACATGAAGGTAATGGGACTCCATGTGCTATTTTCAATAACTGAATAAGAAACCAGGGTTAAACATCGTATACTTATTTTGCAGTAAAAGTGCATGACCTAACAAAAGAAAAATCATGTTTCTTTGTTTTTTTGGTAATAAGTATTTCAGCTCATTTTTTTGAACACTGGTTCACTCATGTTGAATCGAAGTTATGATCTGGAGTTATACTGTTGATAAATAGATAAACAGAAAAGAAACAAAACGTTTGAAAACGTAGGGTCCATTTGTTCATTCATTTGGTTGTTTTAGCTCAAAGGAGGTTCAGATACCACTCCCGGGAAGCATTTAGATACCAGAATTTAAAATATTCCAAAGCCTTTGAAACACAAAGCAATGGGAGAAATATTTTAAATAGGGCACTTTCGGGCTTCCCTGGTGGCGCAGTGGTTGAGAGTCCGCCTGCCGATGCAGGGGACGCGGGTTCGTGCCCCGGTCCAGGAGGATCCCACATGCCGCGGAGCGGCTGGGCCCGTGAGCCATGGCCGCTGGGCCTGCGCGTCCGGAGCCTGTGCTCCGCAATGGGAGGGGCCTCAACAGTGAGAGGCCCGTGTACCGCCAAAAAAAAAAAACAAAACAAAAACAGGGCACTTACCATGAGCTCACAAATGGGAAATTCTACCACATTCTAAGCCCTCTGTTTTATGGTGGGGCTCCTATAGGAAGCAGATTCTGAGATGGAGACTTTCGAGCAGGAAGGTTATTGGGGAGTACTCGTAGGAGCCACCCCATTGAGGCAGTGAAGGCAGTGCTTTGGGGCAATGCAGAAATCCTCAGCCAGTCCTACAGAGAGCTAAGGAACTGGGATGACCTTCAGAATGATGGCAATCTCCAGAGAGGTACTCAGCAGCTGAGCCATCGGTCCCGCAAACTCCAGGAGGTACATGGAAGCGCACCAGAGCGTCCACCCAAGATGGGTTCTGCTTTTGTGTGGTCACTGATGCTCTACATCCTGTGATACACGTGGGCACCCGTTCCCCCCACACCCCTAGGATCTGTGTTGTCACATATAACGTATAATGCCTTTTCTTTAGACTTCCTGGTTGCTGAAGAGCATTAACAGAACACATTAAGCTACTTTAAGATGCCAATTCTTTATGAGTTTTCACAGGAGGTAGGTCTCAGAGTTGAACACTCATGAATATTCTTACTGGTAATAAGACTTTGGCCATGAAGGGAAGGATGGGGCAGGGAAGAGAAACCAATAGTTACATGTACCTACCATATGCCAGGTTCTGTACTAGACTCTAGAGACAAAACAGTGAATTGGACACAGTAGGAATGCACAGATTTGCAAATTGGTAATTGCAACAAAGTGTTATGGGTGCTTAGAATGGAGTACGATTATATTCAGTGGAGACATAAGAATGAGTATGGTGAGTTTCCCGTGAGGAGTATTCAGGGAAAGTTTTCTATGAAATGTGAAATTTGAAATGCATCTCGAAAGATGACTAAATAGTGGCCAGGGAGTGGCACATGGAAAGATGTTCCAGATGGAAGAAGCAGGGTATGCAAAGCCATGGGGGCCTGGACTTGCTTGGGAAACTCCAGTCATTGTAACATTGTTGAAGCTTAGGTTTGGGGATATGTCATGCTAAGTGGCAAAGATTTTGAGAAGTGGGCAGATCAAAGAGGCTTTGATTTCTTGTCAAGCTCTTTGTATCTTGAAGGCAAACAGAACTTCTGAAAGATGTATGTGTATTTCCTCCTTAAAGGGAGGAGTGACATGATCAGATGTACATTTCTGAGAACTCACCTTGACAGTCACATCAGCACTAGGCTCAGGCAGATTGTAAACTCTTTGAGGGACAGGCCTTTTCGGTCTTCATTTTATATAAAGGTCATGCGAAATCAGGAAATAAAAGCTAAGACTAGGGCTTCCCTGGTGGCGCAGTGGTTGAGAGTCCGCCTGCCGATGCAGGGGACGCAGGTTCGTGCCCCGGTCTGGGAAGATCCCACGTGCCGCGAAGCGGCTGGGCCCGTGAGCCATGGCCGCTGAGCCTGCGTGTCCGGAGCCTGTGCTCCAACGGGAGAGGCCAGGACAGTGAGAGGCCCGCGTACCGCAAAAAAAAAAAAAAAAAAAAAAAAAAAAGCTAAGACTATGGTGCTTAAAATATGCTGACTTTGCTTCATTTTTTTTAATTAAATAAAAGCAAATGTGAGGACTCCCATTTATCAGCCCCATCCAACATTATAGTTTTCACTAAAATCAAACAAATCTATTCACCTTTGCCAGGCCACTTTAGAAATTCATGCTATTGCTTTCTGTTTATCCAGAAGCAGTCTAATAAAATTTAGACAGAGAATTTCCTTAGAACAAGTTTGACAAAGAAAGAAGCATTCTTAGATATACTGAAAATGTAGGTCAAAGAAGCAGTCATATATCCATCAATCCATTGACCCATCGATCCATTGATCCATCCGTTCATCTATCCATCCATCCATTCATCCGTATCTATCCTGGCCCACTCCAGGCGCTGCACAAAACGCCAAGGCTGACAGGATGAAAAAACTCGGCCTCTGTTCAAAGAGCTTAGAATCCAAGTTCAGAGACACATATATAAACAGACGATGGCAATACTACATGGTGATGTAAATGCTATTATAAAAAAATATATTTTCAAATAAAATAGAAAATTTATTTTGAAAACATTAAGCACTTGAAATTGGAATACCAGGGTTTAAATTCCAGACGTGGGATTTACTAGCTAGGTAACCTTGACCATGTTATTTGACCACACTGTCATATAAGTTAAAAAAAAAAAAGTGTACCAAGGAAATAATGATTGTACCTTATCCAAAGGAATCAATTGAAAAGCCATTCAAAGTATGAGCTCAGTAAGTTTGCTACATATAAGACAAGTACTTAAAACCCAAGAACATTCATATACACCTTTTGTGAGAGACAATCCGCCGTCAGTCCTAAGTGTCCGTGCATATTCTCGCCGGATATGCCAAGAATTCAAGGCCCAGGCCTGGCCATGCTTTACTCTGGCCAGCTCTCAGGCTTGGGTTTGCAGTAAGCTACTTTGAGGGATGAGATAACATCTCTACCCAGGGAAAAAGCCAGGCTTCCTTCTGCTCACTATTCAAGGGGAGGATACCCCAATCTCAGCATTCCTCTCCTGTCGATGCTGCCCACCGTGGGTGCTATCATCCAGGCCGAGCCCTTTGCTTCACGCCTTGGGGAGATGGAGAAGTCACATGAGCTTAACGCTGACATGCTGGCTACTGCTTCTACCATGAAGAGGAAAGTTCTTTTTCTGACCCGGCATTCTTGTGTCTTCTGCCAGCGTTCATGAAAGAGTAACAGACTGGCATATTGGCTTAAGATTGGTGTACAATCTTAAACTTTGCCTGCTTCTTGACAATAACTGTAATAGCTATTTAATACCATACATAAAAGAGATCTGTCAGCACCAACCAAAATATAGTATGTAGGGATGATTTATGGAGAAAGTACTTGACTTATAAGAAGTCACCTTATTATATGTATGTATATGTGTGTATGTATAGACATACTATATATAAACATACCATATATAACCCCATATGTTTCCTTTCTCTAGTCACCTGTGATAGTTTCTTTATTACAAATGTTTGTGTATCTATATAGTATATATACGTATTTGTACATATACATATGTACACATGATATATATGCTATGTGTATATTCATATGTATATAATGTATATACATACAAATACACATGTGTGTATATGTACATATACATATAACACATATGTACAAATACATATATACATACATAAATATACATAAATACATATGTATCTAGATACACAAACATTTATAATAAAGGAAACATCACAGTGAATAGAGAAGGGACACACATATATATGTTTATATATAGTATGTTTTTACATACACACGTGCACATACATATAATAAGATGTGAGCTTCAAAAGCTTGGGAGTCAGTGCTGCATTCAATGAAGAGATAGCCCCCAACAGACTAATAATTCAAAAGAAAATCCCTTAGAACACACTAAGCCTTATTTGATATGTAATCCTACCTACTAGGAAATATTTATGCAAAATTCCCATCAAATAAGCTCTTCTTTCCTGTTTTTTGGGCTGCCAAAATCAAATACAGGCTCTGGGGCAAAGGTTAATCACATCCCTTTAAGGGGAAAACCCTCTAAAATCTGATTGCCAAGTGTTAGGAGAAAGTTGTAAATATGTAGTAAGTTCTAGATTAAGGCTATTTTAATTATAAAAGCATTAATGACAGCAGGAAATTTAATGAAATAGTGGACCATGAAATCAGTGTTATCATTTTAATACATAGAATATGACAAACTCTGTAAGATTCCTGTTCTCTTTCATGTCTATTACAATTTCCTTCTATTAGTTTCTACAAATAGAAAATTACATATAAAATTGAGTTTAACCAAATCTCTGAAAAAATCAGACAATCTGATTTGGTATTATATCACCACACTGAAATTTCATTTAATTTAGAAAGGGCTTCTCCTGGTGTTTTGAATACTAACTACTTTCCTAACAACACATATGCAGCTCTGGGTTTGACAGGGGAATAATCCTTGTGCTGAACAATAGATCAAGATTTTAACAGACAGAAAGAATGAAGATGGATAGAAATGCAGGGCTTGACCCAACCTCCTATAGGAGAGATTTCAAAAGCATTTCTTGAAACGTTCTGAAAATATTTACTTTTCCTTATCATCTTACAAAAGGATTCTTTCTGTGAAACAGTTGAAGATTCAGATGTCAGGCCTGACTGTCTCCAAATACAGCATGTCAGAGTCTCTCCCCTGTGATCTCTATGAAGAATAAAAAGCCTTAGAAAGTAGGTCTTCTGTGTTTTTACTATACCGACTAGTTGTTAGCATAGCGATCTGCTGTAAATTGGTAATGATTTGAGGTTTTCTAATCTTTCACACAGATGAGAAGTGTTTCAAAATGAAATATTTTAACCGTAGCTTAGTTTGTTTATTTCAGAGGGAAGGACTAAATCTAGCAGTTAGGAGAGAGGTGACCCTTGCAGGAAGAGCGCTGATTTAAAGGAAAGATGAGGGGGAAATCTGAGTGTTGATAATGTTCTTGACTTGGGTGCTGGTGACAGAGTGTGCAGTTGTGAAAATTGACTCCTATAATTATGATAGGATTCTATCATATCCTATCATATGATATGCAATTTTCTGTAGGTATGTTATACTTTACAAAGATTTTTCTTTATTAGAAAATAATTGCCTTAACCTTTTCTGTTAAAAATACAGTTGCCTGAAATAATGTAAAAGTCTCAGGCAGTAAAAATTTCTAGGTTAGAATTAGTGGAAATTCCTAGGTTCAGTTTTATGTTGTACACCATAAAGATAAGATTAGAAGCAAATAATAGGATCCCTATCCCCTCTGAATCTGACCAGTCCATTGTGACTTGTCCAATCTATATCCCAAGAGCCATCCAAAGAAAGTACCCTTAACCACGAAATCCTGCAGAATCCTAAAATGTACGCCTTAAAATGAAAGCCTAAGCGATTAATTTTATTTTGATTAGTTTCCAAGTTTGCAACTCTCTGTCAGCACCTAATCTGCATTGAATCCCATAATCTAACAGACAGTGAATCACTCACTCGTTTAGGCAAATTGTCCTTCTGAGCATCTAGAAATATAACTTGCTCCAGCCCTTAAGGGTTTTTACACATCTGGCCAACTCTCTTCTCCCTTTTGGTTAACCCTATCCTCAGTGGTAGGGTAAACAGTTCTATCCCCTGACTCTGGATTTTTAAGGAGATTACTGCAAAGTCAGGCTAGGAAGCAATGCATAGTAATAAAAGTAGCACAAAACCAAGAATCAGAACGAGAATCCATTGTTCCAACCCCCACTTTACTTTAATAGTTGTATGAACTTGTACAACCACTTTGTAAAATAAGGGTCAACTACCTGCCCTCGTGGGTTTATCATGAGGACTGAATACGATAATGTATGAGAATATACCTTGTTCTCATAACAGCATAAACAGCAATGCAGGAGTTATGACAGTAAGGTAGCTTATACATTGTAAGCAATGTGTTTGTGCTCAGGGGCAAGGAGTTACTATCACTTTGAAAATATTTTTAGCTCTTCTCCTGTAGAGAGGTATTCACAACCACAGCCAAGGCACAGGAGGGCAGAACTGTTTTTGTTTCACTTCTGGCCACTTCATTAGGCATCTTTCAAGGCAGCGTGACTTAGCTAGGCTTGCAGTGCAGATGCCAAATGACAGCGCCAACCCTGTGAGACAGGACAGTCCTCCTCTCTCCTTCCAGATGATTGTCTGAAAGAATTCTGTGTTTGTCCTCAGTTTGCTGTGTTGGGAGCTTCCCAGATAACTGACAACAGTGGATTGTGACCACAGCATTTAGGTCATCAGAGGCATCTCGGAGCAAGTCTGTACAGAAAACATTAAATGAACTTAAGTTTTAAGCTCCGATGATAACGAGCAATGGGTGCTCTATTAAGAAACTGGGGTGGGGAAAAACTGACTTCTTGGGATTCTTCAATAGATTGAGACCATTCATTCATTTAGAGGTGGATTGTTTCTTGAATCCAAAAGACATTTGCTTGTGGGAAAATGATAGTATAACCTTGGACTATCTCCTGTGGAATCCTGGGGACCCCATCCCCACATAATTCAAGCAATGTTTTAAAAAATATTCCAGTCAACCCTGCTGGAATTCCGAGACTTGCCTCAAAGGGTTTGTAAGGTTACATAGCCCAGAGGGAGTTGGAAACTGAATTGAATTCTTTAGCTTTACAATTTCTTTACCCAGCTAGAGCTTTTTACATATGACATTATTTACTTCAGAGTAGTAGCCTCTTTCTTGTTCTTAAGTCCCAGATAAGCCATAAATAATACTTAAAGAATTACGAATGTAGAGAATAGACAGCTTAAAATAAACATAAAGATGTTTGCAATTCTCATGGAAAATAACAATTCTCTATTCCAAGGAATACAGGCCATAAATATGCCCATAGACCAGAATTCTAAAATTTTTCAGGGGAATCTGGGTGGCCAAGCAAGTTATATTGTTATCCTAGGGGCTGGATGGATGGAAAGTCATGTAATGTGTTCAAATGCTTTCTGCAGTTCTGTGTATTGGAAGAATGGCACGCTCATCAAAGTAGCAACCAAACCATCCCATTTTTCGTCTTACTTCATTACATGCTTTCAGAGGCTGCAGCTTTCTAGCCGTAACCTGGCATGACTGGGAGAGACAGAAAAGAGGGGATAGGTGGGAGGCTGTGGAAGAGGGCCTTACACTCCCACCCCCACCCCCAAGAAGGGCTAGGGCATTCTTTTAGGAAGGAGGGCCGGGGTGGGGGTGCTTGGTGGGTAACCAAATATACAGAAAGAGTTGTCAGCCAAAGAACTGGTGTCAGGTACAGGTGTCACAGGTGTTGGGTAGAGAAGGCAGAATTCTCTGGGCTGTGATTTTCAGCAGCCAGTTACCACCCTTGCTGGCCTAATGCTGGCATCTAAGTCTTCATGTTGCATCCCTCGTGTTGCATGTTTGCTTAGCCGAGCTGGAGCTGCCTCTTTAAAAGTACAAATTTTCTCAAGAGAGGCAACTCATTAAGCCACTTAACACCTCATCATGAATGAATCTGGACAGGGGAGGCTGTGGGGGAGGGATTAGAAAGGGAAGGTGAGGGAGGCCAAGCATCAAACTATAAATTCATGCAGGGCCTTGCCCAGGGAGGGGAGGCCGGGGCAGGGGGCCATCTGGCAGAGGAGACGGCTGGCTTGTTTGACTGCACAGTCCCGGGGTAGTGTCCCGTCAGGGGAGGTGGTCATCAAGAGAGGATGGCCAGCGGAGGGGGGGTTCCCTGCTTCAGGAGGGGTGCCTTCCCACCCCCACCGCATCCCCCCGCCTCCATTCTCCAACCCTCTCAAGCCCCTTACTCTTTCTGTCCTCACCCTCCTTATGGGTTCCTCCCCAACCCCTCCTGTGTTTGGCTCTCAGGCCCTTCTGAAGTTCACTCTGTGGCATTTCTGTGTGGACACAGCCTTGTAACCCCTCTCTGGCCGGCTTGCTCACTCAAGGAGGGAGCAGGTGGGCGGGCAGGAGCTGCAGTGTAAGGGCTCCAATGAAACACCTCGATGGGATAAGAAAGGAAGTGGGCGATGTTGCTGAGAGGAGAGAGACCTGAAGGGCAACCGGATAAACATTCTAGAACACTGAAGCGTCCTTCACATGGGGTGGGGACCCTTGTATTCCACCCTCTCCGAAGGTCACACAGTAGAAAGGGAGATCGATAGCAGGTGATGGATCGTGGCTGGAGTTAAGGAAGGACTATTATCCTCCTTTCAAAAACCAGGGCAGATCAAGGGATCAATCCAAGAAGAAGATAAAACAATTGTAAATATTTATGCACCCAACATAGGAGCACATCAATACACAAGGCAAATGCTGCAGCTGTAAAAGGGGAAATCGACAGTAACACAATCATAGTAGGGGACTTTAACACCCCACTTTCACCAATGGACAGCTCATCCAAAATGAAAATAAATAAGGAAACACAAGCTTTAAATTATACATTAAACAAGATGGACTTAATTGATACTTATAGGACATTCCATCCAAAAACAACAGAATACACTTTCTTCTCAAGTGCTCATGGAACATTCTCCAGGTTAGATCATATCTTGGGTCACAAACCAAGCCTTGGTAAATTTAAGAAAATTGAAATCATGTCAAGTATCTTTTCCAACCACAACGCTATGAGACTAGATATCAATATCTAGATATCAAAATCTGTAAAAAATACAAACACATGGAGGCTAAACAATACACTACTTAATAACCAAGAGATCACTGAAGAAATCAAAGAGGAAATCAAAAAATACCTGGCAACAAATCAAACTACCAATGGCATTTTTCACAGAACAGGAACAAAAAATTTCACAATTTGTGTGGACACACAAAAGACCCTGAATAACCAAAGCAATCTTGAGAAAGAAAAACAGAGCTGGAGGAATCAGGCTCCCTGACTTCAGACTATACTACAAAGCTACAGTAATCTAGACATTATGGTACTGGCACAAAAACAGAAATATAGATCAATGGAACAGGATAGAAAGCTCAGAGATAAACCCACGCACATATGGTGAACTTATCTTTGACAAAGGAGGCAAGAAGATACAATGGAGAAAAGACAGCCTCTTCAATAAGTGGTGCTGGGAAAACTGGACAGCTACATGTAAAAGAATGAAATTAGAACACTTCCTAACACCATACACAGAAATAAACTCAAAATGGATTAAAAACCTAAATGTAAGGCCAGACACCATCAAACTCTTAGAGGAAAACATAGGCAGAACACTCTATGACATAAATCACAGCAAGATCCTTTTTGACCCACCTCCTAGAGAAATGGAAATAAAAACAAAAATAAAAAATAAACAAATGAGACCTAATGAAACTTCAAAGCTTTTGCACAGCAAAGGAAACCATAAACAAGACGAAAACACAACCCTCAGAATGGGAGAAAATATTTGCAGGTGAAGCAACTGACAAAGGATTAATCTCCAAAATTTACAAGCAGCTCATGCAGCTCAATATCAAAAAAACAAACAACCCAATCCAAAAATGGGCAGAACACCTAAATAGACATTTCTCCAAAGAAGATATACAGATTGCCAACAGACACATGAAAGAATGCTCAGCGTCACTGATCATTAGAGAAATGCAAATCAAAACTACAATGAGGTATCACTTCACACTGGTCAGAATGGCCATCATCAAAAAATCTACAAACAATAAATGCTGGAGAGGGTGTGGAGAAAAGGGAACACTCTTGCACTGCTGGTGGGAATGTAAATTGATACAGCCACTGTGGAGAATAGTATGGAGGTTCCTTAAAAAACTACAAATAGAACTACCATATGACCCAGCAATCCCACTACTGGGCATATACCCTGAGAAAACCAAAATTCAAAAAGACTCATGTACCACAATGTTCATTGCAGCTCTATTTTACAATAGCCAGGACATGGAAGCAACCTAAGTGTCCACCGACAGATGAATGGATAAAGAAGATGTGGCACATATATACAATGGAATATTACTCAGCCATAAAAAGAAACGAAATTGAGTTATTTATAGTGAGGTGGATGGACCTAGAGTCTGTCATACAGAGTGAAGTAAGTCAGAAAGAGAAAAATACCGTATGCTAACACATATATATGGAATCTCAAAAAAAAAAAAAGATTCTGAAGAACCTAGGGTCAGGACAGGAATAGAGATGCAGGTGTAGAGAATGGACTTGAGGACATGGGGCGGGGGAAGGGTAAGCTGAGATGAAGTGAGAGAGTGGCATGGACTTATATATACAACCAAATGTAAAACAGATAGCTAGTAGGAAGCAGTCGCATAGCACAGGGTGTCCACCTAGAGGGGTGGGATAGGGAGGGTGAGAGGGAAACGCAAGCGGGAGGAGGTATGGGGATATATGTGTACGTATAGCTGATTCACTTTGTTATAAAGCAGAAACTAACACAACATTGTAAAGCAATTATACTCCAATAAAGATGTTTTAAAAAAAAGAAAAGCCAGGGCAGGAGTGACGGAAGGCTTTGTCTTAACCAGGGACAGACTGCTGGAAAAAGTAGGAGAAAAGAAATAATTTGTGGAGTGGAACAGTTTTGCAGTTTTTAAGGTTACTGAATGCTTTTTTGTGAATTAAATTGTATGCAAAACTCTAACAGAAGCTAACCTTCTCTGGTTGAGCTGGGGGTGGGCTGCTAGGAAGGCAGACCGGTCATTTCTCCTCATCCGCTGAGGCTCTCCTGAGGAATCCCACGCTTTCCTGAAACACAAATGAAAAATCCCTGGTTGAGCATTTATAGTTTACACAGCACTTCCTCATACTCTACCCCATCTGATCCTAAAAAGAGCCCTGGCGCCATTATCTCCTCTCTTACAGGAGAGGAGATCAGGCCAAGACAGATGAAGGAAGTGGCCACAACTTAACAAGTCTTGTACCAGCGGGCATTCCAGCTGCAGAGAAACTACCCGCTCCCAGCATAGCCTCCTGGGAGTTGTCCACAGACCTGTAAGAACTCCAGAGTCTCAACCTTCTGGAACCTCGGTGAGAAAGTCATACAGGCATAACTGCATCTGCTAGTTGTTCTATGTCCAAAACACAAAGCTGGCATCTCAAGCTACTGGCGACGATGGAAAGACAGAGAGCAAACGACCGTGATCTTGACGTGTCTGCTGCTCTTTCTGCCACACAAATGGTCCAGAAATGGACTGCACCCGGGACACAGGTATCAGCCTGAAGGCTGAGAGAAGGGCTCGGGGAAACAGGAGGAGAGGACGAGGTGGCAGAAGAGCAAGCTGATGCTTCTAAACTAATGGAGAAAAGAGGCAGATGTGCAGTGGAAATGCTGGCTTGAAATTGCTAAAATCAGGCAATAAATAAGGCAACATCTGTCTTGCCTAATTCCAGGCACAGATCGTTCAAAATGAGATGCAGTTTCTACCTCTGTCACTCGCTCTAGGTAGACTCTCGAGGTCAGCCTCTTGTGGAACGGAAACGTATAATTGCTGTTTGGTTTTGAGCTTGGTCCACACCCCTCCTTCTCATCTTGTTATGTTATTTCTTCCTCCTTTACTTCCTTCCCTCCCTCCCTCCCTTCCTTCCTTCTTCCTTCCTTCCTTCCTTCCTTCCTTCCTAATTTTCATGCAGAATTTGCTCTGAGGCATTTTAATCGGCCTCAGCATCTTCCTGACTCTTTCCCCATTGGCCTTCCCACCCTCCTTTTAATCTGCCCACATCTTTCTCTCCCTGAAACGCTTCTTCCTCTCTCTGCCTCCTCCACCTCTCTCTCCAAAGACAAGAAAAAACAAAGAGGGGCAGTAAGGGAATTCCACGGCCTGAATGCTTTCTTCCCTGTGTTCTCTAGGGCCCATTATCAGGGGAAGTTGCTGCCCTGTAATTAAAACACAGTATTGTATTTTCCGCATGTGCTGATATGTTTTAAAATATTCAAAATGGAATATTTTTGTCACTGCATGACAAAATATGATTTATGTGGAAGAGCAAGTCTGGTAGAAAGTATCTTTCTTAGGAGCAGGGATAGCCCGCAGGCAAGGGTAGAGACCATCCCAGGCTCCGACCTTTCTGCTGCCACAAACACCCACTGACCAGGGCTCTCCATCCTCCGTGGGCAGCATGGAACAAAACAGGGGCACAGGGCCATTGTCCTGAGATCCCAGAGCAACATTTCCACGTGCTCAGCTGGGTCTTACAGACTCTGGACTCCCGTCTTGCTTGCCTAGGACATCTCTAGAAGTGCTTGAGAGCGTAACCGATTTCTGGGGATGTGGCCTCTGACCTGCCTACACCTTCCCAGTTTTGCCTTTTCTTTCTGCTTGCCTACTGATCTGGTTTCTTATATTCAAGGTCTGGTAGCACGATATGTTTGTGGTACAGAAACATTGCACAGTAATAAGCATTTGTTAAGAGAAGAAAATAGTATTAATAGGCAGAAAACCATGATCATCAACCTTGACTTCCCTCCCTAGTGTTTATTAGCTTGTTAGTGGTGTCACTGCAACTTTGTTGCATATTTTTATCTCTTCTTTTCTCTGTCATTTACATGATGATCATACTTGAGCTTTTTTATATTCTACCTGCAAAATGTCCCTTGACTCTGTCCCCTCCTTTCCCCGTCTTGGGTCACCGCCCCAGCATGGTCTCCTGTTATCGCTTATCTTAAAGGATGCCATTCTGGGATTCTTTGCCCTTTCCTATTCACTTTCCAGATCGTTTCCTAAAATCTGAGATATGATTCTATCACTCCCCGGCCTAAATATTGCTGCTGGTTCCCCACTGCTGGCATCGCATCCATGCCCCTAGCGACCTTCACCCAGCACACTTCCCAGTCCCACCCCCCATCCTGTGACCCCTTACCTTTCATCACATCTCAGCCCTTGTCTTGATAACAAGGCAGCTCCATGAGACCCCTCCCCTTGAACATGCTCTCCAATGGCCAGCCGTCATGCTTCAGGTCAAACTGTTTCCTTTTCTTGGAATATGTTTCCCCACATCCACTTGTCTAAACCCAGTGGAACGTCCAAGGCAGAGCTCAAATGCTGCCTCTTCTGAGGAGTCCTCTTCTGTCAGCTAGGCGGAGTGAAACACCCCACCTTCTGTTCCCATAGCACTTGGTTCATCCACCGCTTGACAGACCCATCATTCTCCCTGCTACAGTAGTTATTACTTACAGGTCTGTTTTTTCCTACCAGACCATGGTCTCTTAAAGATCAGGGGTTTTTTTTGGGTTTTTTTTGGTGAGTGAGGTGTTTAAATATCCTTAGCACAGCTCCTGGTATCCAATAGGCAACAAGTGAGTTGCAATTAGGGCCTTGGTGATTATGGCCTGCGTAGAGTGAGACTTGCTGACTCTGAAATCACCTGGTTACCCCTGCAGCTGGCACACATTAGGGGCAATGCCCCTTGGAATAGCCAGGCCCCGGAGGGGAAGCCCTTTCCAGCAACATAAGGTGAGTGGACCAGGGGGTTAAAATGGGACTTTTCCTGTCTTGGGTTTTGTCTGAAGTCTCAAAGCTGAGAACAGTGGATTCCAAGTATCTCCACATTCTAAGGCAGATGTTAGACCATTTTTGAAAAATTTGTAAAAGGGAGTAATAAAAACTTGTTGTATCAGCAATATCTAGACTACAAAAGAAAACATTAAGAATTCATTAAGTGTTCTCCAAACCAGTCTCCCCAGTTTCATCCTTTCTCCCCTTTCTCCCTGGTATTCTTACCACAGCCACTAGAGTGATCCGGGGCAATTGCGCCTCTTGTCTCCTCAGAAACATGTAGGCGTGGGTCTCACCGAGTGGGAGCCCAAATCCTTGCAATGGCTTCTGAGGCCCGGCAAAGGCAGGTTTCATTTCCTCTTGAACCTCACCTGCTGTTCCACCTCCCCCTGCTCTCTCTGTTCCAGCCACACTGGCCTCCTTGCTCTTCTTCAAACCTGCCTCAGGGCCTTTGCACTGGCTTTTCCTGGCTAACCATCACACCTTCAAGTCTTCCCTTAAGTATCACTCTCCTACTGTGGCCTACCCCATCACCCTGTTTAAAATTGCAAGCCGTAAATACCAGCACTCCTGATTCCTCACGTCTTGCTCTGCTTTTTCTTCTTCCACAGCAGTAACACACTATCAGATTGAATTATTCATTACTTTCTGGTTCATCGTCTGTCTCTGAGGGTGGGGATGTTTCTCTTTTCTGTTTGTGAAGCACCCATTCTACTGATGAAGCACAGAATACGCTTGTTTTCTATACTAATCATTAGCTAAGTCAGGATTTCCAGGAAGGAGAGGATGGCTTATCCAGCTTACTGCCCATAACAACCATATTTTTCCTTGGATTTGACTCCGCTTTTCATGTCTGCTCTTGAATTCTTCAAAATGGCCCTTTCACTAAAATAATCTCTCACTGTTGTTCACTAGGATTTTAAAGAAGCTATTCAGAGTAGTTTTATCATAAAAGCAGTCTCCTTTGAGTTGTAGGTAATAAAAAAAGATTCTTCGTCTTGTTTTCCCCTTGCTCTATCTCATTTGTGTCATTTCAACGTCTCACCTTACTGCTTTCCCAGGTGGAAGAGATCATTCATCTGTGTGTTTTAACAGAAGACAGGGGGAATCAATTGAGCCAACTGAGGCAAAAACCAATAGCTCTAGGAAGAAAAATTGTGGAGACCTATGAAATTAGTTGAATAGACTGGTCGACAAACCAATCTCTCAAACCAAGCTCGTAAAAACAGAAGATGAAGTAACTGTTGTCACAGATTTCAGTATGTGCTCAAATCTCAGAATCACAGCTAGAAGCACAAATATTGAGTCCTTATGTTACCCTACAAATCAGAGAGATTTGGCGGAAGGACTGCAGGCTTGAAGCCAGAAGACTGAGCTGTACCCTGACTCATCCACTAACTCTTACATAGGTGTGGGCCTGTCAGTTAATCTCTACGTGGGGATGGTGACACACAGGTCATCCTATTTCACGGAGTTATGGAAAGATAAATGAGAAAATATTTGAAAAGGCATTTTGTTAAGTGCTCTATAAATATTGGAATCATTTATTCCAGGATTAAGGGGATTCGTTTATTAGCTTACAAAACAAAGACACTTAGATTCATTTGAATCTCCGTGAAAAAATTCAGCACTGCTCCATTTCCTTACACCCGGAAGCAAATCCTCGTACTCTTACGGGTCTACATTCATCAACTAGGGAATCCAACCTTCAGCTACCTTCTTTCACGCCAAGATTAAGAAACACAGCAGCAGCAGCTGGAAAAACACAGAAGTATGAGCAGGAGATGAGGATTTCAGACTCCTTAAAAGTCTTCACCTCCATTAATTTCTAGATCAGCAGAGTTTTTCTTGTGACTGGTATTGACCATATGGCATCATAAGTGTGAACCCTGAAGGCCCCTCTACTCTCCAAAAGTTCTGCCACTGTTGCCCCCAAAAGCACCATCAGGGATTCTATTTCTTTATATTGAGGCATTAACTTCTGCTCAAATCTCTTTGAACTGTCACACAAAAGAAAGGGGAAAATGAGGTCCAGAGTACCAGGTGACCCTTGAGAATTAGAGGCACTGGCTGCATAGAGAAAAGAATCACTTAAAAAGAGGAAGTGAGCAGATACTGGAGATCAGCCTTATCTCCTCTGATCATTACCTTGAGCTGTCCTGCAGACAACAACCCCTCCTGCCCCGACCCTGACTCTTTCTAAGCATGGTGAAAAATGCTGGACGGCAGGCACTGAGGCACAAATGTGGGCTGTTACATTTCTCTAGATGTCTTACCTGCAATTTGAAGGCCAAACAGAATGTTCAAGATGGAGATCAGTTTTGTCCTTAGAGTGCCTTGGCTTTTATGAAACTCTGCCCGCAGACAACTGTCAGTGCTCATTCTTGCCAACATTTAGCACCATTTGTTTTCCTCTGATATGTGCTATCAGGGAAACATTGGGGGTTTTAGGTTGCTTAGCACTTGGCTCAGCTGTGAAGCATGAACTTAGTTCCAAGGGCCTGGATCTTTACCAGCTGTAACCAGAAGAGCTACCTTGGGATTTAGTACAACCCCTGGAGAGCCCTGATAATCTCGGGCTAGCATTGCTTATTGTAAGAGAAGCCTGGGGTATCCCGGAATTGATCTGGGGATGCTAATGCAAGCCTCTTCGGTCACTGGTTTGTATTTTAGGCTACAGATTTATATGTTGACTTGGTTTACATGAGGCTTGTCACTTTAAAGAGCTGCCTCCTTTTTCCAGATGAGGTTATGGAGGGTAGGGAGGGACGGGAAAGAAGGAAGATGAATCGGCAATGGCTGAGGCCAAACAATGAGATGAATGTTTTAATATGAGACTAAGCAGTTTTGTAAAGACCCAACTTTTGTGCTTCTTTTGAGGGTAAGTCCATCAAAGAAACACAAAGGTGATTCTTAGCTTTCTTCTGTCTGTGCCTATGAAATGTTATTTAAAGCTGTTGAAGAAATGTAGGAAGAAAATGCTTTTGAATGTCAAAGGGAACTCACGAAAACTAAAATTACAAACAACCAAAGTAATCATTGCCACAGTAAGAAAATCAGTCATGTGAATTGCAAAGATCTTCCGTGATCCCAAGACAAAGCCTTAACTGCTCCTTCTACGTGGAAAACATTGAAGGGCAACTCATAACTCTCCAAGAGGGCTAAACCCAAGGCGATGATAAATGCTTGCAATTAAAGGTACTTGGTAAAGTATTAATTACTTTTATCAATCTCCCTTGGCTTCAAAGATGAGATGAGAATCTGTCTGGAAATCTAAAGAAAACAGGATTGAGAACAAAACAAAATTGTGACTTTGGAGAAACAATCAGCATTTTAAAATTGTATATAATCTTTCTGTCTTGCTTATTTGGCCAGTTTTGAGTACCCAAGGGGCTTCTCCTTTCCACCATGTAAATAATGCACTTGATTATCTGCGTGTTTGAGTTTATTTAGAAGTAATACAGTATAGAAATTAACAGCAAGGGCCTTGGAATCAAACTGCCTGTGTTCAACTCTGCCATTGACTAGCTGTGTGACCCTGGTACTTCACCACGTACCTTTAATGGTGAGCATTTATCATCACCTCTGGCCTCTCCTAACTCCAGTTACCTCATTGGTTAAAAGGGGAGAGTGTGGGACTTGCCTGGTGGCACAGTGGTTAAGAATCCGCCTGCCAATGCAGGGGACATGGGTTCAATCCCTGGTGCAGGAAGATCCCACATGCCGCGGAGCAACTAAGCCCGCAAACCACAACTACTGAGCCTGCGTGCCCAAACTACTGAAACCCGCCCGCCTAGAAACCGTGCTCCGCAACAAGAGAAGCCACTGCAATGAGAAGCCTGCACGACTGCAACGAAGAGTAGGCCCTGCTCGCCACAACTAGATTCTCTCAACTAGAGAAAGCCCGCATGCAGCAACAAAGACGCAATGCAGCCAAAAATAAATAAATAAATAAATTTATTTAAAAAAAAAGGTGAGGGGGAGAGTGCCTGTTATGTACGTAGTAAGTGCTCAGTTAATTTTAGGTATTATGACTGTAGTGAACTCTACTGGTGCCCAGCCTATACTCCTTTTACCATGTATCCATCCTCCAGCTGTTTTCAGTGTTGATGCTGAAAGATCACAATTAATCCCTTTTTTAAAGACTTGCTCTTGTCAAGAGAGAGGAAACTCGAAGGGGAGATTGCAACACACCCTGCTCTCTGCTGCTGGCAGCCAGTGATTGACTGACATGGGTTACAAAAGGCTACAGGCCGTCTTTGCCTGTAGCCTCCTTTGCCCTCCTTCACTTCCCAGCATGGAGCAGGCCATGTGATCTCTCGAGATCACATTCTTGCTTAGTTCATTCCCTTTCCCATCCTGCTTCCCTCCCTTCCTTATGGGATATTTTTTCTCCCTAAAAAGCACTTCCTCCATAAAGTACTTCCTCACATGCACTTGAATGTCTGTTTCAGGTTTCTGGTAGCCTGACCCAAGACAAAAACTATACTTCTTTGATTTTTAAGCCACCCGTGTTTTCACATTTTAACAATTCTGAAATCAGGATGTATCTTAAAATCACCGTGGCTTTGGCTAACATGGTTTAATGTCATTTTCTGCACATTGAAATAAAAGTGTGCAGAAAATCCTGAGGCAACAATGGAGCATCCTTTTGCTGCATTGCCAGCGTTCGTGATGGCAGAGGACCACATTTTCTGGAAGAACACTCATCAACGGCTGAGTTGAAAAGTTGAAAAGTCA
Organism: Grampus griseus; assembly: GCF_964374135.1. Classification (NCBI taxonomy): domain Eukaryota; kingdom Metazoa; phylum Chordata; class Mammalia; order Artiodactyla; family Delphinidae; genus Grampus; species Grampus griseus. Next base: position 32,278,136 of record NC_139011.1, on the reverse strand, counting down.
AATAGTCATAGTCTGAATGAGTGAAAGTTTTAGGAATATTTTAATCTATTTATTTTGCTTTTGTTTTCCTTTTGCATGTTGTTTAAATGCAAAACAGTGATATGTAATAGGTTTTATCAAACATAATTCTAGAAGAGCTCTTTCAATAACAAAACAATTTTTAAATGATGATTATGACAAGGTGACATTGCAGTACAGTGGGAAAGTGATGGTCTTTTAAAAAAATGCTCTGAATCAATTGGATGTGAGCATTGGTCACTGGGATGTCCACATTCCTCTGTCTATCACCCAAATCAACCTCAGATGCCTTGTGGCATCTGTGTGAGAGATAAAACAATGCAACTACTGAGAGATATCACAGGAGACCATCTTCATGAGCTTGGGTTGGGGAAATACTTATTAAGCAGGACCTCAAAGACTCTAGTTCTAAAGAAAAATATAAATACATTGGACTACATTAACGTTAAGAACTTTTCTTCAGCAAGACAAACCATTAAAAGAATGACAAAGCAAGTTATAAGGTGGGAGAAAATATTTACCCTATGAGTATCTGGCAAAGGGCTGTATTTCGTATAATAAAAGAACTACAAATCAATAACAAAACAGATATTCTAATGGAAGAATGGGCAAAAGCATGGCCATATCTCAGATATGGTCAAGAAACATACGAAAAAGACTTAACTTTATTAGTCATCAGGAAAATGCAATTAAAACCATGATCAATAACACTACATCCCCACCAGAATGGTTAAAAAAAAAAAAAGACAATATCATATTGTGAGGTTGTGGAGCAGCTGGAATCCTTCCACACTGCTGGTGGGGCTGTAAGTTGCACAGCCGTTTTGGAACCTGTTTTGGCAATATCTGCTACCTGTCTACTCTGACTTCATGGTTCTTCTTCTAGGTACTCTATGTACCCAACAGAAATGCATCTAAATGTCCATCAAATAACGCATATAAGAATGTTTACAGCAGCACTATTTGTAGTATCCCCAAACTGTAAATAGCCTGAACACCCATTCATAATGCAATGGATAATTATAATGTGGTCTATTCATGCATGGAGTACCGTACAGCAATGAGAATGACCATATTACAACTACGTACAGTAACATGGGTGAATGTTGTCAACATAACGTAGAGCAAACAAAGTCAGACTCAAAAGAGCACATAATGTACAATTCCATGTGTATAAAATTCAAAATTAACTAAACATTATCCATGTTGTTAGAAGCCAGGATAATGGTTACCTTTGGAGGGAGGTAGTCACTGAGAACAGGCCTAAGGGTCTTCCAGGGATCTGGCAATATTCTAGCTCTTGGTCAGAGTATTGTTTACATGGGTGTGTTCACATCATGAAAATTCACTGAGATATGTTTACGGGTTTCATGCTTTTTGATAAATAGGTAAAGTGAAAGCATTATGTCATTATTTAATTGGCAGCATTTCTCCCTTTTCTTAGCAGTATTAAAATCATAACGTGGGCTTCCCTGGTGGCGCAGTGGTTGAGAGTCTGCCTGCCAATGCAGGGGACACGGGTTTGTGCCCCGGTCAGGGAAGATCCCACATGCCGCGGAGCGGCTGGGCCCGTGAGCCATGGCCGCTGAGCCTGCGCGTCCGGAAAAAAAAAAAAAATCATAACGTGTCATAATTAATGGCATCTTGGTTGACGTAAAATATGGTATTATTTTTATTATCATTGGTCAAGTAGTAGTATTTCCCTGACTTTGATCTGTCTCTTACTTCCACTTTTCCAGCTCATCTCAAGTGGTCCATGTGGCGCCTCCAAGTCTCTTCCCAACTTTTTAAGAGTAGCATTCCTGTTCCTTAGCTGGGTGTATATTCACCTGGAGTAAATATTACCCTTCCCAGACTCCCCTGCACTAAGTGTGGCCAATGTGATTACGTTTCAGTCTTTATCAGAGGAAGCTGTACAGGACGGTGAGCCGGAAAGTGTTAACTGAGCAGCGCCAAGTTGCTCAAAACTTGCACATTCCCAAGAAGGATCTGCTCCGTGCCTGGCCTTTGGCTGCTTCCTGGGAATTGAGCTCTTGGAATGCGCTGACTGATAAGAGTGTTTTGCGTGCTCTGGGCTTTCAATCACACAGTACCAGCTCATCTAGATATTTTGTACAAACAATTTCCTTCTGGGGTCTGGAACTTCAGTGACTGCCATTAGTCCCACAGGCACTATAGGCCTACCTGACTGACACTAGACCCCTCGACGCAGTCAAGCTTCCCTGACCAATGACACTTTGCAGGGGTTGTCACAACTGATTGCTGGAAGAATTAAGTATGTCCCAGGGGACTCCACTGGGAGAGACTCTGGGAAGTTAGCACTAGGGTCCTCTGGATTTCACCCCCTGTTGAATTTGCTTTGTATCCTTTTACCATAATAAACCGTAACTGAGTACAAAGACCTGAGGGACCAACGCAAATACAGAAAGCCCAGGTGAACTGCTTTTATGTCTCCTGGAAGAGCCTGAGCCGTTATCAGAATACGAGCCTGTTACTGGTTTTAGTTTTGATATGTTCCCCTTTCCTATGTCTATCTTTGATGGATTTTCCACCAGACAATTTCTCTTTAAAAAATGTTTTTCCTTTTTTACCTCCAAGCTCTTTCAAATGAAACCTGAGTGAAAGCCAGTAAGTAAAATAAACATGAGGCAAGATGCTCTGAAAGAAGGATGGTGACCAAGTCCAGCACTGTAAATCTGCCCTCTCCCAGCCCTGGGGAGCCCCGCTGAGGCGCTCTGGCCTCCTGAAATCCAGGACGGCGCCCAAAAGTGGTGCTGTATTCCCTTCTCCTTTGGATTCCACCCACTCCTCAGCCCGACCCAGGGCTCTGCCGAGAACACTTTATTGAATGTCACATTATTATTCTCTTCAACGCTCTCTCTCTCTTCCGTCTGGGGTGGAAGGGAGACAGTGAGGCAGACAATTACATTGCTGATGTGGGATTTTTAGAGGAAAATCGAGGAAATTATAGGGACTACCCAGCTGTGGTAAAAACTTCTCACTCTCTTCCCACAGGACCCATTATTTTACAAACTGCAACTATTAAAAATGATGTATCCTCACTTGCCAACTTTACCATGCTGACGGATTCACTTGAATCCTACCCAGCTCTCAAAAAGAGTACAATGGTCAAAGCAAGTCCACTCTCAAAATGGCATGGATGGGATTTGATGACTACTACTTAGAAGGTTGAAATCTAGGACCCCATCAAGGTCCAATCTTATCTCCCCAAGACCTCCTGTTCTATTTGATCTTATTTCCTAGATCCTGTCTCCTATATCACCTTATTTTAACCTCAGAATTTTCTCTCACCAAAGATGTCTCTGGACTTTGACCTATTAGTCCTCTCTTTCCAAATATGGAGGATAACTCTTGAAGTTTTTATCCTTACCTTTCATTTAAAGGCATTCACTATGTAATTATACTCACTTTCTTCCTTTCTTCCTTTCCTGTTTCATCAAGAACGACAGTTACCTGAGATGAGTGATAATCCTGTAAGATTGACCCAAATCCTACTGGCTTGGTGAGCTGACAGCTTCTAGTTTGGCTTATTCTCCCTGTTGCCTTATTATCTTAGAATTTTGAAGAGCTGTGGTACAGATGAGGGTAAACAGTGAGGTGTCTATACAGTAGCAGCCCTGGGCAGATCTGAAGCTAATTACCGAAGGGCAGCAACTCCAAAGCTTGGTGTAAGCTTTGGGGATCTGACTTTAGAAGGGAACTACTATCTGGTTCACTTCGTTTTTTCACTTCAGTGGCTGCTGCATTATACAATTAACACTTAGGAAATGGAAAGTTTTTGTTCTGGAGAAAATGCTCAGGAGACTTCCCGATAGTTTAGATGGTAGCAGAGGAGATGTCTTGAGTGTGACAAAAGTACAAATGAAGCAGGGATAAAATGAGTCACTTCCAAGATGCGTGTTTAAGAACTGGAGAGTAATGAGCTACTTTGAGGAGCTGCAAAGTGGATAATCTTACCATCTGGCTCTCGCACTAGGTGACTATATTTTTTTAAAGGGAAAGGAACTGAGATTCTAGCTGGGTAGCTTTTTTTTTTTTTTTAAACATGGTATAGAAGAAGGTTTTAATGTTTGGTTTTTATATTATAAAAGTAACTCATGCTTAAAAAAAATGTCATGCGGTGGAGGAGAATACTGCATAGTTCAGGGCAGACTGGGCTATGCTGTGTGCGGTCGTCAGCCTCCGAGATGGCCCCAGTGAGCCACCGCCTGTAGTCACAGTCTTGAAATTCTCATCCTCCCGCGTGTGGGCTAGATTTAGTGACTCACTTCAAACAAATAGAACAAGCATAAGTAATGCGATACAACTTTGGAGATTAGGTTATAAAAAGACTGTGATTTCCATCTTGGGATCGTGCACTCTCTCTCTCTCTCTTAAATCTCTCACTCTAGGGAAGCAAGTTGCCTTGCCTTAAGCAACCCTATAGAGAGGCCACTTATGTCCCTGGCCAACCGCCATCGCAGAGCTAAGACTTGCCAACAGCCACATGAGTGGGCTTGGAAGAAGATTCTCCTGCCCCAGTAGAGCCTTGAGATGTCTACACCTTGGCCAACACTTTGATTGCAGCCTCATGAGAGATCCTCAGTGAGGACTACTCCTGAGTTCCTGACCAGTGAGCTTATAAATATTTGTTGCTTCTAGCTGCCAAGCTTGGAGGGGTGGGGGAGATTGGTTATGTCCAATGGATAACTAATATGTTACGTTAATTAACTCCTAAATCTCAGTGGCTTTACACAATCAGCCCCTGCCCCCAGTACACACACTCACAGTCTCACACTGCATCTCTAGTTCAAGTTAAGTACCCGGCAAACCGTCCTCTGTGGGGACTTAGTGATCCAGGCTGCTTCCATTTTGTGGCAGGAAAATTGCTTGGAGGACTCACACCTTACGTATCCCAGACAGAAAGTGATGTATGTCTCTTTTGCTCACGTTTCATGGGCAGGAACCAGTCACACAATTCCACCGAAATGCATGGGAAAATGGAAAACTGCAGAAGCATATGGCTAGCCAATAAGAGTCAATGAGAATTAAATGTTTCTGCCACACGCACAGCATAAAAAGTGAATATCCACTTTTCTCCTTTCATCAAATATTTTATATATTTTCATCAAATATTTTATAGTTAACTGCTTGAATTTCAGGTAAACACACTTATCCCACAAGCATACAGGTGTACATATACCGTGTGTGTATATTATGTATACGTGTAACCATATATGTATATCAAACATATCACACATATGTCATACATACATGTGTTAAGTAGGAGCAAGTTTCTACGTCAAGCTCTGTCTCATTCTTGGTAACATCTGTTCGGTTTCCTAAAGTAAGGATGTATCATAATTCATTTAATTGCTCCTCTATCAGTAAAGAATCATTTAATCATTTCTATAGTTGCAAAAATGTCTTAAGAGCTCTATTTCCACCAGTTACATTTCTAACTTGTCCACGTGACACCATGTGCATGCACTGGAACCAGTCCACAGAGAAAACAAATCCTGTTTCCACAGCCCTTGCCTCACCCCCACTCTCGCTTGCTTTTTAAATAAAGGGCATCATCATGTTTCTCCCCATTTTTCAGGGACAGTGAGAGATGTTAGAGAGCTGGTGAGGTATTCAACTTCACTAGACATCATTCTGATATGAATATACGGAAAAGGGGCAGAAGGGCACTACCACCTATTAAGCACAAAGGGCTTACGCACTGTGCTGTGAATTCATACACTGCTATCACTAAACCCTTATAGTGCTCCTGTGAAACACGTGATTATTATTTAGCTCCTGTGGTTAAAAACCTCTTCATGAGCTTTAAGCATCCCCACCACACATACTCACCATGTCATTTCTTTTTCTTTTCTACTTTTTTCTTTTTTCTAGAATGCAGAGTTAATAGGCTGTAGCGATTGTTGCTTTTCTTATAAAGATCCTTGTGTCCTTTCCCAGAAGATAGACCATATGTAGTAAGAAAGAAAACATGCAGTATTTGCAAATTTCCTGGGAAAAGTCTCTGTGTTTAAAAGTATGCTAGTTTGATTGCCATGTCTCTATTAAAGAACAAAACAACAAAAAATAAATATATCCCAAACGATGGGAGAGAGATATGACTGGCTCTCTCCATTGGTCCAGCATTTCCTCTTGGGAATCTATTAAAGGGCCAGAACATCCTCTGCCTTCAAAGCAGTTGCCAGATCGTGTCAAAGTCGTATGAGGGTTGCAGGCAAACTCCTCTGGGTCTTTCTCTCTGACCAAGGAAACTGTTCCAGTTTCGAGGCTTGGGACTGCCAGACGGCAAAGTAGTTCAACTTTGGCAGAGAGATGGGAGCAGGGAGGGTAATATCTGAATTTCCATAGCGTTTTCTCGGATGGGAAATAAAGCGAAAGAAGACTTCCTTGGCCTTGGCTTCTGGAGTCCTGCAATTTCCTACTCTCTGCACTAAAAGAAATAAAGTGAGGCTCAGTCTAGGCGAAGAACCGTCTCCAATCCTGGCAGGGACTGAGATAGTATTACCATTTCAACCTTGTAGATGAGCAAACAGAGGCTTCGAGAGATTGAGGAACTTGACACCAAACTTGGTATAATTACACCAAGCCACACAGGCCTCAGGACAAAATTCACCAGCTCGGATTGCAGCAGGTGAGCTCTCGAGGCCTCTTAACATTTCAAATACATGACATAAACAGAGCTGTGGCCAAATTACACACATCTAGAAGAACCCTCCTTCCATCCTAACACCTGGAATGCTTTCTCTGGACAACTTAAAAATAAATTCTTACAGCCCTTTAGCTGATGAAGAGTTTGGGGAGCACTGGAGAGAACGTTCTGCTAAAGAATTTGATGTGTCCAAAGTAAATGAGAAGTTTAACTATAGACTTTCACCAGGTTTTTCTGCAAATGAAGGTGGTAGAGGATAAACTTTCGGCTGGATGGATATTATAATGGGTCTTGTTTTCTATGTATCTGCAGGATCCAGGACATTGAATGGAACCAGTTAAGGGGAACTGAAGCTTCCTCTCTAAACCAGTGTTAAATGGCATATCTGTGCTCAGATGGGAAGGTTATACAAATTAGGTAACATTAGTGAACGATTTTCCTTTTCTTACATAAAATTGGACTGTTCCTTCAAAAATTATTGTTTATCATTGCGGTGAGTGTGTGTGTGTTCTAACAGTCCATGCATTCATTATTTACTTAATAAATATTGAGTGCCTACTATGCAAGAAACACTGATGTAGTTTCTGGGAATAAAGTAGTGAACAAAAAAGACAAAACTTCTTACCATCTTGGAGCTTTTTTCATTCTGGTGGGGGAAGAGAATCAAAGCAATAATTAAGTAACTAAGTAGCTTGTCATTTGCAAAGAATTACTATGGAGAAAAACAAAGCAGAGAAGAGCAAATGTGAGTGCAGGGTCGGGGGTGGGGATGTTTGCAATTTTAAATAGAATAGTGAGGAGGTGACCTATGAACCCTGACGTGAGCGAGGGTAGAATGTTCCAGATAGAGGAGCAGCAAATGCAAAGGCCACCAGGAAAGGCTGGAGAGGCTGGGGAAGAGTAGAGTTGGGAGAAAAGTGAGAGATATGGCCAAATAGGTAAGGGAGGGGCCAGACAGGCAGGACGCAGAGGATGCTGTAGGACTGGAGCTTTCGTTCAGAACAGGATGGGAAGCATTGCAGGGGTTCCAGCAGCAGGCTGATAAGAGCTGACTTATCCTGTAACAGGATCACTTTGACTAACCTGTTGAAATTCAGCTGGAGGGAGGTCATTTGGAAACTATTGCACTAATCCAGAAGAAAAGTGACAGTAGCTTTTTTTTTTTTTTTTTAAATATTTATTTATTTATTTGGTTGCACCGGGTCTTAGTTGCGGCACGCATGTGGGATCTACTTCCCCGGCCAGGGATCGAACCCAGGCCCCCTGCATTGGGAGCATGGAGTCTTAACCACTGTGCCACCAGGGAAGTCCCAATGTGACGGTAGCTTTAATCAAGATCAGTATGGTGGGGCTTCCCTGGTGGCACAGTGGTTGAGAGTCTGCCTGCCAATGCAGGGGACACGGGTTCGAGCCCTGGTCCGGGAAGATTCCACATGCCGCGGAGCAACTAGACCCGTGAGCCACAACTACTGAGCCTGCGCGTCTGGAGCCTGTGCTCCGCAACAAGAGAAGCTGTGACAGTGAGAGGCCCGCGCACCGCGATGAAGAGTGGCCCCCGCTCGCCGCAACTAGAGAAAGCCCTCGCACAGAAACGAAGACCCAACACACCCAAAAATAAATAAATAAAAAGCCATGCTTGTAAAAAAAAAAAAAAAAAAAAAATCAGTATGGTGACGAGGCAGCAAGTCCTTTGATTCTGGATATGTTTATTGACCTATTGAATGTGGGAGGTGAGAAATGGGGGCACAGATGACTCCTCCATTTTTGGTCTGAGCAATTCGATGGATGGAGTTACTATTTAAGGGCAATCAGGAGTTCAGTTTTAAACATGCTAAGTTTGAGATGCCAACTGGATATTTAATGATAACCTGAGTCTGTATTTCAGAGGAAAGTTTTGCACTGGAGAACATAGTTGTAGGCTGGTACTTAAGCCTTGATATCGATGAGCTCGCCTAGGAGACGGATGTAGACAGAGAAAAGAAGTCCCATGATTGAGCCCGATTTTTAAAATTACAACTGAAAAAGGCTTTTCTCTCTTATATGGGCGATAGAGTGGGGAATATATATTTAAAGTAACTTAGTTGTCCAACTATAATTAATAGAAAACTGTCAATAAGAAATGGGCACACTATTTTTTCCCCTCTTAAATTATTTGCATTTAGTTATATGTGAAGCACACACAGGCAGCTTTCTAATCCTTTATCCCTTTATTTGCATAGTGTTTTAAAGCTTCATAATAAATTCACATGCATTATTTCATCTTGTCCTTGAAAACTTCTGGGAGATAGATAATATTGGTGGACATCCATAATGAAGCTCAGAAAATAATATCTGAATTATTTACAACAGCCCTATTAGGAGGGCTACCGTCCTAATTGCCATCATCCCCAATGTGCAAGTGAGGAAGTCGAGACAGAGTGAGATAAAGGGAGTTGATCAAATTCAAGCTTTTGCAATATGTTAGCAATAGAGTTGGGTTTCGAATGAGTTTATTACAGTCAATGTAACTGAGTGCTGATGACAAAGAAGTGAGTCCCATGCAGCTCTCGCCTCTTTCCCAACCTCCTCTTTCCTCTCTCCTTGTTTAGGGCGGGGCTTCTCAACCTGAGCACCACTGACACGAGGGGCAGGATAATTCTTTGTTGGGATGGGGGGGGGGGTGGTCCTGTGCCTTGTAGGATGTTTACAGCATCCCTAACTTCTACCCACTGGATAGCAGCAGGGCACCCCACCCCCACTGTGGTGACCAAAAATGTCTCCAGGCATTGCCAAATATGCCCTGCCGGGGGACAAAATGTCCCTGATTGAGAACCACTGGTCTCCGGGCTCCACTCTGCTTACGCTGGGCTGGGAGCAGCCCCTCTGTCACCAGTTTCCCAGGGCAGCTGAGTGAGGGCGTCAGAGGCTCTGGGCTGCAAGCCCTCTGCCTGGAGCCTCCTGGGGTCCCAAGGCTGGCCCGCTGTGGCATCCCCTGCCTGGTGGGATCGCTGCATGGCCTCTTGCACAAGGCCCTCTCCTTTGCTAATTCCTGCCTCTAAGGAGGTTACCCCTTATACCCTCATCTTATTGCCTCCATTTGCTCTGTTCCCTCCAGTGTCCAGGAAAGAAAGCCAAGGACAGGCCCCTGGTGGCTCTCCTCTGATTCCGTGTCTATTAGCTAAATGAACAGCAAGCGTATGTAGCTGTTAAACTGCAGGGGAAAATGTTAGACACCGGGACTTGATTGGATTATCTCTGATGAGGCTAAGTCGGGAAGCGGATGGATATTTGTTGGTAGAAAAAAATCCTATCACGTCAATCAAAAAGCATTTACTGAATACCTAACCTAAATTTGCTTAGCACAGATGTGCCACATCCCACAATGCTAGATGTGACATTTCCACATACCAATAAAGAAGCATGAATTTGGAATGTTACTCTAAGTATCTTATAGTTTTTTTATCTTTCTTATCTTCCCACCCCCTGGATATGCTTAGATTGCTTCAGAAAGCCTGGCTCCGTGCGCGGATTTTGTGTGTTGCAGTATATTCTATTGGAATGTTTTCTTTCAGACACTTGCGTCTGCCAAGTTGGTGACATTTCCCTCATGCATGCCTCGATGAGTCACCAAATGCTTATTGTTAAGCTGGAGCTTAATTTCTGCCCGGACTAACTCAGCTTCAGGCATCCGAACGTGCACGGACTGTGCTCAGGAAGTGGGTCCAGGTGCGGCTAAGGAAAGGGCAGGGAGATATCTGCAAAGGCAGAAAAGAGGAACCTTTACCAGTTTGCTTTCCGATTTACATTCATCAGGACAGTCTATTCCTAACGCAGAACATGTTGTGATTTTGTGACAGAATTGTTGCTCACTCCTCCCTTTTGATTTATTAGTAAGTGATCACCTGGATGGTGAAAAGCCTGGGATATCATTTGGTTGGCAACTTGAAGCACGTGTGAGTCTTCTCCCGTATTCCACTTTCTGGTTTACTTTTTGAATTATTTCCTTAGAGGAAGGTTTTCTTTATAGTCACCATGTGAATTATGCGGGTTACTGCTTGGTTTGCTATACGCTTCTGTATTATTACAGAGTCATGAGCTCCGGAAAAGGTTTAAATAGAGCAGCTCTAGAGCATTTTCCCAGGAGGGCTCTCATTTGGTACTGTGAGGTTTTCAGGAACAGTAACTGTCCCAGTTTTGTCGAAAAACCTTCTCCCCTGTCTATCTGCCACTATAAAGTTTGATAAAATTTCCCACTTTCCCAGCCTCCCTTTAAGCTAGACCTGGTTCAGGCAAATGAGATGGGTGAGGGGATTTCTGGGAAGGATTTTTCCTCATTGATAAAAAGGGAGTAGTATACAAGGATAGTACTTTCTTACCACCTGGCTACCCACCTGCTTCCTCCCTTTGACTTTAGCCAAGTAAGATGGCTGCAGCTGTGACAGCCACCTTGTGACCACAAGGGCTAAGTCTTTCTTCAAGGGAGTTGCAGAGATGCCAGACCCAGCACCATAACGTAACAGGAAACCCAACTAAAAGGGGTTTAAACCATAAGGACATGTATTGTTTCCTTCGTGGTAGGTGTTTCCATAATCTACAGCTAAAAACAGCCTAACGACAACTAAAGCTCAGTCTCCGAAGTTCAGAGAGCTAATGCTAAAGCCAAGGGATCTTCCCTACAGGAATTCTCTTCCTTTATGCCTCTCTGACTCTGTATATGTAGTGTATAAAGCTAAAGAGACACAAACTCCTTCTACAACTGAACAATAAGATGTATGGATAATAGTATAGAAAAAGATGCAATGTCAAATTATGTTTAATTGCAAGAATCTTTAAAATTGACCAAATCCAGCCAATAAGATAGCAAATGCAAGACTGAAAGTAGGTCCTACAGATGCAGATATCTATATAACACTGAAGTCTGAATTAAGGCAAAACAATGTGAGAGCTTTGCAACCTTATATTTTATGATTTAAATGACTTAATAATAATTTAATCTGCCCCAGTCTCCTTTAGATCCTCCTCCACCCTGAAGTCAAGTTGTGAGTGAGCACATTCTCTTATTATCCACAAAGTAACCAGTATAAACTGGGAGCAGTTGCCCAGTGCTCTGAGCCGGGTCCAGCCACTTCCCTTCGGCTTTCTGTATCAAGTCTCGCGTGTAGAAAATGAAACTCCTCTCTAACGTTCTGAGCTTTCCTGAAAGGACTCGGCCTTTTGTTCATGTTTTGCCTACATTAGAGGCAAACGTAAAGTTGGTAAAAGGCTTGGGCGTGCAGATGGCATTTTGAATATAATCCTTTAAGATACAGAACCTATGGGATTTGGAAATCAAAATTACGTTTGGACTGGCAGCTTGTACGCAGTAAGGTTCATCTCAAAGTAATTTGAAAGAGCTGAGATCCTAAGCTGCCTAAATCAGCCTTTTGAAAGGAAAAGACGAGCTCAGCAGGCCATGACTGTTACTTCAGCGACTACAAGATGCTCAAATGTACCAAATCTAAGCGGAGTAACGCACTGTGATGTGTTCAGAGGAAGAATTGGATTCCACAAGACAAGAAAGCCACTGATAGAGACTTCTCTGCAAGTTGATTAATAAACTTCTCAAAGGATTACACCAAAATCAATGGCTTCCTCTAGAATAATGTACAACAGGACGTGAAAACTCCACTGACAGCTGGCAGCAGAATTCATTGCAGGAAGGGAGCTGGTGCAGGTAGGATGACTCACGGGGAACAAGGTGAGCTCTGGAGGGCTTGGGTACTGACTGGTCCTGCAGAAGCCTGGAAGGAAATGGCTAACTGTTCAACTCAAGGGGCACTTTTTGTGCTATTGAATGAGGGTATGAGAGGAGAGGTGGATGGGAGGGAAGAGACGCGAAGACATGTGTGAGGCTGAGCGACTATAGAGCATTAGGTAGTCCAAGCACAAGGATGCTTGAAGTTCAACCTGAAGTTCTTTGAGATGTAAACTCTTGTTTGGTCTCCCTTCAAATCTCCAGTACAGTGATCTGATAAACACAAACACTGCCTTTGTGCATGAATGTTTTTTGTGGGATTTGAGGAAGGGGCTGCAACTTACATCTGAATCTGGGCAATGCAGACCAGAGATAACAACCATGGGGTGGCAAGGCAATGAGTAGATTGAAGAGGTGGGAGCCAGAGGGGAGCATAAGAATTTAAAGGCACCCTTCCCCCAGCCACGTTTATTGGAACTGTCTGGAAATCATGGAGAGGGTTTGAGGGCTTGAGTAATACCATCCCATTACTTGCATTCAGACTTGTGAGGCCCCTATTGGACGGGGAGTTGGGCGTCTTCCTCAGGCTCTTCTGGTCGCCGGTGGGGTGAGCTGAGTGCGCTGTGGCTCTGATGCTCCTGCGTCCTGTCCTCTGCCCTGAACACTGGCCAATGCGACCTGGCTTCAGGCTGGCCTTGACTCATGGGGAGCCCCACGCAGAGCCTCTGCAGGAGGTTAGAAGGAGGGAGGAGAGTGAAGTCAGGGTCTCTATTCCCCTGGCCTCCTCCCTCTGAGGTCGCTCTGAAAAAAATGTGGCCTTGTCTGAAGATCACTTGCTTCCTTGTATAAGGGGACTGTCTTTCTTTCCAGGTTTCAATGACCATTCCTTGCCTTTCTACCTCAGCACTAGATGGGGTGATCAACCATCTTCGTTTGCTGGAACTGAGGGTGTTCCCAGGACATGGGATTTTGAGCTTTAAAACTGGGACAGTCCTGGGCAAACAGGGACAAGTTGGTTCCCCTACCCTAGGAATGGTTAATAGCTCCTCTGCTGTTTCTAACTTCAGGTTACTAAATTATCCCTTGTGGTGCCCCTACACCCCATCCCTTTCTTTGTAAATGGTCCTTTTGTCAAACAAACAAACACACTCTCCCGGAATTATTTTACTCAAGGGCGTTGTCTCTTTTCTGTTGGGACTTGACACTGGGTGTCCATGAATACTCACATCCTCTCTACTTAGGTTTCTTCTACTGCCAAATAAAAGGTTTACACTAGAACATTCCCTTACATCTTTCTGGCTCCAACATCATGAAGTTGTTGAAAAGAACATCATGATCTTTATCTCTCTCTTTTTTTAATTTATTTATTTTATTTATTATTTTATTTTTGGCTGCGTTGGGTCTTCGTTGCTATGTGCTGGCTTTCTCTAGTTGCAGCGAGCGGGGGCTACTCTTCGTTGCGTTGTGCAGGCTTATTGTGGTGGCTTCTCTTGTTGCGGAGCACGGGCTCTAGGCGCGCGGGCTTCAGTAGTTGTGGCACACGGGCTTAGTCGCTCCACGGCATGTGGGATCTTCCCGGACCAGGGCTCGAACCCATGTCGCCTGCGTTGGCAGGTAGATTCTTAACCACTGCACCACCAGGGAAGCCCCGATCTTTATCTCTTAAAATTTTTTAACTCTACTTAATTCATACTGTCATCTTCTAGGAATTCTGCCTAAAGAATTCTTGAGGGCATCCGATTACCAGACCTCAGCTGTGTCCTGGGGAAACTGAGATGCAGGGTACATAGTCCCGGCCCTGGAGAGGGTCATGTGTGGTCTACGGGGAGGGAAAGAGGAAGATGCCAGACTGTCAGCAGATCATTTCAGCACGATGTGCTACATATGTGCTAAACGAGGTTTATACAAGGTGTCCTAGAAGCCCAAAGAGGGGTAGCCAACTAAGCCTAGGAGGTCACGGAAGGCTTCCTGGAGGAAGGGACACCTGAACTGAGTTTTAAATAATGTGTAGGGCCCAGGTGTTGGGGCAGAGGACGTGAAAAGGGCAGGCAGAGTATTCCTTGCAGAGGCCTGGAGGAGGCCAAGGACATAAGTCCTAAGAGGAACATGGGAGGATTTTGGGGTGGAGTAAATTAGCTGTTCACTTTGGGTGGAGCCTAAGATGTGAGGCAGGAGATGAGTCTGGAGAAGTAGGCAAGGCCAGATTATAGAGGGTCTGGCAGGCTGCTGCAGGAGGTGACCCTTTACCTTGTGGATGACAGACAGCCACTACATGATGGGCTTTGTCACTGAGCAGGGTGATCTAATATGTAAATATCCAGTTTCTTTCTGGAAATTAAATACAAAGAGCAGCTCTGAACCATGACCAACAAAAAATAATGTGTGTTCAGCAGACTTTCTGAGGTCTTGCTCATACGATGGAACTTGAAATCTGCATTTTTCGTTCTATGAAATGATAACGTGATGCTGCTATTAGGAAAAGTCATCAAACTCTGCCCCAAAGGCTTCTCTGAAGGGAAAATAGCAGATACTAGGCTTGATAGATTCACCTTGATTGTCTTCATTCATTTACTTCAATATTCATTTTAGTTCACCCACATTTTGAGGTTTTGAGGACAAAAAGTATATCTGATTTATATTTGCCTCACCAGCAATTAAGACATTGTTTGGCACATAGAGAGGTCAATAAATATTTGTTCCATGAAAAATGTCTGTTTCAGGCTTCCCTGGTGGCGCAGTGGTTGAGAGTCCGCCCGCCGATGCAGGGGACACGGGTTTGTGCCCCGGTCCGGGAAGATCCCACATGCCGCGGAGCGGCTGGGCCCGTGAGCCATGGCTGCTGAGCCTGCGCGTCCGGAGCCTGTGCTCCGCAATGGGAGAGGCCACAAACAGTGAGAGCCCCGCATACCGCATTAAAAAACAAACAAACAAACAAAAATGTCTGTTTCACTGAGGGCCTGCTGAACAGTAAGTACCAGCTGCACTAAGGCCAAGAAGTAGAGTAACAAGACCCAAAGTTTCTGTCCTCAGTACATTAAAGGCTGCGGGTGGACCTTGAATTGAACAAACCAAGTATAAAAGGACATTTTTGTTCTTTTAGTGAAATTTGAATGTGGAGTGGGTATTAGATGTAATCATTATTATTTTGTTAGGTGTAATAACAGCATAGTGGTTGTATGACAAAACATCTTTTTTAGCATGGTAAAATTCAAAGTATTTAGAGTGAAATAACACAATGTCAGGGATTTACATTAAAATATTGTCACTTATGCCTCAAAAAGTTTGTTTAAAAACAAAAAATATATAAATTACTGCCAAAACAAGAAAGAAAGAAAGAAAGAAAGAAGGAAAGAAGGAAGGAGAGAGAGAAGGAAGAAGTTAGCTGGTTCCAGTCCAGGAGAAGCTTCTAGATTTGAAAACGCAACATTTGCAGTGTTATATACACTGGTGAGTAAATTCATTTTGTGACGGGGCGTGAAAAAAGCATAATTACAGTGTGGGTAGAGACCAAGAAGCATGAATCCCTGAAGTCGTATATTTTGCGTCAGGTCTCTTAGGTTCATAACAAGAGCTCATTTCAAATTGAAGTCACCCTTTCCTGTTCTCTATTTTAGTAGAACAATGTTTCTCACTTCCTCTCCAAGTATAGCGTCCTTTAGAAGACACATAATGGGGTAAGACACTCTCTTGTGATAACTTGGTTACAATAAATAAAAATGATCTGGGTAGTTATCTAGAGATGATGCTCCTTGGCAGCTAACGGTGTGACCCTGGTTACCGACAATAATAACATGATTGTTTATTTCACAAATTCATGAAAATCTTATGGAGTATCTACTCTGTCTTGAGTGATGCCTTAGGCATGGCAGCAGAAAACAGGACAAAGTTCCTGCCTTCATGATGTTTACATGCTTGGGGACTATGGTCATAGCTTACAATCAGCTTTTGTGTATGGGATTGTCTTCTTGGCTTCAATCTTGAAAACAATGTGGTGAGGTTAGCTGCTGTTTCTACGACCTTCCTTTCAAACGTAAGGGTGGGTTGGCTCACGCCTTGCTCATGGTCACGCTAATAAACGGCAGCAAGTATGATTCAAACTTGGATCTTCTCACTTGGAGTCCAGCCCTGTCCCCAGCGCACCACAGGCTGCTCTTTCTTATGTTGCATCTGTGAACCAAAATGGAATGCAGGTGCCACGTGCACGTGGCTGGATGTCTGGAAGGGGGGAGCAGTGCCAGCTCTTCTGGCCACAAGCACACGTTTTACTTGGAGCTGCTCTGTGGTGCAGCTCTGAGGGCGGCTCTGTTAACTACCAGCACATTGTGACACTTCAGGGGAGATTTTCTGTTACCAGTTAATTATCACTTACATTTGTCAAGAAGGGAAAAAGCGCCTCTCACATCTTATTTTAAAATATAAAAAACCTTGGAAAAGTTTGAGGGTGATTTGCTGCTCTTGCAGCACCACAGGCGGCCCCAGCCAGACCTGAAAAAAGTACTGGCAGAAGGGCTGTCAGTGTGGTGCCCCTGAGGCACGCCACGGGGGTAGCGATCCCAGACCGGAGACTGCACACCGAATAAGATGCAAAAACACTGGTGAGTGCCTGGGAAGGGAAGAGCGAGGATGGAAATGGAAGAGATCTCAAAGCAATCAACTGGAAATGATTTGTACCCAGAAGGGTCGCTAATGCCAAGAGAATAAAGCCAGACACAAAAGACCACATATCGGAGGATTCCATTTATGTAAGATATCCAGAACAGACAAATCCATAGAGGTAGATAGAAAACAGATTAGTGGTTGCCAGGGGTTGGGAAGCAGGGAGGAAGGATGGGGATGCAGTCATGGGTCCTTAATGGACACAGATTTCCTTTTCAGGTGATAAAGATGCTCTGGAACCAGATGGTGGTGAAGGTTGCACAATACTGTGAACGTACTAAATGTCACTGATAGTAATTTTTATGTTAGGTGTATTTTACCAAGGTAAAAAATATATATATATATATACACACACACACACACACACACACACACTTAAAAGAATCATCTTACTGGTTGGTTAATCTCAAAACTATTATAATTTGGCTATATACCTGTTGAGTGGTCATCCAGATTTTACCAGAATATCTTCTCTGAGAAGACCATTGTCATCTCAAAAGTAAGCTTATTTCATTTTAGGAAGCCTTGATTGTTAGAAAGTTCACTATTAAAGTGACTTAAAAATCTACGAGAGCGAGGGTGAGAGAGAGAGAGAGAGAGAGAGAGAGGTTGCCCAGTGATTAGGATGGAAGGGTATCAGGTACCTCAGACATTTCCCCCATTTATATTTATATCTGTGCCTTGAGAGACTGCAGTTGCATTTCTGGGCAAAGGGCAACGGTCTTGCAAAGACAGCTGAGTGAAAGTGTGCTCCAATCTAGAGCGGAGTTGCTACATTTCAGGATGCAGAAGTTCTGTCTGGGATTATTCCAGACCTTGGACTGTAGATTATTCAAAATCTAACTTTATGCAGCACTGCACCTGACAGACAGGAAGCTAGGAAAAATTTCAGAATTTTCTGTTGGAAGAAATATACTCCCATGCTTGTTTTAAGATGAGAAAGTATGTTCCCACCTGAAAAAAATGCATGGAAAAAACCACATTACCAGAAATGTTATGGGTTTTATAAGCAGATCTACAATACAAAGTCTTTAAATGATGAAACCCCCAAGGACTTTGATTTGACTTATTTTATTTTATTTTATTTTTTTGCGGTATGCAGGCCTCTCACTGTTGTGGCCTCTCCCGTTGCGGAGCACAGGCTCCAGACGCGCAGGCTCAGCAGCCCTGGCTCACGGGCCCAGCCGCTCCGTGGCATGTGGGATCTTCCCGGACCAGGGCACGAACCCGTGTCCCCTGCATCGGCAGGTGAACTCTCAACCACTGCGCCACCAGGGAAGCCCCCAGCTCCCTTTTGTGCTTCTCACAGCTCCTCTGAAGTGCCCTCCCTTCTACCGGGTGCCAAAGAGCTTTGTGGCAGAACAAAGGAAGATGTGACTTTTGTCCCTGGGAACTAGCGCTGTTTTTTATTTTGAAAGCCCTGCTTTTAGATGGTTCCCAGCATACGAACATTTGAACAATGTCTTATCTTTTATCATCATTGCAGCGGAAAAATACTAGCCTGAGGCTGTGGGCTGCTTAAAGCTGTCAGAGCCTGCCCACCTTTCGTATTTCATGATGACATGATGACATTAGAAGCTTTCTGCCACCCATACTCAGATCTGACTCAACATGGGAAGAATCCAGAAATACCAGAGCAATTCAGGAAAAACGGAAGAGCAGCAAGGGAGAAGCCAAGAGGAGAGGAAGCTTTGTTTTAGACCCGGATTGAAGGAGACGGAACCAGGTTAAGACACAAAGGATGTGAAAAACATTTATCTTCCCCAGAAAGTGGTGAAAGCTGGGGAACACAGGACCCACGCAAAGCTCCTATTCACGGAAGCTTCGAGGCCTACGATTTTCTCTAACTGTGGGAGGGGCGGGTGGTTTGAGATGAAGGAGAGGCCCAGAACACAGTGTGATGGTGACAACTTTGCCTCTCCCTCCCTTCCTGTGGATTGATTAGGCAGGCGGGCAAATCGGTGTGCGAAGAATAGGTCTGCTGGATAACAGCTGCGTCAGTGACATGTTATGCAGTTTTGCAGGCACAAACTGATCTGCAGTCGCAGAGAAATGAAATTATATGAGGCCAAGGGCTCTGCGGTACCAGCTTCAGGGCTAAGCGTTGGCCTGGCCACTCTCTGCTGCCGGAAGGGTTTTATTTGCAGTCTGTCTCACAGCCTGCAGTTCCCTGCTGTGCCCTCCCTTAGCACGGAGGTGGTGTTTACTCACTCAGGTGAAGAGGACGTTTTAATTCTCCATCTTCTCCTCCAGCGTGCAGTATTGATTTTCTGCTGGAAGGAAGGAAGAAAGACCTTTCTTCAAAGTACCTTTGGAGGCAGAGTTGGAGAAAGGACCCATATTCAGGGAACGTGGAATCTCTTTCTCAGTTGCAGATTGTGTTTGTGCAGTTTACTAGTCATAACAAGTTCATGTTTCACTGTTAGTTGTTCAAGAAAAATCCAACAGATTGAAGCTGCTTCATCACTTGATTAGTCTGAACAAGTTCGGATAATTAGCTTGGCTAATTAATTCCTATGTCTAGTGTGCAGTTTGAGTTGACATATTCTGAAGGTCAGTGCCAGTTCAAAAATGTAGAAATAATTACTCCATAAAACTGGGCATGAGGCATAGTTCCATGGAATTTCACCTTGAATATGCAAATGCTCTCCCTTTTGAAATGTGATTTACAAAAATGAGAAGTATTTGAAAATTCTCCCATCTGGAAATGCTTTTTTTTTCTTTCAGGAGTTTATGGAAACCCTGATCCTGCCTTGCAGGCATAAAATGCTTTCCAGTAACATCTAATAAAGGAAAAAAATTAACAGAGCTATCTCTTGCTCTAAAAACTCAGGTATATAGTTTGCTGAATTTGTCGTCTTGATAAAGCAGAGAATTAGTTTTTTATTACTTTGAAATTAAGTGCTCACGTTCAATGCCTCCCCATCGCTTCCCAAATTAAGTACAGATTCCCCAGCCTGGTTTTCAAAAGGCCTGAACCACATACCCAACCTCTACAGGCCAAATGGGAGATTGCAACGTACTTTTATTAAATATAAATACCACAAAATACTGTACTTAGGTGTCGGGGAAATTCCGGAGGCCATGAGTGAGAGGAAAAGACAGGAGATCAAAGGAAAACAGATTTATCGATTCATTGATTCCTTCGAGGTCTATTTCCTGAGAAGTAACCTAAGGAGATGCATGGTGAATGGCACTCAAATGAATCATCAAATGAAAAAAATGCCATTAATAAGCTAGTGGCAGCTGGAGGTGGAAATACTAATTTACTCTGCAGCATGCCTTCTTTGTTTTGGAAAAGACCAACTTTGGTGGTGTCACGTAGTTATTAAGATGTTGGGCAGAGAATTCCCTGGCGGTCCAGTGGTAAAGACGCCATGCTTTCACTGCCGAGGGCCCGGGTTCGATCCCTGCTGAGGGAAATAAGATCCCACGAGCTGTGCAGTGGGGGCCAAAAAAAAAAAAAAAAGATGTAGGTCAAATGTGGATTGGGACCAAGGAGGGTTCTTGGAGGAAGGGAACAAATCCCTCGGCGTTGAAGTTTAATGTTCTGTGTCTGATGGGTTGAAGTGACCATGATTGAGGACAGCTGTTTATAAATAAAGATCTCAAGAGGAAACTCACTTTAAGGAGGAAAGCAGTCTAGAGTGGTGGCCAAGGCAGCGCATCATTAGAAAAAGACACAGGGCATCAGGGCATGGCTGATGCTAGAACACCTCTTGGCCAAGGAGCGTGTGTGTGTGTGTGTGTGTGTGTGTGTGTGTGTGTGTGTGTGTGTGTGTGTGTGTGTGTGTGTGTGTGTGTGTGTAAACGTAAAGAGCTGAGTCAACAACAGATTATGGCTTTGGAAGGCCAGGCCAATCACAGAGTTCTGTGAGCACTGCTGTATGTGAGCCTGGAGGAGAGATGCTCCTCCAGACGTTCCCTCACCTGAGGAAATACCGTCACAGCAGCAAGTTCCTGTGGCCTGAGCATGACCAGGGGTGGACGGGGCTGCTCGGGGCTGCCAGAGTGCCTGGTAGAGGACAATTTTTTGGGCAGAGACTCCATGTTGCACAGCATGGGGCTTTTCAAAATATAGGCACGATTTTCCAGCTTATTGGAGTTCCTGACTTATCTTGTAGCTGGGGGGTTGGGAGGAGACTATCTATTGAGGAAGGCATGCATTATTGAGATAAATGGAAACAGGGATCTGAGGTGGTTGGTTTCAAAACAAAATTAAATGTGATCTAATCTTTCTTGTGCCCCCAAATGGGCAAATCAGTCAGGGCTCTTCACACAAACTCTATCTATCTATCTATCTATCTATCTATCTATCTACCTACCTATCATCTATCTATCTATGTATCAATCTATCTTCTATCTATCTATCTATCTATCTATCTATCATCTATCTTCTATCTATCTATCTATCTATCTATCATCTATCTATCTATCTATCTATCTTATCTATCTGGTCTATCTGTAGGAAATTATACCAATAGGAAGGGAGAGAGACAGAGAAAGAGGGAGAATTTATCTTCTGGAATTGGTTCATGGGATTATGGGGGCTGCCAAGCCCCAAATCTGCAGGACTGGCAGGAAGTCTGGAAATTTAGGTGAAAGTTGTTGTTGTAATTTTGAGTCCAGATCTGTAGGGCAGGCCAACAATCTAGAAACTCAGGCAGGACTTCTATGTGACAATCTTTTAGGCAGAATTCCTTCTTCCTTGGGAATCCTCAGTTTTTGCTCTTAAGACCTTTAAATGGTTGGATGAGGCCTACTCACATTAGGGAGGATAATCTACTTTACATAAAATCAGCTAATTGTAAACATTAGTATATCTACAAAACATCTTCACAGTAATATCTAGACTAGTATTTGACCAAACAACAGGGCATCTGTAGTCTAACCAAGTTGAACTATATAATTAACCGTCACACTGGGGAAACAGGACAGGCCGGCCATTTACCAAAGAAATTTCCAACTTGGTAATGGAATAGTAAATGTATCGCAAAACGAAGTATGCAAAGTAGTATGTGGTATGTGTCATAAAAGGGATGCAGACTAAGTGATATAGGGGTTCTGAGGAGTGGCAGTTAGCAGAAACCTGGGGGTGACCAGACAAGGACATTTTAGATAGAAGCAAAGGCCAGAACAGTTTCAGAGGAAAGTCTCAGAGGAAAGCATTGAATTGACATAGCAGAGCATAGCATGAGACACGTAGGAAAGCACTAGAAGACTGCAACAGACCGGACACTGAGACTTAAATGGAAAGAGAGGGGCGCTGGTGGGAGTTTCTGAACACGGGAGTGCTTTTGTATACAGTTACAGGGGGTTAAGTGTGTCATGGAAGGTTTGATTTTTTTAATATGGTAGAAATGTGATTAGAATTGTGCTCCAGGAAGACTACTATAATAAAGGTTTTCTGGATAAATGTGACAGAAAGTGATTCAGGATAAACAGTTGGGAGGCTCATAGCTATTATGCAGTGAAGGATGGAAATGAGGGTTGAAGCTGTAGTAGTTAAATTAAGGGGTCATGTTTTAAAGATATTACAGAAGTCAATCTATAGGACATGCCAGTTAATTGAGGGTAAAGCAAACAGGAATGGGAAGAGTAAAGCCAGATATTAATACTTCCAGACAATATGAATGAAAAAGTAAGGGTAATACTGAAAGGACTAGAGAATTCAGGAAGAGAAACTGGTATGGAAGACAAGGTAATGATTTCATCTTTAGACATCTTGAGTTTGACATGCTGGAGGGACAATCTGGTGAAATGCTTTAGGACCCAGTTATAAACATGGTCTGGAACTCAGGAAGGAGGTCAGGATTAGAAATATATGTTTGTTTCTAACGATTGTCTAGGTTAAGGTATGTCTGTGATACTCCCATGCTGGAGTCTTTGCCCTTCCAGGCAAATATCATTTCGTATTTACAAGGACAATACCATAGAGTGGTTACAAGTTTTTCTTTTGGCTTCAGCGGGGTCCTACCCAGTTATTTACAGACTCTGTAAACATTGGGGGTGTTACTGAGCCTCCTTCTGCCTTGGTTTCTTTATCTGTAAGTTGGGAACCATAACATCAGATGGTTGTATTTGCTAAGTTAATACGCATGAAACACCTGGCTGGGCTACCGTTACACTCCTGGGACTCTTAACAGAGATGGCTTTCCTCCTGTGGCTCAGATCCTCAGCTGTGGATTCCAGGACATCGTCCCTCTCCTGCCCACCCCAAATCTCACGTGAAACTCTTTTTCCTCTGCCAGTATGAGGTGCATTCACCTGGAGTGGTGAGCAAGTGCAATCCTTACTTGTCTGTCTATGGGGATTCCTCTTTATTCTCCTCTATACCTTGAGAGATGATGTGAAGGTTGGGTTGTACCCTTAGCCTGAGGATGTGTGTCTCTAGTTTAGGTCTACTTATATAGACAGAAAAGAAGTTATCTTTATCTGTTCCCCGGAAGAAGAAAAATCAATCCTTAATCGGGCAAATGTACTTGTGTAGAGATGATGGGTGAAGCTGCAGAAGTGGATGGCATTGCCACTGGAGTGGGTGTAGAAAGAGAAGAGCCTCTAGAACAGAACCTTGGTGGATATGATCATTTTTGAGTCTTCTTTGAGAAGAAAAACTTGCTATAGTTATCACTAATAAGACAACCATAATTAATAGCAAGAGCCTTATTTCTTTTGTTCACCACTGTATCCCCAGCATTTATTCATTCAACAAATACTTATTGATATCTATGAAATATAAACCACTATAATAGGCACTGTGCACATAGCAGTGAACAAATTAGGCAAACAATTTTGGCTTTCACGGAGCTTAGACTGTAGTAGGCACTTTAAAAAATACTTGTTAAATGAATGAATAAATATTTGAACAAGAAGCATGTCTGCAGAAAGGGGGCCTCTAGTATGTGCAAGCACTGCATTTGGTAGGCACTGGGAAGTCTGTAAAGGAATAAAGATAGGAGGTGATTCTTGGAGGATGGACAGGATTTAGAGGAATGGAAAGAAGGGCGAATGTTCGGAAGACGGATGCAGGGAAAGTGCAGAGATGGGTATTTGCATAATGTCTTTAATGAGTAAGAAGACAGTGGCTGGCAAGTTTGGGGGAGCATTCAGCTCCCCACAGGAGTGGAGAGGCAGAGAGTAGAGATAATGAGGTCAAAGAACTTGACCTCAAGGTCAAGAACTTGTTGCAAAATAAAGAACATGAGGTTCCTATTTTGAGCTGGAGCCTTCAACCATCATCTCCAAGTCAACAAATTTGACCATTACAGCATTTGCTGGTCAGTAAGAAGAGGAAACTAACATCTGTTAAGCTTCTACCAAGTGCCAAACATTAGATCAGAAGCTATGCGTATATGGGACTTAAATGAATTTATCTCCACAACATTCATGTGCACAACCATCCTATTTCTTTTCTTATTAAATCAGGTTATACCTGGATTGGCTCAGACCAGCCAGGGTTGGCGAGAAATTGAATTTCCGTTTTTGCTGGAGAGGAATAGGCTTCGGCTCCCTTGTGGGGCGGGGCAGGGGAAGCACCGTAGCCTCAGGATCTGCCCAAGCCAGGAGCCTTAAAAAAGGGTTTCTGGTGTTTGGTCCACTGTTACTAAGATGTTTCTTTTGTGTCTCCTCTCTGCGTCAGGTTAGGGCCTGGACCATTGCTCCTGCCTCCCAGCCTTGAGGGGCTTGATGTCAAGTCCCCACTCATCCACTGGGGACCTCTGACAGGGCCTCTGCCATCGCTAGGAGCAGCTTTCTGGCTCTCCTCCCGGCCCCAGTCTTCTCAGTACCTGGAGTGGGACACTCGCTTCCTCATCAAAGCACCTGCTCCCCCGTCTCTCGTCCATAACTGCCCTCCAGGCATCCGCTCCTCCCATACTCTCCTGTGGGGAGGTTGTCTTCAGGGCAGCTCATGCCATCAAAGAAAAAATTCTTTCCCTCTGTGGCCAAGAAGTCTAAGACACAGGCCTATTCTGCCAGGACATGGGAGGAGGAGGGAAGAGGGGAAAAAAGAAAAAAAAAATCAGTTCTTCATTTTCTGGCATTTCCTAGAGAAGCAAGAATAATACAAAAATTAATATGCCAGGGCTTCCCTGGTGGCACAGTGGTCGAGAGTCCG
This sequence comes from Grampus griseus, assembly GCF_964374135.1. Taxonomy (NCBI): domain Eukaryota; kingdom Metazoa; phylum Chordata; class Mammalia; order Artiodactyla; family Delphinidae; genus Grampus; species Grampus griseus. The sequence goes on along the minus strand of NC_139011.1, from coordinate 32,252,960 downwards.
CCTGCCGATGCAGGGGACACGGGTTCGTGCCCCGGTCTGGGAAGATCCCACATGCCGCGGATCGGCTGGGCCCGTGAGCCATGGCCACTGAGCCTGTGCGTCCGGAGCCTGTGCTCCACAACGGGAGAGGCCACAACAGTGAGAGGCCCACGTACCGCAAAAAACAAAAACAAACAAACAAAAATTAATATGCCAGTGTATTATCTTGCCGTGTGCATTATCTCCTCTAATCCTCCAAATCAGAGCATGAGATAGGTACTGTTACTACGATTTTATGGAAGAATTAATTCATTCAATAAGTATTTATTCTCTCTGCCTTACAGTGTCCCAGGCTCTGGAGAACAACAACAACAAAAAAAAACCCAGCAACAAGAAAAAACAGTGAATAAGACAGAAAAAATTCCAGATGAAGACACGAAGTCCCTGAAAGTAAATACTGTGCTTGAGATCACATAATCCATAAGTGGAAAAGCTACCATGAGCCCAGGGCTATTTCTCCAGAGTCCACACCATTTTATGCTGCTTTTGCAATATGAGCTATTCTGCAGAAAACTGCTTGGGCTTTTGACAGACTTCTTGGGAGAATAAAATGTGACATCACAAGCAGTGATAATAATAGTACTTATCATGTAGTGATTGCCTACCGTGTAGCAGGCAATGGAAGAGATTGCCGGCAGTATCTCATTTAATCCTCACAAGAAGCCCACATTCTCACTTTTCATGGTTCAAGGAAACTGAAAATTAACAGCACGTTTCTTGCCAAGATCACTGGGCCAGCATGTGAGCGAGCAGAACTTCAATCTAAACATCACTATTCCAATCTGGGGCGCTAAAGAGTACTGTCCCTCATCCTGATTGCCTGGGGGTCTTGTTAAGTTGAAACTCCTCTTTTCTCCCATCTTGGTTCTGCCTCCGGCTGGGAAACCTGTGCTGGGTCGGGTGTGGATAGTCAGTTTCTCATTCTTGTTCCTCAGTTACGAACATCTACTGTTTTGGGTTTCTGCAGGTTTGGTTATAGAGGTCAGAGAGGACAGGAAAGGCTCAGGGAAAGTCTTACGACTTGATCCGTTTTGTGGACAGTGAATGTCCAGCATTAATTCTTTATCCCAACGGTCCCTGCAGCCATTTCTTGTGGGTCCCCCACTCTGGACTAGGCTTCCGGAGGCCCCTTTGGGTAGCCCAGACTCTATTTAGACTTCTCAGACATAATTGAGGGGCTGGTCCCTGCAGCCTTTAAACTCCGAAGAATACACGTTTCACTCTCTAAGTGGTTCTTATGAAGCCCCACATTATCTGGCTTAATGTGGCAAAGTGCAGGATCACCTCCATGTCTTCTGCCCTGGATGGGTGACCCAGAGGGAAGGGAAGAAACCTGACCTAAAGTCGTCCTCACTGACTGCCTCTGCAAAGGCTCAGTGAATTTCTTAGTGTCTTTTACACAGCCTGAATCTGGAGGGTGGGCTAAGGTGGCAGGAGTATCCCAGTGGGACCTGCACAGATTGTGAGACTATTTGGAACCTCTGCTGAAAACACAAAAAAAGTGTCATTTCATATCCAGTTTGCATTGGTCCCAGAAGCTGCTTAAGGATGCATAAAATCATAGGCTTTGGAATCAAATTGCCCAGGTCTGCATCTTTATTCTTTTCCTTACTAGCTATATGAAGTGAGGCAATTACTAACCTCTATGTATTTCTATTTTCTCTGCATATCCATCTATAAGACAGGGATTCTAGCTACCAACCTCATAAGGTTGTTGGAAGAATATAGGAGGCAAATACGTGTTAACTGAAGCACAGCGCCAGCCACGTGGCTAACATCCCCAAACTGAGCTGTTATTATTCTCACCACGTTGTCCTGTACATCAATTTCTGAGACAGATTGAAGGTAAACACTTCTGAGTGTAGAGCACAGGCTTTTGTAAAACCAAAACTCAAGAGGCAGATATAAGAGATAAAATACATATGACTTCTTTTAGAACTATGGCTTAATTGGATTTAGGGCTGCCATGATTTCTTTTCGCTTTCCAGAAAGGGAGTTTGCTGCCTAGTTTGGGCTGCTGTACTTCTTCCAGTGTGGTTGTTACTGTTTTCAAGTTGATCAGAAGCAATGTGCCATGATAATTAAGACAGAAGACACCGGGGCAGTCAGACTTGGCCTCTGATCTCTGCTCTGACACTTAATAGCTACTATGACTTTTTGCAAGTTACTTAATTTCCTCATCTGAAAAATGAAAACAATACTTGTGCTTACTTCATAAAGTTGTTGTGAGGATGAAATAAGATAATGTAGGTAAAGAGCCTGGCACAAAGGTGGGCTCAAAAAATGGTAGCCATGGTATGGTAGATGGTGCTAGAGTTTGGTTTTTGATCATGGATTAGAAGCAAAATGTCTTTTGACTTTTGTTGTCAACAGATCTAAATTGTTAGAACTAATCTCCCCAAAGTAGGTTGGATCTGCTACAGAAAAATTTGAACATATTAGACAATGAACACACAATCTCAGAAGCTGACATCATGATTGGTGCTGCTGGAGAAGGGTCTGGTTGACTTATTGAGAAAGGCTCAGGTTTCATCTAAATCCCTAAAAATAGTGCTAGAAACAGGACGGACCATGGGGGTCCAAGAACCCTCACTGGGAGGTGGAGAGCTCTCTGCTTTCCTCTCGGACTTTGCCAAATGTTTCTTCCACCTTCTCTTCAAAGTATGAGCCTGTTGGTCTCAAAGTCATCCCAGAAGGCCCTTCCCTCAGTCCAAATCCTTGGAATTTATCTGACCATTGGCTTAATCCAGCTCGGGTTAGGATAGGCATTTTGTGTCTATCCTTAGCTGTGCTCAGTTCTTTTTACCATATCTTCCTCTTCAGAATATAATGGAACGGCTTTGGGGACAGATGTAATGAGCCAGGCTCTGACTCTCTCTGCTCCACTCTGTTCTGAAGAGGTTCTGCCTAGGCTGCTTTCCTCAGAGAACGCCATCTAGGATAGGTGTCATCAAGGCTTGTTAAATCCCAATATGCACTAATCTTATCTACTTTCTAGCAATATTTTCTTCCATCCTCACCCTGTAGTTTCTAATCTGGGCTGGTCATGCCTGAGTGGTTTACCCAGAGGACACAACGATCAAATTGTTTCCTAACGCAAGTTCGTGTGCCCAGTGCACAACGAGGCCGTAGAAACCAAAATGTCGAAGTTTGGAGCAGAGAAAAGTTTATTGCAGGCCCAAGCAAGGAGATCGGGTGGTTCTTGCCCCCCCCTCCCCCCGCCACCAGACCCTGGCAGTGGTTTTTATTTATTTTTTTTTAAATATTTATTTAGTTAGTTGAGGCACGCGGGATCTTTCGTTGTGGCACATGGGCTCTTTGTTGCAGTGCGCAGGCTTCTTTCTACTTGTGGCATGCAAGCTCTAGAGCACATGGGCTCATCAGTTGTGGCGAGAGGGCTCTCTAGTTGTGGTGTGCAGGCTCAGTAGTTGCAGCATCCGGGCAGTTGCCCTGCGGCATGTAGGATCTCAAGTCCCTGACCAGGGATCGAACTGGTGTCCCCTGCATTGCAGGATGGATTCTTAACCACTGGACCACCAGGGAAGTCCCCTGGTGGTGGGAAAAACTCAGGAAATATGTATGAGATACTATTATCTGAGTACTTCAAAGAGGAGCTAGAGCAGAGGGTATGGGGGAGGGCTCTAACCTGAGAAGGCCCCATAGGGTCCTACTTGGTTACAGTATGGCCCTGCTGATTGGGTCGATTGGGTTCCTGTAGATCTTCCTTCTGGTAGTGCACTTTGAGCTGGTATTCCTTCTTGTTGGTGATCCCTCCCCCAGGCCCCAGGGTCCTGGTTGTCCAAGGACCACACCCCCACCCAGGGCTTCTTGATGCTGCTGCTGCTTGGGGGACTGCCATTCTCTTTTTCACGAGTTATCTTCCTCATGTGCTTATCTTCAGATAAAGATTATTAAAACAATTAGGAGCTCAGAGTTTTATAATTTTTTTAGAGAGAGAAGTAGAGAAAAAGAAAGAGGGAGAGACAGACAGGGAGAGAGCAACTTCTCTACGACAAGAGGTCTTCTTGTCACATCAGACTCATCCGTAGAGCTTTTAAACACACATGCCTGGCCCCGTCTCAGATTTTCTTTACCAGATTTTTTTCTGGGCACCCATTTAAGTTTGTTGACTATGCATATTTGTTGATACCAGTCTTTCCACTTGTGTCGTTTCCCTCTCTGGATCCTCTGAGAGGTATGAAAGAGGCAGTGAGGTGGACTCAGCCACAGATGAAAGTTAGACAGGAGAGTGGATGAAGAAAGGACAAATGAGCAAGGATATTGAGTGTGTGGACAAGGGGGTGATTGAAAGACATAGAATTAATAAAGATGGGAGAGTTATTGAAGATCCTGGTGAGGTCTCAGAACGGGTATAGTGAAGCTGGTTGTGCAGGTCACTGGAAGGAGAGGAGGATGTTATCAGAGTGTGACATTTTTCCGAATTAGGGTTTCAGAGGGGAAAAATGCAAAGACAGGATAATCACTTAGGTATGCAATAATCAATATAAATGAGCCTCTGGTAATCTGAAAATGGAATGATTTCTCAATCACCCCAGGCTTTAATTCAGTCCTTACTTTCCCTCTTGGTTGCATTACAGTCTCTACTTAACCTCTGGTTCCCTTATTTTGGTGTCTCCAGTTTATAGCTTTTCCCATGTCCCTTCAACTATTGACAGAACTTGGACTCTCTGGCTTTGAACCTCGAAGATAGATTTCTATCCTTCTATTGGTATTTCCTACTGCTGGCTGCTCCAGGGAACCACCTAAATGAATCTCTGGCCCTTACACTACGTATCAACACTGATTCCTTACCTGGGTCTACCTTGGCCTTTGCAAACAGTATTGGGTACCAGGTTTCTTGCCTCAGTCCAGTGCTTTTCTTCCCACACACACACTGCCATGCTCCCCTACATACTTGAGAGCCTGGCTTTCTGTTTGTGACCAAGGACCCAGTTTCATCCTCTGGTCATGCACCCTTTAGAGCTCTCTCTTTGGGTTCCACTGACTCTCCCAGATCTTGCCATGAGTAGTGATGTGACAGCACTATGGGGGTGACCTGTCTGTTGCTGCTTTTTCTTATCTTTTCTCTAGTTAAATAGCCCTATTTGAGCTCAGCTCTTGAAATATTTCTGAGAATTTTCTCTTGCTTAACTTGTTTGAGATCAGTCAACTCAACTGATGTTCCTCATTCTTAAAGTGATCAATAAATGACTCAGGAAGCCACAGAAAAGACATTTAGTGTGGAGGCAGAAGATACATCCTCATGTGATACTGGTGCTGATTTGGGTAATTTTGCAGTGACTTGAGTCAGAATGAGAGTGTGCTGTGCTTTAGAACATGAACAAGGTGACAAGAAATAAGGTTAGCTGGGGCTTCCCTGGTGGCGCAGTGGTTGGGAGTCCACCTGCCGATGCAGGGGACGCGGGTTCGTGCCCCAGTCTGGGAAGATCTCACATGCCGCGGAGCGCCTGGGCCCGTGAGCCATGGCCGCTGAGCCTGCGCGTCCGGAGCCTGTGCTCCGCAACGGGAGAGGCCACAACAGTGAGAGGCCCGCGTACCGCAAAAAAAAAAAAAAAAGAAATAAGGTTAGCTGCTTTCAGGAGTCACTGGCACTCAGTCTATATTTGGAATCCAGGAACTTTTAGTGAAAAATGGTATTTCTTACCAGGCTCCATGCAACCTTACACTTAACCAACCCTGTCGTTAGACGTTAGTAAAAAGACAAAGATTTCTACCACAAACACATCTTCCCGGAGATCTAGGGTAATGGTAACAAGAAGGCAACAACAAGGGATACACTTTGTTAAACTTCTGTTGTTTTATTGTTTAATTTACTTTAGACCTATGTGAGATGCTACTAACTAAGGCACTTGTAAATAACTAGAGTGGTAGAAAGAACACAATCTTGAATGAGGCAGATTTGATTTTGAATTAGAGCCCGCCCCTATGCACTATGTCATCGGGACAAGTTCTTACTGTCTCTGAGCCTCTGTCTCCTCACTGGTAAAGTGGAGGTATAGTGCCTGCCTTCCCCAGCTGGCAAAGTGCCTACCACATAGGAGATACTCGTGGACACTAGGGATTGGCTATTCAACATCCACTCCAAACGCCCTACACAGTACCCCCTCATTTCAGAGGCCGGACAGCTGAAAAGGAAATGTCTCAGACTCTCTTGCAGCTAAAGTTCTGGATTTGATTTCAGTTCCGTCAACTACATGCACCCAAACAAGACTTGAATATGAATCAGGGTTAAGGAGAGAGAGAGAGATTGCAGGAGGTAAAGCGTCCGTTTTGCTGACACAGACTGTGACAGAGGCAAGGTGCGAAGGAGTGGCTTTCGGCAGCAACAGTGTCCACTTTCCTTATTATGGGGATTCTGGGGGCTGGGAGTTGTTCCTGGAAGTTTAGTCTAGAGTTTGCTCCCCTAGCCCTTCCAGTAATTGCGGAAGCCCCCGAATACCTGATATAAATCTCTTTACGCTGAAATTGGTAATAGCAGTTTCTGCTACCTAAAACTGTAACTGAAACAAAACTGAGTGAATGGTAGACAAACAGCAGCTAGGCCCCCTCCTTACAATGACATATACACTGAGCTATATGTAGGTTCTATATAGGTTGTAGGAAATGCAACAAGGAATGGGGCACAGTCCCCCTTCCTAGGGAGCTTATTGTTTTGTGGAAGAGACACACTTGCAAGTGAATACACTTTAAGATGATCTAAGCACCATGTTATCACCAAACTGCTTTGAGAACCGAAGGATGGGGTAAATAGCAGTGGCTTGATGGGCTGGATCAGAGGGATAGCATTTTATAGCATTGGGAATAAATGCTATAACAAAAATGGGCAGAAGACCTAAATAGACATTTCTCCAAAGAAGACACACAGACTGCCAACAAACACATGAAAGAATGCTCAACATCACTAATCATTAGAGAAACGCAAATCAAAACTACAATGAGATATCATCTCACACCAGTCAGGATGGCCATCATCAAAAAATCTACAAACAATAAATGCTGGAGAGGGTATGGAGAGAAGGGAACACTTGCACTGCTGGTGGGAATGTGAATTGGTACAGCCACTATGGAGAACAGTATGGAGGTTCCTTACAAAACTAAAAATAGAACTATCATATGACCCAGCAATCCCACTGCTGGGCATATACCCTGAGAAAACCATAATTCAAAAAGAGTCATGTACCAAAATGTTCATTGCAGCTCTATTTACAATAGCCCAGAGATGGAAACAATCTATGTGTCCATCATCAGATGAATGGATAAAGAAGATGTGACACATATATACAATGGAATATTACTCAGCCATGAAAAGAAACGAAATTGAGCTATTTTTAATGAGGTGGATAGACCTAGAGTCTGTCACACAGAGTGAAGTAAGTCAGAAAGAGAAAGAGAAATACCATATGCTAACACATATATATGGAATTTAAGAAAAAAAAATGTCATGAAGAACCTAGGGGTAAGACGGGAATAAAGACACAGACCTACTAGAGAATGGACTTGAAGATATGGGGAGGGGGAAGGGTAAGCTGTGATAAAGTGAGAGAGTGGCATGGACTACCAAACGTAAAATAGATAGCTAGTGGGAAGCAGCTGCATAGCACAGGGAGATCAGCTCGGTGCTTTGTGACCACCTGGAGGGGTGGGATAGGGAGGGTGGGAGGGAGGGAGACGCAAGAGGGAAGAGATATGGGAACATATGTATATGTATAACTGAATCACTTTGTTATAAAGCAGAAACTAACACACCATTGTAAAGCAATTATACTCCAATAAAGATGTAAAAACAAACAAACAAACAAACAAAAAAAAGATCAATAGGTGGAAAGAAGGGAAGGGGTGAAAGGGGAGAAGAGAGCATTTCCACATGAGGGGCCCAGTATTTGCAAAGGGGCCAAGATGTGTATGTGCTGCTTAGAGAAGCAGGAGAGGTTTGGTGGCTCTTGGGTGAGGCTGGGATGGGGCGGGGTGGGTATAGGACGGGGAGCATTAATGAGTTTGAAGAGTTAGGTTCTGACTAGATTGTGTAGAAATATATGTGCCTAATTAGGGAATTTGAACTTTATCGTCCAGTGCTAGTGAGCCAGCAGGGATTTTGAAGCAAAGTAGTGAAAATAAACAATTTTTCTCTTTATGAGGAAAATTCTGGCATCAGAGTGGAGAATAAACTGCAGGATGAAGATGCTCAAAGGCAAACAGGAGGCTGTTTAAAAAAAAAAAAGGTGAGAGAATGAGAGTGGCAGTAGTGATGGGAGGAGGGGCAGAATCTAGAATAGGTTTCTGAAATAAAAATGTACAGAATGAAGAGCAATTAGATTGGAAGGAGAGAAAGTAGAAGGGCATGAAGTATGTAGTCAGAATACAGGGTTCAGTGGAGTAAGAACGTTGTTCATGGAAATATCCACGGTACCTAGAATAATGTCTAGCACTCAGTAGATGGTCAATAAATAGTTATTAGGTGAATGGGGTGAGCTACAGCGTCATGAACTGGATGAGGAGATTATTTTTGGCTGCCTGTGGAGCACCCGGGTAGAAATGTTCACTGTGCCAATCTGGTGCTTAGAGGGAAGATCAAGCCTGAGGTTATAAACAGAAGTCTTAGAGAAGTTGGGCTTAGATGAGATGTTCCAGGGAGAATATGTCAAGTGCGGAGAGGGCTAATGGTGGACTTCTGGGATAATGGTGGACTTCCGGGTTAATGGTGGACTTCCGGGATGCACCAGACCTTAAAAAGTTGGCAGAGTGGGACTTCCCGTGAAGAAGCTTGAGATGCAGTGACAGCTACCAATCAGATCCAGACATGCTGGAAAGGTAGGTTAGGAGACATGTGTTGGTACATGGTGTTAACTCCGTGCTGAGATCGAATTGGATAAAATCCTAAAACAGCCCATTGGGTTTCTAAATTAGGTCTTCAATCTTTTTTGCTAGTCCCACTTGAATAGAGTTGTAGCGACAGGGGTCATATTGTTAATCGGTTTGGTACTGAATGGAAGGTGAGAGATTAAAGGGGATACGTGTTGATTTCCATGTCAAGAAGTACAAGGGCAAGGAGAAGCAGAGGGAGAGAGTAGTAACCGGAAGAGAAGCAAGACTCTCCTCTGTAGAAGTGGCAGAAACCCACCCAAACCTGCTTAAGATGTGGAGAAAGAAAGTCGCTTCCCACAGCAGTAAACAAAGGATGTTGCAGACATCAGCCACCAGCCACTGCAGCCCCCCTACCTGTGCACCCTGAGGGGATTCAGAATGGAGAATAGCAGAATGCTAGCCCTAGATAGTTAAGGTGCCTATCAAAGGAATAATTTCAATCAGCCCAGACCCTTGCATCTTCCCACACATAGAAAAGTGCTAAATTTATTAACTTGAGATGTCTGGTTTTCTTTAATTAGCAGTCATTTTTTGATGGTCTTTGTTGCAAAAACTCCTATATATCCTGGCTTCTCCCCTACCTCTTCCGAATAGTCCCTCAGAGCTATCTGAAAGGCTGCATCTCAGGCTTAAGTCCTCAGCAAGTACGTGGAATAAAGCATAATTCTCAACTTTTAGGTTGTGCTTTTTTTTTTTTTCCAGTGGACAATGGGTGTAAAAAGTTTGGGGAGGGTTACTGGCTTATGTAACCAAAACATGGGTAGGGCAGGGATGCAGCTGGCCTAAGACTGGTTGCACGGGAACTCTGACGGAGCCATCTCAGCTCAGCTTTCCTCTGTGTGCCAGTTTTATTCTCTTAGCAAACTTCTCTTTGAGGACTAAGCTACAGGCAAATTCAGCTTCCCACTCCGATAGTTTTACCACGAAAGAGGAAAAAACCTTTTCCCTTGCAGCTTTAGTTTGAAAAATTTAGGGAAAATTTAGGGAAGCCTTTTGGTTGGTCTTATGCGAGTCATGTGACTCACTGCCCATTGGACCAGTCACTGCGGTCAGGGACTTGTTCATTGGCCCTAGGATCACCGTATAATAATCACTGGGACTAAGTTGATGTGCTCCTGTAGGAAGATGGCAGTTCCCATGTTGCAGTGAGGAAGGGTCAGGATGGGGAGAAATTTCTCCCCAAAAAAGCAGGGCAGGTCAAACAGGATGACTGAGGGGGTAGCTGTGACCCGGACATTTACCCCAAATGTTCTCTACTGTGAGAAATGGCAAACAGAATGCAGTAGATTGAGCGGTGCCTAGGAGAGGGGGGAAGCTAGGACAGTAAATGCACATTTCTCGGGCTTCCCTGGGGGCACAGTGGTTGAGAGTCCGCCTGCCGAGGCAGGGGACACGGGTTCGTGCCCTGGTCTGGGAAGATCCCACATGCCGCAGAGCGGCTGGGCCCGTGAGCCATGGCCGCTGAGCCTGCGCGTCCGGAGCCTGTGCTCTGCAACGGGAGAGGCCACAACAGTGAGAGGCCCGCGTACCGCAAAAAAAAAAAAAGCACATTTCTGTTTCAAGAAGACTGGGGTTTATTTATATGGAGAGTGGCCTCGGGGTGGGGGGGGGTGATTTATCTCTCCCTCAGAGTCTGAATATCCTCACAAAACATCCCCCCAAAACATACAATACAGGTAAAAAATTACGATTGCTAGGCAAATTTGGTCTGAAGGCCAATCTCCTAGCTCCTGCATTTGCTGATGAAGGGGAGAAGCCTAGTGGAGAGGATGAGATTAAGGAGACAGGAAATAGAGGAAGGGGCTTGCTAATGGAAGTTCTAGAAGCTGGAAGAGAGTATGTTTGGTTTTGAAGAGGAGAGTCATTTTGCCTCTAAGAAAGAATCAAAGGAGGAACGTGGAAATATATAGATATTGATATCTATTGCTAAGGGGTTGCAAATATGTTTAGAGTGGAAGAGATGGAGGAGAAAATGCTTCACGTGGCCTTCAGCTGTGTTGTAAGCGAAAGGCACAACCTGGCTTAAATGAAAGGGACTGTATGCATGGAGTCAGAGATTTGAAGAGAGTGGTTGAAAATACTGAACTTCCATGGTGGCGAGTGTGAATAGGAGCAGCCCATGGATAGAGGAAAGGATTTTTGAGCAGCTTTATGGAGCCTTGATGATAAACCTGATGATAATCAACTCAACCACAGGTGAGGGAACTAAGACAAAGAGAGGGAGAGAACTTGCTCAAGCTCATGCATTTGGAAAGCAGCAGAGATGGCATTTAGCTCCAGGCCTGTCTGACCTCAGAGTCGGAGCTCTCACCTCTACAGAACACTCTTCTTTGTGGCTGCTTTTCTCATTACATGCCCAGGTGGACTGTCCACAGGCAAGGGATGTAGAAAGCTCAGGGCCCAAGTTTTATAGCTTCTCTTGGGTTGGGTCATGCAAAGAGCATTTGCATCCCAGCACTGACCTTCTTAGCATCGTGGCTTTGGGTAAGATGCTCAGCTTTTAGGAGCAATGAGATGATAAGCTGCAGAAATGAACCAACTGGTTAGAGTCAGATGGAATATTTCAAGGGGCATGGGATTTAGAGGTAGAGAATTTGAAATGGATCTGCCACCTTTCAGCTAGTTTAGGGAAAGTTATTTAAACTCTGTACACACCTTTTTTTTTTTGCTTCTCACTTTTGAATATAGGGCTGGAAATACGCTCTTGGAAGGAACGTGGTAAAAATGAGAGATATGTAAGTAAAGCATTAGAAGAGTGCTCAAATCTTAGTCCTTCCATTATTGCCTTATCATGACAAGGTGGATGGGGTATATTTGTGCTTTCCTATCTTCTCTCCTAGTTGTATAATACATAGACCAGTATTCCCAACTGGGAGCGATTTTGCCCTCCAGTGGACATTCGGTTCCCTCGAAAGCATTTTTGAATATCACAGCTGGAAGGGAACTACTGGAATCTAGTAGATAGAGGTCAAGGATGCTATGAGACATCCTCCAGTGCACAGAACAGTCCCCAAGAACAAAGAATGATCTGGCCATTGTACTGATGTTGAGAAACCCTGCTAAAGAGGACAACACTGATGAAATGAGGCCAGTAGGAAGAAACGGTGAGGCAGAGAGGAAGAAGAGGATATTTTCTTCCTTTAGATACGTGACCCAGGTTCATCAAGTAGAGCTTTAAAAAGCTCTGTCAGTGGAATATAAACAACCAGCTGAGCAAATGGCCTCCGGAATATTGCTGCCTTTTCCTTTTCCTCTTCCAGTTCTGACAAGAGTGGCTTGATTCGGAAAGCTCGCTGCCCCTTCTCCTTGTTGTGAGGGAACACAGCCTGAGGACTCTGTCGTCGGCGTTGCTGGGTGTGGGATCAAGACTTCGACCACCTTTTCTGAACTGAAAATTGGGTTACCTGATGAGTCAGGTATGAGCATATCTATGGGGACAAGGTGACAGGACTTGTAAAATTGGGACGACCTGGAGCTTCCAGCTTGTGTCCTTGGAAGAGAGAAGACAGAAAGAACTCTGGACGTGGAGCTGGGAGATCCAGGGAGAAATCTCCACTCCCCTGATTACTGGCTGCCTGATCCTAAGACAACCCTAATCTTCTCTGAGCCTCAGTTTCTTCATTTGTAAAATTAGAGTAATGATACTTACCTCGGTGGTTGAAGTACACATGAATGCCAGGATGCATTTGAAAGTGCTTTGGAAATTGACTACACAGTCAATTAACATTGTTATTTAGGGTGTTTTAATAAATAGTACTAGTGACATATATGAGGTGTGAATATAAAATAATAACAGTATATTTTCTATATAAAAATGTACATAGGGCTTCCCTGGTGGCACAGTGGTTGGGAGTCCGCCTGCCGATGCAGGGGACACAGGTTCGTGCCCCGGTCCGGGAGGATCCCACATGCCGCGGAGCGGCTGGGCCCGTGAGCCATGGCCGCTGAGCCTGCGCGTCCAGAGCCTGTGCTCCGCAACGGGAGAGGCCACAGCAGTGAGAGGCCCGCGTACCGCAAAAAAAAAGTACATAAATGTAACCAGAACTTGGGTACCCAACCAAATATAGACTTCTTAGGAGCAGAATCCTTGGCTGCTTTGTTCACTTCCTGGCACGTACGTCAGAGGAAAACCACATGAACAATGTTGGAGTCTTTCTATTTTTTCTTTGCAAACGTAAAGCATATGCAAGGTAGCTGAGCTTTCCAATTAGCTGGCTCTCAGAATAAAGTGAGAAGGTGATACATGTAGGTACAATTATTATATGATTGTCAGCAATTCTGATTAAATACATTTTGGGTCAGTTTTTGAAAACAGAAAAGTTTGTCTTTGATTAAAATAAAATTTGAAAAACAACACCTCCTCCCTAACAGAATGTTCCTAGCTTCTTTTCCCCCTTCTTTTGTAGCTTATCTCAAGATAGAAAACTTTTGGGAAGGCCCTGTAGTTCATTCATGGCTTAGCTCTTACGAGTGAAAGTCTTCAGAAACGTAGAAGTTCTGGGTCACAACTGACTGTGTTGGCTGGCACTTAGGCTAAGTTTTACTATTTTTGCATAGTAGGCATTTAATAAATAATTGTTGAAGGAAGAAAAGGGGAAGACATGAGATCAGGCATGTGAAGTGGTTATCAGAATGCCTGGCTCATAGTAGTCGCTCAATAAAAGACAGATGCTTGGATTTGTAAACAATGAGATGCCCTGAGTAAGAGTATTAAGAGGAATGTGCTGTGGATTCTGAAGAAGACAAGAAGTATTCTAGGGGCTCCTATAAAAGCCTTTGGCCTCTTGGTAAAAGAGACAAGAAACTGCCTTGATTCTCCTTATTTTTATATTGAACCCAGACATGATGCCATTTGTGGCATAAAGTGACAGAGGTGAGGACAAAGGTCATATGTCAATGGTGGCTGAGTAAACGTCCACCTTCATAACAGCTTAATGGAGCTGACATACCAGCCCTACACTGTTGACCTCCTGACTTGTGGTTGTGTGATTTGGATAAGCCACTAGATGTTGGCTCTGTCATTTTGTGCAGCCAGAAGGAATCCTGACAATCCAGCCACACTAGACTCAACGGGCACATCTGCATGTGTGGATCCCACCACCAATGAGGTGCAGTCTTGAGATGGAAAAGCAAAGACATTCCCCTGTGTCTCCTTTATACTGGCCTTCAATTTTATTCTTTGGTAAGTTTCCAGGTACGTTTTTATTGATATTACACACAGGATTATCATTTCTTGAGCTTCCTTCTAGCTCTCATCTCATATTCCCCATGACTGTTCTTCAGGGTGACAATGATGAAGAGGATAATGTCTATATCCAAGTCCAACTCATCTCAGACGTTTGGGCCTCTCAGAGCCACATAAATTCACTCCTGGAACTGCCCTCTGGGCACCGAGGAAGTAGGCGGGAATGTCAGCTCTGCCTACAAGTGCAGAGGTGATCTAGTCCAGGGGTCCCTTGGAGGTGCATCAAAGACTTACTGAGGTGGGTGGTCTTGTAGGATCCATCCTTTTATTTCTCTCCTGTCCACTAGGATTTCTCCATTTTGATCTGTATTGCATAACGTACATTAGAAAAAGGGCTCCATGGCTAGACTCCATGGAGTCACAGATCGGTAATAAGAGGAACAGAGAGGTTAATCTAGCACATACTTAGATTTATGGTTACCAAAGTGGATAGCAGTGGGGAGAAATAAATTAGGAGGTTGGGATTAACATATACACACTACTATATATAAAATAGATAAATAACACAGACCTACTGTATAGCACAGGAAACTCTATTCATATCTTGTAATAACTTATAATGGAAAAGAATCTGAAGAAGAATATCTCTATATATCTATATATCTGAATCACTTTGATGTAACCTGAAACTAACACAACACTGTTAACTAACTATACTTCAATAAAAAAAGAAAAAAATCTAACATATACTTGTTGAGAGTCCACTATATACGCAACATCACTGTGGGCAGGTCTGTGCACTGTACAAATCTAGAGGCTGCAGTTCCCATACACTACAGTGCGAATGCCGCCCTGGAGTTGTGCAATGAGGCAGCCCATGTACATGATGAGTACGATAGTGTTCTTACCTTAAGGCACTAAGAATTGTCTGTAAGGAAGGAATGGGGAAGATATGAAGGACACACTGCAGTTCTTAGGTAGGGCAGAGTGAGATAAATATAAGACATCTCAACTCAGGATGATGAAAGTTTAAAGAGATAAAATGTACGAAGGGGGTGGTATCAAACAACTTTGAACAGGAAGCAATATTTAATATGGACCTTGAAAGAAAGCTAGAAGCATGTGTGGATTAGTATAGACTGGTACCACTGAAAGAAATCTTCACTGAGGATAGGTGATCGGTAATAGGTGAGTCCACAGCTCCTAGTGCATTCATGGGAAGCAAGGTTATTATCCCCATTTTAAAGATAAGAACACTGAAGGAGTGAGGTCGAAGAATTTGCCCAAGGCCTTACAGCTAACAACTGGGGGACACAGGATTCAAAATCAGATCCATTTGCTGTCTAAGCCTGAACTCTCTCTAGGCTCATCCTAAAATAATTTCAGGCAGAGGAGAAGGAAACTACTCTATAACTTGCTTTGAAGACTTAATCATCTAACCCTCATGGCAACCCCAGAAGGTCCTGCTGTTATCTCCACTTTAAAGCGACCCCCGAGCCAGATTACACAAATTGGGGTCCTTGTGCAGCCTTAATGATGATCTAAGTATCCTTGATTTCAAGGCAATACACCTTCCTCTCAAGCACATGGCCTCCTCACGTGAATAAAAAAATAAGGTTGGCAGTGGGGTGGGGAGGGAAGGATTGGGAGTTTGGGATTAGCAGATGCAAACCAGCATATATAGAAGGGATAAACAATGAGATCATACTGTATAGCACAAGGGACAATATTCAATATCCTGGGATAAACTATAATAGAAAAGAATATGAAAAAGAATATATATATGTATAACTGAGTCACTTTGCTGTATAGCAGTAATTAACACAACATTATAAATCAAGTATACTTCAATAAAATTTAGAATATATATATATGGAAATAAGGATGGGAACCTGTGTGTGTGTGTGTAGAATGGTAGGTTATGTGACAGAAGTGGTGGACAGTGACTCTAGCATCCAATGCCACGGTGAGGTGCTGTATCAGAAGCTGAAAATGTTAAAGACCTTTTTGCATCTGTTTTCTGTCAACAGCGGGCTCCTGATGGCGTGGTTTTCCCTTTGGAAAGCAGATCCTGAGGCAGTGGCTTGTGTTTCTGCATTTATTCATGGGGAGGGACTCCAGAGAACAGAGGTAGGGACTGGGGGGAATGACAGAGAAGGAGGGGGGACCATCTAGAGGGGTGGTCTTGAGTTGATCACTGCTGTGAGAAACTGGAGCTCTGTTTGATTTCACTGAAGTCTCTGGAGGAGCCATTCAGAATGCACCCCAGTATTGTCTGGCCAAGGACACAGGCAGGTGGCGTTGCCCACCAGTCCCCAGCCCTGAGTGTTAAGCCCCGGCACTTCCGGTGGTTCACATGCTGGGCAGTATCCCGCAGGGTCCCTCCCACCGAGTGGAGAAACTCACGGTGCAGCTGAGGCGCGATGCTGACCACGCGACCAGGGCTGGAGTAAGAGGTGGGCGGAGGGGACGTGATGGGGGGACAACAGGTGTCAGGACGTGGGAGTCAGGATGGGAGTTTCCTCCAGAAGGGAAGCAAGCTTTAACAAATACAGACCCGATGTCGTTTCTTGTAGGATCCATTTATGATCTCTAAATAGGAGATTTGTATGAAGTAGTATGTAAATGCCAGAGAACAAGGAATACTGGAAAACAATTTTTTAAATTGTCATGAAATGTACACAACACAAAACTGACCATCTTAATTTTATTTTATTATTATTTTTTAGCATCTTTATTGGAGTATAATTGCTTTACAATTATGTTCGTTTCTGCTGTATAACAAAGTGAATTAATTTTAAATTGTACAATTCAGTGAAGTTAAATATAGTCACAGTGTGGTGCAACCATCACCACTATCTAGTTCCAGAACTTCATCATCACCTCAAAAGGAAACCAAGAACCTATAAAGCAGTCGCTCGCTTTCCCACCCCTCTTCCTCTTGTCCCTACAACCCCAAATCTGCTTTCTGGCTCTACGGATTTGCCTACTCTAGATCTTTCACATAAACGGAATCATACAATATGTGACCTTTGTGTCTGTCTTCTTTCACTTAGCATAGTGTTTTCAAAGTTGAAAAACATATTTTGAAAGGAGTGTTTTTGTTGCATCCACCAGCAATTTCGTCCTGCTTGGAGGTGGAAGGCAAATCCTCCCTGCTGTCACTGCTTGCAGAACAGCGGCCCCTGGTGGACTACGGGAGAAGTTCGCTTGTCCACCTGCAGGCAAGCCCTGAGGAAATGAAGGTTAAGAGGGTTCGTTTAAAAAGGCAGGGGGATTAAAAAAAAAAATCAAATTTAGCTTGTCCTCACTACCGAAGCCTTACTAGAGCAAGACCGCAGGGGGAAACATCTGTCAAACTGGTGTTAGCAATTGATGGTCATCAAGCTCTGTATTACAGGGAATCTGCAGGGTCGAGATAAGTGTATGGGGTCATTTGCATTGCTTGTGATTACTCCCGCGGGATAGGATGTCCTTGTAACTTAGCTCCAATAAAATAGCAGCTGCTTTGGAGAAATCCATACTTAAAGTTATGTTAAATACCCATAAATTAAACCTAAACACTGTTGTGCTATTACTTTGGTTATTAGTGGCGATCAAGTGTTTAAGTGCTGGAAATTGCCCCATCAAAATTCAAGTCCCTGGCAACCAAGATAATAAAGAAGAAACATATTCTTATGTTGATAAGGCTATATTTGAAACTTGTCCTCCTTCAGTGAGACAAACTAAGTAGTTAAATAGATCTTCGGCCAAATATTTGTTCCTATTATTTGGTTCCTCTTCAGCTCTAGCATATTCCTAGGTGCATTTTCTCCTCCTGCCATAAAATGGACCCAGGGCAATAGAAGAGAGGCACGGGAGATTTTGTAGACAGCAGGTGGGAAGCCAATATTCCCTAATCCTAATAAAAGCCTCCTTGTGTGTTGCTTCCATGGCTCCCTGAACTTCTTTCAGCAATTGCTGATTACTTAATTATTTTATATGTCTGTTCTTCCTCCATGGGGAGATGTGCTGAATAGTTATATCTCTGTATCCCTATCTACCTATCTATGTAACCCTGTATCTAACCATCTATCTATCTATCATGTTTCCTAAAGCCCAGAAGAGTGCCTAGCTTAGAGTAGGTCCTCAGTAAATATTTTTGGATTGATTGTCTAATTGAAAAGCATTCTGGAAATATGGTTTCTAGTTTTGACTCGATATCTTGTGTTTTGACTTATCTAAGCTCTTGTGAGAATCAGATGAGACAGTGTGCTTTAAAATAGTACTTTTAAATAGTAAGTTTCCGTTTTTTTTTTTTTACCATTTTTAAATTAAAGTATAGTTAATTTACAATGTTGTGTTAGTTTCAGGTGTACAGCAAAGTGATTCAGTTATACATATACAGATTCTTTTTCTATTATAGATTATTACAAGGTATTGAATATAGTTCCCTGTGCCATGCAGTAGGTCCTTGTTGTTTATCTATTTTATATATAGTAGTGTGTATCCATTAATCCCAAACTCCTAATTTATCTCCCTCCCCTGCTATCCCCCACTTACTAATAAATAGTACGTTTCATAATGTTACTTATTAAAAGGAATGATAATAATTAGCCTTCTGCAGTCTTTGGTTTGGTTCAGTGTAATTGATTGAGTGCCTACTGCATGCAAGATATAGGTGTGGACATTGCCCAGGCGCCCCAGAAAAGTCAGGCACAACCCCTGTTCTAAAAGAGATTTACGAGATTTGATAAAAGAAGAGAACAAGACAAAAACGGAAACAAGCATGTCAGGTAAGCTCTTCAAGTTACTTAACTGTAGGTGTGACATAGGCAACTAGCAATGAGAACAGAAGTCAGCTGGTAAGGCTGAACATCAATCCTAAGTAGAGGTAAAGTGGGCTTTACAATTATGTCTTCAGTGAAAAAGAGAATAAGGAACAAAGTAACAGTGCTATTCAAACTTTCCCACTGAAGTACACATAAAAGCAAGTAAGAGTTTAAAAAAATGTCCATCGATCTGGGCCTGTGTGGCCCCAAATGGCCTGCTATGATTTTGAAATTACTTTGAAGTCACGGGCTTTGTCTCAAACATCACGTACATTTTGCATTCTATACCACAGTGTATCTCATTTACCTTGTGTTATAACATAAAAATACCCTGTACCCCTGCTCAAAACCTGAACATAACTGATGTTCCAGCCAGCCTCAGTGAATTTGTTTAGGACCCTTAGGTATGCTTCCTTGCACTGTGGAGGATGTACCCCACTTGAGAAGCTGGGGACCCCAGTGGGAAAAGTATGGAGTAAATCATTCAGCCAGAGGTAGACTTTTGTCCCAAAGGATCTAATTCTCTTTTGGGTCTGCACACTGTGTGTGTGAAGGGCAGCGCATCTTCCTTTTGTTTACTTTTTCTTCCAGTCTTATTGAGGTATAATTGACATACAGCGCTGTGTAAGTATAAGGTATACAGCATAATGATTTGACGCACATGCCTCATGAAATTATTATCACAGTAAGTTTAGTGAATATCCAACATCTCATATAGACACAAAATTAAAGAAATAGAAAAAAAACCTTTTTCCTTGTGATGAGAACTCAGGACTTACTCTCTAACAGCTTTTATAAATAACATTCAGCAGTATTTATTGTGTTGTACATTACACCTCTCTCTAGTACTTATTTATCTTAAAACTGGAAGTTTCTACCTTTTGACTACCTTCATCCAAATCCACCTTTCCCTCATCCCCCACCTCTGGTAACCACCAATCGGATTTCTTTTTCTATGAGTTTGTTTGTTGAAGTACAATTAACCTACAGCACTATGTTAGTTCCTGGTGCACAACACAGTGAGCCAATATTTCTGTACATTTCAAAACAATCACCACGAGGAGTCTAGTTACCATCTGTTATTATACTAAGATATTCCTTTATTATTGCCTGTATTCCCCGTGCTATACCTTTCATCCCTGGGACTCACTGATTTTTGTAACTGGGAGTTTGTACCTCTTAATGAGAGACATTTAATTTAATTTATTCCAAGCTTAGGAGACTTGGAATTTTGTCATTCACTGCAGAATTTTACACTAAAGTCTTCAGTTTTCCTGTTTCTAGACTAGCTTGACTCAATTCTCTGTGACAACTATATATTAAATACCTTATACATATATACTGTGCTATAGTAAAAACTAAACCAAAACAAAACAACCTTATTGAGTACTGATTCTTCAATAACCCCATTCTTCCCATGGAAGAAGAAATAAAGGACCAAAGAGACTGCCTTGGCCCAGTTCTCACTGTTGGTAGGTGGCCGAACCAGAACATCAACTGACCCAAGGACTTGGAATTCAAATCCAGTGCTTTTCCCGTCATTACACTTACTTCTCTTCAAATTCAAATGGTGAATATAAATCTTTATTTGGAAAGTTGTTCTTAGGTTGTTTAACGGTGACTCCTGTAAATGATGATGCCCTCAGAAGCTTCCCAAACGACCTGGATGACTTCCCAGGCTCGTAAGGGTGAGCAGGGCCAGAGGTTTGATTAACACCCTACGTCCCCCATGCCAGCTATTCTCTGAGGTCCCTGGTGATTTTCTGAAGACCAAATTCAATTGCTTTTCCTCAGACTCATCTATCTTGACCTCTCTGCAGCATTTGGACATTGGGGACTGTTTCCTCCAACTTGACAAAAAAAATTTTTATTGGACTTCTGTGAAAATGCACCTTCTTTCATTTTCTTGTAGTTTCTGCTGTCACTGTGGCTGAGTTTTCTTCTTAAATCTTGCCTCTTAAATGTGGGTGGTTTTTGATTTGTAACAGTTATGTCTCCCTCTTTACTAATTATCTCTGGGCGACTGCTACTGATGCGTGATGCTAAACAAGAGCCTTCATAGATAACACCTGAGGCCCTAACCGCTGCCTGAGCTCTATCCCACAGTGCAGAAGACTTTCCACTTACACACATGTCTTCCTATTGCCTCAAGCTAACAAGGCCTGGTTTTCATCTTTCCCAGAGCCACCTCACCTCCCGACGTGCCCATTTCTGCCAGTGTCATCACCTTCCATCCTCACAGCCTCTACGGCTCAAAACTTTGGAATCATCTCTCCCTCATCCTTCTCGTTTGTACCTTATATCCTCCCGGTTACCAGTACTTATCAGGCAAATGATGAATGGTCACTGAGCTCTGAAAGAATTAGTATCACGGTTTCACTTAGTATTAATCTTTGTGATTTTCTCATTTTCCTGCCCACACTTTCTGATCCTTTCCCTAGGGTGTCTAAGGAAGACGAGGAGGAATTGGGATTTTAAGGGGGAAATTGGGATTTCAATGTAAGAATGTAAAGATAGAAAGGTTAGCTTTCAGTTCTTTTGGCATCCAAACTCTATTCTTGAGAATCAAAAGGGAAAGCCCCAGGGCAGGTAGGATTTACTGTTTATGCAAGGATGAAGATTGGAAAGAGACTTGAAGGAGAGCGTTAGAGGGTAAAGACCACTGGGATTGGGTGGGAGTGAACTGGGACCATCGTTTAGGGACGTGTGTAACACACATGGAAGATGGCAAATGCCAATGAGCCTCTGTGAGCCGACCCCTCCCCTGACATCCACCCAGCCCGCTGCACGCCTCACACCTCTTGGAGGAGGTTGGTCCATCCTGGCATTTCATCTCATCCATAGATTATCCCATAGGGTTCCTGTCTTAACTGCCCTACCTGTTAACGCCTACCCCCGACCCAGCAGGGTAGCAGCAGTGGTGTTGAAGTGTCAAACAATAATCAGTACTGAGGCTGCAGAGAGCAAAGAGCTTTAGTTGGGAGTCTTAGGAATTGTAATTCAGGAGACACGTTTGGGTAAAGCCGGGAGTTCTGGGGAAGAGAAAGAATCAGGGGATTATAAAGGCAGAAGCCACAAGGTTGCTAAAGTTGTCTGGCAGGAATTATGACCGACTCTGACGCTAGAAAGGAAATAGTTGTCCTGAAGGGATAGGTTGTCATGAGTTATTTAAGGGTAAGGGTCCGATAAGTGTCTTGAGTTTCTGGAACATTGGGCAGACGTTCTGGATGACCACGTTAAGACAATAAGTGGTCAAAATTCAGGTTCCATCCAGGCTGAGACATGCATAAGGCGCACTTCCTCAATGGCTTGCTGGTTCCATTTGGGAGAGTTCTTCACAATACTGACTCCATTTTGATTTTCCTTTCACAGAAGAGAGAGCCCAACGTTTGGACTTGGGTGCATCTCTCATTACAAACACCTCAGTGACTGGTGTCTGCCGGAGCAACATTTTGCAGGGACCTCGTGAAAGGCTGATGGAGAAGTGGAATCCAGCTCCTTTCTTTCTCTCAGCGGGGTCTCCCTAGCCTGGAGGAGGTTTGGAGATATTCCTCTTCCTCTGAGCAGCCCTGAGGTCTGGCCACCTAAAATTAGTGAAACAACAGGGGGACAGATAGGAGGGTGTGAAAGACCAGCTGGGAGATGATTTTATTTAGGCTCTCACAGTAGGGGAAGTGTTCACTAGTGAGAACTACCTCAAAGAAAAGAAAGAAAACCTGGAGTTTTACAGAAAAGCAAGTAAACAAGGAGTGCTGAGAAAAGGTAGGAGAGAGTGAGCCTTATCTGAGTCCTGAGGAATCTCTGCCAGGGCAGGGCGATCCTTTGTGCTTTGCCCTTTCTTGGAACGTGATAGCATTGGAGGGGATTTCTTAACTGTAGCCGCTTTCTGGGAACACAGGGCTCAGATAAAGTTTAACGTTGTCAAGGGAAAACTCTAAAGCAAATATGTATATGCCGCTATTTCCCCACTCTGTAGTTAAAGGCTTCTTTTTTTAAAAGAATTGAAGTATAGTTGACTTACAATAACATATTAATTTCAGGTATACAACAGAGTAATTTGATATTTTTAAAGATATACTCCATAGAAACTTATTATAAAATGTTGACTATATTCCCTGTGTTGTACATGACATCCTTGTAACTTCTTTATTTTATACCTAGTAGTTTGTATCTTTTAACCCCCTCACCTACTTCCCCCTCCCCTACCTTCCCCCCCTCCAATAAATCCCAGTTTGATCTCTGTATCTGTGAGTCTGTTTCTGTTTGGTTGTATTTGTTCATTTGTTTTATTTTTTAGATTCCACATCTAAGTGAAAACCTACCGTATTTGTCTTTCTCTGTCTGACTTATTTCACTAAGAATAACACCTTCCTACAGTTAAAGGCTTCTTTTCACACAGCTGGCATCCTATCTTGTTCCTGGCTAGTTGTCAACTAATTCTTAATAAAGTGTGAAACACCTAAGGTTCTGATTTGCATAAAGATGGTATTTGTGAGCTTATGTTTGGACTATGTTATGATTTTTAAAAGAAGAAGAGACCCATTTTAATAGTAATCTTTAAAAGCGAAGTTTCTGACAGATGACAATTCACTTGGACTATTACGTGGAAATCCCTGCCCCAAAGGGAAGAAACTTGCATTTTCTCAGCACACCCAGGTTTGACAGGACTCCTGTGATCTTAGGACCTCCTGCAGCCCTGCAACGTCAGAGTTTCTCAACTTCTGATAATGGGGTCTCGTTAACTCTTTGTGGTGGGGTCTGTCCTGTGCATTTTTGGGTATTTTGAGGCATTCCTGGCCTCTCCCCTCTCTATGCCATCAGCACTCCCATCCCTCCCTCCCCTCTGCAGTAGGGACCATCAGAAACGTCTGCAGACATTGCCAAGTGTCCTCTGGGAGGCAAAAATGTCCCCAGCTGAGAACCAGTGATTAAAGAGTTTATGTTTTAGATTCAGAAAAGGTCAGGATTTGAATAGGAATGGAAAATATAAGCCCTACTTTGAAACAGAGTTTAATAAAAGAATTAGGTTGAGAGAGTAGTAACCGGAAACAACATTACAGTCCATGGAAGTAGGCAGAAAAGCACAGAATAACTAGGACCAAGTGTTAAAAATCCAAAGGAAGGGATGAGGGAAAGACTGGTGCCTGATTAAGAAAGACCTGGGAGTTTCCAAATGAACAAAATTAAAGAAAAAATGTGATCAGGAGATTAAAAGTCCACTTAAAGGTCATGTGGTAGAGTTGTTGATTTCCTTTTCTGTTATTTTAATACTTAATTATTTCATATGAAGATTATATATTTTTATTTTGTTCAATTTATATTAATAAGTGATATATAAAAGGACACGTGTTCAGCCATGTTCTTTTCTTTTTCATGTTTCAGAACTTACTCAGTCTGAGACTCAGTTGTGCCATCTGGTGTTACAAACCTCAAACTGCAGGCAAAAAGAATCCTGAGAAAATTCTCTGGGGGCCTAACAGGCCGATTTGCTTTTTCTCAGAGACAAAACAAAAGCAAAAACAACAACAACAAAAATGCACAACAAGGTGGTATTGAAGGCAGTTTAACATGCAACTGTTTTCAGTAGTATTTCTGTTTTAACAGTATTTTCACTAGTTTTAAATCTCTTGTGGGCAGGGACCGGGTCTCATTTGCCTTTGTATCCTTAGCATGATCCTTAGAATACAGTAGATACTTAATACATATTTGCTGAATAAATGGATGAATACATGTGGTTTGAGACTCAAAGAAATGGGTCTCCTAGGCAAAATTTCAGGCAGAGACAGGTATGCTGTGCTGGGCAGTGGTAGGACAGGAAAAAGCATCATGGCATTTGAGTAGTTTCTATGCCATCATTGGGAAGCGATCCTTAGAGAATAGACCCGTCTAGTAATGTGGGCCCAACATTTCAGCATGGTCTGCAACACTCATCATGATCTCTGCAAAGAACCTTAACCCGGACCAGGGATGTTTTTAGAGCCCTCTCACCTCTGAGCCACAGCCACCATCCTCTGAACTCCAGCTCTGTTAAGATGACTTAATTCTGCAACCAAAACGTCTGAGGTTTAAAAGCTGTATTTGTGCAGCCACATAGCCAAATTCACTGGTAGGAACGAGAGAGTTTTCTAAGATCCTGTTCACTCGTGAATTTGCATGTCGAAATGAAGATGTAGAAATATCCATGATAGACATTCTCCTGTATTTCGCCATGTGGTTGAGTGTTATGAGATTTATAGCTTGAGAACATAATGCACAGATTTGTAAAATTTCATGGAGTTTTGCCAGAATGGATGGAGTCCGTGATATTCCTCTGATTTGAAGTATTTATTTTATCGACTGGTGAAATGATAATCATTTTTATTCTTTTTTTTTTTCTCTCACTCATTCCTTCTATAAACATGTGCTAACTGAGTGCTTGTTCTGAGTAGAGAACTGTGCTAGGAGCCTTTAAGGTTTGAGGAAGGCAGAGGCTCTTTAAAACCAAGAAAGAAGAAAGTTTAAGAGTGAAAATGAAAGTTTAAGAGTGAAAGTTTTAAGAGTTTAAGTGAAAATGCAACTGGTGCAAACTTTGCAAGCCCCTGACTACATTCTGTGATTACGGTTTGAATTTGAATATGCTTATTTGGTGCAATGAAGGGAGCGCTGAGCAGAATAAATTCTCCTTGTTCATCCTGTCGTTCATCATTTGGTTAATTCATTGAATGCCACTTGAATGGCTGAATATTTGATGATGGACAAAATGTGAGTACTGCAAAAAAGGCAGTGAGGAGGGGAAAGCAAGAACACCGCCTCTGATAGAGGAAAATTCCCACTTTTAGCTAGTTTGCTTTTGGGGCAAGGAGAGAAAGAAAAATTTATTTCTGAATCCTACAGTCGATCACTCTTAGGCCTTATTGTGATTCAGATCATCAGTTGAAGGATCTGAGAGGCAATCTTTGTAAACCAGCTAGAATGTTTTCAATTGAGGAGAAATGTGACGTTCCTATCTTACCCAGCAGCCTTAAGAAGTTTACAACGTGCAACCTACCTAAAACCTGAAGAAGGCCTGCCACCTGATCTTTTTCTTTTCCATCCTTTAGTTTCCTTTAATTAGCTCTAGGGAGTAGACCTTAACATATCTGGCAGATGGAACAGTCACACATTGGATCATTTGCTTTCGCAGCCCTTACCTTCTTCAAGCATCACAGTATAGTTAAACAATCATGCATTTTAGTGGTCGCTCTGTTCAGATTTCAGTTTGAACATATGTCTGTTATAGTTTCTGAACTTGAGTTAATGTCTCGAAGTGACAATGGTGAGAAAATCCCTTAATTGGGGTTCTGTTTGAGTTAGATTATTAACGATAATGAGTGTAACTATTTATTAGTCTACTTAAGTCCCTCTGCCATGGAAACATCTGTCATGTGAAAGTACTAAGGCTATGTACTACACGGGCAAGTATGGTGTACAATTCCGCTTCAGTGATGAAATGTAATCTTACCACCAATAAAAGGGCCTGCAATTACATAAAAAACATCCAGCTGAAAAGAGGTGTAAACTTGACTTTATAGAAATGCTGTTGGCCATTGTTCTTTTTTTTTTTTTGCGGTACGCGGGCCTCTCACTATTGTGGCCTCTCCCGCCGTGGAGCACAGGCTCCGGACGCCCAGGCTCAGCGGCCCAGCCGCTCTGCGGCATGTGGGATCCTCCCGGACCGGGGCACGAACCCGTGTCTCCTGCATCGGCAGGCAGACTCTCAACCACTGCGCCACCAGGGAAGCCCTGGCCATTGTTCTTTATCCACAAGCATTAATCCTAATTTGAACTGGTCTATCAAATTGTTCTGATCCTGTTCTTTTGGTATGCTCTTCTACCCCACCCCCCAATTTTAATCACTCCTCAAATATGAATTTAAAGCCCCCTTTCATGCTGTAGGTGCAATTGTTGAGAAACTCCTGGAATTAGACCCAGCGGGTGGTATCATGAGTGTTCGAGAGCAAAGAGTGGACAGGCTGCAATGATTGCTGGGCATAGAGATGGCTGCTCGTGGCTGTGCAGGTCTCCTCATGGACCAGGGCACGATAGAATGCTGAGTCTCTCAAAGTTCAGATATTGACTCTCTGCACAGTGTTCAATGTATTGCCTGTGCAATTTCTAATTTAAATTTTCCCCTTAAATTAACTCATATTTTAAAATTTACATACTACTTCAGCCTCATCTTAAGTAATAATATCCGTGTATCAGAGATGTGATGTGCCTTTTGTATACCTTATTTCATTAGCTCTATGGCCCCCATTTTTCCACATTGTTAACATATCTGAAGTCGTGATGTCTCTGTCAATGGAGGCCAGGGACCATCCTTGCGTTTTCTGTTGACCAGTCAGCGGTCAGGATGTAATTGTCATTGCCTGACACCTTCTGGTGAGAAGAAGAAGGTACTGGATAAAACTTGAAGAATGGATGTCAGTGGCATGGATGAAAATCCCAGAGGCAATGCGGGAGCATCCTTGAAGAAATGCAGCCTCACCAGTGCCATGCTCTCCATGGCATGCACGATGATATCATGGGGCAAACCATGGACATTGTTGACCTTGAGTTTCAAGTGATTCAGAAGAATTGCACACTTGATAGTAAAGACATTTAAGAAATATTTTAGCCAATTGAATTTGTTTGTATGTTCCTTTGTATGTATGCCCACGTGTAATTTATTTTAAAATGCTGTGCACAAAAGAAGGCTAAAAGAGTTCTTTCAGCAAGAATAAAATAGAAATATTAACTGATAAGAAAACATTGGGTCGTGCTGTGTTTTTTTTCTTAGCAATACATAACAAAATACTGGTGTATGTTATAATTGAAAGTGTCTTAAATTTGATGAAATATTGTATTACTTTTCTAATACACATTGAATTAACAATGAAACAATCCATCACGCACCACCCTAAAGCTTCTCAAGTACCCTCAGTGGTACGTTTGCTGTGTTTGGGGTAATGTGTGTATAGTGATTAAGTGGAGTCAGTTGTGGGTAGGAATCTGTCCTTATTCACTTACTAGTGGTGTCATGAGGGCAAGTGACTTACTTGTTAGGCCCCAGTTGCTCTATCTTTTAAATGGGTGTCTTGAGTTGATACCCTCAGAAACAGACCCTGAGACAAAAGTGTGAGTGTACGTCGTGTTTGGGATCCTAGGAAGAAGAGGTGCAGGGAAAGTGAGACAAGGAGAGAAAGGAAGCCAGCACAGTTGTGTCCATGGGCAGCTCACCACTGTGGGCAATTAAGCCTGGATCCCAGTGGGATCCTCTGACCCTGGCATGTATAGAACATGCCTCAGAGTTAACCCACCCAAGGAGCGAGGAAGAGATTGATTTATCAATTACTTACTTACTAAGATTTTGATACTTGATAAGTATGTATTTATTGAGTACTGTTCTGTATCATTGAGGGCTACTTCTGGGGTTGTGATCTCTGCAGCAGCTCCGGCTGTCCTGTGCACCTGCAGCCTTCTCCTGAGGCAGAGAAGGGCTGGCGCTTGCAGGAGGAAGCTGTTGACACGTGATCATGGTGAGCACTAAGGGAATACAGGCAGGACATCAACAACATTGCCTCCGATGGGAATGATAACACCTCAAAGCACTGTTGTGAGTGTTAAGTGCAATCAGACATAAGCACACCTGCATTGTAATCAATTACAACGAATGTCGGCCAACTTATTATTACGTGTCACTCTCACCTTATTATTACGTGCCATTCTCACCTTGGACTGTTATTCGTCTCACTAATCTGTGAGGCTGCGGGTCAGTATTTCTCTGGCAGTCTCATACCGCATGAGCTTTGCTTTTTGTGTGTCCTTAAGCTTTTCTTTCTTTGCCTCTTGGTTAATGTGTTTTCACTCCAAGTGGCCAATCGGCAAACCTGTAAGAAATATGTTCTCCTCTCTGTAGTTGAATGTGATACTGCTGCCTCTGTATTTGAATGTGACACGCATGGCATTTTGGAGGATTGTCCTCTTTTTGGTATTTTTTCACTTGGTTCCACTTTTGACAAATTGTTTTAAAAGTAGATATTTTTTGGGCTTCCCTGGTGGCTCAGTGGTTGAGAGTCTGCCTGCCGATGCAGGGGACATGGGTTCGTGCCCCAGTCCGGGAAGATCCCACATGCCGCAGAGCAACTAAGCCCACGCGCCACAACTGCTGAGCCTGCGCGTCCGGAGCCTGTGCTCCGCAACGGGAGAGGCCACAACAGTGAGAGGCCCGTGTACCGCAAAAAAAATAAAAAATAAAAAAAATAATAAATAAAAGTAGGTATTTTTTTCACCAATTCCATAAGAATTACATGCTTATATAAAGCTCAAACAATTACTTCTAATCCTACCACCGTGATAACTCCTGCCAACTTTCAGTGTATATGTTGTCAGTTCTTTCTATAGTTTAGTGGGCATTCATCCATCTTCTACCCAATACTGACACCTTCCCTCTAAACTGCACCCAGATTTTGGGGGGTATAGGCACTCTCCACCATCATTACTATGTATAGTAGTCATATGGTTTGGTAGAACAGACCCAGACCACTTCCAAGGATGAGTCTTAATTGGCCTAAATCTTTCAGAAAATCCCACCCTCCTTGATAGAACTTTTGGTTCCAGGATGAGCATTAACCCAGGCCTAAGCCAATCAGTCCATGATATTCCTCTGGTTCAGAAGTAGCCATAACACTTACAATGGCCCAGTTGAATTTAAGGGAAGGGCCTACATTTAATGACTGAAGTGAGAGACTGTCTCCCTTCCTCTGGACCAGAATGAGAAAGTTTATAGCCTTGATTGTTGCTGACAACTTTCCATGCTCTAAGTTTGAGAGGCCCGAGCCTTAGTGGTCATTGTGGAGGATAGAGTAGAAAGAAGTAAAGAAGGAATGGGTTGGGTCTGTTTTAAAACACAGCCAACTTTAGAGACTCCTGGAGGGCTGGGGTGGGGATAAATCCCATCTCTCCTGATGTTTCCTTGAGCTTCCTCATGAAAGATCAGAGTTCATAGAGCTGCATAAGACAAATAATCATTTTTTCACACACCGGGAGATAGTCTATGGTGAGTGTCACCCTTTGGGGAAGCCATGTGGCCCTAACCAATGTCCTTGCAAGATACCTTCCATCTCGTCTCTGCTATGGTGAAGATGCATCAGGATGTTTGCGTTTCTCAGGGGATGAAGAAGTAGAAGAAGAGTTCTGACTTTCTTTTCTTATGAGAGCCTCTCAAAATTTCTCCAGGGTAGCACTGTGCTCCGAGCCAAGCCACACAGTTGTGGGAGGGATGATGTTCAAAGGTGGAAGAGGATGAGAAAGGACGAGGGATTGCTGGGATCAAGGATTCCCAGTTCTCCAACAGCTCTTTAACACACCTGTAAGTTCTTGAGGGAGCTCTGAGGAGAGGAGATTTGAGGGACTTTTGACACCGGGTCCCGGGTTCTGTTGAGTAGCGTTGGGCTACATGCAGGTACTAGAGGTAAGACTGCCTACATTTGAATCCAAGCTCCGTAATTTCCTACCTTTGTAATCTCAGGCAGGTTACGTAAATCCACCGAACTTCAGTTTTCCCATCTGTCGGGAACATACGATAGCAGCACTTACCTCACAAGGCTGTGGTGAGGATTAAATAAGAAAATTATTGTAAAGCACTTAGCACAATACCTGGCACGGAGTTATTGCTTCACAGATTAACTACAGCTGCTGCTGCTGCTGTGGCTGTTATTAATTATTACTTATGATGATGATTATTATTTGCCTAATCAGACTTAAGTGGATTGTACTAGAAACAGAACTCCCTAGATCCAGATCCGAAACTTGTGTTTGCACTCTTATCTCTCCCACGGTGAGGAGAGAGCCTTAAGGAAATGTAAACTGTATGAGACTCCACCTTTGGAGGTTTTGCTCTGGGGCAAAAGACCTGTGGTCTTCCCAGGTGGGGGCATCTCCTGAGAGAGAAGCTTCTTTGTCTTTGGTCTTTGCTACCTCACCAGACCCATGGAAGGTGTCTTCTCCAAACAGCCAAGCCAGGGAGGCCTTTTCACACTGAAGCCGGGACTTCGGCCTCCCTGCTGGGCCCAGCTAAAGCCCCGCTCCCTGGCATGGATGGCTGACTGACGGTGCTTCCGTGGCTGTGGTCCTCCTTATGCTTCTTCCTGGGTGGTGGGCAGGAAGGAGGGAGAGAGAGTTGTGAAGAGAGGAGGCTGGAGATCTTCCAAAAACAGAGGGTCCTGTGGAAACTTTGTAAGGCCAACTAGTTTATAAGATGTTTTCATCAATATTTCTTTAAAATCCTACTGAATATTAAAAAACATAACAGAGTTCCTCGTGGAAGATATAAAACACATGTGATCCACCTGCATACAAACCTATGTGCACACGTCCTACATATTCATGAATGCATTTCTAGTAACCCAAGGAATATTAGCAGTAGATTCATCTGGGTAGGAATAGGGCTTGTTATGAATTAGTTTGAGGATTGGGGCTAAAAATAAGGAAGAGGAGAGGGGAACTAAGGGGAGAAGGGAACGTTTTCTAAGTCCATTTGTTTCATATCTGTTCCCTCATACGCATACGAGTAGTAATAGATAAAAGAGGTCTTATTATGCCCATTAGGCTGATGTCTAACGTGGCAGATAGTAAGCAGCGGAGTCCAGCTTCAGCCCCAGGACTGTCTGATTTCGAGGCCCCCGTCGTATCCATGAGCGCCACTCTTTCATTTTCATTAAATAGTAAAATAACTGCCTTGCGATCAAGTTCAATGGAGCTTTGGTGTCGGTAAGTTCCACTGAGATAATCTGGAATGCCCACCAACACTTTATTTACTTAACAGAGTTCTACAAACTCCAGTCCCACCTCACGTATCCAAACTTCTATTCCCTCGATCGCAGCAGAGGCTTCTGCTCTACCAGAGCCGGACCCAGACTCCAGCACATTCCCATCTCTTGTCCGTAATGTCTCTCACATCTGGATGCCCTCTTCCCACCAATGAAACAGCAAACACTCCCTTCCCCATTTCTCATTAAATCTTTCCACCCCTGCCCCCTGGCAGCTACAGGTCTGGCAGTTAGCCCTGCAATTTTCATCCCTGGGTCAGATGGCAGAAGTCACTGTCTGGGATTTGTTTCAAAAGCTTGGTCCTGGGAAGGAACAAGATATTTAGACAACTGCATGTTAAGTAGGTTGTGAAACCAAAAGTAGATCAAGTTTCCCAGGGCTGGGTGAGGAAGAAGGCAGGAGGATCAGAGGGGTAGGGTTTTAGGTGGGTGGATTCCTAAGAAGCCGACCTTCAAGAACCTGTGTCCTGGGGGTGAGGTGTGCTCATGGAACCTGGATTCATCTGGGGAGTTTGAGAGTAGGGATGGTCTGGGCCCCCAGACGGGAGTTCCTGGTGCTTCCACTTGCTGTGGGGCAGGGTAACAATGCCCTGAGCTGAGGAGGGCCTCAAAGCAGCCCCTGCAGCTCAGAACGTGTGGGGTAAGTAAGTGTTTCTTGCAGAGCAGCTTGGACAGGACGTCCAGAGGGCTGTAAGACACAAGGGGCCTTGCAGCTGGGAACACGGAGGACACAGCTTTGCGCTGTGCGGACCGAGGACCAGATCCCGATGTGAAGGGAGACATCTAGCTAGCGAATGTGGAGAAGCACGACTGGAGGCCCTGTCTCCGGACCAGGGTGCCACTCACCCGACTCAGTTTAGATCTGACAATTATGTTCCTGCCTCACCCGACTCAGTTTAGATCTGACAATTATGTTCCTGCCTCTCAAATGGGCTCAACACCAAAGTTCAGTTCAGTTTAAACAAAAACCATTTGAGGGGCTTCCCTGGTGGCGCAGTGGTTGAGAGTCCACCCGCCAATGCGGGGGACGCGGGTTCGTGCCCTGGTCCGGGAAGATCCCGCATGCCGCGGAGCGGCTGGGCCCGTGAGCCATGGCCGCTGAGCCTGCGCGTCCGGAGCCTGTTGCTCCGCAACGGGAGAGGCCACAACAGTGAGAGGCCTGCGTACCGCAAAAAAACCCGAAACACCATTTGAGTTTGCACAGTAATATTCGGAGACAATTGAAATAGGCCGGTGGAGTTGAAGAATGGCCATTCAGGCCCCACAATAGGCCAGCTCCTCTTCTATTCCTTTCCAGGCATCCCTTCTCCAATATGGGAAACCTTCTGGTCTTCAGTCTCACAAAGCTTGAGGCGACTTCAGGCACAGGAGGGACACAGACTGGTAGTTCTGGCATTGTCCTGGGTAGCAGATGGGGTCAGGGATACTTTAAAGACAACTTCACTAGCTTTGGAATCATGTGGAAATTTGCCTGCAGACATTCTATCCAGCACCAGGGGAGAAAGTCATGGGGGAAACAATTAGAGATGCCGTTTACTGGCACAAATCAGGTAGAAAGGTTGGCGGGAATGTCTACAAATGAAAAATATTCCCAAGCAATCAGGCAAATATAAATTAAAACAACAGTTACCATTTTATGATGATCAGATTGGCAAAGATAAGAAAAGAAAGATAACACCTAGTGATGGTGAGGAAAACTGGTGGGAACACAAATTGTGCAGTTCCTTCTGGAGAGCAGTTTAGTACCATGGATCAAAATGGAAACTGTTTGTTTCACCTTGAGTCAGCAATTCTTCTAGGAATTTATCCAAATGGAAGGATCAGAAGAATATGAATATGTATGTATGAGGAAGTTGATCTCAGCTTGGTTTATAGGTGAAACATGCGAAACCACAAATGTATTAATAAAAAGTGAAGTGAATAAATTATGGAACATCCATATAGCAGTCAGCAATCTATACGCAAACAAACCCAGAGATGTGATGTAGACATTGCAATGATGATGTAGATTTATATTTATTAGCATAGTGTGGTCTTTAAGGTATTTGTTAAGTCATAAAAGCAGCTTAGGATTGGCATATTTGGTGAATGAATTAAAAATATGCAGAGAAAAAAACTCACAGAAAAAAATGTGAATGACCACAATTAATTAAAGCCTTGCATATGTTGTTTTTAGAAAGGATTAAAAAGTGCATTTTTTAACCTTACAAATTGTTATGGTCATAGCACAGCTGTTTTTTCCCTCTTTAAAAAATATGCAGAGAGATAAGAAGCTGAGAATGTAATGTATAGCATGATGACTATAGTTAATAATACAGTATTATACATTTGAAAATTGTTGGTAGATCTTAAGCATTCTTACCACACACGGACACACACATGCATACACGCACAAAGAGTTACCTATGTAAACTATGTGAGGTGATGGTTGTATTAATTATCTTGATCTGGTAATCATTCTAATATATATATATTTTATATATATATATAAAATCTTGTTTTAGACTTTAAATATGTACAATCATATTTGTCAAATACTCTTGATCTGAATAAAGTTAAAAATATGCATAGAGGGCTTCCCTGGTGGCGCAGTAGTTGAGAGTCCTCCTGTCGATGCAGGGGACACGGGTTCGTGCCCCGGTCCAGGAAGATCCCACATGCCACTGAGCAACTAGGCCCGTGAGCCACAACTGCTGAGCCTGCGCGTCTGGAGCCTATGCTCCGCAACGGGAGAGGCCGTGATAGTGAGAGGCCCGCGCACCGTGATGAAGAGTGGCCCCTGCTCACCGCAACTGGAGAAAGCCCTCACACAGAAACGAAGACCCAACACAGCCAAAAATGAATATAAAATAAATAAAAAATATGCATAGAGAAAAGTCTGGAGGTCATTACACCAAAATACTAAAGGTAAGTGTTTTGGGGGCAGTGGTAATATTAAAACAACTAAAGTGATTTTTACTTTCTCCTTTTCAACTTAAAGAATTATGTGATAAACTTTCTTAGAATGAGCATGCATTATATATTTATATTTATTTAAGTACCATGGGGTGTTGGACCAGGTCCTTCCCTCTCTGCCGTGATGAACTCTTCCCTCCCCCGACTCCTCCCTGCAGTTATTTTCTCTCCTCTCTGAACTCCTGGGGCAGTTAAACCCCAAGTTCTGTCCAAGGTAGAAGTTCAACAAAGCTTTTCTGTTAAAGATATCATGGGTGATGAGTCTGTCTTATGCCGTTTTTCCAGCAGCTTTGTGAATTCAACTAGATTCTGAGTTATTTCAGGGCAGAAACCAAGCATCACTAAGACATTTTTTGATGGGTCTCTATTCTTAGACACTTCTGAGAGCCCAGAGGGCAGACATAACCCTTCGTGGATTGATTTGGGTGTAGACAGGTGGTGGGGGAAGAAGGCCACCTTGGAGTCAGATGGCATTTCTCACATGGGGATTGAAGCACTGGAGCCGTTATAGGGTCAAGGCGAAGTACCTTGTGATGATTAGAACTGCAGAGCTCTGTGATATGATAAAGTCCAGCAACCACTCTGCCCTGGGACCCTTCTCTTCTCTCCTTCCTAACAGTAAACACAAAAGCTGCTTTTGCCCTGGCCTGAGAAGCTGGCCTTATGGAATGTTGAACATCTGCCCGGTCTGCTTGTGGTACAAACTTCTTACTCTTGGGTAGGAGAGAAAGCAGGGACTGCATCACCCTTGAGCTTGATTCAGGGGTAAAACCTGAACATCAATGGTCTGAGTTTTATACGTGCTCCCTGACTCTTGATAAGCAAACTGAGATGAAAACTCTGGATGCAAGTAAGTTCAGTCGTCCCTTGGTATCCCTGTGGGATTCATTTCAGGACCCCACAGACAGCAAAATCTGAGGGCGCTCAATCCCTTATATAAAATCACATAGTATTTGCATATAACCCATGCATATCCTCCTGTATACTTTGTCATCTTTAGATTATTTGTAATACCTAATACAGTATGAATTCTATGTAAATCATTGTAAATACAATGTAAATGGATGTTGATAGTTGCCAGAATGCAGCAAAATCAGGTTTTGTTTTTTGGAACTTTCTGGAATTTTTTTTTGTCTGAGTATTTTTGATCTGTGGTCAGTTGAATCTGGGGATGAAGAACCCATGAATATGGAGGACTGATTGGATACCATGCAAAAAGAGAGGGAAAAAAAGGCGGAAAATGAAAATATAAGCAGAAATAAAGGATCAAATGAAGGAAGGATCAAAGGAACAAAGGAATGAAGGAAGACAAGAAGAAAAACATTTTGAAGAAAAGTGATGGAGGAATTTTACAGGTACTATCTCTGAAAGCAGTTGTAAAGATTTTTGAAGGCCTTGCACTGTGTTCTCCTCACAGGGCTTTAGGGAGCGTTTGGGGCCCTGGGAATGTGCAAGACGAGCGGTCAGAGAGACTGGGCAGAGGAGGTGTAGCTCTGTCATGAACCAATCCCATGGCTTTGCCTGAATGCAAGCTCTCTGGACTTCCTCTTGAAACATGGGAATGAGCTAGGAGATGGCAAAGTTTCCTTCCAGCTCTAACGTTCCCTATCTTACAAATGAGAAAAGCACACGTTCTGAAGTGGGCCAGTGGGGTGTGTTCGTGGTGGCCGTTTTACAAACTAAGAACCTGTTCCGTTTTCCACTTGCCTTTGTTTCTGCCCTCTGCCCCAGCCAGTGACTGTCAGAAGACATACACATAGCTCCCCACAGAAAACGGGCCCTGCACCCACGAAAGCAATGCTTTGTTTTCACATGTGCTTACAATCTGTGTGTTTACAACCTTGTTTTCCTGTGCTTACAATCTGACCCAAGGGGTGGCCCTAACATTTTCAGTGAAATTAAAGAAATGACAAGACCCCAAGTCCTTTACTCAATGATGTCTAGGTTTGACAGACATTCGACTTCTTATCTAATTTCCTGAGTATCCATAAGAAATCTGTGTGGGACTTGGCTTTTACTAGGCTACAAAAATATTATCCCGAGGCTGTTATCTCTCAGGATTGGGGGTAAGACAACAATTATGGTGCTTTATTTAAAAAACGTATTACTGAGATACACCATGCATACAGGAAAGGGATAACATGCATTAAGTACATTGATCATAAATATAGAGTCTGGTGTTGTCCTTGTGTTCAAACCTATGTAATCCCCATCCAGATTGAGATATAGAACATTCTGGCACCTCAGAACACCTTCTCAGGCCCCTTTCTAATCAATTCCCCCCCCCATCCCCACCCGCAGAGGACAGTTATTTTAACCTCTGTCACGATCAGTTGGTCTCGTCTGTTCTTAAACCTCATATAATGGACGCATGTAATATGCACATGTTGGGTCTGGTGGGAGAAATCATTTGGTTCACTTCACTGTAGTCACTTATTTTACTGTCTGGTCTATGCCTCTCTACTTAATCACGGCAGACAGTGTCATCAAAACAATTCCTGACGTGAAGTACATGTTGTCTGACCGCCATATGTGCGGTCACGTGCAGCTGTACAATTTCACTCACATGACTTAAACTCATGTCAAGGGTCTCCAACCTCTTTGATCAAGTGCTATAAGAGTTAGGAAATAAATGGTGAATCCAGGGAAATAGACCCTGCTGAGAACAGATGAACCAGGCCCAGAGGTGAGTCACTATAATTGTGTAAAAGGGGTAAATTGTTCCCGAGGAAGGGATACTTTTTACAAAGGTGTAATA
The DNA here is from genome assembly GCF_964374135.1 of Grampus griseus. Taxonomy (NCBI): domain Eukaryota; kingdom Metazoa; phylum Chordata; class Mammalia; order Artiodactyla; family Delphinidae; genus Grampus; species Grampus griseus. Next base: position 32,215,502 of record NC_139011.1, on the reverse strand, counting down.
AGAGGAGGCATCTCACCTCCCAACAGGGAACCAAGTAAACGCCTAATTAGTTTGACTTAACTGGCCTACCCAGAAATGCAGACAAACAACCTGCTATTCTGCATAACGTCACTAGATGGAGATCTTGAGTCGATCATGGCTTGCTGGCTTTATGTCAGGTTTTCTTTATTTGAATCTGCTTTACCAAGGGTCTGAATACCCACAGAATGCAACTTTACAATTTTGGCATTTCACGTTTTTTTTTGCTGAACTTTTTGGGGATGGTAATTTCAAGTAAAATGGATTTCGTTTTAAATGTATTAGCTTAATTAATTTCTCATCTGGGGTCCCAGCGAGGTGGAAGCGCCCCTGATGTGTAGGCTGCGTGCTGTTAATCTGGTGTTTATTTCTGGCAGAAGCTACCAGTGTTTATTCACATGGCCCCCAGAGGGTGTGGCTGGTTGTAGAGACTGTCATTATACCTTAGAACTGATTAAAAGAGGAAATCCTCACTAGAAATGGCTCCGTGGCCACCAACAAGTGAACCCAGCTGCTTTATTTCCATAGAATAAGCCATTTCAACCTCTTTATTTACAAAACTCTAGCAGTGAAAGCTAAGCTTTGTGTCCTTTTTTATTCTGAATGAAATTCCAAAGTGATTTTTATGTTTAATCACAATTTGACATTATAGAGAAATCTAGAAGTATCAGGTAAAAGCCTTTGCTTTCTCTTTTAGTTGTCAAGGCAGTCATGCCATACAGGAATAAAATCCTCAGTTTGCCGAAGAAGAAAACGACTGAAGCAGCTTGTCTTTGTGAATAAGTTTTTGAGAAAACTCAGGGGCTGGGCAGTTTTGCCTGTGACATGTTGACATTCTACCCAGGGACGATGTGGCCATTTAGCTTTGGCTGCTATCTGAAATGAGTTTGAGTGTCTCAGCTCATTTCATAAGAAACACAAATAAAGCCCACATAATAAAACATGCAGTTTGGGATTATAGCCAGTCTCTGTTCAGAAGGTGCCCAGAACTACATTTCCGAAAACTAAATTCCTGTTCCACGTAGATAGGGACCCTTGTACTTCCACAGGGGGGCAGTTAGAGGGGAAGGAAGGAGGAAAAGAAGAAAACTGTGAACCCTGAGGCATCATGCTGGTGGTGACCCAGGCTGAAGGCCCTGCAGTGCCATCAGCCCCGCCTTCAAACCGTCTGAACCTGCATGATTTAAAGGCTCAGGCAGAGGCCGGTCTCTGCTTTCCTATGTCATGTTCTCCTTTTCAGCTTCTTCAAAGCTGCATGATAAGCAATGGTATGGACTTCACTTCTAACTGCCCTTACCTGTTCCTGCCACAGTTCCAACCCACAGGGCAGCCAGGGAAACAAGAGCCCATAGGCCCGAGGCAGTGAGCTCACCGTTGGCGCTTGTCTTCTATCTCCCTATCAGGCCTGAGAGATAGGTTCCAGGGCCTGGTGGTGGCTAAGAAGGCGCTTTGTCCTGTGGGTGTAACTCTGAACCAGTTTTCATAAGTATGGGGCCTTATTCAAGAAATGTCTCTATTTCAGACTCTGAATGATCATCTCATCAAGAGAGGATATTTTGGTTTGCTTGTGTGTTTTTCCTTACAGTTCTTTATCTTAAAAGTAAACCCATGTTCATTAGAGAGAAAAATTCTAGTAAATGCAGGTAGTTTAAGAGAAAAAAATTTAAAATTATTTGTAATCTTGCCGCCTTGACATAAACTCTGTTAATGCCTTTCTGTATATCTTTCAATCAAAGGTCTATGGGTATATACGCACGTAAAATTTTTACAAAAATAAGAGTCCTTTTGTACATACTTTTATGGCTTTTATTTTCACAGAATGCCGTATCATATCTTTTTATATTAGTAAACATTTATATGTAACCTCACATTTAGCAGCTGCTTTGCATTCTATTATAAACAATCCCTTAATGTTGAACAGCAGCCTCCCCATCACCAATTTTATTGATGACACAAACAAAACTATAATTAACACTCGAAAGTGATTTTTGTTGTATATTCTAATTTTCAAATATATCCAGTTTGAAGAGCTTGACTACTGAGAGATTCCTTCCAATATGAGAAAACTATGCCCTTTACAGGAACCAGGGACATAAATCGTCCTTTATGAAGAATACAAAAGATCCTCCCCCATATTAAAACACTCCCTGCATATATTTACCTGAATTGTACATATATGCCTGAATACTCCCAAGTGATACACCATTTTAATGTAATGGAAAGTAGTTACTTTAATCCTTAGAGTTGATTCTTATGTGGGTAAATGGGAAAAAAAAATATGCTGGGATACAAGATGCATGAAAAATGTTTTAAAGTCTTTATTGGGTTTGAAATGATGAGAGTTTACATAATTAATCATAAGGGGATGTTTTTAGTCACAGAAATGATCATTAGTACTGCACTAGAGCTAAGTAATCTTTATAGCAATATAAAAATGCCATTTCACCCTTAGATCTTACCGAGATTTTGTCTCTCTTTTATGCTCTTTGGCATTACAACACTCAGTAATTGAATGCTACTTAATAATCAGGGTGGGTAATGAAACCATCTAAGCTAATGTGTCCGCGGAAATTTCTGAAGCCCAAACTCCAAATATCACCACAATACATTGTGTTAGCCCAAAGCTAGGAAAAAGAGAAATTAAGTGCTATCATTGTGGTGTTTAAAAATTACCCCCACTTTAAAAATTAACAGCCTTTGTTCTTTTTCATCTTTTTTTTAAATGATGTTTTAAGAGGCAAATTCTGCATTTCAGCCTTGGCTTTCATCAGTTGCTTTGGTGGGAACAGTCATAAATTTTAACTATCCTTCCTAAATTATAAGAATGTCTGTGGTAAGTTTTTTTGATAAACAGATGGCTCCTACTTGATCTATTTTGACAAAGAGGCAATAATAAAGACAATTAGTGATTTTCATTGGCTCACATGTCAATGGTTAATAGTGCAGCTCCTGGAATCAGGGACTTGGTTTGTATCTGGGCCCTGCCGTGTCCCGGTGATGTGAACTTGGGGTGATCCTCTAACTCCCAGAGGGTGTTTCCCCTGAAAAATGAGTATAAAAATGGGAGATTAAATGAGGAAATTCTAGGTGTGTATCACAGTGCCTGACATAGAAAAGTAGTTCAATAAATTGTTAACTATTGTTAAAAATACTGGCTAACCGCAGTGGAATGCTCAGTGGAGTAAGATTTCACTTTATTTTGCTTCCAAACAAAATGTCTGTGAGTGAGGGTAGTTGTGGATATTTCAGCCTATTTGGTCAGAATTGTGTCATCATCTAACTAAAATCCCCCAAGAATTTAGTTCAGAAATATGAACATTTTTAGAAACAAAAGCACAAAACTGTGGTCTAGATGTTTTGTCTTTTCTCTGATCTGTTCAATAAAATGACCCTTCAATTGAGATATATGTCTTCTTATCACAAAATGTCTTCTCATAACGGCTTTTAGCAAATGTAACATTGAAAATAGGAAAAGCTGCCTAACGTAACATTTAATGAAGCACCTTGAAAAAAAAAAGCAAGAATATCTCTTGTGCCTTCGAAATGGAACTTAATTGGTTCCAAACATGAACAGTTGGATTTTGATCTCCTTTAAAAAAAAAAATCTTTGATTTTGACTATAAGACCTGGTTTAAAATTTAACTGAAGTAATTGATTTGTAAAATTTCAAAAGCAACTCTTTAATCTTTTACTAAACTGTTAATAAGTTAATAACCTCATTTCACTGGATTTGCTCTTTTATTATATTAAGTCTGGCTCCTTGAGTAAGTCCCTGTTCATTCAAAAATATGCTCTTATTTTTTGAAATATCAATCGTGCTATGTAAGAAAAATGAATTTGTGGCATCTTTTCTTGTTGCAGTTTTCCACTAAAACTTACCTTTAAGTGAAAGTGAGGTGGGGGAGGGCAAGAGAGGGTAACCATGGAAAATTTTCTGAACCTCATACTCCAAATTTTAGCAAACCTGGTTTTTAAGTAAGTGGATTCCAATTGTCTTTAATCCTTCCTGAAAATAGATACGATTGGGTAGAAGATCATCAGATTCCTTTGTCTATGTATTTCAAAAACGGTGTTCTTTTTATGACTATTACATAGGAAAGAATATAAATCATGTCTGTTCTGTAATAAATAGACTTCTCAATTTTGTATGAAAAACAGTTTATACAAACTTTTTCTGTGTCTACACTTTACTTATCAAAATATCCTCACAGTTGGTCACATATCACTTAGCACAATATTGACACCATCTGTTTTAAGCTTGGGATGATTGTCTCTTAACTTTAAGAAGTGAATTTTTTGGAAGCTGAGTTATGTCTGTTCAGTGTCTCTCAATTGTTAGAAGACTGGTATATTTAAATGCTCTAATAATAGGGGAAAATGTAGGTCAACTGTCTTCCATTTGAGATCAATACAGTAACTGACTTAAAAATCAAAAACAGATGAAGCCTTAATAATTTGTTTGATTCTCTCAAAGATGGTGACTATATTAGTCTGTGTGCATGAATGGGAATAGCCAGGTTTAGTAATTCATGAGAAGTGGCTCTTCTGTTGGCTTTTAAAAACAAATAGATCCGTGTAGTAGCTAAAGTTAGTTCTAGGCTCCCAGCTCTGCTATCGCATGGTCAAGAAAGATTCCTGAGCATGTATTTTATAATTTGATTATAAAGAAGTGTATGTCCTTTATGAAAGCTCAAGCCTTTTGATATCTGACCTTACAAGAGTTCATGACTTTTTTTTTTTTTTTCTTTTTTGGCCGCACTGCACAGCCTGCAGGATCTTAGTTCCCCGATCAGGGATTGAACCTGGGCCCTGGCAGTGAAAGCACTGAGTCCTAACCACTGGACTGCCAGGGAATTCCCTCATGACAGTTTTAGATAGTGACTCTTGTGACCCAGGGGCAGATGACAGATTGAGATATACATTTTTTTGTTCGTTTGTGTATGATCTAATGCCACAACAATGTAAGGTGTATGACAGCAAGTCAATGTTTATTTTATTCACTGTTGTATCCTTAGTGCCTAGAAGAGAATTTGGGTCTTAATAAATAGGGTCCTAATAAATATTTGTGGAATGATGACATCAAGTGAAAAAAGTAAAAGAAGGGAAAGAATGTGTTCTGAGAGCTAGGAGGTACAGCAGTGGAGAAGTACTGCGAATCTTCAACCACAGCAGGCAAGGAAGTCCCAGTTTTTCCAGTCCTGAAACCTTGCAGGAGGGCGTGAGTAATGCTGAGTAGGAACCATGCAGGGAGTGTCATTTCGTTGTCTAATTTCCTTCTTAAGTCACCCCAGCTCGGAGTGTCTGGCTATTCCTAGCTTCTCAGTTCCCTGGGGGCTTCCTCCTCTCCCAGTTGCCCTCTGCTTGTGTCGACATGAAGCCTGGGTTTTCTGGGTAATGAGCAGAACAGTGACATGGTTGAGAATTCGGGCGTGGGCTTCAGACACATCAGGGCACTGGCCCAGACTCTGCCACCTCCATGTATCCGATCCTGAGCGAGCTCCATCGCCTTTCCTCCCCTATGTACGCGGATTGATAATAATTTTGCTTACCTAGCTGGGTTTCTGAAAGATTAATGGAGAAGATGCCTGATATGAGTAACAAATGGTCAAGACCTTGTGAGGATGGCTCATTGCTTTCAAGAAGTGGAACTTCCTATAGAGGGCAGGTGCATGTGAAGCATTCAGCATAGGTCTGGATGGTGAGAAGACTTTGACAACATGTGAGCTTCTAGTTCCATGTGTGTCTTTTCATTGACCCCAGTGTTGAGAAACAGGACACAAGTAGGGCCAAAAGTAGAAAGACTCTGACCCTAACAAGGGATTTGAAGTAAGGGGTATCTTGTATCTAGGCCTCATTCTCCAGAGACCGAGGTGAGTCAGGCAGGTGTAACTACCAACATTGAAGTGATCTACATGCAATAAACCTTTTCCAATCTGAGTATTAAAATTCTTTTGTTACATTATCATAGTCATTTTATTTATTTTTAACTTTTTATTTTATATTGGAGTAGAGTTGATTAACAATGTTGTGTTAGTTTCAGGTGTACAGCAAAGTGATTCAGTTATACATGTATCTATTCTTTTTCAAATTCTTTTCCCATTTAGGTTGTTACATAATATTGGAGAGTTTGGGATTGACATGTACACACTGCTGTATTTAAAATGGTTAACCAACAAAGATCTACTGCATAGCACAGGGAGCTCTGTTCAATATTATCGTAGTCATTTTAGCTTTGCTACTGTGGAAGACATTTCTCCCCAGACTGTGTTTCTCCTTTCAAGTTGATTTTTAAAACCCCGATAGCATTTGCCGTGTAACAGGCTTGGGTTTTATTGGAGCGATGCTTAGTAGGCTGTTTACATTTCCATGTTACGAAAATACGCTGCTGTGAAGAGGCCTGTGAGATCTCACTTGTGATCTTGTGGTTCAAGTGGCCGACTTCATCATGGGTGTGGTTGAATGGTTAATCTCCCAAGAGAAAGAAAGAAAAATTTGACAGGCTTTTCCTACTTAACTATTACTAAGCCATTTGAAGAAAAATAGAATTCCTCATTAAAATAACTAAGCATAAACTTAGGCCAAGGCTACTAATTTTCCTGTATAGAATATGCAATTAGAACAAGATAATAAAGAAAATAAACACCTAATTACAATTTGATACCTTTATTGTTAACCTTCAGCTGTTATGGATGTTAATTCTTTCCCTTGCTTCCCTTTATAACTTTAAACAAAGATGGAAACATTCAGGCAATTCCTTTTCACATAGCTTCCCTGAAACGCCCTACTTCTTCCCAGATACTGACTCCTCGACTTTTAGAGCTAAAATATTCACATCTTTCGTGAAACCTGATGCTCTCTCCTACCTCTTTGCCTTCCTGCCTTTTCATATACTGTTCCTTAATTAAGGAAAGCTCTTCCTTAGTCATCCCTGATATCGAGATTTGGTTCAAACAGTATCTCTCCTGTAAGGGATACTCTCAGGCAGAGAACTCTTTAATAAAAGAGTTTTGTATTTTGTGGATTCCTTTTCATGACGTTGTCATTTTATTGTGTGTTTACACATCTGCCTGCCCACCCAGCAGACAATTTTTTCAGGGATCAGGCCATAGAGTTGGGTTCACCTTTTCATTTGTTTGCTTGTTTTTGTGACATAAAAGTTTTACTGAGGTATAAATTCTTACCAAGTGATTCATTCATTTGTGTGTCTAATTCAATGGTTTTGAGCATATTCATAGAGTTGTACAACCGTCACCACGATCAATTTTAGAATGTTTTCATCACTCCAGGAAGAAACCCTCTACCCATTAGCAGCCACCCTCTTTCATTCCTCAATCCTCCCACGTTAGCCCCAGGGAACCACTCATCTACTGTCTGTCTCTAGAGATTTGCGTATTCTGGGTATTTTACATAAACATCGTTTGCTTTTAAACTATACTACACATAATTAGAAGCAGAGAAACTTCATTAAATGCCAGACTCAAAGATACATCCCTAAATATTTTTCCTTAACACAAGAGAGAAATCCACTGGAACGAGTTGTGTTATTTTAATTATGGAATAATGCAAATACCAGAACGTCACAGATTAAAGCTTAACAAAGACACTTTACCTGCTGTTGTAGGGAAGAATCACCATCAGTAGCAACATAGCAGGAAGCAAAGTTATTTCCTCCCCTCATATATTTTAGGGACATAGTTCTGTTCAATTTGGATAAAATTCTGGAGGGAAAAAAGCTGCCTCTTAGCATTATGTACAAGTCACTTGCCTTCTCTTGTCATAACTGAACGCTGACATAAATCTTTTTTAATAAAATGAACTATTACAATTATTTCTTTCCTGAATGATGGCTGAAACAGATGTATTTTAATCTACAGGACAAAGAAAATGAAATTTATATGTCGCTGAGGTCTCTCTGGTTAAAAAATGTTTTAAATACAAAGAAAGCACCAAGCTAAATAAATATGAGACTATGCTGCTTTGCATAGGATTAAAAAAGTAAAATTAGAGGGTTTTTTCTCCACCAAAGAACTGATTTATAAGGTGAAGGTATTTTACACTATCAAATATGTCTTTTAGAATATCATGAAAATGCTGCTTTGCTGTTCTTTTTTAAAAAAACAAAAACAAACAAACAAACAAAACCCTGCAACATGCAGTTCAAAGTATTGCCTCTGCATTTCTAACTTGATTGGTGGGCCTGGTACGGAAGTACCGGCCTGACTGTCTTCACTACTATTGTAACATTTTCTCTATTTTTGAGTGCTAGTGAGCTAAAAGAAATGAGTTCCACACATAGCCTTGCTCTAAAATTTTACGAAGGTTTTTTTCATTATAAAACATATAAGATACACCTAACTTTTGTTTATTGCTGTCAGAAAATGTCCATGATAAAAAAATGAGGAAATTAGAACTGCCCTTGAAAAGCCTTGACAATTTTTTTCCTTTTTTTTAAAAAAAACTTTTCCTGGGCTTCCCTGGTGGCGCAGTGGTTGAGAGTCCGCCTGCCGATGCAGGGGTCACGGGTTCGTGCCCCGGTCCGGGAGGATCCCACATGCCGCGGAGCGGCTGGGCCCGTGAGCCATGGCCGCTGAGCCTGCGCGTCCGGAGCCTGTGCTCTGCAACGGGAGAGGGCACAGCTGTGAGAGGGCCCGCGTACCGCACAAAAACAAAACCAAAAACTTTTCCTGTGTGCTTTGAACTGTTGCCAAACTAGATAAAGGTAAAAATGGCTGACTTTTCCTAAATTGCTTGCATGAAAAACCTTCAGATAACTTTAATGGACAAGCAGTCTAAACACCCAGTGCCATGAATCCACCTCACCCACATGGTCACCCTCCCACCCCTGAGGAGATGTAACCATGGTGGAATCAACCTTGGAAAAGTAAAATGGCAGCTCAGACGGTCCAAATCATACCCCAAACACCACAATGCCTTGAAAGTTACTCTTTTCATTGTAGTCAATTGGCTGAAAATACAGGGATTCTATTCCAAATTCACCTCTCTATCGTTAAAAATTGTGGTAAAAGTCATTTTTCAAAGCATGATTATAGAAAGGGCTCAGGTGTTATCCTAGTCTGATTAAAACGGGTTGTGAGTCTCCCCCTGTCCTTTAAATTGCAACAAGACAGACTCTGATATGATGCACAGATGTATTTTTTAACAACAAACTGAGTTTGAGAATTATAATTTAGAGTGTATTGGATGTATCACCAAAAGACAGGGTGGTTGGGCGATTGTGAGGGAGTATTGTATTGTTGCTAGTCTGAGTAAATCTGAATCTTTTCAAGCTTTGGTTGAGTGGGTTAATTCCAGGACCTGAATTACAAGTACAATTTGAATTACATTGCAAATGCTGAATTTCCTTCACTTTTGCAAGGTGCTTTCCTTTTCCCTTCTCAGACTTATGAATTCTAGCTATTTTGATGTTTTTCAAATGTTGCAATATTTCAGTTAGCTGTAAAAAATAGCAGTTCTAACTAGAAATGAAGGAAAAGATTTTTCCCCTTTGCCTCTTTGTTTATTAATTCCTTTTTTTTTTTTTTTTGGTTTGCCTCTATTTTGTGAAATCTCCACTTTTAATATCGATTAAAATTGTAGCAGCTCCTGAAACATCCCAGGCAGTATACCATTAACCCTTCAATCCTAGGATAAATAATTTGTAAAAAAGACTGCCATGGACAGTCAAAACAGCCCAGGCTTCAAATGGAGGGGGGAACAAAAGAACAGGTAAGAAATTAATATATGATGCAAATTGGAATGTCCCATGCATGAACAAGCATTGATAAATACAGTCTCTTAGAAACCCTGTGAGGTAAATCTACACTATGACACTGATTTTATGGACAAAGAACGAGGAAGTTAAGTGGATTGTTTAGAGCTTGAATTCCTATCTCCCAGCTCGATTCTAACCATTCTGTGCTGAGGATACAAAAATCCTGCAAACAGCAAACCGGCATGGGGTGGGACCAGGAGCCTCTGCTGTCACTCTAGAGAAAATGTTAGGCATTTCAGCAGTCGGGAAGAGGTGGTAGACAAACTGCCTGGTAATTATTTAAGAACATACCAATTTATTTGTAGCATAAAGTCTAAGATCAAGCTCAGGCATGACACTATAGTTTTCTGACTGTGCAGGTATTTATCTCCCACTCGTCACAAAAGAAGTTTGGTTGAATAATTGGTGGCAGAAGACAAGAAAATACAGTTTAACATGGGGAGTTCAAAAGCTTGACACATTTTTAAAGAGAACCTGCTAAATGGGGCACCAGCACTGTAGAAAATTGCAGTAATCAAGGGCTTTCGGCAAAGAACTAACTGGAAATGAGTAGTCAATCTAGAACATTGTATGCTGTGGTTATAGTGTGTTTGGGGGGCTTTGTTCACCCGTGCTTGTACTTCCTTTCCGGTTTTAAAGTCCCCATTTATTAGAGCATCTCCTTGCACGGCACTTGGGTCATGTGGTGTCTCACACATTGTAAACGACGCTGGGAGAACTCGCAGGAAACCCGGGACCCCTGTCAGTCCTCACTCAAGAGATTATCACTCCAAATAATCACACTTTGCTGTTTTCTGTGTAATTGGAAATAGTCTATATGTACAATTTGAGTGAGTTAATGTTTCTAGGAGAATGTGGAAACAGGGCGCGACTGGGTAAGAGGTGGAGGATTTCTTTATAAGTAGAGCGGGTCCTATTTTCTAGGGTGAGGTAAGCCAGCTGAAGCTAACTTGGAGTATTGTGACCTATGTTTAGTCTCCTTGACAATGAGGCATTTCCCAGAATTGCAGCCTGGCTTAGGTTGAGATTTACGATATGGGCTGGGCCACGGGGTCTGCCTCCATTTCGTAGGTCAGGATCTACAAATTAATTTTATGACCTGAAAGGTGGAAGAAGGAAGCCATATGACATCTAGAGGAAGACTTTTCTTAGAGCAAGTAAAGCCAGAATTGGTGTGTTGAAAACCACAAATGAGGTGAGGGTCACAGGAGTTTAGTGAGAAGGAAGAAAATGCTGGCAGGAGCCTGATCACATGAGGCTCCCTTAATGGTGAAGAAAAGTTTGGATTTTACCTTAAGTGCCATGGGAACACTGCAATGAGAGACCTGGCTCAGATATATTCATTCATTCACTCATTCATTCATTCATCCATTCATGCACTCATTTGTCTTTTTAATAGACTTATTTTTTAGAACCATTTAGGTTGGGAGCAAAATAGAGTAGAAAGTACAGATTTCCCATATACCCTCGTCCCCATATACACACAGAGCCTCCTCCATTGTCAACACCGCCCACCCCCGCCCCCGAGTGGTCCATTTATTACAATTGATGCACCTACATTGACACGTCATTATCATCCAAAGCCCATAGTTTACACTGCATTGTACATTCTATGGGTTTTGACAAACGTATAATGACATATATCTAACGTTATAGTATCATACAAACTAGTTTCACAGCCTGAAAATTCTCTGTGTTAAACCTATTCATCCCTCCCTCCCCTGGAACCCATTGATCTTGTTACTGTCTCCATAGTTTTGCGTTTTCCAGAATGTCATATAGTTGGAATCATACAGTATGTCACCTTTTCAGATGAGCCTCTCATGCTTAGTAATGTGCATTTAAGTTTCTTCCATGTTTTTTCATGGCTTGATAGCTCATTTCTTTTTAGTGCTGAAGAATATTCCACTGTCTGGATGTACCATAGTTTATGATAATTCGTTTTTTCATTCAACTGAATATGTGGCAGCTGACGTGTTTGCCACTGAAGATATAGTGATTAACTAAATAAATTTAGTCTGTGGAACTCATGGTCCAGTAGGGGAGAGAGAGATGTTAAGTAACTAATAAGAGGAATGGATATAAAGTTATAAGCAGATATGTGCTCTGAAGGACTGGGACATCTTTTGATAGGTATGTGCAAAGAAGGAGCCTTGGAGACCAAGAAGGGATTTCCTGATGAAATGATGCTGACCTCGAGTGAAGTCTGAGGGATAAAGTGAAAAGGCAGGCAGTTTGGGAAAGAAGAGTGTTGCAGATAAAGGAAGCTTGGCCCATCCGAGGAACAGAAAGAAGGCCAGTGTGGCAGGAGCACAGCTCTCAGTGGAAGGCTGAGGAGTTGGCAGAGCTCTGCCTGAGTGGGAGCCTGTGGGCCAGAGGAAGGTCACACTTTCATCCCAGAAGCAGCAGGAAGGCCCTGACAGTTTCCACACAGAAGAGTGACATGGGCAGATGGGCATTCTGGAAGCACAGAGGGCAGAGGAGGAGACCAGTGAAGAGAATTTTCAGTAGATCTCATAGCAGCCACCATGACTCCGGCAAGAAGCGGGGAGGCAAACAGACTGGAGAGATATTTTGGAGGTGAAATTGATTGGGATGAAGGGTGAGAAAGCAGGAGGAATCGAAGCGTCTCCTAGGTTTCCGGCTAGAACAAGATGGACGGAGACAGTGAGCCCTAGAGGAGGACCGGGGTTGAATGTAAAATGATTGTCACTTTTTCTCATATTAGAAAAAAACATATCAATGAGCTGCTACCAGTTTTCTGCAGATTCTAGAATCAAAGAGGAGAAATCCCTGTTCAAATTGTACAGAGAAAAAAACTGTCTACTGGGAATAGCGCTTAACAGAGGAGCTGTAAATACAGGATTATGTGTGGAATTCCTTTTCTTGTTTGGGAACTCAGTAACTGAGCAAAAGGTAGACTCATGTAAATTGTAGTAGAACCTTAGACTTGTTTCTAGGATCAGCAAGATGTATGAGGATAGTATCACATTTTCCTACAACTTTAAAAGTAGACTATAGCCTATAGTAAAATAAGAAAAACACTGAAGGAAAGCCTAATATGGACGCAGAGTGGTGTTATGTTTATTTATTATTTGCATGGGTTACTTTCTATAAAACTAAAAAAAAAAATTATTGAATAAATACTCATTATATCCAGCTCTATGCCGGTAAATGTCCAAGAGCTAGCCCTCCAGGAGACCAGGAGCCTCTGTCTGCGGCTCTTGCCGACTGCCTTTTCGGAGATGTTACTTTTCCCATCACGGCCGATTCCAGCCACCAGGGTGATGCCACTGAAGATGAGGTTGTGAAGGGCTGTGCGTAATCCTCTCCCGAGTCTGTGTGTACCAGCTCCAACATGCCACTGACTCTCCCTCTTATTCATGGGGAACTTAGGGCTTGGAAAGTAAGTAGCTCATCCAAGTTCATAGAGAGTAAGAGGCAGAGTGAGAATTTACCCTCTGGCAGAGACCCTGAAGCCCTGGGGTTTAACTGCTATGCAGTGGATACCAAGAGCTGAATCATAATGTTGAAATAATAATAAGATTTAATTAATCATAATGTGAACTCAGAAGCCATTTAAGTCCAACCTCTTTTAACAGGGGAGGAAACTAAGCTCCAAAACATTTTATTGATTTGCTCAAGGTTAAAAGGCTGTTTATTGACAAAGCTGAGGCTGTAAGCCAATTCTTTGGTCACTGCCCTACATGATGCTCTAACTACTTGTGTTTTGCAAACCTCTGTCACAAAATGTTTAAGTAGTATATCTTTCATAGAAAGAAGAAATGGTGGGGACTCTTTTCCCTTCCACATATTTGAGTGAAAATCTTATCATCGGGCAGTGTAATTCAACAGCATCACCATGCTTGGAAGCAGTTAATTAATTGTGCACAGAATTCCTAAGGAAGAGTCATGATAATAACAGTCATAGCTGTCAACATTTCTTTAGTACATGTTAGTATATTTTACACAAAGACAACAAACTATGGAGATCTAAATGTGCTACGAGTCATATGTACCCAGTGGTGTGTGTGTGTTTGTGTGTGTGTAACTGTAAAGCAACAAACCATTAGTTGTACAACTTGTTGCATAATTAGCTGCGTAACTATGAAGTGAGCCATGTTTGGCAACTCCAAAAGCTCACACTTGAAGAAGCTGGTCCTACGAAACTCCAGCTCATTTTAGGGCCAAACAAATGACACAATTTGCCTTAATCTCAAGTTTAGAATTAGCAGTTTAAAAGAGAACGAGAGGATGAATTATGAATTGAACATAAGAATAACAATAATAATTACAGAGCTTCTAGTGAAACCTCAAAACACAATTTGGCCAAGTTACCAACCTTCCCTAAATCAGGAAAAGTAGTTACTCATCTCACGGAAGTGGTGTTAGGGAAAATTAATTGGTGATGGTAATGCTATCTACAAGTGTCATTTCTAGAGAGATTCTGAATTTCAAGGAGACTCCAGTTAAAGCAACTGAAGATTGAAATATTATCACTGATAAGATGTAGTATGAAAGACATTATTTACATAATATGTTGACCAACAGTTTAAAAAACTATGCTACTTATGGAGAAACATTTTATTTGCTTGGTAATTAACGAGAAAAGACTTGCAATTTATTGCTTGTTAAAAGATTTTATTTCTTCATTTTGCTCTTTACATCAAATCGTAAACTATTGAGGATGGAAATAAAAAATCATTCCAAGAGTTACATGTGAAAATTACTGGAAAAAAAGTGCCTTTCATTAAGGTAAATCCATTTCTTGGGCTTAAATCTGGCGTATCAGTGTTTCCATAGCACAGCAGGTAGACGTGTGGCTTTAGAAAGGAAATAAGAACTGTGTTTTCAAAATATGCTTAGCCCAGATTGAGCCTATGGAAATACGATATCCAAATGAACATGAGATTGAAGGAACGTGCCAGATAAAATGAAGATCTTAAGTACTGTATATGCTTGAATGTTGTAGATATTCCTAGGGAGAATTCTTGACCTTTCTTAGAGCTGTCACTTTAAGCCTGGGGACAAATAGTTGCATTTTTGACAGTCGTGTGAAGATTACATTGGGGACTGCAGATGTGAGACTCTTTCTCTCTGTCAGAACTGAGAATTAAACCCACATCAAAAGCATTGCGAGAAGTGGAAGATCAGTGGGACATACTCAGTGAAAAGCTCTTAATGAGCAGATAGACTGCTGTATAGCCTCTGTGATGTGTGTCAACTTAGTCTTGACATAGCCAATTCCCAATTCTCTGTGCAAGATAGAATGAGGGTAACAAGGATAATTGAAACCCACAGATAATCCATGGGTTCCACTTTAACCCTCAATTGTAACTGACTGCCTCGCAAGCCTTTGAGGAGACCCAGGAAGGAGTTGCATCTCCTTTTCGTGATGTTGATTCTTCAGCATGTCCTGTGTTCCCTGTGTTGGGGAACCATGAAATAAATACACAGAAGAGGCAGTATCGTTCAGGGGCCTGCCAGGAAACAGATGGTATGCTCAGAATGTGATTAACAAGAGTCTAAGGAAGGGACCATTTTCAAAGGTGTGGGCAAGGTCAAGGGAAGCCAAACAGGAAACACCCTGGGGTTAGCAATGACCAGGAGTGTTCCCACCCCTTAGAGATGAAGGAGCAACAGGCCAGAGCTGTGAGTAGAACCGAGAAGAACTGACTATAGAAGAATTGCCTGTCAGGAGCTGTGGTCTTCCCGGCAGGAAGGCAGCCACTGGCAACCAGAGCTCCACACTGCAGAAGCCAGGGCAGTAAACCCCAAACCTCCCTCTCCTCTCACCCTCTGATCTCCTGCCAATGCTTCCCAGTGGCCAAACCCATCTGGAAGCCAGAAAGAAAGTAAGGCCGTTGATGTGGTCCACAGATGTCAGAGTCCTGGGGCACAGAGCAGGGTGGAGAAGAGTGAAGTGTGGATCTGGAGGGAAAACAGAGAATATCTAGCCCAGAGGGGATGAGGAAAATGATCATGGGTAGGTCAACTAGTCATAGTTACCAGGCCCTGTATTTGAATGCAAGACCCCATCTTTTTTTGTTTTGTTTTGGTTTTTGCATTTTATTTTATTATTATTTTTTTAAACATCTTTATTGGGGTATAATTGCTTCACAATTGTGTGTTAGTTTCTGCTTTATAATCAAGTGAATCAGATATATGTATATACACATATCCCCATATCTCCTCCCTCTTGCGTCTCCCTCCCACCCTCCCTATCTCACCCCTCTAGGTGGTCACAAAGCACCGAGCTGATCTCCCTGTGCTATGCGGCTGCTTCCCACTAGCTATCTGTTTTACACTTGGTAGTGTATATATGTCCATGCCACTCTCACTTCATCCCAGCTTACCCTTCCCCCTCCCTGTGTCCTCAAGTCCATTCTCTACGTCTGCATCTTTATTTCTGTCCTGCCCCTAGGTTCTTCAGAGCCTTTTTTTTTTTTTTTTTACATTCCATATATATGTATTAGCATACAGTATTTGTTTTTCTCTTTCTGACTTCACTCTGTATGACGGACTCTAGGTCCATCCACCTCACTACAAATAACTCAATTTCGTTTCTTCTTATGGCTGAGTAGTATTCCATTGTATATATGTGCCACATCTTCTTTATGCATTCATCTGTTGATGGACACTTAGGTTGCTTCCATGTCCTAGCTATTGTAAATAGAGCTGCAACGAACATTGTGGTACATGACTCTTTTTGAATTATGGTTTTCTCAGGGTATATGCCCAGTAGTGGGATTGCTGAGTTGTATGGTAGTTCTATTTTTAGTTTTTTAAGGAACCTCCATACTGTTCTCCACAGTGGCTGTATCAATTTACTGTCCCATCAGCCGTGCAAGAGGGTTCCCTTTTCTCCACAACCTCTCCAGCATTTATTGTTTGTAGATTTTTTGATGATGGCCAATTTGACTGGTGTGAAGTGATACCTCAGTGTAGTTTTGATTTGCATTTCTCTAATGATTAGTGATGTTGAGCATCCTTTCATGTGTTTGTTGGCAATCTGTATATCTTCTTTGGAGAATTGTCTGTTTAGGTCTTCTGCCCATTTTTGGATTGGGTTGTTTGATTTTTTGATATTGAGCTGCATGAACTGCTTGTAAATTTTGGAGATTAATCCTTTGCCAGTTGCTTCATTTGCAAATATTTTCTCTCATTATGAGGGTTCTCTTTTTTTCTTGTTTATGTTTTCCTTTGCTCTAAAGCTTTAAAGTTTCATTAGGTCCCATTTGTTTATTTTTGTTTTTATTACCATTTCTCTAGGAGGTGGGTCAAAAAGGATCTTGCTGTGATTTATGTTATAGAGTGTTCTGCCTATGTTTTCCTCTAAGAGTTTGATAGTGTCTGGCCTTACACTTAGGTCTTTAATCCATTTTGAGTTTATTTTTCTGTATGGTGTTAGGGAGTGTTCTAATTTCATTCTTTTTCATTCTTTTTCATGTAGCTGTCCAGCACCACTTATTGAAGAGGTTGTCTTTTCTCCACTGTATATTCTTGCCTCCTTTATCAAAGATAAGGTGACCATATGTGTGTGGGTTTATCTCTGGGCTTTGTATCCTGTTCCATTGATCTATATTTCTGTTTTTGTGCCAGTACCATACTGTCTTGATTACTGTAGCTTTGTAGTATAGTCTGAAGGCCAGGAGCCTGATTCCTCCAGCTGCGTTTTTCTTTCTCAAGTTTGCTTTGGCTATTCAGAGTCTTTTGTGTTTCCATAAAAATTGTGAAATTTTTTGTTCTAGTTCTGTGAAAAATGCCATTGGTAGTTTGATAGGGATTGCATTGAAACTGTAGATTGCTTTGGGTAGTATAGTCATTTTCACAATGTTGATTCTTCCAATCCAAGAACATGGTATATCTCTCCATCTGTTTGTATCATCTTTAATTTCTTTCACCAGAGTCTTATAGTTTTCTGCATACAAGTCTTTTGTCTCCTTAGGTTGGTTTATTCCTAGGTATTTTATTCTTTTTGTTGCAGTGGTAAATAGGAGTGTTTCCTTAACTTCTCTTTCAGATTTTTCATCATTAGTGTATAGGAATACAAGAGATTTCTGTGCATTAATTTTGCATCCTGCTACTTTACCAAATTCATTGATTAGCTCTAGTAGTTTTCTGATAGCATCTTTAGGATTCTCTATGTATAATATCATGTCACCTGCAAACATTGACAGCTTTACTTCTTCTTTTCTGATTTGGATTCCTTTTATTTCTTTTTCTTCTCTGATTGCTGTGGCTAAAACTTCCAAAACTATGTTGAATAATAGTGGTGAGACTGGACAACCTTGCCTTGTTCCTGATCTTAGAGGAAATGGTTTCAGTTTTTCACCATTGAGAACGATGTTGGTTGTGGGTTTGCCATATATGGCCTTTTTTATGTTGAAGTAAGTTCCATCTTTGCCTACTTTCTGGAGGGTTTTTATCATAAATGGGTGTTGAATTTTGTCAAAAGCTTTCTCTGCATCTATTGAGATGATCATATGGTTTTTCTCCTTCAATTTGTTAATATGGTTTATCACACTGATTGATTTGCATATACTGAAAACGCTTGCATTCCTGGGATAAACCCCACTTGATCATGGTGTATGATCCTTTTACTGTGCTGTTGGATTCTGTTTGCTAGTATTTTGCTGAGGATTTTTGCATCTATGTTCATTAGTGATATTGGCCTGTAGTTTCCTTTCTTTGTGACATCTTTGTCTGGTTTTGGTATCAGGGTGATGGTGGCCTCATAGAATGAGTTAGGAAGTGTTCCTCCCTCTGCTATATTTTGGAAGAGTTATTCTGCTGTTGATCCCTTCTAGAGAATTTTTAATTTCATTTATTGTGATTTTCATCATTGTTTGTTTGCTCTTTAGTTCTTTGAGGTCCTTGTTAAATGTTTCTTGCATTTTGTCTATTCTATTTCCAAGATTTTGGATCATCTTTACTATCATTACTCTGAATTCTCTTTCAGGTAGACTGCCTATTTCCTCCTCATTTGTTTGGTCTGGTGGGCTTTTACCTTGCTCCTTCATCTATTGTGTGTTTCTCTGTCTTCTCATTTTGCTTAACTTACTGTGTTTGGGGTTTCCTTTTCGCAGGCTGCAGGTTCATAGTTCCTGAGGTTTTTGGTGTCTGCTCTCAGTGGGTAAGGTTGGTTCAGTGGGTTGTGTGGGCTTCTTGGTGGAACAGACTGGTGCCTGTGGTCTGGTGGATGAGGCTGTATCTTGTCTTTCTGGTGGGCAGGACCACATCCATTGATGTGTTTTGTAGTGTCTGTGACCTTATTATGATTTTAGGCAGCCTCTCTGCTAATGGGTGGGGTTGTGTTCCTGTCTTGCTAGTTGTTTGGCATAGGGTGTCCAGCACTGTAGCTTGCTGGTCATTGAGTGGAGCTGGGTCTTAGCGTTGAGATGGAGATCTCTGGGAGAGCTTTTGCCGTTTGATATTTTGTGGAGCCGGGAGGTCTCTGGTGGACCAATGTCCTGAACTCGGCTGTCCCACTTCAGAGGCACAGGCCTGACACCCAACCGGAGCACCAAGACCCTATCAGCCACAGGGAGGTTTATTCCTTAACCAAACTGGAGTTTTCTGTAGTCTACTCCACCTCAAGGGCCAATAATATTCAGAACTGGTGAGATTTCTAAGTCTTCATGTTCTCTTTTATTCCTGTGGACTTCTTGTTTTTCCTTTGTGTGCAGTCTAGCTTCCCTTTCTCACAGTGTGCCGCATGCACAGGCTTCACAACAGCCCTTCAGAGCAGAGTTCAGGAATCCTCGCGGCCGAGCGTCTGGTCTCCAGTGCTGATTACAGCGTGTGCCCCTCGTCTTCCCGTGCGCCCCTCCGTCCCGCTGCCTCCCACACCCAGGCCGGATGCTGGGAGCGGCAGCAGCAGCAGCAGCTCGGGCTCCAAGATCACATCTTTCAGAAGAGATACTTTTAGAAAACCAATCAAGACAGAAGGTAAAAAAAAACAACATTCTCTAGGAGATGGCCATCTACATGACATGTAAGTATTGGGTATCCAGTCTTTCATTCTTGATAGAGAGGTAATTACATGAAAGTTAAGATATAATTGGTTGTTTAAATCTGGGGGTTGGCGGTGGGTAGGAAACCTTTGTTGTGATTATAGTATCTTTTATCAATAGGGAGTCCTGAGGGGTTCCTTGATGAAATCTGGATGCATGAGCATTCCAAAGGCCAATTTGAAGAGCAGAAGTTTCCAATGTGCTTTCTGAAATTCAGACCCAGAATAAGTGGCCACACTCCTACGAGAGACAGTTTAACCTGTATCATTAGTTACCATTACTTGCAAGAAAGATATTAAAATGAGCTTTCCTCGGAGATCCAGTTACGGCAAGAAACTGAATACCTCAAAGTATTACAAAAGTATTACAAAGTATTATGGCTTAACTATTTTAATATGGTTAAGCATTCAACAATATGGAAGACCCTGTGTTAATTCAGCTTTCTCTATCTCATTATTATCTTAGTGGCAAAGATGTTCTTCTAGGGCAGGGGTCCCCAATCCCCGGGCCGTGGACCAGTACCAGTCTGTGGCCTGTTAGGAACTGGGCCGCACAGCAAGAGGTGAGCGGTGAGCGAGCGACCAAAGTTTCATTTGCTGCTCCCCATCGCTCGCCCTGCTCCCCATCCCTCCCCATCCCTCCCCATCCCTCCCCATCGCTCCCTCATTGCTCCCCATCCCTCCCCATCGCTCCCCATTGCTCCCCATCACTCGCATTACCACCTGAACCATCCACACACCCCACCCTCCCATGGAAAAATTGTCTTCCATGAAACCGGTCCTTGGTGCCAAAAAAGTTGGGGACTGCTTTTCTAGGGGATTTCTGGGGTTCACATAAAAATATAGGAGAACACGAGTGCCTGTCTTCCCCCATTCCTGTCCACTTTCCATGGCAGGATTTGCCCTCTGTCCCGTTCCAAAGCTTAATCCAACCAGCACTGGGAACATTTTAACATTCTGGCCCAGTATTTGTTGGAGGCTAGAATAAGTTTCACTGACACTGTCTCTAAATCTAAAGTGTTGGGGTGACTTTTGAGTTACCCCTGACCCCAGCAGTGGCTTTCAACACAAGTGACAAGTAAGGTTTAGAATTGGTAAATTTTCGTGGCCCTACCCTGAACTTCAATTTGCTTGACCAAGAAATTGTCACTTTTCCTAACCCTTGCCAGATCTTCTCTCTCTCTTGAACAAGCTCTGGACCATGACCCCATCATCTTTCATGCTGATCTTCTGGGCTTCTTCTGCCATGCTCTGCCCACCATACTGAGCTTTACGTAAGCAACTTCCCCTTTTCTCTCTACCTCTCTACTCCTGCCCCTAATCCTGCCATGCTGTTCTAGCCTGCAGGGGACTGACTGGGCTTCTGTCTCCAAAGCGAGAACTTGGGTCCCCATTGGGATAGATGCTCATGGACAGATTGAGCAGAGACATGGTCACCTCTCGGCTGTGAGGCTTTCTGCCACCTGGCCTCTTACATTTGTTCATCACTTAGTGGATAGATGTTTTACACTGGCACCCTTCCACAAACTGAGTTTGCTGAAGTCCTGCTACCCCTGCAGAGGTCAGTCCCACATCAGTTTTGGGATAATACTGGGTTGATATTGGGTTGGTCAAAAAGTGCCTTTGGTTTTTAAGTAAAAATAAAAGACACATTTTTCATTTTCACAAAGAATGTTATTGAAGAGCATATTCACTGTTTTGTTCCACTACCTTCAGCCATTTTCCACGCAACTTCATAATTCCATCTTCCCAAAACTTTTTCTTTTTTTGAGCAAAGAACTGTTCCAGGTGCCTTTTACAGTCTTCCAGGGAATTGACATTTTTTCCCTTAAGAGAATTTTGTAAAGAACAAAATAAATGGAAATCTGAACTTGTAATGTCTGGTGAATACAGCGGATGAATCAGAACTTCCCAGCCAAGCTTTAACTGTTTTTGCCTGGTGATCAAAGAAACATGTGGTCTTGCATTATCCTGATGGAAGATTTTGTGTTTCTGTTGACTAATTCTGGACAATTTTTGTCGAGTGCTGCTTTCATTGGTCTAATTGGGAGCAGTACTTGTTGGAATTAATCATTTGGTTTTCCAGAAGGAGCTCATAAGAGAGGACTCCCTTCCAATCCCACCATATATACAACATCACCTTCTTTGGATGAAGACCGGCCTTTGGTGTGGTTGGTGGTGGTTCATTTCACTTGCCCCATGATTTCTTCCATTCCACATTATTGTACAATGTCCACTTCTCACCACCTGTCATAATTTGTTTTAAAAACGGAACATTTTCATTACTTTTAAATGGAGGATCGCATGCGGAAATACGGTCAAGAAAGTTTTTTTCGCTTAACTTAGATGGAACCCAAACATCAAAGTGATGAACATAGCCAAGCTGGTACAAATGATTTTCAACGCTACATTTGGATATTTTGAGTATGTCGGCTATCTTCCACATGGTATAAAGTTGATTGTTCTCAATTAATGTCTCAATATGATCATTATCAACTTCAACTAGTCTACCCGACCGTGGAGCATCGTCCAGCAAGAAATCTCCAGCACGAAACTTCGCAAACCACTCCTGACATGTTCAATCAGTCACAGCACTTTCTCCATACACTGCACAAATCTTTTTTTGTGTTTCAGTTGCATTTTTACCTTTCTTGATATAGTAAAGCATAATAGGCCAAAAATGTGGCTTTTTTCCCTTCCATCTTCATTATTAAAATGGCTTCACAAAAATTCACCAATTTTGATGTCTTTTTTTTTTTTTTTTTTTTTTGCGGTACGCAGGCCTCTCACTGTTGTGGCCTCTCCCATTGCAGAGCACAGGCTCCGGACGCACAGGCTCAGCAGCCATGGCTCACAGGCCTAGCCACTCCGCAGCATGTGGGATCTTCCTGGACCGGGGCGTGAACCCATGTCCCCTGCATTGGCAGGCGGACTCTCAACCACTGCGCCACCAGGGAAGCCCTGATATCTTTTTTTAAATGCATGCTGATATGACAGCTGTCACATACAATCTAATAAAATTGTTTTGAATGATGTTAAAGACAGCTAAGTGCTACTAGAGCCATCTTACTGAAAAAAAATGAATGAAACTTTTGGCTAACCCAATATCTTCCCATCCTATCTGGTATCTGGTCCCATGTCCTCCTTCTAGTGTCCCATGTTGCTGAAGTCCCCACTCAGCTGGAGGCAGACCCATCTAATAGATGACAGATCACCTCAGATAAATGAATTCCCTATTTTCCAATAATTGATTATGTTCCAGTAAGGCATGATATTGAAATGTTAATCTATCAAATTAGAGACACACTGGAGGGCTAGGACTTTATTATTTGCTCTGAAAATACCATGTAAGTTTAGCAAACTTTAAACTCCTCTTTGGTTATTTCATTAGGAAAAAGTAATCTCATTTACCTGGCACTTTTACCGCTACATTTATGCTTTTAAAACAGTGAAGTGAGCGTTCTACAGCTATGTAAGAGAAACACATTATCAAAGCATTAGGAAATGATTAAACTGACATTTTCTTAAGAAAACGAAAGGAGCAGGAAAAAGGCATTCTAAAAAGACTGAGCGCTACATACTCTAGATAGTATCTTCAGTGCTTACTCAGGGATCTTTAAAGAAGCTTATTACCAAGTACCCTAAGAAGACAAGTGTGGATGTGTACAGATCAGAGGAATGCAAGTTAATGCACCTGCCAGATTTTACTATCGTACAAAGTATGTCAATCAGCACTCAGACCTTGCATTGAAAACTGTGTTCTTTCACGTTTCCTCTGTGCTGTGTCATTCATAACTCAATCCTCCAAGTCAGTAACCGTTCCGCGTTGCCGATTGTCATAAATGGTACAAATGTGTCCCGCGCGTGCTCACACACACGGCTCTTGAAGTTATTTGTAACCTTTTCTGGACACACAAAAATATTTTGACACAAGAAAAAGTTAGACTCTTGGCTATCCAAACTGTTAAAAGACTCTTATTCAGCTAACATTTATTAAGCACTTGCTGTATGCTGGGCACCATGTTTCATGATTTCACCCATGCTATCTCACGTGATCAGCATGAAACGCTCCAGGATTTAGATCCAAATTGGTGGGCAATCTTAGTCTTCTATGAAAGAAGAAAAGATATGTGCTGATTTTATTAGGAAGACATTTCTAGCAGTGAGGCTAGCTCCAAAAGGAAGGAACAAGACTAGGAGCTCGGGCTTTCCTGGTGGCGCAGTGGTTGGGAGTCCGCCTGCCGATGCAGGCGACGCGGGTTCGTGCCATGGTCCGGAAGGGTCCCGCATGCCGCGGAGCGGCTGGGCCCATGGGCCATGGCCGCTGAGCCTGCGCGTCAGGGGCCTGTGCTCCGCGACGGGAAAGGCCACGGCAGTGAGAGGCCCGCGTACAAAAAAAGATTAGGAGCTCAGGGTTGTCAGACAGTGGTTGTGAATATTTTTCCTCTTTTCTAAGGCTCTTGCCAAGGATTCTGGAAAACAGTGCCAGAGACTTGCTTTTGCAGCATACATGGGTGGCAGGGGGGTGGAGTGAACAAGATTGGTAGGTGTTCCTTATATGTTGATATGAACATTTTTCAAAATTTGTCTACTGACTTCTTAACAGCAATTGATGTAGCTGACCACACACTCCTTCCCCACATGCTGGCTTTCCTTGCTTTCTCAACACCATACTTGACAGATTTCCCCCAAAGGGATTGCCTTTTGGGGCAGGAGAAGAGGGGAGATTGTGCTAGCTCACTGAGTAATGTTTCCAAGGTCACCCAGTGAGGTTCGGCTGACTCTTGCCCTGTGTAGAGAGACTTGGGACAGTGTGTGTGGCCTCAGTCATAAGAGTCTGTTCTGTGGGAATAAGAATGTGAAATAGAAAAAGCAATGAGCTAAGAGTCTGGAGACTTGAGTCTGCTCTGGTTCTTCTCACTATTAGCTGTGTGATCGTGGCTTGGAGGCACCCTTAACTTCTTCCTCTTTAAAGTGGGGATAATAATACCTACTTGCCTTACCTCACAAGGCTGATGTTAGGAAAAATTAGATTATATATATCAAAGCCCATTGAAATTAAGCGTTAATTAAATTTAATGTGAAAGAGAGTAGCATGATTCTTTTCCTGGCCCCAACACTTACTACCTGTGTCATCCTGGCCAAATTAATTAACCCCTCTCTGCTTTGGTTTCCTCATCTCTATAAAGAACATATAAAAAGTAGGTACCTTACAAGGTTGTTTTAAGGTTAAATTTAGATGTGTGATATTTTAGATAAGATTGTCTCATGCCAAAGATTGTTTTGTTTCTTTACTCTCAATACTCATTTCATAATGTCCATTTAGTAAGGAATAGTCCAATTAAACTAGGTCAAGGATTAGAAGACACAGGTACTGTGCCTAGTGCTCCCATTGCCTCCCTGTGTATCTTTGGGTGAATTATTTGACCTTAGAACCCTGAGTTTCCTCCTCTGTAATAGGCACTTTACAGGACTGTTGTGAGGATAAAAAGAGAGTACGTATATCAAGAACTTGGCAGTAGCTGCCACATAGTTGATTCACACAGTAGTAGTAGAGAAGCAGAGTAGGTCCACAAAAATTGTAGTTTCGTTCCTTTTTCTCTTCTTTCATACTTCTTTGACCCCATCTTCCTAATGTGTGAGATGTAGATTTTTATTCTTGTCTTGCATCTCTTTGGGATTCTTTTTTTTTTTTCTTTGTGGTACGCGGGCCTCTCACTGTTGTGGCCTCTCCCGTTGCAGAGCACAGGCTCCGGACGCGCAGGCTCAGCGGCCATGGCTCACGGGCCCAGCTGCTCCGCGGCATGTGGGATCTTCCTGGACCGGGGCACGAATCCGTGTACCCTGCATCGGCAGGCGGGCTCCCAACCACTGCGCCACCAGGGAAGCCCTGTATATAATCTTTCCTGGTACGTGTTTTAAGAAAACAGAGTATTAAAATCTCTGTTGATAATTAAACCTGTTACTTTTGCTTAATCCAGCATTTCTCATAGTTATTTGATCATAGAATGACCTCCCTGGTCATTGTTTTTTGCATTTCATGCAAACCCACTAAGATGTTGTGTAACACACCCTGGAAAACAGTACTGAGGAGGCAGGATTTCCTCTCCCATGTGGCCTGGTATCTATTCCCTCAATGTGCTGTATTTGTGTAAATCATATGATGTAGGTGGCTGCCTGCTTTGCCCATGGTCAGGGCCAGCCCTAGATAGGGTACAAGCCTGGAGTGAACAAAACAGGAGTCACTCCTGGGCAGAGAACGCAAACTTGGTCAAAGTAAATTACTGGAAACATTTTTATTAAAGAAGAGGAGTCATTTCGAGGGTGTGATAGCTTCTGTTAAAGCTTATGCAGTTAATCATTCCTTGTTTGAGGTTTGGACTTTCTTCCCTTTGATGTAATTAGCCATTAGGCTTTCTGAAGTACATTTTTCATGTCAAGGAGACAATGGTTTCAAAGGAGAGATAGGGTGGGGCTGAAAGGAAGGCCAAGTTAATGCACAGAGCAGCAAAAGACACAGGAAAATATCAACAGTCCTTACACCAGCCATTTGCTAACAGTGCCTTGGAACACGATGCTATTTCACTGTAAATACAGCGATGTTTTACACGGTGCTTTGTTGCATCATAAGGGTTTTCTGGAACTTTTCCCAGGACTGTGGGATGCATGTGTTTGGGAATGGTATGGAAGTGCTTTCCTGGTTCAATCAGAGAAGCTCTCCTATTATGTTTTATTTGCTTATGCTTCAAAGTAAGATGTTATTTGAAAAAATAACAACTGCTAAAAGCATCTTAAAACCTCTGAATAGATGATTCAACTAAGTGAGGCAGGACTGGTTAGCCACCTGTTGCTCCATTTCTACCAAAATTGGCTTTGCTGTAGCAGAACAAATTTCCAAGTCAAGTTATCCAAAGAAAGAGTAGTTTATCCAAACTCTTCATTCATTCCATAAATGTTTATTGAAAGTACAGTACTTTCAGTAAACTGGGAGGGATTGTTTGGTTTTGTGTAAATGTAGGAGTAAGGGACATGTGTGGGAACGGGTGTGTGTGTGTGTGTGTGCATGTACATGCATGTATATATGTACAGATGTGTATATGTACAGATGTGTGTATATGTGTGTACATGTGTGTATGTGCATGTGTGTGAATTACAGGAACTTCAAAGCTGACACCAATCTAAATACTACCTTTAAAGAGCTTGGTCAGGGCTTCCCTGGTGGCACAGTGGTTGAGAGTCTGCCTGCCGATGCAGGGGACACGGGTTCGTGCCCCGGTCCGCGAAGATCCCACATGCCGCGGAGCGGCTGGGCCCGTGAGCCATGGCTGCTGAGCCTGCGCATCCGGAGCCTGTGCTCCGCAACGGGAGAGGCCACAACAGTGATGAGGCCCGCGTACCGCAAAAAAAAAAAGAGCTTGGTCAACACAAGAAGTAAGGCACGCATACAAACAGTTATAATCAAAAGCAGAAAGTAATACGTGCCAGGTAGTAGTTGATTGGTTCACATTTCAAATTTAAATAAAAACATCATCACCCAAGAGGATGTCCTTGTCTTCATTCTTTGTCTTCCAACAATATATAACATACGAAGTATACAGGTTAATATTAAAATCACCAGATTTCTGCCACTCCAGACTGATTATTTAAAATTCTTTTTTTGATTGGTGTGAGCCTTTCTCTGGAAAAACTAAGACAAAGTTGACGTTTCCTTTGATCTTTCAATTATGTTCATCTGGGCCTGTATCCAGTCTCAATGATTTTCATGAATTTAGTATATGTCCTTCCAGTTCTTGCTTAATATTTTTCCAAAAATATATTTGTATCCATGTATACTGTTCTTTCCACTTTTCCAAATGTGCATGTGCAGTATTAAACTTTTTGCATTTTTTCCATCGTAGTCTTGTATTGCATTGTAGTCTTGAAATATATAGATGTTGAGAGTGCCAAATCCTAACCCTTAGACCACCCGGGAGCGTCTAGATGTTGAAATAAATGGATATAGCACAAGTTCATTACTTTATTACTTTGTCAGTATCCCATGTTGGGACAATATCTCCTTTTATTTATTCCTTTCCCTAGTGCTGTGTATTAAAGTTCTTTACAATTTTTCGTAATTACAAACGATGCTGCAGTGAATATCTTTGCATATGTGTTCTTTCAAGAGATTCTCTCAGGTGAGATTTCCTCTCAAGGTTAATGGAAATGAGGAGTTAACAGGGTGTACACTTACTAGATCCTGCCAAATTGCTCTCCAAAGCATACTACCCATTTCTACTTTGAACATCAGTGAATGAATGTTCCTCTTTCTCCACATCCAGGTCAATGCATGGTGGGGTTGAGCTTTTAGATTTTTGCCAATTTTTTTTTATTTGCCATTTCTTGATAACTAGTTAGTTTGAACATCATTTTAAAGATTTAGTGACCCTTTGAATTTCTTCTGTGAATTCTTTGTACCATTTCCTCACTTTCCTATTACGTAAGTATTATTTCACTGTAACATAGTTTGCAAATATCTTCTTTTGGCAGGTTGTTATTTTTCTTTGAAATCTATTTATATCTTTTGACATTCATAACGTTTGAAGTTTTCTAATGAATGAAATTTAATTTTTATAAGGGTGCAGATCGGGAGTTAATTTAATTTTTTTCTGCAAGGATCATTGATATTCTTTAGGTCTCATTCCATTTGGCATTTTGATTGAAGAGGGCAATAGAGTATGGTGATTAAGAATGCAGGTTCTAGAGCCAGGCTGTCTAGATTCAAATCCCAGATCTGTCACTTATAAACTTTATTGCCTTAGGTGTTATTTTCTGAGCCTCAGTTTGTTCATCTGTAAAATGGGGGTGACAGAAATATTACCTTTTGTAGGTATTTTTGTCAAGCTAAATTAGTTAGTATATGTAAAGCACTTAGAACAGTCCCAGAATGTAGTAGTATTATATGTGTCTGCTATTATTAATTCCTCATGAGAATAAATACTATAATCTGAGTTTTAGAATATCTATATCTAAGCTACCTTTTGTTTCAGATAGGATAAATGTATTTGTATAGAGAAAGATGAATCTGGAGCACAATAACATATGTATTCAGAGGACTAAAATGACATATGGCTAACTCTTATTTATATTTATTTGTGTCCCTCCTATAAATATCTCATTTCTCTTTTTATTCTTAGAACCTAACACAATGCCTGGCATAACTAAACACTCATTCAGATCTGATCAATGAATGAATAAATAAATGAATGATTTTCTTATGCTTATGTTTAGCCATATACCCCACTATTTCCTGTCAGTATTTTCTCAGAATGAAAACTGCCTTAATATCAGCACAAACAAACCCAAGAGGATCAATCAGCTGCAAAATTATTATGCAAAGCGTTCCTGAGCCACATGTAAATGACTTTTGGATTATCTGATGTTCCGTAGTTTCTGCATCACCACCCCCTCCACCAGTGTGAATATTCAGCAGATAGGTGTGCTAAGCAATCAGGTGCCTGCTTCACCATCAGGGAGTCCAAGAAAGTGAAAACGTTCCAAATTGTTTTAGAAGGGCTTCCTCCTTGTTAATGCTACTCACTCCGTTTGTGCTCCTGAGTTGATCACCGTATAAGGCACTCAGAGGGTTTTAAATTGAATTTATTGTGATGAAATGTATTGGTATCTGAATCAGGGAGGGTGAATGTCATGCCATTGTTCATGTATCAAGTTACTGCCCATGCACTCACCCGCCCATGTATCCATCTATTCTACAGATATTTAGGGAGACCCTCCTGTGTGCATGTGTGCATTGGGTGGTGCTGTGGAGGACGCAGAGGATAGTGTGCTGTATCTGTCAGTTCCAAGGACCTGTAGAAAATCATGATGCCCAACCCTTGAGAAATGCACAGATTCTAGTATGAGATTCTCTACCTTCCAGTTAAAGCGCTCATAGTTACGCTGATGCTTGTAGCAAATATTTAAACTTCCCTAAATACCGATAAGGAAATGCATATAAAATTGTGTGGAAAATAGTAAACGCTCTCTAAAGTTTAGTTTTTATTCCTACAACTGTGGATATCAAATGGGTAAAGAGGGATGTTCACCTTAAATTCAAGCCCGTAATTCTGAAAACATGAAAATCTGACAAAGATATTTGTCAATACTGGAAACTGCAGATGGGGCAACCCTGCCTATGATTCAGCTTCAGTCTCTGCAAAGACGTGTCCATGCCATCATTTATGGTGAGTATTTACTGAATGCTTACTATTGGATAGGGTCTCTTGTAAATGCTTTTACGTCTATTAATTCATTATTTTAGTACTTCCAGAAATAATGTGCAGAGGGTTCTATTATCCCAAATTTACAGATGGAGAGATTGAACCAGAGTGAAGTTAACCACATTGCCTCAGGTCACATGATAGAAATTGATAAAGTCAGATTCAAATTCTGAAGTCTGGCTCCAGAGCCCATGCTCCAGCTACCTGTCCTTGCTTAAGATGATGGTTGAAGACTACTGGACTCAGCTCATTAGACTAGGCTTTGTTTGTTTCTAGGAAGCATAGGGGCCCATGACATGTTGAAGACATGGAAGCCAGATTTATGCTTCCCTCAAGCCATAGAAGTAACTCCTGGTTTCCCAGAAAAAAATTTTCTTGTCCTCTAGTAATGAGAGTACGCCCCTCTGATTTTGAGTCTAAAGTAGAGTTTTCTTGTATTTATACAAGAACTATTTCTTGAACGCATACATTTATCAGATGAGGTGTTGTCAGCATATAGTGGATAACAACATGGGCATGGTTTGGGGCCTGAATGAGTATATTGCATTGTACATTGTCACTATACTTCAATCTATTCTAATTTTGGAGAATCAAAGGATTAGTTGAAAGTATTCAAAATCTGATATCTATCATCAGAATTATTACTGTTATTTGTTACTAATTTGCATGTATTATAGATAGTTCAAGTTCTCCCGAAACATACAAAGAATCTGTTTCAAATTAATTGGGTGTAGCAAGGACTGTGTAGTGGGTTCGAAAAGTTCTCTAAGCACATCCTGGACAACGCTTTGCAGCCTGTTTTGCACTTTAGGTGTGGCTGTGTGACCCAGTGCTGGCCAATGGGGTGTGGACTGCAGTCTGAAGCAGTTTTTAGCAGAAACAAATACCCCTAAACTTGTGTGTTCCTTTAGCAAGCACACAGTCTCCCATAGAATTAAAGCCATCGAATCTAGAACCTGCTCCCCAAAAATGAAGAAGATATCTTCCCATCAAAGCAAATGGCTAGGAGACAGGTGTTCCTCCTTCCCAAGGGTGTAGTACTTCCATTATCATTGAAATGCCACCTTTTTTCACTGTGTTGGGGTCCTGTGAGCCAGCTATTTTCATTGTATTCCTTTTCTTGTGTCAGTTTCTGTTCTACAATGATAAAATATTTGAAATTCTGGTATTGAATTTCATCTCCTCCTGAGACTTTCTCATTTAGAGACATGGCTCTTAAGCAGTGCCAAAGTTTTAGCTCCTAAACTTCAGAGGCAGAGATTTAAAACCAGTGGCAATCTGGGCAGATGTCAGCAGGTGAGAGGTTTCCACAGCCAGTCCTCATAAAGCACATGTCCGTACCGCACTGTGGCTTCTAATCCACCAATAAAGCACAGATCCTACTGCGATCATCGGCAGAGCCTTATGTCCAAAGGCAGATATTTTATTCAAATAATCTCACACTGCTCTGTGGGAAATACTATTTTCATTATGTTTGCAAACATGTTAGCATTCATTAAAATGTGCACTGCCTGCAAGAAAGATTCATGGCGAGCTTTTCCTGTTAGAGGACATATTTGTGAACAGCTCTCATGAGGCAGAAGTTTAGAACATTGGTGATTTGAAATGTGTGATACTTTACATTGCTACTCTCATCAGAAAGTTTCAGAGTGCAGGCATCTGGCGTACGTTCCATCCCTCCAGCCATTTGGCAGGGCCAGGGCTTCAGAGTCCTGGAAGGTCCTTAAGCTCCTTTTTTCCCTGTGGAAGACTTCATTCTGGACTAACTTTTGGTTTTATACTGTTTTTTTTTTTTTTTTCTATTCCATCATGGTATCCTTATCTGATTAATACTTTTGAAGGCTTTCCTTCTATTTCTTTATTATTTCTCTTATGCCTTTTTTTGTCTTCTGTTTAGGTTATTTTCTTGTCTTAACAGCGTCATAGCCTACTTTCTCTGTTGAGAACATGCTTTGTCCTTTTCATCCATTGTATATTTTTTATTACCTGTCTAGGTATTATTCTGTTTTACAATGGATGGGATACTAAAAACTCAAAAGCAAAAAGCGTTTATAAGTTGAATGTAACTTTTATGTAAACCTACATTATATTTTTAAAGATGCTTCGTGTCAGTCAAATGAAATACTCTCTAGTTCCAGAGGTGCAGTTGGAGTAGATTCTTTCCTTTCTAAATGAATGGACATTTGTACAGAGGCAGAGATCCATAGACTATGGATAAAAATTTAAGTCAACTTTAATTTCTAAATGAATGTGATCCCACAGTTATGCTTGTATTTCATGTACACGCACACACATGTATGTACACACACATGCAGATACCTGTACTTCATGGTAATGGCCAAGCAGCAAGGACCTGAAGTCTAATCATGTCAAAAATTACTGGTGTCGGGCTTCCCTGGTGGCGCAGTGGTTGGGAGTCCACCTGCCGATGCAGGGGACACGGGTTCGCGCCCCGGTCCGGGAAGATCCCACATGCCACGGAGCTGCTGGGCCCGTGAGCCATGGCCGCTGGGCCTGCGCGTCCGGAGCCTGTGCTCCACGGCGGGAGGGGCCGCAGCAGTGAGAGGCCCGCGTGCCGCAAAAAAAAAGAAAAAAAAAAGTTACTGGTGTCTAAGGGTGGGTTGAATCACCGAAGCCCTCAAAAATTTGAGACCAGATAGACAAGGGTTAGCCATCACCCCATACTCAGGAAAAATAATCTATTTATCACTAAAAATTATGCAAAGTGACAATCACATCTTTCATTTTAAATAAAGCCTTTAAAGCTAAAACCAAGTTTCAATGTTGGCAAATACCTTAGGAGACAATCTAGTGTCCAACAGAAGAAAATCTCATCTTAGGGAGCCTCTTGCTAGGAGCGAGCTGGGAGAAAGAGGTGTCTAGGTATTTTCTCTCAAGACTTGTTATTTTTATCTTCATTCCAATGAGTTTTAAATCAATTGAAAAAGTATTTGCTTCTTTGTCAGTGATTGGTAAAAATGGTTGTCCCTGTACTGAGCAAGTTATTTAACTTTTATTTCCTCCTTTACAAAAGGAATCACAATTCCAACTTAATTGAGATGTTCGGAAGATTATGGGATGTGAACCCTGTAAAGGTCAGAATAAAACCAGATACCTATTAGGGACTCCACGTTGGTGGCTCTTCCGGGATCTGCTTTCCTCTTTATGGCTTTAAGATGCTTCCTGGTCTCCTAGGGTCTGCTTGATGCAACCAGTCCCTAGACCTTCATAGTTCTTACATGTATTGTGAAACCCTGTCTATTCAAACTTGGGATGGGATACATTGGGATCTATGTAGATTCAGTTCAGTCATTCTACTTTAACCCATAATTTGAAGCTTACTCTATCTTCTTACTTCCAAACTGACAGGTAGAGGATATGATATTCTAATCAAAGCATTCATTCTAACCCAAGTAAAGATTAGTGACTTCTGGTGGTCAGGGCCTGAGTGTTTTGGTCTAATTTGAAGGAGAGTTCTAATAGCAAAAAATTTCAGAATAGGAAAGTAAAAAAAAAAAAAAAAAAAAAAAAAAGACCTTTGTATATGTAATAGAATATATAATATATATAATATATATAATAGAATTATATTGGAAAAGATCTGAGAGATTCTGTGCCTCAAGTTCTCATTATCCAGATGGAACTGAAGACTAGAGGGGCTAAGTAAAATTTTCAAGGCCATTCAGTGAATTAAACTGGGAGCTGAGCCGCCAAAGAGTATTCTGATTCCTAGCATTTTGGGTTTTTTCACCTGTACTCCATTGTCTTTTAAAAACAGATGCTTTCTTGCTGGTTGGATCCATGGGCCCCTCAACTCATAGAGCATGAAGCATGGGCAGCTGGTTGCTTCTCTCCTCACACTTCTATACCCTGGCTTTTACGACCCATCTTTTCTGATAGTCAGAGACCTAAAAGCCCTATGTCAGCAGTGTTTCATTCATCGAGAAATACTGTAATAATGTTACACTTAATTAAAAAAAATTGTAGAAATTGTAGAAATGTTACACTTAATTAACAAAAAATTCAGATATATACTGAACACACGTCAGACATTGTGCTAATACAACAATGGACCATTTATAATTTCTGTCACAAAGAAACTCACGATCTTGTGGGGAAGGAGATTCATATACAAATAATTGCAATTCAGATAAGTACTACAACTTATAATGTAAACAGGATCCATTTCTAATAGTTGGTGTATAATTGGGAAGGATGTATAGAAACAGTTCTTGAGTATTATTTCCTTGTATTGAGATGAATATATCAGGTTATTTATAAATTAATTATTTTCTTCCCTTCTCTCATCCCCCTAACATCTAACATAAATTGTGTTAATAATCTCAGTATTTAAGTTACAGGATATTCAAGTGGGACATTCAGCTAGAAGAAGAAAGGACATCACCCCAAAATGGATGAGGAGACATTTTTGTATCATTTTTTGTTGCGAGAGTTTGCGTGTTTCAGTTGTATGAGGGATAGTTGCATCATGTCAGGTGTAAGCACAAGTTTGCTATTTATTTAGAGGTTAAATAAGGTTAAAAGAGGTTTATTTATCCTCTAAATAAAAAAGAACTTCTAAATAAAAAAGAGTTAGACTGTGATGAGTTTGTGCCGTTCAAATGAGCTAAGCTGGAACTGTAGTTTTCAGAATTCCCTTAACTAACATGGCTCCTTTAGGGAAATTGTGTGATATGTGGAAGGAACAGTGAAGCAGCAGCCTTTATGCTTTGAGGTTCCTGAGGGTGTTGGATGCCACTGCAGCTCGCGCACCTTGGGGTGGATTTGTGAACTCACTTTGTGACACCCTCTGGCGTCATCTACTCCATCCCCCCACTGAGCAATCTCCTCCTTCAGTTTCACATAGTTCTGGCCCAGGTGAACTTGCAGCTTCACGGAGAAGGGCACCCACTTCTTTTGGCAGATCATCCACATCACTGAGTTGCAGGTGGTAAGAAACATATGCAAGTTCCGGTTTGTCCTCACCCTCCTCTCTTCATTTATAGTTTTTCTTTCTGATTAGCTTCTCTGCTGACCTACAGTGAGTTCAGGATCAGATTTCTTCCCTAATGTTCATGACTGTATAAAGTCTAATCCCTCTTTTAAATTCATTATTTTTGGTCACGCATAGCGATTCTGCTTCTTTGAAGGAAAACTTTCATGTTCAAAATGAAAACCTTGATATTTATAATGTTTAAATATTATGTGTGTGTTTCTGCTGTTGTTGCTTTTCAGTTTCAGTCCTTCACTTCAACCTATGTGATTCTCTTTAGATGTTGATTATGACACCAATACAATTCGTGTTCTTCTGAGTTTCATGTCCTCTCCAGTTTTGGTGAACAGGTCATCTATATTTTCATCCACATCATATGTAAAAAGATTGGTTTGTTTTAGATTTATTAGCATATTTCTTGTAAGTTACATAACCACAATTATCACTTCATTCAGTGAACATTTCTTCATCTTTTCCATAAAGATTAATAAGAGAATTTGTCAAAGACTTTGGTCATACTCAGATATGTTACATTTACTATACTTTTATGATTCCACAGGTTACTAATTCTATCTGTGAGATTAAAAAAAAGTAGCTTTTAACTCAATTAGAAAATGGGCAAGGACTTGAATAGATATTTCTCCAAAGAAGGCATACAAATGGCCAACAGATAAATAAAAATGTGCTCAAGATCACTGATCATCAGGGAAGTGCAAATCAAAACACAATGATATATCACCTCATACCTGTCAGAATGGTTAGTATCCAAAAAACAAAACAAAACGTAAGTGTTGGTGATGGTGTGGAGGAAATTGGAAGACTTATGTACTGTTGGTGGAAACATAAAATGTTGCAGCCACTATGGAAAACAGTATAGAGGTCTCTCAAAAAATTAAAATAGAATTACCATATGATCTAGCAATCCCACTTCTGGGTATTTATCCAAAAGAATTGAAATCAATATCTCAAAGAGATATCTTTATTCCCAAGTATATTGTAACATTATTCACACTAACCAAGATAAGGAAACAACTTGAATGCCTATAAATGACTAAATGGATAAAGAAAATGTGGTATATAATACAACGGAATATAATTCAACCTTAAAAAAGAAGAAAACCTTGCATTATGCAATAACATGGATGAACCTGGAGGACATTATGCTAAATAAAAAGCTGGTCACAGAAGGACAAATACTGCATGATTTCACTTATATAAGATATCTGAAATAGTCAAACACATCAAAGCAGAAAGTTGAATGGTAATTGCCAGGGACTTGAGGGAGAGGGAAATGGGGAGTTGTTCAACAGGTATAAAGTTTCAATTATGCAAGTTGAATAAATTCTAGAGACCTGTAGATCAAAATATTGCCTATCATTAACAATACTGTATTGTTTACTTAAAAATTTAATAGGGTAGATTTCATGTTATGTTTTAACTACAATGAAAAAAAAAGTTACTTTTACTTAAATAGTTCTTTAGAAAATCAATTGTGAACCCTAGTGACCCATTTAATGATCTTTAAAAAAAAATCTATCCCTTTATGATTTATAATTGAATCTTGCTCAGGTTTTAACATCCAACTCACTGTGGTATGTTTTGTATAATCCATCCTCCCATTTTTCACTCCCTTATTTGAAAATTAAAATGATATTTATATGTCTTAAATATTCTGGGATCTTTCTAAGCAACAAATATCACCACCAGTACATGCTTCCCCTTCTCTCTCTGGAATGTAAAACAAGTGACTTTTGCACAGGCTCAGCGGCCATGGCTCACGGGCCCAGCCGCTCCGCGGCATGTGGGATCTTCCCGGAACGGGGCACGAACCCGTGTCCCATGCATCGGCGGGCGGACTCTCAACCACTGCGCCACCAGGGAAGCCCCTAAAACAAGTGACTTTAACTTATTTAGAATATCAGGAAATCTTTTTGTGAATTTCTTTTCACCTCTCTTGGGCTTACCAATATTAATTTTATCCATTTTAGTCTGAACATAATTCCCTTTTACAGAGAAGACAGAAGTACATTGAGAAATTTATTTTTCCTCTGTAGACCAAGAACTTCTTTGATCAGTCCAGTCTTCCAGCATTGAGGAATTATAATTTTGGTACAATATTTGCTCAGTGCTGTTGAAAAATTCCATTAGCTTCATGAAAGATGTGATGACTTCCACTGATTTTTTTCTTTCCTTAATAGCAAATATATTCTTTTAAAATTTAAATTCATCTATAGAATTTATGGTCTGTGCTGTTCTGGTATCATAACATTTATATTTCCTGAGCAACAGATAAAAAATAAAAATGAATAGTTTAAAGAAAGTTGGAAAAGTTAATTATTTTATATACAGAAATGCCTAGCATTACACAAAAGCTGTTGGAAGGGAAAAACTATAATACTTCTTATTAATTACCTTTTAAAAATTAATACTCCAAGGATGAGATAAAATTTAGACGTTTCTGCATCTTCTCTCCTCTATGTCTGAATTCATTTGACCTAGGCATTCCAGAGAAGAAGGACGGCAGTGTTTCCTAAACCCGCCTATGCTAAGAGTCACCTGGGTGCTTGTTAACTTCACAGATTTCTTCGATCCTTCCTTGGAAATTTTGGTTCTTTAGGTTTAGGATGGGCTTAGAATTCTGTATGTTTAACAAGCACTGCAGATGATTGTATCATCAGGTAAGCTTGGGAAACAATGGAAAGAGCCCATAACTTGAACATCAGCCTGACCTACGTATGAATTCAATGTCTAAAGCTTAACAGCTATATAAACTCAGGCACATTGTTTAGCCTTTTTGAAAGTTAATTTCTTCATCATTAAAGAGGGAATGTTAACATCTTCCCCAAAGAAATTTTGTGTAAATTCAATGAAATAAAATGCAAAATGTGTAGCTAACTCTAGTGCTATCATTATTGAAAACTATGTTGTAACCTTTTTTCTAATCTTTTAGTCTTTACTCTTGCTGCAGGAGAAAATACAAATTTCTGAAGCAAAACAAAATATTCAAGTCTTCTTTCTCAATGTAAACAATAGTAGAGTCATTTACTCATTTGTAAATGAGGCACAAAGGGCCACATTTAGATGACTGGTAAACTAATAAGTGGTGTTACCTTTCCGATATTCAAAGGCAACACCACAGTTGTTACATTTCCACCTTATTAAAAGCAAGATAAAATAATTTT
The DNA here is from genome assembly GCF_964374135.1 of Grampus griseus. Taxonomy (NCBI): domain Eukaryota; kingdom Metazoa; phylum Chordata; class Mammalia; order Artiodactyla; family Delphinidae; genus Grampus; species Grampus griseus. The sequence goes on along the minus strand of NC_139011.1, from coordinate 32,177,266 downwards.
TGGTAGATTTTTTTTCTCCATACACCTTTAAAAAAAAAAGTCTATAGGAAGTTTTTATGCTCATCAATTCTTTACGACACTGGTTCTCAAAATATGGCTCGTGGGATGCAGCAGCATCACCTGGGAACTTTTTTGAAAAGAAAATTCTCAGTCCCTACTCCAGACTACTAAATCCTAAAGACGCCACCAGAAAACTACCAGAGCTCATCAGTGAATCTGGTAAGGTTGCAGATACAAAATTAATATACAGAAAACTGTTGCATTTCTATACACTAACAATGAAGTATCAGAAAGAGGAATTAAGGAAATAATCCCATTTACCTTCGCAGCTATATTAGAAACTTTTGAAGTGAGGCACTGCCATCTGTGTTTTAACAAGGCCACTGGGTGATTCTCACGCAGGCTCAAATTTAGAAACCACTGTTCTATTTCCAGTGTCCGATTGCCTCTCTCCTTCCAACCTGTTCATCTGCTGCATTCCTGATCTCAGTTCATGGAAACACTATGTTTCCAGATCTTCAGGTCAAACATGTGGTCATCCTTAATTTCTAATTTTCTGTCTAGCTCATATCCAATATATCAGAAAATCCTGTTGTTTTACCTTCAATTACCAGGATATCACCATTCATCCCTCCACTGTTAATAGCCTGGTCCTAGTCTCTATTTTCTCTTGCATGGATTATTACAACAATCTTCTAACTGATCTCCCAGCTTCCACTCTTTTATTCTTCCAGACTGTTCTCAACACCGAAGCCAGAGTGATGCTTTTAAAATAAAAGTCTGATTGACTCACGGACATGGAGAACAGACTTGTGGAGTGGGAAGTTGGGGTTAGCAGATGTAAGCTATTATATATGGAGTGGATAAACGGTCCTACTGTATAGCACAGGCAACTGTATTCATAAACCATAATGGAAAAGAATAAATATATATATTTTAACTGAATCTCTTTGCTGTACGGCAGAAATTAACACTACATTGTAAATCAACTATACTCCAATTAAAAAAAGTCTGATTATGTTATTTGCACTGAATTATCTATTGGTTCATTAGAACCATTCTTACTTTTCCTAGTCTCTCCTGTTTCCTGGAAGCTGGGAGCCTAGAAACTTTATTTCCCAGAATTCCTGCCACTGGAATTCTAGATCAAATGTCAACAATGGGAGAAAATTACTCTAGAGATTTGGAAGGTGGAATGGAAGCAGAAACCATAGCACTTTTCCTCTAGCATGGTAGAGAAAGACATGAGATATTGTAGGAGCCTCAGGGATTTTTCTTTGAATCACCTGCTTCCATGCTGCTATTTTTCCAGCTGTTCCTTCAATTCCCATACTTTCTGAACGACTCTGAAAGTTAGTCATGAACCTAAGAACTAGTTGGCAGCAACCTTCTCTGATCTTCATTGCTCCAGTCCTGCCAATGATTTTGTAAACACAAATTTCCCTGCATACATCCCTTCCTGCTAAAATCTGGAGTGGTTTCTAGTTTTCTGAAAGAATCCTAATTGTTCTTATCAAAATGTTTGACTCCCTTCCCATCTCATTCAGAGTAAAATTCCTTCAGTGCCTACAAGACCCTACACAGCCTGGTCCCCCATACATCTCTGATCTCACTCCCTCAATGCTTTCGTGCACAAACTCTGCTTCTGCCTGACTGGTCTTCCTGCTGTTCCTCAAAGTGCCTTTGCACTTTCTGTTCCTTCTGTCCAGAGTGCCTCTCTTCCAGATAGCTGCCCAGCTTACCCTCTCACCTCCTTCAGTTCTTGGTACAAATGCCATCTTTTCAAAGAGGGCTTTCCCCTGACGACCCAATGCAAAAGAACCTCTACCCTCCAGCACAGGTTGTGGAAGTAGTTGGTAGAATCCTCTCCATTTAAAACACAGGAAAATATACAACTAGGAAAAGAAACTCATCAAAGTCCCATAGCTTTTAAATGTTAAACCTAACATTTATCTTATCCAAAGGGGCAAGAAAAGAACCTTTAAAGGGTGGGTGGTTAGTAAACATTCGTGTTGAGGTTTCAATGATGGCAGGGGTGGGATAGAGCAGGGGTGATTACAACTCTTTTAAGGAAGAGCAGTTAGGCCTGACCAGTAATAGGGAAGACCACTGGAGAGTGAGTGACTGCTAGTCATAGATTTCACAGCTTATGATATTCTTTGGGAGGTTAGACTGGATCCCTTTTTTTTTTGTTCTGCAAAGCAGGTCAGAATAAAAGAAATTCCAATTGTTTTAAAAAAATGGATCTTCTAGAGCTTCCCTGGTGGTGCAGTGGTTGAGAGTCCGCCTGCCGATACAGGGGACACGGGTTCGTGCCCAGGTCCGGGAAGATCCCACATGCCGCGGAGCGGCTGGGCCTGTGAGCCATGGCCGCTGAGCCTGCGCGTCTGGAGCCTGTGCTCCGCAACGGGAGAGGCCTCAGCAGTGAGAGGCCCGCGTACTGAAAAAAAAAAAAGAAGGATCTTCTAGTCTAAATACTGTCCTAAATTCTGGTTAGGACATTCAGGACTACCGGCAAATTTCCTAGTATCAGCATGTTATAATGGTAGGCTTATTTAGGTAAAATTACTCAATTCCTTTACTCTTTGTTCATAGTATAAGTATTAAGGAATTTATTTACTATTGTAAAGTTATGGGTAAAATGGAATTGGAGTCCATAAGGAAGTAATGAAATGGAATCAATATGGCAGGAATAATGAATAGTTCTTCGTAACCCTTTTCAGGATGTATGCATTGATTATTTTCCTGAAAGCCTGGCTGGAAGGGAGTGGCAAGAAGAGCATTTTTATGTAGAAAAACTTTCAGGTTTTTAGTTTCGAGAGTAAAAATAAATCAACTGGAGCCTGAGTAATATTGAAAAGAGTTGGCAGAGCTGACTAGAAAAATAAAATGGATCTAGTCATCTCTGTGACCTGGGCTATTTAGCCACAGACAGTGCTCTGCCTTTAAAGAAAGCAGTGAACTCTTCAAGAACAAAAATAAGATAACTCTCTTAAAAAAAAAATGGATAGAACAATTCAGGAAAAAATGTAGTTGGAAATGGCAAAAGAACACACAAAGGACAAAACTGCCCTTTATCCAATTTAAGGAGTGAAAAACAACTAGAAGTGTGCTGGAATTCTTTGCTGGAAGAAATTCGAAGAGACAAAATTGAAGATTAAATTTATGGTCACAGTTCTCCTGGAAATGGGCTTTATGTAATATCTGGGCACAGACAGAGGAAAAGCATCCATAGCTGGCTTTTTTGTTGTTCCCTGTAAGCCCCAAATGACAGGGTTTTCTCCCCCCTCTTTAAGGTTCCCCAGTGACAGTAAAGGACATCCACAGACTTTATCTCCATAGATAGGTTTCTGCTTCGGATTATGAAAACAACTGCTAACTTGATTTTTCTTTCTCTAGTTTTGCCCTTACTATCTTATTCTCACAAAATTCAGTGTAATCTTTATAAATGCACATCTTATGATGTCTGTTGCCTGATAAAAGCCATTCAGTGACTCCCCATCGAAGACAACAGCCATTCCCAAAGTTTACTCTCATAACTGCCATAAACTGTTAGTATATATTTTTTAAAAATGTGGAAAATTCCAAGTTGAGAGTAAGCATTTTTCTTTACAATAGTTTTTTTTGTTTGTTTTTTGGTTTTGATTGAAGTGCAGTTGATTTACAATATTGTGCTAGCTTCTGGTGGACGGCAAAGTGATTCAGTTATATATAGAAATATATATTTTTCCAATTCTTTTCCATTGTAGGTTATTACAAGATATTGACTATAGTTCCCTGTGCTATACAGTAAATCCTTGTTTTCTGTCTATTCTATATATAGTTTTGTGTATCTCTTAATCCCATACAATAGGTTTTAATGCTGATGTTTGCTGTGAACCGCTAAAAAAGGGAAGGATATAATATGCAAGATTTCCCAAACTTTTTGAATATGGAAGCTGTTTCTTTTTCGTGGAGTGCCGCACAGGGCTAGTTTGGTGTGGAACACATCTTTAGAAATACTGGCTTATACTGCAGTTCAAGTTTGTGAGCAAAGCAAGGAATGAGCAGAACGATCTGGAACCTGCTTACCTTAGTTGGCATTTCCCTGACACATTATGCTTTCTTTCTCGTCCGTGCTGCACAAGAAGAAGTCCCCTAGAAGATAGAAGAAACTCAAATGAGTAACAATAATTAAAGAGAAGATTATAGCTATGGGGCACAGAGAATAGAAATTTAGGCAAAAGATAATTTATGTTTCTAAAGATGAATCCAGAATAAATGGAACAGAAGCAAAACCCATAAATGGAATAAAAGAAGCTAAAGAAACACCTCAGAGTGTATGTAGAATGAAACCTCCTTCTGTGTACAAAATTAGGAAACGGAGATTACTATCTAACCATATCCAAAAGAATTTAAGACCACAAAGTAAAAGAATCTGGCAAGATTCCCAGGAAAAAAAGTTACCTACAGAAGTAGAAACTTCAGGCCTGCCATGGTCTTCTCCTTAACATTAAATGCTTGGACATAATGATGCAAAGTTTACATAATTTTGATGGGAAAGTTTGTGGCTCAAGAAATTTGTATCTAGCCATATTGTTGTTAAGATGTAAAGGTAATAGAAAGACATAATCAGATTTACTTTACATGTCATTTTCTGAAAGAATTACTCAGAATATGTCCTACTAAATGAGAAAGGAATCAAAATAAGAAACTCAAGAATAGAAAATTATGTATGAACTGACTTATGGTAAGCATTGAAACCACATCAATATAGACTTATGCATAGTATTTACAAAATGGTTGATATATAACTCAAACAGAAAAGCTGTCAAAATATAAGGAATAACAATCAGAAACATAGTACTGGTAGACTTAAAAGCATCCTTATTTCATAGGTCAAATTGGGAAAATAATTATTAAAGGATTTAATTAGTATGTATAAAATTGATTTAATAAATACACGTTTCATTTTGTGTACTAAATATGGAGACTAGTTCACCTTGTTTTCAAGGTGGCTCATGGAACATTTATATTGATTACATATTAGGTGAGAAAGAAAGCCTCATTGTATTCTCCAAAACAATTTAAATCACTTTCTTAATGACGCTGAAATAAAATTAAAAATTTTGCAAATATGCAACCATTTATAATTTAAATATTGTTCTAAATAGTTCTTGACTATGTTAGAATTTAAAAGTGTAGTACTAAAGAGAAAAGAATAAGTGATTAAAGGTTATGGAGATTATAGTTTTTGTTTTATACTTCCAAATTTCAGCCTCCTTCCTTCCCTCCACTCCAAAGTTTAATGTGTATTATCACCGGCAAATATAAAAATATCTGTTTTATAGCATCTGCTCAACTTTATTATTTAACATAGTTACCGATTTGATATATTTAAAAATATATAATGTTTGAATACCCACGGGGTTAAACAATTTTATATTGCTTATGGACATTTATGTTTCTACCTCTATGACTTGACTTTTACAAGAAAGGGATTGTAAAGTATATCAGAACAGGCATGATCATTTGGAGAAAGAATAGTAATAAAGGGGATCAGTGCCACTAGGTTAATCGGTGCAGAACTGGCATACTTGTATAGGTCATGGAAAAGATAATAAGCCCTGGAATAGACTGGCAGAGACTGAGGTAGTTTTGAAATAACGCATTTCCTCTTCTTCTTTGGCATGCAGAGGTACTGTATTTCCCATTCTTTCCTGCAGGTAGATGTGACCACGTGTTTGAATCCTAGTCAATGGATTTCACCATCTCTCCATAAAAACTTCCCATGGAGGCGGGGAATCCTCCATTCTCATTTCCTTTCCACTAGTTTGAAACATACCAGCACAGACACCTTGCAGGCACGCGTTGAAGAAGTGGTATCTCAGCATGGAAAGTCCTGGGTTTTGAATCCCTTTTTTGAGAAGAGCCGCCTGGCAATCAACAAAACTGTTTTGAACTTGACATGAGCAAGAAGCAAACTTCTGTTTTGCTAGTCCATCAATATTTTGGCATGTTTTGTTACAGCAGCTAGTTTACTCAGACCAACAAACAGACTTTCATATGTGTGTATATATATAAATTTATTCCATTAAAATATGGTGATATAGTGGTTGTTAGTTTATGGTTGCTGTGAACCTGTGTTTTGTATAGCATCTACCATATACTAAATGGTTTGTCTAGTAATAATGATGATGAACTCGGCATTTCAGATATTTGAGATCAATTGAGAAAGGTTTGATTATTCAAAAAATGGTGCTGGATGACATGGTTAAATATGAAAACAACTGAAGTTAGATTCCCTAACTCAATCATTTCGTGTTATATTAAAGAGCAAGGAAAGTGCATAACGTATTGGTTAAGCAGAGACATCTGGTATCACCCCACTTGAGTGCACAGTCCAGCTCAGCCTCTAAGTGTGTGATAGCAGTAAATATGTGACAGAGATTTTAAAAAAAATGATCAGGAAAATAATGATGATGCATAAATTGGTTGCATTCACCCTGGTGAAACTTTGAATTGGTAAAATCAGAAAATCGCCATGCTGTAGCAAAAGCCTTTAAAATATCCATGACTTTATTGTACAATTTAGCTTCTAGGAATTTACCTTAAAGAAATAATCACATAAGTACAAATGTACGTACAATAATGCTCACAGTAGCGTCATTTTTAGCAAGGATAATCTGAAAATAAACTAACTGTGTAACAAGGGGATTGGTTATATAAATGTTGGCACATTTATCTGTTACAGTGCATGGTGATTAAGGGTGTGGCTTTTGCTGTTACAGTGGCCTGGGCTTGACTTCTTTCTGCTTCAACCATTTATTAGCTATGTGAATTTGGATAAGCTAGTTAACCTCTAATTCTGTTTTTTTTAATTCATAAAATTGAGCTAATAATAGCATATATCTATCTTATAGGTTTGCTGCACAAGTATTAATTGAGATAATTTACGTAGAGCATCTGATACATAGTAAATGGTACCTACTATTATCAATATTTAAGGAATTAGAAAATTCGTAAAGATTATAATAGGGTATTTGTGAGGAAGATGTCTAGATTGGTGTCTCCCACCTGTCAGTAGGAGTTACCTAGGAATTGGTTATTATCTTTCCCCTTCTCACCACACCTGATCTTGCAGCAAGTTCTACCCTTTCACTAGCACGTCCTGCCTCTAACCACCCATCTTCTCCACTGCCACAAACAGCCTGAGCCATCGTCATTTCTTGTCCGGAAAACTGTGATGGTTCCTCACCAGCTCTTCCTTCTTTCTTGTCCTCTTAGAGCCCATTATCTATATGTGGGCCCTGTTTAAAACCCTCCAAAGGCTTCCGTTGCAACCAGAATGGAATCTAAGCTCCCATAAGACTCTCTTTGATCTGGCCCTTCCCTAACTTTTCAACTTTATCTTTCTCCATTATTTCTCTAATTCACGTTTCAGAAGCACTGGTCTTACTTCTACCCTTCAAATATGAATGCTCCTTTTGCTTGGAATGTTCTTTTCTGAGAGCTAGGTCTAAAATCAAGTGTCATCTCTCCCCAGAGGGCTTCAAACCACGCTTATGATAGCAGCTTCCAAAGTACTTTCTACCTCTTTAGCCTACTTTACCTTCTTCATAACACATATCTTCTTGTCTTGTTTATTATCTTCTTTGTAGCCAGTAGAACATAGGTTTCTTTGGGAGAGTAGCTTTATGTCTCATGTTCAACACTGTGTCCTGGGCACCTAGAACAGTTCCTGGTGTAGGGGGCCCACTCGGGAGGGATTTGTTGACTGACTCTTGTCCTGGAGTGTGTAGACCTGTTTTGGAAAGTAGAAGAAAGGGCCTTCAGCACTTACTCTATACAATGGCAGTATTGTAATTTTTTATAGTATAAAATAAAATGATAATGATGGTTATTTGTGAATACGGAATTAAGGGTACTTTAAATCTTTTTATTCATAATTCCTACATTTTATATATTTTCCTCCATAAACCTATTCTTTTTAGAATCAGAACAATATTTTAAAAACTACTATAAAACTTTGGTCAGACAAATAATTTTGATTATATATTGTCATATATACCTGGATTGGCAATTAGTAATAATAATAATGTATAATAATTTATACTTAGCCATGTTTAAGTAATGAATAATGATTAATATTTATGGTGTCAATTATAGTAATAAACACAGTAATTAGAAAATAGGAATAGTTGTGACAGATTATAATAAGACTTTTAAGAAAAGTTCTTTATTTTCTCTCTTTTGTTTTTTTGTTGTTCTTTGCCTGTCTCTAAAATAAATGTAATCTTTTCTGTCTACAGGTGATAGTATCTTTACTGTGAAATCGCTAGTGTGGCCCTTAAATATACCTGGAAACAGATGTAATGCTCTGGGGTAAAAATAAGGCTGCAACCTGGAGATGAAAGAAGAGAAGGACACAAATTCAGAAAAATCTTCTAAAAGACTGAAATGAAAAAAGAGACAGTTATTTCACAAAAGGAGCTTAGGACCTAATTTCCTTGTGAAAGATTCCATAGGATTCCAACAAGCCCCTAATGCTTTATTTAATAGAGTTCTAAAACATTCTACTTCTGGCTTTACTATTTATCTATCCTTTTCTTTCATAAAACATTTTTTTCGTTTTACACTGTGCCAAACATTGTTCTAAGATCACAGAAAGGAATGATGACCCCAAAATAGACACAATTACATTTCAGAGCAAAGGTACAAGTTGGAGCTTATCAAATCAGGTTCCAGGACACTGAGAGAAACCACAGTAGCCTCATGAGGCAGAAGGTGAAGTTAAATTATATTTGACTCTGGTAAAATTTCTATTTCTGAACAGCCAACATATGTAAAGGCATCTATTTTTGGTGATTCGCCTATTTTCTTTCTCTTTTAGTTTTGAGTCAGTTTTTAATGTTAAAATATTAAAAACTGTTCTAATGTTTAAATGTTTCCTGTTTTAATGTTTAAAAACTAAAATTTTAGCCCATCATTTATTATTCACAGAGGATCTAGTTTGTGTGGGTTTAGAGTGTAAGATGATTTTTCTGGGGGGAATTGCCTTGGACTGGTAAAGATTGTCAAAATTCATAACACTACAGCCTATGTCTTTCGCCCCCATTTTAAAATTTAGCTTTGCTGTTATTTCTTTGACCTGCCTCCACTCTGTTTCAGATTTGTATACTCATGTTTCATGTATCAGTGATGATTCCAATTACACGCTAGGTAACAAGAGTTTAATAAAATGTGGCAATAAATTGTGGAAAGACATCATGCATGTGAAAAAAGTGTATTAAGAAATGTGTTCCAGGTAGAGCTTCCAGTATTAAATGACTAATCACTTCCACACACATATACAAAGTGAAGGTTTTATTTAGTGGAACTTGGCCTTTCAAAACTAGAAGGCCAAGGAGTGCCTTGTAACTGGTTTTCTAGCCTGTCTGAAGCAAGTTGCTGTTGTTTCTTTTTACTGAGAACTTTTTAGATGGTCTTCAATAGCCCTTCAGCTGAAAGGAGGTAGGATATCTTGTTCAAAGCTCATATTATTTTGATTTAAATAGCAAATGGTAATAAAAAGAATGTGCAATAATTTATACTCAGTACAGCCTAGTGGTCAGATGACTGGAATTGAATCCAGGCTCTTCCTCATAGTAGATATGTGATGTTAGGCCAGTATCTTACATGCTGCAGTTTTTTACTGGCAAAAACTGCAATAGTAACATCTCCTTTATTGAGATATGGTGGAAGATGAATACTTTTTTTTTTAATGTAAAATATTAAGACCTACATGGGCCACTCAATAAATATATTATTATGCAGAGAGAGTCTAATGCAAAGGTTTGAATAGGTATAACAGCTCTAGAACAAAACAAAACAGGTTATGTAGGGGCAGAGATGCTGTCTTGGTTTTTGATTTCGCTGTCACTCCCAGGTTACGCTTTACGAGACCTTCTCCATCGGGTGTAGCATCATTTGGGTTTACTTCCGCTCACCTCACATTCACTAAGAACTGCTGTAAGAAGGCCTAAGTTTCAGCAACTGCTTGCTGAGATAGGAATCACAAGTGTAACTCGTTCCTGTCCATTTCATTTTGCAAGCAAACTTTCAGAAAACATAGGTATTAAGGAAACCGTTTGCTGATGACCAGGTTGATCTTACTACACATACACCAGGAACATTCTGAGAACCCATAAAGGAGGTAGTGGTACCTGTGTTCTATCTGTGCAGGAGTGTGTTAGAGGGAAGGGCATCTGGGTTGTGGGCTCAGAGAGCCCATCACTTTCTCACTGCGTGAGATTGAGAAAGTTACTGAATTCTTCTGTACCTCTCTGTTCTCTTACGTAAAATGGCAGTAATGATACATGACAGGGCAGCAGTAAGAATTAGAGAACAGGTGTTTCAAGATGCCCAGGACGGAGCTTGGCAAATTATAGTCATTCAATAAAGGCTAGTTTGTTGGTATATTATTGATGATTTGTGGGAATAAAAGGTCACGTTAGATGGGAAGACTAGAACTGAAGCATTATATGTTTATAAATAAGTTAACTTTTATCCTCAGGGAAGCAATACATAAAAAAGGTTACCCATGTTTTGAATATAGAAAAATTATCGTGAAGAACAAAGACATCAGAGCCTACATTTTCTTCATAAACATATGAGTAAGAATAGAAGAGGTAGTCCAACAATAATTGAAATTGTAGTAACAGTTGGTATGCCCAATATTAGATCCTGTTCAATGGGTAATTTGACTCTGAAAACAATGTTATATTAAAAAAAGAGTTTTATTCAGGGATTTGGGGCGCCTTTCTTTATATCTGCTCATGAGTAATAGTTATAAAAATAGCAAGTACTGGGCTTCCCTGGTGGCGCAGTGGTTGAGAGTCCGCCTACCGATGCAGGGGACACGGGTTCGTGCCCCGGTCCGGGAAGATTCCACATGCCGTGGAGCGGCTGGGCCCGTGAGCCATGGCTGCTGAGCCTGCGCGTCCGGAGCCTGTGCTCCGCAACGGGAGAGGCCACAACAGTGAGAGGCCCGCGTACTAAAAAAAAAAAAAAGAAAATAGTAAGTACTTGTTTAGTGCTTACTATTCACTTAGTGTGTTTCTGAGTGTGTTCCAAGTGCATGACTTACTTCTCACATCAACCCTATGAAGAGGATACTATTGTTCTTACAGTACTACAAGGAAAATGAACACTTTCACTGTTTCTTCCCAAAGAAGGGTGATCTCCTTTTTCCCATAGTCCAAGAGATTTGGGGAACCATAGCTTGCCTTGTGTGGAAGGAAAAATAGAGTACCCAAGATCCTTAGGAGGGAAGGAAGCCATACCTTGGAGAACCTCTTATGATGCCAGTACGATTTATGATGATGGTGATACTAATAATAACGACGTCACTATTATTATTGTACGACTTATTGAGTGCTATGTTTCATGCATTTCTGCCTTATATAATGACATTTCTGGGAATGAGCGGTATCAGAATATATTCTTTAAAATTAATACAGGTATTATAGTGTACTGAAGTGTTCACTGATGAAGGTAACACATATCTTGTCTAACAATTTGTATATATAATTTTTTGTTTTGTAATATCTATTAAGTTATAACAAATGTAAAAACCTTACATGGGGGAAAGAATAATCAGGGAGAATGATTTCTGATTGTTTTGGCTCCGAGAGTTAGCTAAACTTTGGGAGTACTAACACACTCTTGTCTGGGGTTGCCCTGATTTAGTGACATTAATATTGAAGGTTTCAGTTTCTTATTTTTGGGAAAGGATGTCAGCTGAGTATTTTTGAGTTAATGTCAATGGGATTTGGACTTAAGCTAGAATATGTATATAAATAAAATATTATATAATAAATAAATTTTTAATAAAAATATTTTTAAAATCACACCTTTGTCAATGATCTATAATAATTGTACTTTAGTGATTTTTATAATAACATATTATATTGTAAGTAATTCAATTCAGGTTTACCTTGCTTTACCTAAGTTGGATGTTTTGAAACTCTTTAAAAAATAAATTATGGGCATTTGCTTTGCCAAAAAAAATCTTTACGTATAAAAAGACTTATGATAGGAGTCTTTTGAACAGGAAATCCTTTAGATCATCTGAAATATGTGTCAATTTAATGAAATTTGACTTATACATGTGTTGGTTATCATAAAAGACCAATGTTTTTACTTAAAATCATGTAGACTTGCCCCTGGGTTTTCACATGACTTCTATATTATTAGTTCCTTGTGTGACTTGGGTGTTGGACTAGATTTGTTTTTTCTTAGTTTTGTTTTTGCTCTAAAATTCGAAGGTTCTGTAAATGTTTTTAAAAGGTCCTCTTGTCTAACAAGTCCTCACCTTATTTGAAAGACAGACTGTAGAATGAGAACAACTAGGTTCCAATCCTTGTTCCAACCTCTATTGGATGTGTGCCCTTGGCCAGTCACTTAACCTCTGAGTCTCAGTTATTCACTCCAGACATGGATTATGTAGCTATCTGATAGGAGTTTCATGAAAATTTGCAGAACACTTAGAAGAGTGGCTGGTACATTAAACATTATACATATTGCTGTTATTTAATTAATTGTTTATTTAATTAAAAATCCCAAGCTTGCCTTGTCCAGACATGAAAATTACTGAAACATCTGTGATTAGAGGATCTTCAATTAAGGAATTTAAGAGCTGGTGAAGAAAACCGGACTGGGGAACCTATGAAAACTATTATAAAAAAAAGAAGACATTTATAGTCAATGAAACAAGACAGTAATAATGGGAGACTAAAAAGATGAAATGGAATGCTAAATTGACTTCCAACCATATTTTCTACATTTTAAAATTAGCAATAATTGTTTCTCCACCCACAATCTTTTTTTTTTTTTTTTTTTGGAGCACAGGCTCCGGACGCGCAGGCTCAGCGGCCATGGCTCACGGGCCCAGCCACTCCGCGGCATGTGGGATCTTCACGGACCAGGGCACGAACCCGTGTCCCCTGCATCGGCAGGCGGACTCTCAACCACTGCGCCACCAGGGAAGCCCCACCCACAATCTTTTAACTAGAAATATTTCAAGTTCTCCTTCTCTGACATTTACAACAAAAACTTTGTGATTTTGGTTTTTTGTTTTGTTGCTAAGAAGCACTTTTTACCCCCATGGCTAGTCCTCCACCAAGATGTTGACAACCTTCTTAAAATTTAAGTGTGTTGGATCTGTAGGTTTCTGTTCATGTTGTGGAGTTTTAATTCAATATCTGTATGTTCAAAGTAACTCTTATTCCTACTCCATTAGGCAGGGTTAATACCACTACTGCCCAAGGCCAGAAATGCTCCTTCTCTCAATTTCCAGACAGAAGATTCCTTCCTAGGAACATCATGAAAGATATGGAACTAGTGCCTCTGGCCACTTGTTGGAAAATGCAAGGATATTTGTTTAAATGGGAGTCGATGGAATTATTATTATGTTCCTTTACAGATGAGTCAACTGAGATTGCTTAAATAACTCTTTTAAGATTATAAAATTAGTAAACCATTGGCAGGCTGCCACAAAAGCCCATGTTCTTTCCATACAAAAAGGGATGGGAAACTATCAGGACTTATATGATATTGTGCTTGAGAGCACATACTTGGTACCTTCAGAGGGAAAGGGAGAGTTGGGAGCAGATGAGTTTTTACCTAGTATAGTCTATGTGCTAGGGTTTGTCTATAAGTTTAAATAACTTATTTCTTTGATTATAGAAATATTACACAATCATCAAGAAAAACTTGGGAAATACAAAAAAAAAACAAAGAAAAGATGATACAAAAATTCACAACTCAGAGATAACCACAGTCGACATATTTGTGTATTTCTCCTCAGTGTTTTCTTTTTACTAAGAGATTGATATCTGAAATGACATAACAGGGTTCATACAATACAAGCAGTTTCCAATACTGCTTTTCCCATTTAACATTATGTCTTATGCATTGTTCAAGTTAGCATGAGAATAACTCCTTGAAGTTTTGGGAAATTATAATTTGGCCTGTGTTATTCTTTTATTGAGCAGAAAGGCTTGATTTAACTAAAGGGATGTGAAAACACCAAGTTACAGGTTTTCATAGAAAAAGAAATATGGAAAGGGAGCAGGTACAAGATAGCTTGGAATTTACCAAAAATACGATTCATATTTAGCAGGCCCATCATATGTGGGTGTTCTCTTGTGGAAACCTCCCTGGAGGCACGGCAAGGAGCCTGATATAGGGGAGATGTTCAAACTGAGTAGACTCCTGACTTTTGAGCTGTTTTCTAGAAGGGATCTCAAGTGGGCCCTAGCAGACTCCAAATCAGAGGTCGGTCTTGGATTTAGATTTGTCCTGGAATGACCTGGAGCTTCTCCCCTCCTCTCTATTGTAACTCATTCAACACAGCGCTTTACTGAGCTCCCTCCATGGGCCGGGCAGTCTGCTAGGCACAGCTAATGAGACTAACATGACCTTTGCTTTCAGAGAACTTATAATCTGGTAGAGGAGAGAGGTTCTAAACCACAATTTGCTTCTTGACAGCTTGGCTAAGTACGATGGTGGGAAATGATATGGAAGAAAAGCAGAAGGTGGTATGAGTCTTGGGGCACGAGCTGGTGGAGAGTGGGCGGTTAGGGAAAGCTTTCCTGAAGAAGACATATTTCACCTGAGGCTTGAAGGATGAGTAAAATCTGTCCAGGATAAATGCAGGTAAGGAGCTAGAGGGAGGAGAACATAGTTTCCCTAAGGATAAGCAAGAGGATAGCAGCTTGGGTTTGGGGGGAAACAGAGGCCAGGGTAGTTAGAGCATAGCGATAAAGTGATTTGAGGTGAATCTGGACAAATACTATAGTCTATTGTATTCTTTGAATAAACCTCAGTAGAATCTAATAAATGCCCACCAAGCATTAAAACACCCAAGTCATCCTGGCAATTGAAATTTAAATGGGCCTAGAAAAGGAACAATTTTAATTGTTAGGGAAGGAAATATAAATAAAAGAAATTGGGAAGACAAATGCAGAGGGAGATTGAGACAGAAATGACTAAACTCAAGACAAATTCAGAGGGCAGTTTTCCTTTATTTTAATTTTCAGTGTTTATTCAGAGGATCATATGAATATATTCATAAGTTTAATGCTCCCTCCTTGAAAAAAAAAATTTTTTAAACACCAATTTTTATTTCAAGAACAGAGGAAGCTAATGCTCACCTTTTTATTCTGAATGAATTGCCAACATTTTATTCACTAGTTTCACAAAAGAGCTGGAACCTCACTGAGGTTTCTGAATTAAATTAGCTTTCAGAACCATTTAAAGTTCTTCCATTCTATTAATTCAGCAGACAATCAAGTTGTTCACTTGTTGACTTTTATCCACATGCACTCAATCAAATCAGCTATTGAAGAGAGATACCTATTAGCTGTTAATTTCATATGTTAGATAGGAATCCTAGAACTCTTGTTTATATCTGTTTGATAACCTTCTAATCTTTGCCACAGTCTCACTAACAACAGCATTAACTAGTCTGCCATCTATCTTGATTAACAACACAGGGACTCAAAAGATGCTCAACATCTGATAAGCCTAACAATCCAAACTTCTAACAATGCCCATAGCCCTATGGAAAACGGGCTTCTACCGCCATTCTTACAAACCCTTTAAGTCGTCTTTAAATAACAATTTTGCAAATTATTCCTTTAAGAAAATGAGAAGAGCTTGTCTTAGTGTAGGAGCTCTTATGAATAATTGGTATGACTGAATGTTTTGTGACATTTTTACCCTTTATTTTGCATCCTCTGGGTTTGGGTTTTAGAAATTATTTTTGCCTTATATTGAATTATAAGTGTATTGTTATCTCAGGATCAGATGAATTCAACCCATATTTGCTAATCTCTATGTGCTAGCACTTACCAGGTACATAAAAGGTATAGAAAATAGAGCTCCACATATCATAAAGTTCTATTTTTTGAAATCACAGCAACTAGATTTGTCTCACAAGTGGAATTATGTTGGCTTTTATGACAGAGAAAAGGAGGGAGGGAGAGAGGAAATATAATCTTGGCCCCACATGGTAACTTCCAGGTTATTCCTCATGTAGTTCTTTCAAAATCTATTCAGTCACTTCATTCTTTATCCAGTTTCATTGCTGAAATATTAAGGACGCTTTACACACCATCCATGCTGATTTTAGCAGCTGGCAACTTTTGTCTTTAAACTATTCTCAGGAAGTCCTTGGTGACTTCCATATCCGCCTTAATGATGGTTCTACCACCATGATTTCATGTTTTTAAAACTTCCACTGATCCTATCCTTTATTTCATTTCAGACATTCTTAGGCAACGCTACACTGTCGAACTTGGTTGGGATCATGCCATCTCCAATACTGAACTCTGAAAAGTTCCTTTTGACCTTCTCTGAATATTGGTCTATCTTCTCCCTCAGGCAGCTTGTGGGAAGTAAATATCAACAAGAAGTTAGAGCAGAAGAATACAGAATAAGTGTTTCTTAATGTGAAACATCCCTACATACATCTAAAATAAACGGCATAGAGTTGACAGAGAAGTGCTGAATTCTTATATAATCTCATGAGGGCTTTGAACTAGCACATTTCAGATATTAATGTGATAAAATGTAATTTAGATAAAATTCATACCCTCATGATGATGGGCCATAAAGACATCCACATTGCTTTCTCAATTCCCATATCTGTGCAAATGACTCCCTAATTTATTTCTGAAGCCAAGGTCACTCGCTTTGCTTCTAGGAATGAATTTCCAATGACTTGTTAGCTATCTCCAAATGCATCTCCCCAAACACCTTCAAGCCCCATGTATCCCAATTCGTATTCATCATTAACCCGCTTACACTAGTATTATCTGGGAATTTCATTGTCCATTAATAATACCACCATTCTTTAACTCATCCAGTTTCCTTATTTTGTTCCTCCACTTCCAATCCATTGCCAACCTCTGGCAATTCTTTTCCCTGAGATTTCTCTTAAGTGTATTCTTTATTTTTTTCCATTCCAAATCTACTTCCCCAATTCAACTCATCCTTATATCTCATTCTGAGTATTGCAATACACTTATTTCTGTTTTCCCCAGACTCTCACTCCTCTAATACATCCTACCCATAACCGTAAATTGCTTTCATAAAGCTACTTTAATATAGTCATCCCTGCTCAAAAATTTTCAGGGATCCACCTTCCCAATGAAATTCAGAGTCTTGAATCTGGTATCCTGGTCCTTGACAACCTGCCCAAACTTTTCCTTCAATTTTATTTTCCTGTCATGTATATTCTTCCATATAGTTTTCTCCACCCATTACCTTTTTACATCTCCTGCCTTGGCTCATGAGGTTTCTTCTGACTCTATTTCCCCTTTTCTACATATTTATTGGTCACCAAAATAATTTTCAAAACTCTAAAAAAGAAAATCTTTCTTCCTTCCTTTCTCTTTTCCCCTTCCTTCCTTCCTTCCTTCCTTTTTTCCCTCCCTCCCTCCTTCCTTCCTTCCATGAGTAGATACATTAATAAGCACTTATTATGTTCCAAAAGGGCATGCACGTCTACTGCCATAAAGGCTCTCACAGTCCAGGAGAGAGATGACCAAAACGTTAATAGGTAAAGCAAATATGAGAGCAGAGAGGAGGAGACTACAATACAGTCTTGTCGGTGGGGAGGATGGGAGGTGAATCAACAGGAGACTTTTTGAAAGAAGTTGCAGCTATGCTGAATCTTGAAGTATGACAAATAAATATCCATACGAAGAAGGCTAGCAGAGAAGGAAGGTCTTTCCAAATTTTAGAGCTATCATGAGCACAGGCTAGCTGAAAAAGGGAGGTGTGTGATGAAACCACCAGGAAGTAGAAGTTGCTTGAGCTCAAACGATGGGGGGAGAAGCAATAGAATATGAGAACAGAGAGGTAAGCAGGGCTTGGGTAGAAAGTGATGTACAATGTTTAAAACTGGAATTTGTCCTATAGGTGATGGGAAACATGAATGGAATTAAGCAGGGGACTGACATGGCCAGATTTACATTTTAGATAGACCAAGCAGGAAGCTATGTTAAGAATGGATTTGAGGAAGAAAGACAACAGCCAATGACAGTAGATGGAAGATATTAACGTCATCTATGGGGAAGAGAGAATTAAAAGAGAATTAGCTACTTAGTAGCTAATATAGGCAGCACTCTTTTAGTTGACGTTGGAGATTGGAAGAGAGAGGCAATGGGGACATCCACATTTCAGTTTGCATAACTGGGTGGATAGTGGTGCTACTAAGTGAGATTTTTAAAAAATGCACAGGGAGCAGGAGAAGTGAGAAGGAAAGTTTAAAAGATAAATTTAAATGGTCTCATTATATCATGAGGTGAAGATGAATAAAGTATTATACAAGATGCACAGTATACTACCTGAAGCTCAGGAGGCAGGTCTGAACTGAGCCTGAGTTGAGATTAATCTGAACAGAGGTGGTATATTATACCTGGGTTGTGTCTGTAACAATGCAGTGTACCCTGGAAGAAAACCTAAAGGGATAGATGGAGGAATAGGCGGTGAGGAAGTAAATAGGGAAAAAATAATTGAAAGGAAAAATAATCAGAAACATACTTTTCCCTTTATTGCAATGTCCCTCTTTTCTTTGAGTTCCCAAAGCATTTGACACTTTTGGGGAGGTAGGAGTTTCCTTCTATCATCTCCCTTATTCTTTACAATACCCCAATTCTGGTCAGATTAAAGGAAATTTATAGGACCATATTTACTAGTGGATGGATTTACTCTTGCAAATTGATGTACTCTTGGGCCAAGACCTCTTTTTTCTTCTTCCCATTGTCTTTAAGAGATGTAATTGGTAAGCTGTACCAAGGCTCTCTTGAAAGTCTTTCTTGCTCCTCTTTTCTTACAAACTTCTAAATTCACATCACTTCTGGTGAGTAGCTGGGGAATTAAGACTGGGACATGGTAGCCCTGTATGGGCTTTGGACATCAAACACATTGTCCAAACCAGCTTTATCAGAGAACCCTGCACTAGGGTATTGGGCCCTGGCTTACCTAATTCTAAAGTGGTAATGTAACCATTCTCTTTGTCTCTTGTATGTATGGCTTCCTCAGTGCTTCCAAGACAGAAGAAATTGTTGGGCAAACATATTCTGGCATTCCTATCTTCTTTCAGTATTCCTTTGTGGCACATATTACTTTTTATCTTACATTTATATATAATATATTTTATATTTTGATTTCTGCCTGTCTCATTGTAAGAATGAAATTTCAAGTCATTGAAATTTCATTCTTACAATGATTAAAAACATTCTTATTTTAAACTAAATACTAGATCCTTAGTTTGAAAGATTATACCAACTGCATCATTCTAAGTTGACAAAAATTATGTATTGAAATATGAAATGATAGCATTTTGTATGATGACTACAATTTTGACTTGAAGTAAGGATCATAAACAAAACCAAGACTTCTGATAATATGATATACACTTTATTGTAGTAATTCAGGGTCTCACTCAATGCTGTATAATCATATTAGTGTGGTATCTTTTCCTCCCCAAGGAAAGCCCTGATGTATATGGGCTTTCCTACAGTCATTCCAGCAGATGTTAGGAGTATTATGGTATTTGGGGATTTCAATGAAAAAGATTTCATTTTTTATACTTAAGCTTCCAATTCGTTTACTCTGAGTGTCCTACTTGCTTGGCTGATTGGTGCATAAGTGACACCTTGGTGTCTTTATTATTTTCTCAGAAGACCCTTCCCAATGGTAAGGGAGTTACTTAGATGTGTACGTGTGTGCATGTGATGCAATTAGCTAACATTTCTGATCATGTACTTTGAGCAAAGTACAAATCATTTAACTTCCTTAAAAAATAAATTTGAATCACTGATGCTATGAAGCTAGAAGTGAGTATTAGGTCTCTTCACTCTGGAGTGAATATAGCTGACTACTCAACACTATTGGCTCAAACCAACCAGGTTGTTAGACTCTGTTTACACACAGTAATCCTCCTTCAGGATGAAGGGTTTACTTAAAATTTTCATTTGTAACTTAATGAATTTTTAGAAAGAAAATTGTGTATTAAGGAGATAGTAAAATTTGGAGATTCTCAAAGATATTATGTCACCTCATCACCACCTTGTCAATACTTTTTGAACTATTAAGTGTAAGGCAGAACTCCTATCTTCAAGGAGTTTATGATTTAGTTGAAGAGAATGTGAAAAGTTAAATTAAAAGGGGCTCACAATACAAAACTAGAGCACATGAAATGTCAAAAGGCAGTTACCCAATGAACATGGGAAGGCTAATGTCATTTTGAGATCCTGATTTCAATTCTTTTGGATATACACCTGGAAGTAGGATTGCTGAATCACATGGTAATTAATTTTTTGAGGAACCTCCATACTATTTTCCATGAAAGCTGCCCATTTTACATTTCCACCCACAGTGCAATAGGGTTTCAATTTCTCCATAGTCTCATGAACACTTGCCTTTTCTTTTTTGATAATAGCTATCCTGCAGCACTCTTCACAATAGCCAAGATGTGGAAACAACCTAAATGTCCATTGAGAGATGAATGGATAAAGGAAAGTGGTCTATACATACAACAGAATACTATTCAGCCTTAGAAAAGAAGGAAACAGAGCAACATGAATGAATCTTGAGGCTATTATGTTAAATGAGATAAATCAGTCTCAGAAAGACAAATATTGCATGATTCCACTTATATGAGACATCTAAAAGAGTCAAATTCATAGAATCAAAGAGTGAATAGAATTAAGATGAATAAGCTCCAGAGATCTGCTTTAAAACATTGTATCTGTAGTCACCACTCATGTACTGTACACTTAAAACTTGTAAAGACAGATCTCCTGGTAAATGTTTCTACCACACAAGGAAAGGGCAGTGATTCAAACTTTAGAATGAAGTTTAAATTTATCTTAATAAAATATTCCCTTGACCTCTTATAATTCTGCAAACGTCCCTGGTTCCTGTTAAATGCCTGGGAAACGGAGCCATTGCAAGTGCTGAGTCCATTTTGTAAGGTGTGGATAATAACTTTTGAAAATTTAAGAGAGAAGAAGTGCTTTATCAATGAAGTTGAATGAAACACATTATATCATATCATGACCATCAGAGTTCTATTTTTCCGGAGTCACTCAGGTATGGCCACAGAGCCAAGGCTGGCATATTGCTGTCTTGTTTTCAGCCCAAATGCTGCAATCACGGAAGGCAAAAAAAATTATTATATTTTTGATGTTGATGATTCTGGTCTGGGTTCCCAATCTGAAAACTAAATCTAGAAATGACCTAGAGGTTTGCATCCTTTTGATGACTGCCTTTAATCAAATCCCATTTTCCCAGATTTCTTGGCAAAAGCATATTCTCCCTCGTTGAAACCTAACATTTCAGTCTCTCCATATCCTCTATTCTGAACTGTCGTTTACTTCCCTTCTCTCTCACTGCAAATGATAATAACGGCAAACTTCAGCTTTGGGGAGGGCAGATGGGCCGCCTTTCTTTTCGACCGGGTCCTCCCCTGGAAAACAATATTAAGTGGATCTTTCTTTTTTTTCCCTTGCTTTAGTATATTCCCTTGGCAAGTACTTTCAAATCTGTTCCCTTCCTGTGTTCTGAAGACAGGAAATCTGTAAGCAATTGCAGAAATTTTGTTTTATACCTTTAGTAATTTTTACCTCATCCATATAAATCTTCTAATTTATAGTGAATATTCAACTGGGTCACATAAGCCTGGATATTCAACTTCCATGAGAAAGGCGGGCTGTATGGGATGTTTCTCCATAACTAGATTATCTATACATGTGTTATCTCCCCTAGGACCCTTGCCACTCTTTTTGTTTTAAAATTTATTTGCTCTTTGTTTTGTTGCATTTTGCAGTGCTCAAAAAACAAAATAAAATCAGACCTCTTCCTGCCTCTCCATGTGGCATTTAGATAAATTAAAATTGTGGCAAACTTGCTCTTAAGTCTCACTTTTTCACATTCATCCCTTCCAATATTAATGAGCACATCTTAGTTACAATAATTGTATTAAATTTTTAACATTAAAAGCACTGAGGGAGCATTTCAAAGCTGACTCTCTTGATCTGACAGCCACAGAGGGATCCTCTTGAGCACAGTTTACTGTAAAGAGAGAATATTTTCATTGCTAAAAGGAGATGTGAGAGAAAGAAAATTAATATTTGTTGATCACATAATATGTAGTAGGCACGACAGTCATTTTTATAATAACCTCATGAGGTTATTATAAAAACCTCAGTTTTTTTTAATAATAACCTCATGAGGTAGGAAATAGCATGCTCATCTTATAAACGCAGCTTAGAGATGACGTACTTTGGCAAAAGACGCAGGACTAGAAGATGAGTAAAGCTGGGGTTGAACCCAAGTTTACCTGGCTATGGAGCCCATGTACTTGCCTCAGTGTATTCTGCTGCCTTCTAGCATCATGGCAGTATGAAAAGCACTGCACCAAGGAGGAGAAAAACTGGGTCTAAACTCATTTATAGATGTGAAGCCATGAGAAACTTTGGCTTCTGGGCCACTGTCTCTCAATTTGTCAAGTGAGAATAAAATACCCCCCAAGTTGGTTGTGAGACCCAAATAAGATTGTTTATGTGTAAATCCTTTGTAGGAAATAGTTATGCCCAACTTGTATTCACCTGTATGGTGGCCATTCTACTACAGACTTTTAAAGTAGCTATTAATTTAATTATTACTTATGTGGTTATTTATATCCCCACCCTACATAAGGAAACTGAGGCACAGATAGGCTAAGTAACTTGCCCTAGGTCACACAGTGAGCTAAGATGCAGAACCAGGATTTGAACTCAGGAAACCAGGATCTAGAATGCAAGTTAGTAAACACTGCTGTATATTGTGCTATAAAATGCAGGGATTAGTATGATAACTTCAAACATCAAAATAAGTATCAAAAGAATACAAGAATTTAGGCAAGATCAGTGTTATCTAAAAGCTTTGGAGAAGTGGAGATGGAACTGTTCAACATCCTGGCTTCAAAAATGTGCCGTGAGACTTATTTTAAATAAGGTCAATCTAGTCCACTATCCCATGAGGATGGAATCAGGCAGTCCTTGTGGTTCTACTTGGGCCCAGTAGCAATACTTAGACTAGCTAAAACATTCCACTCTTCCCAGGGAGACCCAAGTGTCTCGGTGACATGCTCACTAAAGAAGAATTCAAAGGATCCTAGCAGGACAGTATCCCCTTAGAGACATAAGCAGCATACTTATGCTCATAATACAAACATAAAAAGAGGGAACTCTTCTTGGAGATTTATGTTAACAAGGAGCAGAATTCAAAATATACTTTTTTGGCTTCAGTCCACTCCCAGCCCTGACCTCATAACTATGACCTCATAACTCTACAAACAGTCTTTTCCTCTGGGCCTGAATGTGGCCTTAGAACACTTGTCAACACAAATCTCAGACTTTACTACTAATTTCCACTCTGGTCTTTATTATTTCCTTTCTTCTGCTTACTCTAGGGTTTGTTTGCTCTTCTTTTTTTCCCTGTGTCTTAAGGTGAAAGTTTAGGTTATTGATTTGAGATGTTTCTTCCTTTTTAATATGGGCATTTACATGTATAAATTTCCCTCTAAGCACTGTTTTAACTGCAACCCATGAGTTCTGGTATGTTGTGCCTTTATTTTCATTCATCTCAAATTTTCTATTTTCTAATATCCATTTTGATTTCTTCTTTAATCCATTGGGTTTTTTTTAGGGGTATGATTGTTTAATTTCTACATATCTGTGTGTTTTGCAAAGTTCTTTCTGTTATTGATTTCTAACTTTATTCCACTGTGGTTAGACAACATATTTTGTGTAATTTTATCTTTTTAAATTGATTGAGGTTTGTTTTATGATCTAGCATATGGTCTATGCTGCAGAATGTTCTATGTGCATTTGAGAAGAATGTATGTTCTGCTGTTGTTGGGTGAAGTGTTCTATGTATGTCTCTTAGGTCTACAGATATAAATCTTTGTAGATTTATAGTGCTGGTCAAGTCAGACAGAAGTCAGGGGAAGGAGGGTTGGGTGAGGAGCTAGGGAGTGGGGATTCAAAGCTAAGGGAACTGAGTATGCGAAGGTCATGAGGCAGAAAAGAACTTGTCACACTCAAGGAGGAAAGCCAGCTGTGAACAAGGGGAGAATGACAGATAAAGTTGGTAGGGCCCAGACATGAAAGGCTTATAAACTGGGATAAGTGTATACATCAGACCTCATTTAACCCTAATTATCTCCCAAAGACTCCATCTCCAAATACTATCACATTAGTATTAGGATTAGGGCTAATATTAGAGTTAGGGCTTCAGCATGTGAATTTTGAAGGGACACAGTTCAGTCCATTCAGTCCATGGCACTCCTCCTGGTCTTCCCAAACTCCAAACATCTCAGAGAGACTTGTCTGACCACTAGTCTGTTTTAGAGACCTTCCTTTGTTCCCATAGTACACTGTGCATGCTTCCGTCACAGAACTGGTCTTGCTGAACTATAACTGCCCAACAGACTCAGCTTCCTGAAGGTGGTACCTGGCCTTATTCACCTCTATATCCCAAGGGCCTAGCATAGTGCCTAGCATAGAACAGTTGTTCAATAAATTTTGTTAAGTGGATAAATCATTCTTGAGCAACACACTATTACTAGAAATGCCTCCTTTATTTTAAAATAGTGACCAGATATTTGGAAAAGAACTAACTAAAATGTTAAAAATATACATCTGTGGTGCATAAACACACTCAGAGGGAAGAATATATTTTAACTTGATTTAAGCTTCCTGATAACAGGATAGATTTTGGGAAAATGTGGTTCTACAATGCAGATTCCACCTTACATGAGGAGTGCAGAGCTGCTTGTGGCTATGGAGATGCCTTGGTGTATGCAAGTGCTGACATGTATGACTAGTGTAGTCTCCCTCTCTTTTGAGTTAAAAAGAAGATTCTTACCTGAATTTTTTTCAATGCAAATAGAAGCATAAATAAAGATTTATGTAGAAATTGCAGATGGCTGAGACAGAACGAATGCATAGAAGAGGTCAGATGAGAACAAAAACATTCATGCTGAAAGTTGTCTCCATAAAAACCTTATATTTCTGTGGCTGTGGTTTGTTTTGTGTTTTTATGTAATATTTATTGTTTACTATACTCCAGGCACTTAAGCATCTAACATACCTTATCTCGTTTATCCACATGACAGCCCTGGGAGGTAAACTAGTTGATTTTAGTTTATGCTCTGAGTTTGTTATTAGCGTCCATGGACTCTAATCAGGATTTCGGGGTAGATCCTTAGATATATTTGCTAACATGCCAAGCCATAGTAGGCCTGGCTTCTCAATTATAAATATGACTGTTATCTCACTTTTACGTTTCTGACAAATAAATGAACATTTGTGCATTTACTATTCTGGACTGATAGAATCTTTCTTTAAGGTTAAACATTGTTCATTGAAAAACCTTTCCATGGACTCCATTATCGTTTGAATGTAGCCATTCTTTTTACTTCCTCTTGTGTTTGTGGTTAATTGAGGAATTGTAACGAATCCAAAGAGTAAGTAATTATGACTAACTAAGGCTTCAAACTCTGAGGAAATGCCGAGTGCCATGAACCACAACCAAGACAACTTATCTGAGCCCAGTCCCAGCTTCAAAGGTCCATAGAAGGATTACTTTGTGTTGTGACTATACGAGGATTAGGGAACTCCTTGGTCTTAGTGTATGAAGATGCAGAGGAAGCCAATTGTACAGTTACTGGAGTAAACAATGCTCCCAGGAGTCCCTTCTTTATTCCATCAGGGCTCGAAATAAGGCCTAATAAGAAAGAGCTGAAAGTCTCCTGTACCTTTCACCTGAGTCTTTCTCTGGATTTTTTTCAAGACCTGTTCTTGTTCCTTGGTGAAAACCTCTCTCTCAAAAATCCTTGCAGAAATACTCCCTAAATATTATTGTATTAGAATATTCTAAAACACAAACTTTTAACTCCTGGAGTCACACAGCTTTGTAAAAGATCATTAAATTTAGAGGAATAAAAGTAGTCAGTCTGGTGGGTTTGCAATCAGTGGTTTCTACCACATGCCTGTGACTAATCATCAGATTACACAGTGTAGGTTATGCAGGTTCAAATTTAGATACATGTGCTTAACATGGTAAAGGATGGATTTACGCCTGGGCATTTTTTTTACACCATGTAACTAGTTATGAAGCACTTAATTTGAAGATTACACTTGGAGATACTATAATAAATTGTGATAGTGTATTTTACTCAGTTTACATTTAGTTTCAGGAAATACATTCTATAAAATGTATTTCAAGGCTACCTAAAAAAGACAAAATAGACACTCATTAAGCAGTTTACAAGATACAGATCTTTATCTCCTACAAAGGAAGGGAAACAAGAAAGCTGTAAATAAT
Source organism: Grampus griseus (assembly GCF_964374135.1). NCBI lineage: Eukaryota > Metazoa > Chordata > Mammalia > Artiodactyla > Delphinidae > Grampus > Grampus griseus. The sequence continues at coordinate 32,150,857 of NC_139011.1, read as the reverse complement.
AAGTTCTGAATAGGAACGACATAAACTGCCTAATCAATGTCTTCCAGAACTGACGAGTGACACCTCTTTGTTTTTTGCAAATAAAAACCTTCTTACCATCACAATATAAACCATTATCTCTGCAGGCAAGGTATATTTAGAAATGTACAAAATGTACATTTCCTGCCAGCCTCTAGATCAGTAGGTGGAGATCTAAAGTCATGCAAATATTACAGTAAATGCAGGCAACCAATTTCTAATTATTCCATATCAGCAGATTTGTGAGGAATATAATTTATTAAAAAAGAACAGTTTATGATCAGCAGACCTTGGTTATGACTGTTTAGGAATTCAGTGCATTTTGATCTAATCACAAAATCAAAATATTCATGAAACACAATGATATCTCCCCAAAGCAGCCGGGCAGCCATTAATTTTGAAATTCGGGTAATTTATTAACACTTATCTGAAGCTGTAAAAGCTTACCTCTGTGTTTGTAATACGGGGAAAACTGAAAGCAGTTTTAAAACTGATTCCTAATGATTTATAATGGTTTGCTGTAATTTGAGCCAGAAATTCAATTAAAATGTATGTTTAGTTTTGTTTCAAGATCTTTAGTTAAAAATTCTATTAAAATTCTATTTCCTTCTTGCATTAAATGTATCTGTTATCTGCATATACAAGAAATATAAGAAAATTCTATCATTTATTCCCCAGTCTCCATAAATGCTTCAAAAAAGCATTCATTTTTATTTCATAATTCTGCTAAGGTAGCATTTGGAATTTATATATAGTAGAGGAAGAATAACTGTATATTCCTATTTCTCAGTAAGGAAAGAAATCTAACACGGAATACTTTAGGAACAAGTCAAGTGATCTTTGCCACTTTATCAAACTAGAGGAAAACAAATAAAACAAAACAGACATTTTTGGCTCCAAATTACTCACCTAATAGGCTGTCTCTGAGATATTTTAAAAAATATAACTTTCCAGAGAAAGGGGTAGGAGTTGGGGTGGGTGAGGTGGGGATGGGGAAACTGTTCAGCCTCCCTGAAACAAATGCAAACAGATTAAAAAAAACTTTGAAAGAGTTGTCCTCAGATATGAGATTCTTTAGGTTCTTATTTTCTCTAGACATGAGTTTGGTAAGTCGCTTAAAGGAGAACCCCATTGGCTCTTGCTTTTTGTTCTCTGCTATTTTCTTGAACTGCATGAAATCTTGCAACGATTACTCGATGCAAACATTTTGTGGCTTGTGTCTTAATGGTTTTTGGTAGCAAGAGTCTATAAGCAGAAATAGTAATGATGCTATAACTTACTGAGCATTTGCTATGTGTAGATGAATGAATTACATGGATTTTTAAATAGTTCAATCGTCTCAATAGTATTTGTATTATATACAGATATTATTATTCATACTTTACTAAAGTGGTGGCAGAGGCACGAAGTTTCATAGAGCTGATAAGTGGAAGAGCTAGGATTCGAATCCAGAAGGGTTATGACTGATCTCCGTTTCAATTTGATCAAATGGTGATGGGGGGTGGATGACGGGCCTTCGCTTCATAAAGCCAAGAGTTGGGATGAAAGGAGCTAACTCCGAGTTTGTGGACTGTTTCTGAGAAAGGGGAAGATTTGGTTAACAAAAGCTGATAGGCGCTGGGAAGAAGCAGAATGGCACTTCCCTTGGTGTATCTCTCGTACTCTAATAATTCCAAGGTTGTGGCCCTACTTGTCTTCCTTCTCGTGGGGAATTGGGGACCCGAGCAGAGTGCAGAGCTTGAGGGATGTAGAGCTGAGTGTCAAATGCCAGAACGCAAACAAGGTAAATAATAGAAAACTTGGTCACCAAGCCAAATGGGCTGAGAGAAAAAGAGGAAGATAGAAAGAACGAAAAGCAAGAACAAGCAAGTGAGCCAAGTTATAATGTCATATGAGCCTGTGACAGAGGGAAGCCTAGGAATGAGATTGTAGAAAAGCCAAAGGAAGGGAGATAGGCCTGGAGCAATTCCCAAGTGGAGGAGGCTTTAGTGCTGTCCTGACGGTCCTCCATGAGGATGAACTGATATCATAAAAAGGGATAGACACCAGTAAACCACGCATTTTTATTTGACTACTCCCTTAGACAGAATCACACTGAGATTTCCCTTTGCTTACTTGTTGCAAGTTACTAATAGCCAGTGAGTTTCTATTTTGTACTCCCAGGTGGGCCAGGGTCTGACATCTCTTCCCTACCCATACTAGGGTTCCTGATATGGGGTCATCAGAATCAGGGCAGGGTTTTATTGGACTAGGCTTGTTGATAAATAATGGAAGTAAGGGTGGATGCCAGAACTGCTGTGAAAGTGGGTGTTGATAAAAGCAGATTCAGGGATGAGGTAGGTGGCACAATTGTATTGATATTACAGATGGGTACCATATTGATGGAGGAATTTTTCTAGGCATTAATAGGCTCCATGTATCCATCAGACAACAATGGCTAGGTAGACATGAATCCGAAAGGCCTTAAACAATGTTACTAAAGCTGTGTTGCAAACTGGGATTCATGGTCAGAGGGAGCAAGTAGATTAGAGGTAAGGAAAATGGGAGGTCAGGAGTCAAAATGTACCACAGCTACCAGAATGGTCTCACGGTTGAGGAAAAGGTAGTCAGAGATGCAGCGTAATGTGGTAGTATTTGAGGATATCCTGGGAGCAACGTTCCCTTGGGTTGGCTTGGCCCATACTTGACACCTGCACCATTTCCTGTTGTGGGTGTGCCCTCCAGCAGTCTCTACACTTTGTTAAAAAGTTTGCATGGGCCAGGTTGGCCAGCCAGATGGCCCTATGGCATAACTACAGTGTCTAGATTCAAGTCTTCCTGGCATGTTTATATAGTTGCCTACTTTTCTAGAATAGGTCCTTTGGCATTCTGAACTTCCCAAGGCCAGGCTTGGGAAGCCCTGAATTTGGGGAAATATGAGGCTAAGTGCTAGGTGAATTGTCCAATCATATTCTTGATGAGGGGGAAGTTTTGGACTCTGTTAGAAAATACCTTCTCTCAGGCAACATACTTGCCCTATGGCATGAGAACGATTGATAGGGATGTTCTGCAAGATGCAGTCATTTCTCTTTACGGATTTCTGATGTCACATAGACTGCGTGTGTTTCTTGGGAGGTGGCCAAGTCACGAGCCTCTAGCCATGTTCAAAATGGATGCAGTTACCTCTGAGTTGACTTGTGGCTACGGCTCCCTCTACAGGCTCCCCGATGTGGCCAAGCCAAGACTGCAAAATAAGCAAAAATGGAGTAAATGATGATTAGGGAGAAAGATGACAGCTGTGGAAGAATTACAAACAAAAAAAGGTTTAGGACCACATGTGGGCGACTTAGAGACTGTGAGATGACCCTGGTTCCCCATGCCCTTCTCCCCTCCACTGCATGGGAATTGGACGAAAATCCTTACACAAGAATCATTGGGCTTTTCTGAGCACTTAGCCCTTTTTGTTTGCAATGAATTGTCTCTGTTAACTAAATTTCTTCCCATAACCTTATAATAAGGGTGCTTTTTCTGCAAGGCAGATGGCATATGAAAGGAATATCTCTAAAGGCTATTTGTAGAAGACCGTGACTGACAAAAGAGTTACATGGCAAGGGTTATATTCCCAAGGTTTACCCGGGCAAGGCAAAATCAAAAGGCCTTGAAATAAAGTTACTGATGCTGAGTGACTGTTAAATAATGCTGCCTTTAAGAACGGGGATGGGACGTGCGATCATTTGATTCCATTTACAAAAATCTAATAGACATTAGCGTCCTGGGGTTATTAAAAATAACATTAAAACACTAAAAAACATGTTGGGAAATACCTGTTTTTATGATTCTAAAATATTCAATATAATATAAAATTGGAAATAACTTGTTAAAAATCAGGACAATTCATTCAGAATTAATTGTCATAGCAAGTAAATGAATACTTACTGTTTGGGCAGATATTCATTTATTTGTTCATATTTTAAATTCATCAGTTAACTTCAAAGCAATACCGTTATTCCTTTACCATCAAACTTCTTGAAAAAATGTTTTCCGTTTGATGATTTTACTTCCTCCACATTGTCTCTTTACCCTGCTATATAGTCTAGTTTATGTTCCTCCTATTCTAATGAAACTGCTTTCATTAAGTTCTCTAATAATCTCGTAATTATCAATCTTTATGGCTTGTTTCTAACCATCATATTTCTCAGTTTCTGTAAGTATGTCTTCCGGTCAGTCACTCACTGCTTACCAGTCTCCTTTCTTTTCAGTTTTTATCAAGCTCTCCTGTTCTCTTTGAGCCTTCTTCTTCCTTCCTTCCCAGTCCATTTTGTGGTTTCCTAGGATTTTGTCCTTGATTCATTTCCAGGATCAAACCCATGTTCCAGTCCCTTGGGTCAGGCTTTTTTCTAGGCTGTCCTATCTCAGACAAAGGTAAGGGCAGGTGGTACCCATTTTATATCATACTAAAGTTTGTTATGTTCTTAGCTCTATTTCTGGGTTACCTATTCTCTTCCATTACCTTGTCTATGTAGTCTTATCACATCTTCAATCACTGCAGCTTTATAATGTATTGAGCTCTGGGAAGGTTAGCATCTCCCTTCCTTTGTTAAACTCTTTTTTTCAAAATGTCTTTAGCCATATATTGCTGTTTATTATTACTTTGACAAATATTGGTGTAGTTTGTAGTGTTCTGTGCGTTTCTCATGTTTCATGTTGCCCTAAAGAGAAACTTTCATTGCAGCTATAAGGAAGGCTTTTGACAATGTATTTTGATAAACATACAGGGTTTTGTGAAAAAAGCCCTGGATGAAACAGAAGATACAGATTCTAGCTATGACTTTGAACAGGTTACAATTTCTTTCTTTTTAAATTAATTTTTATTGGAGTATAGTTGATTTACAATGTTGTGTTAATTTCTGCTGTACAGCAAAGTGAATCAGTTATACATATACATATATCCACTCTTTTTTTTTTTGGCTGCGTTGGGTCTTTGTTGCTGGGCACGGGCTTTTTCTAATTGCAGTGAGTGGGGCTACTCTTCGTTGCCGTGCATGAGCTTCTAATTGCAGTGGCTTCTCTTGTAGTGGAGCACAGGCTCTAGGTGCGAGGGCTTCAGTAGTTGTGGCTCGTGGGCTCAGTAGTTGTGGCTCGTGGGCTCTAGAATGCAGGCTCAGTAGTTGTGGCTCACAGGCTCAGTAGCTGTGGTGCACGGGCTTAGTTGCTCCGTGGTATCTGGGATCTTCCCGGACCAGGGATCGAACCCATGTCCCCTGCATTGACAGGCAGATTCTTAACCTCTGCGCCACCAGGAAAGTCTCTATATTCACTCTTTTTTAGATTATTTTCCCGTATAGGTCATTACAGAGTACTGAGTGGAGTTCCCTGTGCTATACAGTAGGTTCTTATTAGTTATCTATTTTATATATAGTAGTGTGTATGTGTTGGTCCCAAACTCCCAGTTTATCCCTCCCTCCCCCCTTTTTCTCCCTTGGTAATCATTAAGTTTGTTTTCTACAACTGTGACTCTATTTCTGTTTTGTAAATCAGTTCATTTGTACCATTATTTTAAGGTTCAATTTCTCTTACTATCACCTTCTCACTTAAAAAGTGAGAGACTTGTTCTACACAATTTTAAGCTTTCTTTCAACTCAGCCTTTTTACACACAGAGTTCTGATGTTATATAAATATCAGATTATATAAACATTTATATAAATATAAATGTATATATTTACTTATATATGCATTTATTGTTTCATTAAATTTCTGAACACTTGGGAACAATGGTGGGAATGGTGGTAGGGATGGGATGGAAGGAGGCAAGGGGATAAGCATACGTATAAAATACAGTTCTAATCTTCAAATAATTTACTAGATATATTTGTTTATCTCTGCCACTAGACTGTAAACTCAGGAAGGGCAGAGCTTACATATTTTTTCTTGTGCCTTCTTACAAATAATAAATGTACATACAGATGATTTGTTGAATGGATAAGCACTGACTTCTACAAATCAGAAGAACATTTTGGGGGGCCCTCCAAAGCGACTAAGGCAACAACCCCATAGCCTTCTTTTTCCAACTGTCCTTGTCCATGAAAATCAACCTCTTCCTGTTTTAATCAGCCAACTCAGTTTTGTCTTCCATCCTACATTCTTGGGCCTAAGCTCCAGCAACACAAGATGAGAAGCTGAATACACAGTAGGATAAACACCAGACTCCTGCCCGTCCCTTAGTCAATCCAAATACATGAGGCAACGGAAATGGGAAGAGGGACTTAACACAAACACCAGTCAGGATTTTCGGATATTTCCCAAGATCCCTCTCTTTCTTATTTCCAATCTTCCTTCACTTTCATCCTATCTCTTGTTACTCCTGAACTTATCTCTTCTTGTGATTCTTTGGAGTTGGTTTTCATACTTGATATGTCTTGTTTAAATCACAGCTTTTCCTGACTCTGAAGGTCTGCCAATCTGGCTGTGGGTATCCCAAGACTGTCTTGTGTAGAAACCTCTGTCTGGCAAAATGCCACCCTGAATTTTAATCTTGTCCCCTCCACTTATACTTACCTAGACCACCTCCCTCACCCTGTGAAGAACTGACTATGCAGAATCATTGGGTAGCCCCAGAATAAAGTTCCAAACTGAAGAGAAAGTGCTGCTGCTGAGAGAGTGTTGGGAATCTATGGTTTTTCTTTTTTTTAATTTTAAAATTGTGGTTAAATACACATAATATAAAACTGACCATGTTAACCATTTTAAGTGTAGAGTTCAGTGGTATTAAGTACATTCATATTTTTGTGCAAACATCATCACTATCCTTCTCCAGAATGCTTTTCATCTTGCAAAACTGGGACTCTACACCCATTAAATGACAACTTCCTATTCCCCTCTCTTCCCAGCCCCTGGCAACCACCTTTCTACTTTCTGTCTCTATGAATTTGACTATTCTAAGTACCTCATATAAATGGTATCATACAGTAATTGTTTTTCTGTGTGTAACTGGCTTATTTGCCTTAGAATAATGTCCTCAGGCTTCATCCACGCTATAGCACCTGTCAGAATTTCCTTCCTGTTTAAGGCTGAATATTATTCAATTGTCCGTGTATATCACATTTTGCTTATTTATTCATCCATCAATGGGCACTTGTGTTGCTTCCATGTTTTACCTATTGTAAATAATGCTGCTATGAAATTTGGTGTGCAAATATCTCCTCGAGACCTTACTTTCAATTCTTTTGGGCATATGCCAAATTGCTAGATCATATGATAATTCTATTTTTAATTTTTTGAGGAACTATCATACTGTTTTCCACAGCAGCTGTGCCATTTTATATTCCTAGCAACAGTGCACAAGTGTTCCAATTGCTCCATATCCTTGCCAACACGTTATTTTCTGAGTTTTAAAATTTTATTTATTTATTTATTTATTTATGGATGTGTTGGGTCCTCCTTGTTGCGCGTGGGCTTTCTCCAGTTGCGGTGAGCAGGGGCTACTCTTCATTGCAGTGCAAGGGCTTCTCATTGCTGTGGCTTCTCTTGTTGCGGAGCATGGGCTCTAGGCATGTGGGCTTCAGTAGTTATGGCATGTGGGCTCAGTAGCTGTGGCTCGCGGCCTCTAGAGCACAGGGTCAGTAGTTGTGGTGCACGGGCTTAGTTGCTCTGCGGCATGTGGGATCTTCCTGGACCAGGGATCAAACCTGTGTCCCCTGCATTGGCAGGCGGATTCTTAACAACTGAGCCACCAGAGAAGCCCTGAGGTTTTTTTTAATAGTAATCATTCTAATGGCTGTGAAGTGGTCGCTCCTTGTGGATTTGACTGCATTTTTCTAGTGATTCATGACATTAAGGATTCTTTTTTCTGTGCTTATCAGTCATTTGTGTATCTTTTTTGGAGAAATGTCTACTCAAGTCCTTTGTTCATAAGAGCCTATGTTTAAAAAACTTGAATCAAATCATTTTTCAAGTTTTCCAGGATTTAACTTTCTTCAGTAAACAGCCAATTTTTGCCTCTTCTATGAAGCTATCTCTGATTTCCCTAGGTTAAATTAGCTGCTTTTCTTTTCTGTTTTCATCTATATCTTCTATAGCCTCTTTGTTTTTTTCTGTGTAAATTTTTTTAACGTTTTTATTGGAGTATAATTGCTTTATAATGGTGTGTTAGTTTCTGCTTTATAACAAAGTGAATCAGTTATACATATACATATATCCCCATATCTCTTCCCTCTTGCCCCTCCCTATCCCACCCTTCTAGGTGGTCACAAAGCACTGAGCTGATCTCCCTGTGCTATGTGGCTGCTTCCCACTAGCTATCTATTTTACATTTGGTAGTGTACATATGTCCATGCCACTCTCTCACTTTGTCCCAGCTTACGCTTACTTGCCCCCGTGTCCTCAAGTCCATTCTCTAGTAGGTCTGCGTCTTTATTCCTGTCCTGCCCCTAGGTTCTTCATAACATTTTTTAAAAAATGTATATTCCATATATATATGTTAGTATACGGTATTTGTTTTTCTCTTTCTGACTTACTTCACTCTGTATGACAGACTCTAGGTCCATCCACCTCACTATAAATAACTCAATTTCGTTTCTTTTTATGGCTGAGTAATATTCCATTGTATATATGTGCCATACCTTCTTTATCCATTCATCTGTTGATGGACACTTAGGTTGCTTCCATCTCCTGGCTATTGTAAATAGAGCTGCAATGAACATTGTGGTACATGACTCTTTTTGAATTATGGCTTTCTCAGGGTATATGCCCAGTAGTGGGATTGCTGGGTCGTATGGTAGTTCTATTTTTAGTTTTTTAAGGAACCTCCAAACTGTTCTCCGTAGTGGCTGCATCAATTTACATTCCCACCAACAGTGCAAGAGAGTTCCCTTTTCTCCACACACTCTCCAGCATTTATTTTTTGTAGATTTTTTGATGACAGCCATTCTGACAAGTGTGAGATGATATCACATTGTAGTTTTGATTTGCATTTCTCTAATGATTATGACGTTGAGCATTCTTTCATGTGTTTGCTGGCAATCTGTATGTCTTCTTTAGAGAAATCTCTGTTTAGGTCTTCTGCCCATTTTCGGATCGGATGGTTTCTTTTTTTGATATTGAGCTGCATGAGCTGCTCGTAAATTTTGGAGATTAATCCTTTGTCAATTGCTTCATTTGCAAATATTTTCTCCCATTCTGAGGGCTGTCTTTTCGTCTTGTTTATGGTTTCCTTTGCTATGCAAAAGCTTTTAAGTTCCATTAGGTCCCATTTTATTTTTGTTTTTATTTCCATTTCTCTAGGAGGTGGGTCAAAAAGGATCTTGCTGTGATTTGTGTCATAGAGTGTTCTGCCTATGTTTTCCTCTAAGAGTTTTAGAGTGTCTGGCCTTACATTTAGGTCTTTAATCCATTTTGAGTTTATTTCTGTGTATGGTGTTAGGAAATGTTCTAATTTCATTCTTTTTCATGTAGCTGTCCAGTTTTCCCAACACCACTTACTGAAGAGGCTGTCTTTTCTCCATTGTATATTCTTGCCTCCTGTATCAAAGATAAGGTGACTATATGTGCGTGGGTTTATCTCTGGGCTTTCTATCCTGTTCCATTGATCTATATTTCTGTTTTTGTGTCAGTACCATACTGTCTTGATTACTGTAGCTTTGTAGTATTGTCTGAAGTCCAGGAGTCTGACTCCTTCAGCTCCGTTTTTCTTTCTCAAGATTGTTTTTGCTATTCAGGGTCTTTTGTGTTTCCATACAAATTGCAAAATTTTTTGTTCTAGTTCTGTGAAAAATGCCATTGGTAGTTTGATAGGAATTGCATTGAATCTGTATATTGCTTTGGGTAGTATAGTCATTTTCACAATGTTGATTCTTCCAATCCAAGAACATGGTCTATCTCTCCATCTATTTTTATCATCTTTAATTTCTTTCATCAGTGTCTTATAATTTTCTGCATATACGTCTTTTGTCTCCTTAGATAGATTTATTCCTAGGTATTTTATTCTTTCTGTTGCAATGGTAAATGGAAGTGTTTTCTTAATTTCACTTTCAGATTTTTCATCATTAGTGTAAAGGAATGCAAGAGATTTCTGTGCATTAATTTTGTATCCTGCTACTTTACCAAATTCATTGATTAGCTCTAGCAGTTTTCTGGTAGCCTCTTTAGGATTCTCTATGTATAATATGTCATCTGCAAACAGTGACAGCTTTACTTCTTCTTTCTGATTTGGATTCCTTTTATTTCTTTTTCTTTGATGATTGCTGTGGCTAAAACTTCCAAAACTATGTTGAATAATAGTGGTGAGAGTGGGCAACCTTGTCTTGTTCCTGATCTTAGAGGAAATGTTTTCAGTTTTTTGCCATTGAGGACGATGTTGGCTGTGGGTTTGTTATATGTGACCTTTATTATGTTGAGGTAAGTTCCCTCTATGCTTACTTTCTGTTAAACTTATGGGGATTCCCTTGTATGTTATTTGTTCTTTTTCTTGCTGCTTTTAATAGTTTTTCTTTGTATTTAATATTTGATAGTTTGATTAATATGTGTCGTGGCGTGTTTCTCTTTGGATTTATCCTGTATGGGGCTCTGTGCTTCCTGGACTTGATTAACTATTTCCTTTCCCATATTAGGGAAGTTGTCAATTATAACCTCTTTAAATATTTTCTCAGTCCCTTTCTTTTTCTCTTCTTCTTCTGGGATCCCTATAATTCGAATGTTGGTGCATTTAATGTTGTCCCAGAGGTCTCTGAGACTGTCCTCAATTCTTTTCATTCTTTTTTCTTTATTCTGCTCTGCAGTAGTTATTTCCATTTTTTTATCTTCCAGGTCACTTATCCATTCTTCTGCCTCAGTCATTCTGCTATTGATTCCTTCTAGAGAAATTTTAATTTCATTTATTGTGTTGTTCATGGTTGTTTGTTTGTCTTTAGTTCTTCTAGGTCCTTGTTAAACGTTTCTTGTATTTTCTCCATTCTATTTCAAAGGTTTTGGATCATCTTTACTATCATTATTCTGAATTCTTTTTCAGGTAGACTGCCTATTTCCTCTTCATTTGTTAGGTCTGGTGGGTTTTTACCTTGCTCCTTCATCTGCTGTGTGTTTCCTTGTCTTCTCATTTTGCTTAACTTACTGTGTTTGGGGTCTCCTTTTTGCAGGCTGCATGTTCATAGTTTCTGTTTTTTTTTTGGTGTCCGCCCCCAGTGACTAAGGTTGGTTCAGTGGGTTGTGTAGGCGTCCTGGTGGAGGGGACTAGTGCCTGTGTTCTGGTGGATGAGGCTGGATCTTGTCTTTCTGGTGGGTAGGTCCACGTCTGGTGGTGTGTTTTGTGGTGCCTGTAACCTTATTATGATTTTAGGCAGCCTCTGTGCTAATGGGTGGGGTTGTGTTCCTGTCTTGCTAGTTTTTTGGCATAGCGTGTCCAGCACTGTAGCTCGCTGGTCGTTGAGTGGAGCTGGGTCTTGGCGTTGAGATGGAGATCTCTGGGAGATTTTCGCCGTTTGATATTACATGGAGCTCGGAGGTCTCTGGTGGACCAATGTCTTGAACTTGGCTCTCCCACCTCAGAGGCACAGCCCTGATGCCTGGCTGGAGCACCAAGAGCCTGTCATCCACATTGCTCAGAATAAAAGCCAGAAAAAGATAAAATAAAATAAAATATAAAAATTATTAAAATAAGAAACAAAAAATAATTAAAAATTTTTTTAAGTAATAAAAATAGAAAGCACAAAAGAACAACCAAACCAAAAAACAAATCTGCCAATGATAACAGGTGCTGAAACTATACTAAAATAAAAAAACAGACAGACAGAACCCTAGCATTTTACAAATGGTAAAAGCAAAGCTATACAGACAAAATCACACACAGATGCATACGCATACACACTCTCAAAAAGAGAAAAAGGGGAAAAAAAATATATATCGTTGCTCCAAAAGTCCACCTCCTCAATTTGGGATGATTCGTTGTCTATTCAGGTATTCCACAGATGCAGGGTACATCAAGTTGACTGTGGAGATTTAATCCGCTGCTTCTGAGGCTGCTGGGAGAGATTTCCCTTTCTTTTCTTTGTTCGCACAGCTCCCGGGGGCTCAGTTTTGGATTTGGCCCCGCCTCTGCGTGTAGGTCGCCTGAGGGCGTCTGTTCTTCCCTCAGACAGGACGGGGTTAAAGGAGCCGCTGATTCGTGGGCTCTGGCTCACTCGGGGTGGGGGGAGGGAGGGGCACGGAGGGCGGGGCGGACCTGCGGCGGCAGAGGCCGGCGTGACGTTGCACCAGCGTGAGGCGCGCCGTGCGTTCTCCTGGGAGAGTTGTCCCTGGATTCCGGGACTCTGGCAGTGGCGGGCTGCACAGGCTCCCCGGAAGGGGGTGTGGATAGTGACCTGTGCTTGCACACAGGCTTCTTGGTGGCGGCAGCAGCAGCCTTAGCGTCTCATGCCCGTCTCTGGGGTCCGCGCTAATGGCCGCGGCTCGCGCCTGTCTCTGGAGCTCCTTTAAGCAGCGCTCTTAATCCCTTCTCCTCCCGCACCAGGAAACAAAGTGGGAAGAAAAAGTCTTTTGCCTCTTCGGCAGCTCCAGACTTTTTCCCAGACTCCCTCCCGGCCAGCCGTGGCGCACTAGCCCTTTCAGGCTGTGTTCACGCCGCCAGCCCCAGTCCTCTCCCTGTGCTCCGCCGGAAGCCCGAGCTTCAGCTCGCAGCCCCGCCCGCCCCGGCGGGTGAGCAGACAAGCCTCTGGGGCTGGTGAGTGCCGGTCGGCCCTGATCCTCTGTGAGGGAATCTCTATGCTTTGCCCTCTACTCCCCGGTTGCTGTGCTCTCCTCCGTGGCTTCGAAGCTTCCCCCCTCTGCCACCCGCAGTCTCCGCCGGCGAAGGGGCTTCCTAGCGTGTGGATACCTTTCCTCCTTCACAGCTCCTTCCCACTGGTGCAGGTACCGTCCCTATTCTTTTGTCTCTGTTTTTTCTTTTTCCCTACCCAGGTACGTGGGGAGTTTCTTACCTTTTGGGAGGTCTGAGGTCTTCTGCCAGTGTTCAGTAGGTGTTCTGTAGGAGTTGTTCCACGTGTAGCTGTATTTCTGATGTATTTGTGGGGAGGAAGGTGATCTCCGCGTCTTACTCTTCCGCCATCTTGAAGCTCCTCTCTATAGCCTCTTAAAACATTTATTCCAGTACCTTGTAATCATCCTGTCAACAATTGTGTTTCCTCCTCTTTATACAGGAGGTCAGCAAACATGTTTTATTAATCTTTGCATTCATATTATATTTTATGGCACACAGTAAGTGCTTAGTGAATTTCTATTGAATAAATCAATATATTAATTACCTACTTTTAATATAAAATGCGTATTTTTATAGACAACTGAATATTTCAATCATGGCTTCTTAGGAAATTAATAAATGGTGTCTTTTAAGGCCCCCTGCATTATTGCTCTTTACTACCATAAATGGTCGGTAATTCTCTGCTCTGGTTTAACATGCAAATTGTCTGAACTCCTGGGTTTAACATCAGAGATGCAGGTGAGGCTTGGGTATTGTATTTTTTAATAGCTCCTCAGTTAATTCTAATGTGTGGCCAGGGCTGAGAACCATGAAGAATCACCAAAAACTGTGACTGGGAAGTCTATTGCTCCCTCCAGCTTTCTGGGGCTGAGTCCACTAGTGTCACATTATAGGGAACACGTAACACATTTATGAAAATTAGTTTGTAGATCTGCTCACTTCCTAAGTTTTCTTGTCTGTGTTGAAATACTCCAACACCACCCCTCTATACCTCACATCTTTATAATCAGTCATATGATGATCTAGTTGGTAGTCCAGCAGTCATGAGGATGTTCCTATTTTATTTTAGTTTGAGAGACCTAGTTCGGGTATCATTAATCCAGGCATTTAGAATCCATGGAATCAGGTAAGAAGCACGACGTATCTCTAAGTCTGAGCTATTTCCACATGAAATGTTACCAAAGTTGGCAGGGCAATGTTGGTCACCTCTTTGCACAGGGAGATGTGGATTTTATAATTACTTATGACTTTGCTTCTTTTATTGTCTCTGGCTCTAGTCTTGGCATTCTTTTAATGTGCATTTCTGTATAAATTAGAAAAGCAAGAGTTAAGATGTAGAACTTATGTGTCTGGCCACAGATGTTCAGAGCAATTCAGTGTGTCAAGCTGAGGTCAAATGAATAGGGAATGTCATTACTAAATGGTAACATTTTTCTGAGAGCTTTAAAGAAATTCAAGTGCTTTTTGAATCTACATTTATTTTATCTTTTTTTCAGGGTGATAGGTTGCACTTCTAGTTCTTGTCAGAGATTTGTACATTAAAATGACTTTAAATTTAACTATTCTAGAAACCAACTTTCCAAATAGTATTTCAGGCAGCACCAGTAGAAGACATACCATTTTATTTGAGATATAAACTTCCTTTTTAAATTCAATGAGATATACTGGTTTATTTGTAAAGCTGATGTGACATATGCCTATATATCTTTTTGATGTATTAACAAAGACACTGGGGATTAGGACATGTTTCCAAATTCCATGATCTGAAGTCTATGTGTCTTCTTATAGCCCATTAAATTTAAAATGCTATGATGTTCAGAAGTTTAGGACATACTTATACCAGTTTGAAAGCTAACAAAGTGAACCACACACCTGTCCATTCATGTTGTGCATTATGATAATACACTTTGATAAACAGGGGGGTTTGGGTATAAAATATGTTATGCATATTTCAAGCCAATGGTGTAGCAATTATGGTACAGAATTTGCAAAAAATGGTTGAAGGGCAAACTAAGTTATTGAGTAGCATTTTCATGCGTGCCATCTCTTATTATGCCATTAAAGAACTACGTTACCTACTGAACAATAGAAAACTGGGAATCTACACCTCTTAATTATCTCTGGAATAGAGGTGAGCAGAAATATAGCGAAATATATGGTGGATTGGTATAGCATACACTGTTGGTACCTCACACATATCTTTTGGACCTTTGCATTTCCTGCTCTCATGCTGATTTCCAGCCATCAGCATCTCCAGCTTTTTGTCTAAGGACTTTTTCTGAAGCAATAGAAATCTGTTCAGCCCACTCACAGGGCAGGATGGAAGGGCCAGGGAATTTTCTTTTTAGACACACCCCTCATCCAGTGATGGATGGGAGTTGATGGAAAAATACTCTGGTTTCCTTTTCTGCAAGTGGGAGAACTCTGAGGTACTTGTTCTATTCCATCTTCCAGACTTCCCCAGTTGGATTATCTCTAAGTGCCCAGTGGAGCAATTTGCTGGATTTAACACACCAATAAACACACCCTTTATTGTCTTATTGCTTTATTGGCACTCTTTCCAGCTATCTTACATCCCCACTCCCACACCAGCATTTCCTGCACCTCCCAAACTTGCAAACAAGTCCTTGTCTTAAGGTCCACTTTTAGGACAACTCAAACTATGAATATTGACAGTGGTATGTGCTTTTTTACTTTTGTTTTAAAATGGAAATTTATGGGAATTCACCTAAAATGTATTTGCAGAAAGATACTCTTAGGAACTCTGTGGCTTGGAGCAACTCACATCTTCCTGAGCTTCAGTTGCCTTATTTAGAAACTTAACAGATGAAATAAATGATCTCACTTTAAGATTCTATTATTTTAAGACATGAATTAGGGTTTCTTTCTCTCTCATCCTAGCATTAGTTCTGCAATTCACTGCTGAGTGTTACTTCTCTGTGTTGGTAAAGACCATTCTCTTTCAAGGTCCTCTTAGCCAATGTGAGCAGAGCTTCCGAAAGGTCTTTCTGCTGGATGCATTCTTTGAGTTCTTTGTTCTCACTTGTCATAAGCACAGAGTCTGGGTACCATTACTCCTACTGCTTCCCCCTCCTTTGAGGTTGATAGTTGCAGCCTCAGCTATAGAGCGTCAAGATCCCAGGCCCCATTCTCTGGGAAGCCCTTTGCTTTCTTCTCCTTCCCCCCTCCAGCTTTGTTCTGTCTTGACGTGATCAGAATCTGCCTCTCCGTGGGGCTGCCATGGTCACTCCTTACAGAGGTATGAGCACTTACTCCTCATTCTGATTTTATTTGTACACTTTAATGAAAAGCGATTGCCTACCATACTCAATAGATGTGTCCAGCATGACAGGCTGATTCCACAGATGAAGTTGGTGCCTTTTCAGGGGTTGAAATAATCGTGAGAACCACCAGCATGGCTTGCCTTCAGGGGGATGGAAGTAAAGACAAAAAGAAATACGAAGTAAGGCGGGGGGGAAGCATACACTTTAAATATTTATTTTTTAAAAAATGCAAACATGATTGTTATTTTCCAAGCCTTGGCTGGTCTAGAGAGGGCCGTCTTGGCTTTCCTGAGCACCTGCAGCTCTGCAGTCTGTCCTCTTGGCAGACAGAAAGGCTTTTAGATTCTGGGTACTCATTTCCTTTTGCTTCCAGCTATTCTTGGATTTGGAATAGACCTGGGAATAGATAGAGTACTATGGAGAGGGCAACATGGCATCACTGTTGCTCAGAATGGGCTTCCTGCAAAAGGGCTGTCACTCATCATGTTTTTCAGGTGGTTTATCTCAGTTTATCAGGGCTTTGACATCCAGAGCCTCAGGATCACAGTAATTCCAACAGGCATCTCACAATCCAAGCGAATGAGAACAAATGTACGAATGTATGTGGGTTCTAGGTATTTTCTCCTTAAGTGCGGTTTCAACTGGTTGACATTTTGGTTTCATTTCTCCATTGATGCAATACTCCCATTTTTATGTATACATTTCAGGCCTCAAAATGGTCTATACAGTGGTGAGTAAATGTGTTGGTATTAAAATAGTGGATGATAACAACTGTGTATACGGACCTGATAGAAAATGCGGTGATAAGCAAACTTACTGGAAGTGTGAAAAAAGAGGGTGTAAAGCCAGATTGCATACTGTTCTAGAAAATGATAACGTAGCAGTTCGCAAATCCTTCGGTGAACACAGGCACCCCTCCCACCCATTAGGACCAAAAGTTTACTAAGCTGTGGCGAATATAAAAGAGGTGGCTAGTAATTCACAACAGTGTTTGAGAGCATTAACGACCTATTCTTTAGCTAATTTAGATGCAGTGCCTTGTCCTTTCATGCCGTCTTTACCACAGTTATGACACTGTATTAGAAGTTGGAGGCAAAGGAAGAATCAAGTTCCTCCTATCCCCCAAAAAAGAAATGGTTACCTGATTCCTGATGAGTATAAGTTTCTTGAAAAAGTTTTGCTATTTGATAGTGGAGAACATGATGCAGACAGCATTTTGGTGTTTGGCATAGAATCTGGCTTAGATGACTTGGGGAAATATGAACACTGGGCATGCGATGGAACACTTAAATGTAGTCCAGATATGCACCACCAGTTTTATACATTACATATATTGACAAGAAATAGCAGTATCCCTCCTCTGTTTGTTTTACCTCCTGGGAAATATGAAAAGCCTTTCAAGCAGATTTTTTAATATTGTAAAGAACTTAATGTCCAACCTTAGATCCTGAATCCTTAATGATCCACTTTGAGAAAAAATCTGCCTTTCAAGCAGATTTTTTAATATTGTAAAGAACTTAATGTCCAACCTTAGATCCTGAATCCTTAATGATCCACTTTGAGAAAGGAAGAATCATTGCTTCCTGTAAGATGAACCTGAATACAAATAGAACCATGAGTAACACATTTTAAATGAATTCAAATATTTTTTGTATTTTTTTTCATAATAAAATGTTTATTACTAGTTTTTCATGATTCATTATGTCCTTTTTAATGTCCTTATTTTATTTTTGTTATTTTTATCTTTTACTGCACAATTATCTTACGACCTGTTAGTTGTGTGGCAAAATCATTTGCAGTGAAATTGCTTGAAGCAAAGATGTTTAAAATGAAACTACTGGACTCAATTTATGTGGACTTGATTAGACTCATGACTAGGCACTAAAGCACGGAAACGGGGTTCTGGAACACAGAACCTCATGGAGGAACCAGATTTCCAGCAGATGAATAAAGAGAGGCCCCCATCCCCTGCCCGAGGAATGAGTTGAGATGACAGTGATGTTCAAATCCAACAAAACTTCCAGTGTGGGGTGGTGGACTTACTCATATCTGCTAGAGTCTGTGATGATTTTAGGGTTTTCCAAGTTGCTCTGTTCACATTTGTTCTGAGTAGGCTCAGTTGTATTACTATCTTGAACTGCAGAAGTTTCCCAGGTTCGCAGGTCATTTTTTTTTTTTTTTCTTTTGCGGTACGCGGATCTCTCACTGTTGTGGCCTCTCACGTTGCGGAGCACAGGCTCCGGACGCGCAGGCTCAGCGGCCATGGCTCACGGGCCCAGCCGCTCCGCGGCATGTGGGATCTTCCCAGACCGGGGCACGAACCCGTGTCCCCTGCATCGGCAGGCGGACTCTCAACCACTGCGCCACCAGGGAAGCCCCTAGCAGGTCATTTTTAAACTCTCCAATCTTTCAAGTTCAAATCTGATCAAGAGAACATTCGAGTGGGTAAGCCAGGAGTGATTCAGAATACTCACAAATGACCTAGACTCTTTTTTTTTTTTTTGTCTAGGTTGGAGCGAAGGGCAGGGAGTGGCAAGGAGTGTCTAGACCCAGCCAATCTGCTGATGGTCCTCTGCAAATCATCGTGGTTGGATTTCGAGGCAGCTCCAGAAGGAAGTGACTTCAAAATGGTATTTATCTTGTGTCTTGTGTTTTGATAGCGTTTTTTCTTCGCCAGATTTGAAGCCCCTAGTTGGCAGTCTCTTCATTTTTCTTAGTGGTGGTATCTTTACACAACCTTAGTGTGTCAGGGACAATCATTTTCATCAAGTATGCTTCCTCCATTCCTGGGCCCCAGGAAGTTAGGTGGACCATCTGGATAGTTCTTGCCAATGAGATGATGCTTGTCAGTGCTAAGCTGAGGCAGCAGAAATACTGTGAAAGATCCTGCTGCGTCTCTGTCTTCTGTTTTGGAGGATAACAATGTTCCAGATGGTGGTGCCTCTGTCAGTCTGTGTTCATGAGTAACTATGTGAAGGACAGCCCTATTTTGACTCACAAGGAGCATGTCACATGTGTGAGAAATATACTATCGTTGTATTCAGTCACTGAGATTTCAGGGTTATGTTACCACGGTATAATCAGTCCATCTTGACTAATATAGAAATTGGTACCTGAAACAGGGTGGTGCAGAACAAAACCATGTCACTTTGGTTTAGTGATCAGGTCACAGGTAGTGACTAAACTGATAATGGAAACTGGAAAGGTGGTAATTGTTGAATGCTGGCTCCCCAGAATAACCTCCTGATAAGACAGAGCTGGGTTATTGTTTACCAGAGTACGAAAGAACACCATGTCGATGGGGCCCCTCGGGAAGGGTCATGGTATAACAGTGTGGGGTTCGTGGACACAGTGAGATGTAAGTGAAAGTGACAGTAGATGCTTTCTTTGCTAGAACAAGTGTTTGAATAAACAGACTTCACTAATTTGGTTTCTAACTAAAATTTGTTTTTGACACAGTAGAATTTGAATTCGAAGGTGTTATGTAAAAGACCTCCTCATTGAAAAGCAATTTTAAAGTATAGTTTTTAGAATCTCGTGGCTTCAGGACACTTTAACAGCCATGAGCTACCTACATAAAGTATCATCTTTCTCAAGCTGATGCCCAGTGAGATCAATTAGCAGCTAGAAAATGATCTCTTGATTTTATCAGTCGCCAAAACACAGAGGACTACAGTAGGCTCTTATTTAATTATTTATTTAGCCCTGTAACCCAACAGAAGTGCAAGGTGAGCCTTTATTTGTATTGTTTCCTTTCCCTTGTTTCTCATCCACACCCAGAGAGGTTCTTCTAGGCAAAGATTTAATGATGTATTCTTCTTGAGTCCTCCACAGATTCTCTTAATCACAGCTAATCCAACCCCACTCTGTGCTCTCAGGGCACTTTATCTTTCTATTATAGCATTCACCATGGGCTGACTTTGTATTCACCGTTATCCGTGTCTGTGTCTCCCTTATGTCTTCTTTAGTCTCCATGCCTGGGCTAAAGCTTCCTAAATTTCAGATGAAGTGGGCCATCAGTGGGAAAAATTAACTGTGTTAAATCAATTCTTTCCCACAATGTTAAGAGAATAAATTTCTCTTGTGCAATTGCTCGATGTGTATTAGTCAGGATGGGATAAGTTATAGTGCTGTAACAAAAACCTCCCAAAATTTCCATGATTTGACACACACAATTTTATATCTCACTCACACTACATGTAAAAAATGAATCAGTATGAATTTCTACACGATCAGTGACTTAGGGACACAAGATGACAGAGAACTTGACGTCTGAAATATTCTTGGTAGCTGTAACAGAGGAAGAAAGATTCTGGAGAATCATACATGAGTTTTGCACTGCCTCAGCCCAAACAGCTCATGGATGGATATCTGTCAAGGTATCGAAGAGCCACTGCATTCTAAAACCTATGTTTTAAAATTGTTATTCAATGAGCAGGTTTTTCTTTTTTTAACTAACACTTCATATGCAAATTCTACTGTCCCCAAACCAAAACTAAGCAAGAAACCAAAATTAGCAAAGACCATTTATTCATATGCTTGCAAGAGAAACATCTCCCATCACTTTTGCTTCTGCAGGAGTTCAAAGAGAGTTTGAAAGGAAGGTGAACTTTATAAAGTAAACAGGAGACAGTGTATTCGGGTGAGGTTTCTGGAAGGGGTGTGGGGAAGTTCTGTGATTGGTCTTTAGGTATTGTGTTTGGTTGTCCTTGTTTGGTTGCAGCTGAACAGAAGAACAGTTTTGGGAGGTTTCCGGAGAGGAAGAGGTTATTCAGTCTGTGGCTGCCCATTTCTTAGAACTAGTGGGGGGTCAGTAGAGTGTTCTTTATGGTTAAACTGATAAAATATTTGAGTCATGGTCCTCAGGTTGGGTGGTGGTGACAGTTTCTCAACTGAATTATTAATCTTGCTGAGTTTTGGAAGCAGCACTGAATTGTTGTATTCTTATCTGGTGTGATGAATTATGAGGGCTTGGACCAGTCAACAATTCTCTCTTGACTGTGTTTTCTTCATACAGTGAAGACAGTGAATTAGGTGATGTCTAAATTTTCTTCAGCTGCTTTCAAATCTAGGCTTCCATGATGACGTTGGCCACAAACTATTGATAATTTAATTACCTCATGTTTATCAATGGCTAATTGAGGTGAATAGCAGTTTGTCTCAGGGTGTGTACAGGGAGAAATCATGTTACATCAAGAGCCTTACAAATGAATACACCCACTGAGTTATGGAACTCTCTGTAATAACCAACCATTCTCTCTTATTTAAAGATGACAGCATTTTTGTGTGTGTGGGTCTTCCTTCCAAGCATATGTGTTTGTGACTCAAGAGGCTGGTGGGGGTATGCCCTCCTCTTTGTACATCCCCGAAGTAAGGGCTTTTCTTTGATCGTGGATAAAGCCTTGTCTCCCAGAACCTAAGGCCCTTCATGACCTTGCCACTTAGCTGTGCAGTCAGCTGGAAACCTTTATTCAAAGGAGCTGTTTTAGGCTTATGCAGCTTGCCCAGCTGCCCACATCTATGCCATGAAGTTGGAACCTATGCCCTGAAACAACCTGGATCCTTTTCTGCATATGGTTTCTCCACTTCAGCTCACTGAAGTCTGCAGCCGAGTTGACGTCGGGGCAGAAAGTATTGTCATGATTTTAGAAATTGTACAGTGGTCCTTCTTCATGTAAAAGATAAGGAAAGGATGCTCAATAATAATTTGAGGATGTATTTGTCAGGGGCCAGTATTTTGCTAATGCCTGTCTCTAATTCTTAAAGCTGGGTTCTCTTTACACTTTCCTTGGGAAGGGGAGTCACTTACCAGTTCAAGTAAGACGTTTGAACTTGGTACAGTGAGAGGATTCCTCACATTTCCTCAGCGCTTACTCTGTTAGGCACTGTGCCAAGTTCTCTACATGACACTGAATAATCAAAATCACTTTAGAGTTTGGTACAATGTATAGCCCCATTTTACAGATGAAAAAAATGAGGAAGTTTAAAGTAACTTGCCTGAAGTCATATATGGAATAATGACATACTCTGGGAATGTCATTGGAGACTGTTGCTACAGAGGAGGCGTTCTAGTTTTAATTTATTTTTTTTGCTATGGCTATAAATTTCCATTTTGAAAAAAATAAATAGGTTTTATGCATCTTGATTTTATTTCACTTTTAAAATATCACAAAGATGCCACAATACAATAGGGCTTTAGTTCTTCTGAGGGGCTTCCCCAGATTTTTTGTTGGTAGGTACAGTGGCCTATGACTACCTGCTGTTGGAAGGTTCAAGTTGTGTTTCAAGTTGTGTTACCCCAGAAAGGAGAAAGAAGTATGTTCTTCATCTTATATTTCGTGGCAGCCATGGTAGATGCCATGTTTCCTGGTGAAAAATGATCACACTCTGAAATCTGCCCCTATGATCTGGCAAAAGTTGTTGCTGTTTTTTTTTTTTTTTTTTTTTTTTAACGGTTTCAGTGAATAAAAGGAGCTTGCTTATTTCTGTGGATCCTGAGAGAAGCAGTGGAGAAAGGCAGCACATCACCCCTCTTCCTCTCTCCCGTTGTCCATCTGTAAAATGAGGATTATGAGTGACCTTAAAGAGAATGCTTGCTGAACGTTCTGGAATGCACTGGGCAGATGGCAGATATGACTCACTTTCTCATGCGGCCCTTCTCCGGGGAGTGGGGCTGGGCAGCAATCTCCCTGAATCTTTGCAGGCATGGGCTTAGATGAACATTGATGAAATGTTTATAACTGTGCAGTATATCACTTGGTAGGCACATACATTTGGTTTGAATCTTGATGAAGAAGTTGGGTTTTTTTCCCCTTGTTTTCTTGGCATAATATTCTGAACAGCAGCAATGCAATCTGTTGTTTGTTTAGAAAAGATGGCAGAAGGGTATATGTTGTGTGTGTGCGAGTGTGCGCATGTGCATGTGGTGTGGAAGGGGTTACTCCTAAGACATCTTCACAGTCCCAGAAAAAAGGAATTTTGCAACATAAAGTTACCTGAGTTATCATCATTTGGGAAGAGGGTAAGTTTTAAATGAATTAGTTAAAGCTAAGCTCCTAGGGTGGACACATAGCAGAGAAAATCCATTCTTCATCCCTCCCTCCCCAATGTGGGTACACGCATACATGCACACAGATGTACACGCATATGTGCACACACATAGCAGAAGGGCATTTTCATCTCATGGTCTTCCTGCAGTAGAATTCTTCTGTCCTTGGCTTCAGCAGCCCTATCTTTTTCTCCCCACCACTCTCACCCCCTCCCACCTTGGAGGCTGGGCTCTGCTAGAGAGCAGAGGAAGCCTCTGAGCTGGTGGAAGAATCACCATAGCAACATGGCACTGAGTCCTACCCCCGAAGGTCTAGCCATGCTTGGCTTTTGGTCTTAGCCCAAGTGAAGCAACATGAGGATTTTCCTCACAGCCCAATCAGTTGTGACTTTGAGCTATCTTTCCTTCCCAAGTAGGCCCATAATGCTGGCCTCTGCACACTTTTGAGCTGTGTTTTCCCTTTTCTCTCCACCAGGTCAGAGATGCTCAGTGCCAATTTATTTACACGTTTCAGATAAGAAGTCAGCCCTATCCAAAGGTACCCAAAGGTGGTGGTTAGCAGCTGCCTACTGCTGTGATTCAAGGCTTCTGCCAAGAGCTCCCTCCAAATAAATATGCCACTCAGAAGGGGAAGGTGCGCTTGGAGGGAAAGAGGGAGCGTTCTATAGTAGTGGTTTAGGTGCTGGTCTTTCACTTAGGACATTGGGGTTCAAATCTGTTTCCTATAAACAGCATAGAGCTGGATCTTTTCAGGTTTTTTTTTTTTAGCCAATGATTGAACTATAGATATGCTCAACAATGTGGATGATTCCTAGTAATATGATGCTGAGCGTGAAACATAAGCTCCATTTTATAATAAAATTCAGAAACTACTAAAACTAAACAGCGTTCTTTAAGCACACCTGTATTGTGATAAAGAAGTGTGTGTGTGTGTGTGTGTGTGTAAAAGAAAAACATTCTGGCTACCTCAAGTTGTAAAAAAAATAAGGATAGCATAGGGGTGGTAGATGTAAGTTACTGTCAATGTCGAGTCCTTGGGTTGGGTGGTGAGTTTATGAATATTCGTTATTTTATTTAAATTACTTCATTAATTAAAGTAAGGAGGACCACTCATAGATCAGTAATGGTGGTATGTCTTGAAGCAATAATTACGGTTAGTGCAATTCCATATACTTGAGAGCTACAAAACCAAACCAAACACTCCTTAACTATAGCTGCTGATGTAAGTTATTCCTGCTCTCTGAACCTTCGTTATCTTATTTGCATAATCATTGATTTGAGCTAAATTGTCTCACAGGTCTGTTTTAGGCTGAATAGTAACGTGGTTGAGAGAGCAGAATCTAAGGTCAGACTGTCTGAGGTTTGAACCTCAGCTGTGTCACCTTAGTTAAGGCAACAGATTATTGTAGAATCAGGAGTACTTGTGACTTTGTTACCAGCATCACAGATGTTTTCATATCACATGACAGCTTCACGGGTACCTCAAAATATCATGCCCAGTTATTTCAAAATTATGGTAGTTAGTAGGCCTGCCTCTAGATCATTGTCTTAGGCCATTCAGGCTGCTATTAAAAAGTACTAGAGAATGATTGGCTTATAAATAACAGAAATTTATATCTCACAGTTGTGGTGGCGAGGAGTCTGAGATCAGAATGCCAGCATGGTCAGCTTCCGTGAGGGCGCCTTCTGGCTTGCAGACATCTGACTTATTATATCCTCACATGGTAGAGAGCAGAGAGAGGAGATGAACTTCCTTGTGATTCTTTTAAAGGCACTAATCCCATTCATGAGGGCCCTTCCCTCATGAGCCCATCTAATCTTAATCATCTCCCAAAGACCCCACCTCCTAATTCCATCACATTGGGGGGATAGGGTTTCAACATATGAATTTGGGGGGGGGGACATAAACATTAAGCCCATAACAATCTTATTATTGAACACATTAATAAAGAAGCACATATATTACTATTTCACATATTTATTTTGACAACTGTGTTTTAATATACTTCATTTCTTTACTAGTCTTATTTTTCTGAGGAGGGTTTCATAGGTTTCACCAGAGAGCCAAAGGAGTCCATAGCTCAAAAAGATTATGCAACCTTTAGGAAAACTCAAAATTACCTAAACACGCAAACATAAACACATAGAGAGACATAAAATTCTGTTCAGTGGATAGCCTGGGTGGCCTGAGAGAGTTTGGGAAAAAATATATGTTTTCCCCCTCAGTTCCCAATAAGCTTTTTTTGGTGTTTGTCTTTCCTTTTGATCTGTATTTATTCCTTTCAAGATGAACAGCAAAACGGTACTTTTGACACATTAAATACATGGAAAAGAAGTGTGCTCATTACCTTTTCAGTTAAACTCCACAAAGGAAAACAATTTTTATGGAAAGGATTTAAACGTGTTAAAATATTTCATTCAAGTCCTAAATCACTTTTGAAAACTCTTGAGAAAATTTCAGGACCTGAAGGTCTTTGGGTTATTTCCTTCAATCTAGAAATTGAGGGTCACACAAAGTGCAATATGACATTACAGCACTTCCTACCTCATACCCTTAAAATATGGACACCTATGGTGCTGTGTGCTGAAATCCATCCAGGGACAAATCCATATGATTTCTATTTACACTTTCTCACTCATTCATTGACTTACATCCAGAGACTTTAAATCTCAATTTGTTCTTATAAAATTATTTGTTCCCATGTAAGATTTTAGTATAAATGTACAGCTGAGTTCCTAGACACCAATTTAAGCCATATTCCCCACAGTCTGGGAGGGATTAATCAAGGGCCTATTTATATAAGGGACTATAAAAATTAATAAACAGAAACCTCAATTAAAATTGAATGGGGAGGCCAGAAGGGGGAGCTCTCGTGCTCTGTGATAGCAGAGCCCAACAGGAAGAAGAAAGACGTCCTTCTCTTGCCTGGCCGGAGCTCAGCCAGTGAGAGGCTGTCAAAACTCAGCCAATGAAAAACCACAGACTCTTTGCTTACTCTAGTCCTTCCACCTTCCTTTTCCCTTCTATCAAAGAGTTTTCCTCTCCCTGATTTGCAGTACTTGCACCTGGCTCACTGTGTTTGCGGACCTCAGATTGCAGTTCTTTGCTGATCCCAAATAAACCAATTTTTGCTGGAGAAAAACCTGGCAGTCTATTTGTTTAAGGTCAAAAAGACCAAGGCATTTTATGAAAAGAATTCATCTCAAGTGAAAAGGAAATAGAAACAATACACAAGCTTGGTTCCCAGAACAAGGTTGTCAGAGGAGTGCTGATTTTTAGCAGAGGAAGAAATATATTTTTCAGGTTGTTCTTTGGCCGTCTGGGACTTGAGTAGATCTCAGGGGTGGTAAATACAGCAGAGCTGGATCGCAAAAGAATCTCGGTAAGTTCCTTGAAGCTACTTTCTGGTCCCTGTGATAGAATCTGACAAGTGGTGCAACTTCTGGTTGGCTCAGGATCCATCGCTTCCTCACCGTGTCGTGGCCTCGCTGTGGGTAGCAGTAATTCTGTCCTCCACCTGCTGAGTCACTCAGTATAGTTTCCTCTCTCTGCCAGAAGGATTGGTTTTCAGGATGGCCCAGAGCAAGAGGCGGCTCCCTCAAAGGGAAGCTCAGGACTTGCATTTAATGAGGAGGGGAAGGAAAATCCTGTTTCCTGGGAAAAGTCATATGTGCATGTGACACCTGGATTTAGGGAAGCCAGCCTGAAGGCAAGGCTGACTATGAAGGAGGGCAGAGAGACAGTTCATTTGTGCAAGAACACAGGTAGAGCCTTGATCAAAACAGGCCTGAAGCTGCTCTACTTCTGGATTTCTCTGGTCCATAAACAACATAATACCTTTGCCATTCAGACCACTTTGAATTTTCTCTTTAAGTCGGGAGACAAGGGTATTGCTCATTTTGGCCAGGCTCAACTGTGAAGACTATTGGAGCATACTGAATTATAGACAAGAGGTAAAGGAGAAACGGCAAGGGAAGAGAACTGTGGTTGTCTGACCTCCTAGCTTCACGGCCCTCTGTGGAAATTTTTTAACAAGATAATATACGATTAATACTCCTGTTTGACAGATTGAAACACATCTGTGCCAAGAAGTCTGCTGGTGAGTCTCATGGTCCCATATGAGTTACTCTATGAATTAGGAATTAAAACCCTGTCTTTGATTGGGCTCATACACGCAGCACAGATTATTGTGGACTTCTAAGTACTCTTTTGAACTTTTAAAACCCGGAGGCATTTTATGAAATTCTTTCAGATTTAGGACATTTGTATGGCCTACCCCTCTCTGAAACTCACCCACAAAGAATAATTAGCTGATCTGGAGTTGATTCTCTTTTATTGTCGTTAGATGAAGTTGACAGAGTATAAATTATTGAGAGCACCTCAACCCGCAATCTGTAAATTGTCTTTCTGTTTCAGCTAATGGATTTTTCTGGCTGGCAGGACGATTAAACTACAATGATGACAGTTGTTTACTGAGCCTTCCCTTTATGTTAGGTATGGTGTTAAGTGCCTTGCATGCATTATCTCATTTAATGTTTGCAAAAACTTGAGAGGTTATTTCCCTTATGCTATTTTCATACAATACAACATTAGACATATAGCAGGAATGTGACCTGGGGGTGCTGTTAAGAGGTTGATGAGAGTTAATGATCTCAGACCACCTTGGGGCATTACTACGTTACCATTCAACGTGCTATAAACCATCATGATCCCACTCCAGATGCAAAGGAGTCCCTCTCAAATGGTTTTGTGTCATTCATCAACTTGAAAATTGTTATTTTAGATGCTGCCACTAATTTTTTTTCTAGCATCTTCGCTATTGGTCCTTCTGAGTTTGAATAATACATCACAAGTTTTGAAAATTTCCTTTCAGTAGAGAAAATAAAATTAATTTTTCCAAATACATTGTTATTTTATATTTGAAAGTAATTTTATTCAATGCTTCATGCTTCATTGGTTGACAACTATATATTAAATAAGGAGTTATAAAGAAGAGAGAGGCATTGCATTTCTGAATAACAGTGATGAAGAATCAGTTTTTGTAACTGCATATCATCACATTTTTATTTTAAAATTGAAATAATGGTTTTACAGTTAGATGTTTTAGAGAAGCTCGATTATTCAAGACCTTTTCATAAGAATAAACATGTATCTCCTATAACATGTCTATAAAATGTTGATAAAATACAATTGTATATCTTATAATGAAGTTTTTTATAAAACATATTCCTTGAAGGCGAATGCTATTTCTGATTGGAGTTTGTTATAAAATTAAAAATAAATGCCTTCAGAGGAAAATTCACAAATGGAGAGAGTTGAAGTGTCTTGGGGTAAAAGTGGTTAAGATGTTACCAATTCTAGAGCTACGGGGCCTCATAGTACATCTCTGGATTATACGATATTTATTGGCTGAAGAAAGTTTTAAACTAAAAATTTACTTTTTCCTTAAGGCATTTGCTTGACTTGAGGATATCCTTTCTTCTGAAAGTAAGGTGTCACTCTCCCTCTTATTTTCTTCTTGGGTCAGGTGGACACATACGTATGTTTTTTCTTTCTGGCCAGTTCCTTGACTTCACACTCAAACCCAGCAAAACTCTGTCGCATCCTTTCCTGGTTTAAAAGTTAAAACCAAGCCTAGGTCATTATTCTCCGTATGTATACTAGACTGCAACATTGCACTTTGCCAGGAGGTCTCACCATCTCATTCATGATTCACGAAATCCCCAAGTTCAAGGTTTCAGAAAGACATTAGCTTCCTATGAACTTGATAAGGTTTTATAAACTTGAAAGCCTACCATCAAATTTACTTAGAAAGAGGCACACTTGTATTGTCAGCGTTTCTCATTTACAATAGCTACATTGCCGAATGGTAAAAAGTTGGCGTTTTTTTCTAACAAATGGTATCAAATACAAACACATAATTAACTTCTCTTAGCACTCCTTTTGAAGTGAGGCAGTTCCTGCCAATCCACAGAGCTTCCAAGATAGATAAAGGAGATGGCGAGGAGCGTTGGCTTCACTACCTGCAGCATCTCTTTTTCTGTCCATATAGAGATAGGGTTTCTTCTCATCACCTTCAGATCCCCTCTAAGCTCCACTCTTACCCATTTCTAAACCTGATCTTCTGATTACTGATCCAGACACAGCTTCGGAAGTGGGGGGACCTGTCTTCACTGAACGCTGAACTTCACTTTTCCTAGTTCTTGTCTAGCTTGCTGCTCCCGCTACGACTCATGGGCAGTAAAAAAAGAAAATGTTTACACTGGAATTCCTAAATCTGTGCTGGTACAGTGACTTTTTCATGCAAAGACGTGAAAATTATGTGGATTGAAAATAATTCTTGAAACAAGCATGCATGCACCCTTCACCTCATCAACGAGGGAGGCATTGAATAAAGACAGTAATCAGTCAGAATTAGGGACTGGGTTAGTCAAATTGACCTGAAGGTCCTTGTCATCCTGCCTCTGAATCTAAAGATTGTGGGAGAACTGAACCAACGATGAAACCCGTGTGCATTTCTACTGCTTCCTCTCTCCACCTCACCACCTATGTTCAATTCATAACAAAGTTCTATCTTAATCTTTTTACTTCTCTCAATCTCTGCTCTAGTCCAAATATCATTTCTTGCTTTACAAGTCTTCTCACCTGTATTTCTGCTTCTCCCTGGCTACCTTCTAGTCTGTATATAGCACAGCCAGAGTACAGTGGAAGAAGTTAACTTC
This sequence comes from Grampus griseus, assembly GCF_964374135.1. Classification (NCBI taxonomy): domain Eukaryota; kingdom Metazoa; phylum Chordata; class Mammalia; order Artiodactyla; family Delphinidae; genus Grampus; species Grampus griseus. Next base: position 32,121,059 of record NC_139011.1, on the reverse strand, counting down.
TAATTACACTTTTCCCTGCAATGGCTTCCCATTGATTTTAGGATTGGATCTCAAACGCTAAGCTGGATAACAAACCCTAAATGATCTGTGCCTGCTTTGCTGTTCCCATCACCACTCCTCTGCCTCAGACTGGGAGCCAAAATTTCTAGAATCCCTTTCCCTTCATGGTCCTGAGTTAGAAATCCTGACGACACGACCTGATGTGAGATTTGAAAGGCAAGGGGAAGGGGAAGCCATTATTCTCAGGCAGCCGCGGGATTCGGACGTATGGTTTTGTCACACATCCAGCAGCTTCACAGACTTCTCTGGAAACGCTCACTCTATGATGAGATGGGCTTTATAAGCTTCCCTGAGAGTCTGTTTCCCCATTTGCACTCCAGTCCCCCAAACTGAAGCTATTGGTGACCTTTTCTCAGATTTTCCAGCTGCATCCTTCTAGATTTCCACTTGTCCGCCTCTTCTCAATTTCCTATTAGCTCTAGTTCCAGTATTGACCCACACCTGCCTACATCTTCTGCTAATTCTCTGCATTCACTTTAAACCTTTAAAAGTTTGCCAGTTTCTGGGCTTCCCTGGTGGCGCAGTGGTTGAGAGTCCGTCTGCCGAAGCAGGGGACACGGGTTCGTGCCCCTGTCCGGGAAGATCCCGCATGCCGCAGAGCGGCTGGGCCCATGAGCCATGGCTGCTGAGCCTGCGCGTCCGGAGCCTGTGCTCTGCAACGGGAGAGGCCACAACAGTGAGAGGACCACATACCGCAAAAAAAATAAAAAAAAAAAGTTTGCCAGTTTCTTTTAATCCCATACTCCTAATTTGTCTCTTCCTCCCTCTCCCCATTGATGTAACCTGAAACTAACACAGTATTGTAAATCAACTATACTTCAAGTTAAAAAATGAAAAAAATTGCCATTGTCCATTTTCATAGGCTTGTTCTTTGCACCTTTTCTCAAATGCTTCCCTTATTCCCATGAAGACACCCTTTCACCAAGTTAGCTGTAATCTATCTGAATGTACATCTCAATTTCTAAGAAAATTCTCCCCTGAGCCCTAGGTTTGTTCAGGTCCCCCAGTTAGGTATCCTTCTATATTTATTTACATGATGATTCTCTTAAAGGCTGTCTTCTGCACAGGACTATAAGCTCCATGAGAGCAGGAACTGGAACTGTTTTTCTAAAGATCTAGTTCAGTGTCTGACCCAACGTAGGCACTCAGTAAATATTTGTTGAGTGAATGAATGAGTGAATGAATGAATGAGTGGGATGGGTTTATGAGTCCATTCATTGGATGCAGGTGATTAGACATAAAGGTGGTGAGATTGAACCGACATGGACGTTGTCCTCTTTGACCTAACTTATTTTTCCAGGGTTTCCCATTCTCAGAGGTAATCTTCCCTTTACCTCACTTCAGTTTAGGAGATTTATGTGATCACTTCAGCACCCCATTTTTAAATATATTCATGGTAATGAACAGCTTTTAATGCATGATGATTTAAAGTTTAATTTAAAAAAAGTGTGCCCTTTACTTAAAAAGCCTGGAGGCATAAGCTCAGTAAAATACCCTAATAATGAAAAGATCTGAAGTTCTCAGCAGTGGAAATTAATAAAATATAAAGTGCCACCCAGACTGTGGCCTCATCTTGCCCTACATGGGATGCATGCTTGCCCTCTGCTCAGAAACTCCCTCTCCCTAAGCAATGCTTTGGTGTCTTACCTTCCCCATTCCAATGATTGTGATGGATAACACTTCACACTTAAATACTATGTTATATTCAATACTGTGTTACATTCATTGAATGCATGTTATAACACCTGAATTTTTCATACCCAACATTTTTTTCTCCATTGTCTTCAAATACAATTTGAATGGTTAATGTATTCCCCAAGATGGTTCTCAGGATAATTTAAGCCAGATATTTTCGCCTAATTACCTGAGTTATTGTTGTCGATTTCCACGTCCCCTTGGCCTGAAAGCCAGGCCCTCAGAGAGCACAGAGTTATGACATGAACGTGACTATCGTTCCTGGGGTACGATGCCCATGAGTAAAAGAATGAAGCCAATTGCAGAGCACAGAGAGAAGCCAGAGAATGTCATCTCCTCTTCAAAGTAGGGGTCCCTAAGTAGATGGAACAGATCAAGGTTAATGACAGCCTTGGGCTGCTGTAAAGCTTTTTCCTTTTCCTATAGACTCTCTCTTCTTCTCCAATTTTCTAGTCTCCTTTAATCTAAAGTGGATAAAACACAACACTAAATACGCATAGGTTCTCTCTCTTGCTCTCTCTCTCTGTCGAGTCCCTTGGAACATATCGGCTGTTGCTCCAATAAGCACACTTTTCAAACTAATCGCCCTTTCTGCCCATCTTCTGGTATTACACCCATCTGAAGAGCAGGAACTTTACTGTCAATCCACTTTGATCAATCAGTTTTGATATTTTGTTCATTACGGATTTTTCTGCATAATTTTGGTCTTATAAGTATGGCATTAAAATATTTATCTTGACTACTGACTTTCCGGCACCCCCTGAAGTTTTGTGCTTAAGGAGACCACCACACTCTAGTTCTAGCTCTGCGAGCACAGCAGGCGAGAATGTCCTTAGATGTGGACAGCCTTGAAGCTCATTAATGACTCTGTCATCACAATTAATTGTAATGACTTTCTTTCCAATTTAGAAACCTATGTTACGATAAACCACGTTACTGGAAATTGTGATGTTTGTTTTTTCCAGCTCGGCGTGATCTTTTAAACACTAATCTTTATTAATAGAGAACTGTTCTTATTTTTCAAGTGGATTTCAGTCTTTTAGAAAAACATGGTGGCAAAGGGAATTGGGTTATCTTTATGCTCATTTGTACTCGGGTAATCTGTGAGTCTCACCACATGTGCTTGGCAGTTAGTGCAAAGCAGGTAAGTATGGGCTGCTTAGATTGCATCAAGGGAAGCCCTTTATTTTCTGGGGGTTCTTTCGGTCTTTTCAGAAAGTGGCCTCTCGGTGGCCTTGAGACCACTGTGTCCAGCCTGCGGTGCTGCCCCACCAAAGGCAATAGCTCTGCATTTCACAGAAAATTAGCTGTAGGCATGCACCAACATGAAATGCACCAAAGCTTTTAACAGACACCAACTACGCTGTGAGTGGGGATAATGTTAGGGCATATTTAACGGCCCGAGACTTTCACTGGAGAGACCAAAGACCAGAGAAAATACGAGAAATCACAGTTAAAATAATTTTATTCTCCCTGGAAACATTCAAATCAGCTGATGGAGAATAGCTCATGATATTCGGGGGGACTGGAACAGGGCGGTCAAAGGGTACACACTGCCAGTTATAAGGTAAATAAGTACTAGGGTTGTAATGTACAGCACGATAAATGTAATTCCCACTGCTGTGTGTTACATAGCAAAGTTGTTAAGAGAGCAAATCCTAAGAGTTCTCATCACAAGGAAAACTTTTTTTTTCTATTTCTTTAATATTGTATCCTTATGAGATGAAGGATGTTCACTAAACAAATTGTAGTAATCACTTCATGGTGTGTGTAAGTCAAATCATTATGCTGTGCACCTTAAGCTTATACGGTGCTGAATGTCAATTACATCTCAGTAAAACTGGAGGAAAAAAAGTTTTTTAATGGCTGATGCTGAAATGACTTTAGTGTGGAGGGAAGAAAATCCGGCTGAATTCCACATTGCAGCGATACCAAAGCCAAGGACTGTTTTGAGACAACTTTTATTGAAATGGAAAACTGTAAATTTAATGAAAGAATAAGGGAAATGCCAACAGAAATAAAAGACCCGGGATTCAAAGGACAACGCACAGGACTCTATATACAAAGCCACACAAATTGGAACAACCAGAATAAATGCCAAATGCACAAGAAAAATAAATGTAACTTATCAGAGGTTAATGCTTTTTATGTTTTCTTCATATGACAACTTGTTCTGTGGTTAGATAAAAAGGATTGGGGACCAGACAGGGCACGAGGCTTTGCTAAACCGTATCGAGCCACTGACTCCGTGTGACCTCAGGCAACTCTCTGGAGTTTGTTGGCCCTCACTCAATCACCACACACACACACACACACACACACACACACACACACACACACACACACACACACACACACACACACACACACACACACACACACACACACACCACACCACACCACACCACATATAACTTTTACTTGGCCGATAAAAAGGGCAGGAATTAGTAAGGCTTCTGTGAAATCTGGCATCCTTTTAAGGGAGATCCGTTACCACCTCTGGTGATTACAGAGAAAGGGAACTAAGAGAGGTGCTCAGATCTGCAGGAGGGTCAGCTCTCTCGGTTTTTGACAGGACAGCTCTCACAGAGCAGAGTGTTTACTGTGTGCATATCCCTGGCATGGGTTTGGAGGATTCTCTAGCCTGCTGACAGGAGAACAAACACTTTAATCCCCCCGAGTATCTGTCATGGGGTGGGCTAGGCTCAGCACAGCACGGAACCAGACTCCCTGTCCTCTGTTCTTGAGCAGCACACCCTGGACGCTGTTGGCTTTCTAGATGTGGGGTAGGGGACATTTCTCAGGATCCACCAAATCACAACAGGGGAGCCTGGCTACTTTGCTCAGGTATAAACCCTGATGAAATATGCAGTATTGCACCACAAAGACACTGAGCCTTTGGTCCGTGAGCACCAGCTTTGTTAAAGGGATTGTAGTCCTACAATTTTGACAAACCCCCATCTCTCTGCCTGGTAGGTCTCCCCAGCAACCCCCTAAGACTGGGTTAGGGGCCCATCTGCTCCTTAACTGCTCCCAGAATGCCCTGTTTTCGTTGGCATTTAGCACTTTCATACCTTCCGTGATTTACAATAAGCCCTTCATGAAGCCCATGCTCACCTTTCTTCATCCCAGTTTCTCTCTCTCTTTTTCTTCCCTCCACTGTCCTCTAAAGTGCAACTAAACTGGCTTCTGGTCTATCATCTCATATACTCTTTGTTCACAAAGATTGTCTCCTGAGATTCATGCAGAAGACCCCTGTGGTAGATGGAATTATTGAGCCCATTCTTCACTGCCTCTCATCCTAGCCCCTGTATCTGTGCCCTCTGCTATGTAACTTTTTGCAATACCTCACACGAAAGGCAGAGAGCAGCTCCCTCCTCCTTGGGCACTTGACTTTAGTCTTGGTCATATGGCTTGCTTTGACCGATGGCACGTGGACAGAAATGATAGTGTGCCGATTCCTAGCCTTGCATGTTTCCATTGGCCCCTTTGTGCTTCTGCTGTTGCCATGAGGAGAGCTTCTCCCAGGTATGGCTGCCCCTACAGGCCAGGCTTTAGAAAGAGCACAAGTGGAGGAAAGTGGTTGAAGGGCAGAGCTTCAGCAAGAGCACTGTAGCCACCAGATAGCCTGAAGCACAGCTGCCCCTGCTGACTGCAGATGCATGAGAAATAAGTGCCTCTCATGCTTCCTACTGTTTACTTGGTGGACTCCTCTTCATCTGTCAGGACTCAGCTAAGGGAGCTTCTTTCGGGAAGTGTCTACTGACATGCTAAGACTTTGGCCTTTCTTCCCATATGCTCCTGTAACTGGGGGTGAGATTTAGAATCTCTGGCTTAGTGTTTCCTCTCCCCTTAAATCTGGGATGCCAGTGTTTCCTTAACCCTTTCCTCAGACTATCCTCACACCCAGCCAACAGTCGAGTCCTTCTCTGACTCTTCAAGGCCATGGACTCGTGGCAATTTTCTGCTCTCTGGCTTCTCTGCTCCCACCCCCCTCTACAGAGTTCTTCACGTAGTAGCCAGAGTCACTGTTCTAAAACTGAACCCCATTAGTTATGCCTCCACCTCCCTCTCACCACATCTCCAATCCATCTCATCTTGCACCCTATGCTCAGATATGCTCTCCCTTTCAATCATGCAACAAAAATTTGCTGGGTCCTGACTTTGTAGGAAGGCACAAGTTATAATCTCTATCGTGAAGACCCTTCATCTTCTTACCTCCATACCCACTGCACCCCCAAAACAACTCCCATTCTAATTCTTTCCTACTTATCCTCAGATTAGTCTCAGGGTCATTGTTGTTTGCTCTGAGAACTCTTCAGATAGTCAGGTATCCCTGCTATGTGCTCCTTGGGTATCCCTGCTATGTGCTCCTTGGGTATCCTATTCATTCCCTATTTTTGTATGGATGTGCCTTGGATATTTACTAATGCTCTTTAAAGGGCTGATTTGTTGTATTACTGTTCACTGACTTCTTGTTCTTTTTCTTCTTCTCTCCCTACTCCCCCTCCCCTCCCCCTTCTCCTTCCTCTTCCTCTCCTCCTCCTCCTTCTTCTCCTTCTTCTTCTTCCTCCATACTCTCTAGTTGTACTGTTTTATTTTTCACACAACACTATTCCAAATATCACTTACATTACATCCTTAGATCTTCACCAAGACCCTGTGAGTAGGCAAGGCAAGTAGTATCATATCTCCATTTAACAGAAAAGGAAACTGGGGTTCATGCGAGTTAATTGGCTTTTCTAAAGCTACCCTCTTAGTGAGTGTCAGAGCGAGATTTCTAACTCTCAGCCCAAGTTCATTCTATTTCACCATATCTCTTGACTTGAAAAAGGTCCTGCTCATAAGAGACCAGAGCAGGGAGCCCTTAACATCTATATAGACATTCACAAAGTTAAGCAAAAGGATGTCTTCCCTATTCTGTCCTCTATTCCTATAGGTGAAGTCCATAGATGTGGTAGTAAGAGACAGATTGTTCATGACAGAGGCTGATGCTGCCTTTGAAAGGTTTAACCAAAGAGTTAAAAAAGTGAAAAGACTTTCAGAGCCTAGGGAAGGAACCTTTTCCCAGTAAATCTGATGATATGCCTGTAATTAAGTCAAATAGGTTAAAGGCTTGTTATGCTAGCATTAACACGTAATTCATCCATTGAATTACAATGAGATTCATGTAAGGATTACACGTAAAATTCCATGTAATGAGATGTATTCATCATCAAAAGCTTTTTGCCCTTTAAGAAAATGTTACAATAATTATCCCATGAACGTGAAAAGTCAATAGAGGTGAAAATGCATGTCTTTTTATACCATCATTGTGATTGTATTTATATTGGCAAGGCCTAACCTTGCTGACATTTAACTTTCCAGGGAGAGAACCCGGACGGCTGCCCTCTCCTCTCATCTCACCCTTTCCTCTTGGGCCGTCCAAGAGATGCCCTTTGCCCCCATTCTCATCTCCTCTACCAGAGATACCGAAACGAGAATCTAGTTTCTCAACTTGCAAAACACATAAGTTAGAATGTGATTACTCACTTTGCCAAAGGATTCACTGGAGACTTCCTTTAAAAAACTGTCTTCTTTTCTATAAATTGCAGTTCTTCTTAAAGTGAGAATTCAGCAGTAGTTAGAAGAAGGGCTTTAAAGATCATTATGCATTTAATGTAAATTAATCCAAAATTTGTGTGAACGTGTATATTCTAGATTTATCAATGAAAAATATTATAAGCTTTGAGTACGCTAACATAGACTTCAGTGATCCAGAGTCTGGAGAAAGCTGCAACATAGATAACCATCTAAAGAGCTGGCTAAATGCATAAACTATTACAATCCAGCCATGGAAGAAAGTTTTTGCCCATGTGCCAGGGCTATAAGAAATAGTTTACCTACATGATACCAGGCAATGAGTTTTGAATAAAGAGTTTGGCTCTCCATAGAATCTATGTCCAATGAAATGCCATACACAGTTGAATTTTTAAAAATTTTCTACTGTTGTTTTTTATTCGAGGGAAAACGAAAGTAGTAAGAGGTGAGTATGGACATGTTAAATCCAACATTTTAACGGCCAAATCACATGTAGGTAAGTTATTTGTATTTCATCATTGGGATCTTCTATAACTTTAGCCAACACATGAATAAGGTTCATTTATACAGAGCCATTGATGTGTCCTGTGAACAAAGTAGCAGAAGTAACTGAGGGTTTCTTTAATTTTTACTGTGTTATGAATGATTTTAGGCAACATCCGCCCATTTAAGTGAAAAATTTTCAAGTAATTTTGCGTAAATATGCAAGATATTTCACAGCAGGAAAAGAGCACTGAGAAAGACTTTTTTTTTTTTTTTTCAAAGAAAAAAATTGCAGGCCTGCTTTGTTTAGAACTTTCAATGTGATGGTTAAAAGATGTTTCAGCCAGAAAATATCCTTTACCTATGGTTGCATAGGCAAATACCTGTCACTCATAGGCTCTTGCTTTCTGTCATGCTTAATAAAGAAGAGTGTCATTTGGAGTCTTAGAATTTCATTTGATGTGTATCTTTAATGTATGTGTCATGTGATGTCTTAATTTTGTATGGGTCAGCAGGTGCTTTTTACTGAGACTGCTATTATCTGAGGCAAATGCTCTAGTGTTCTTTCTTTCTGGCCTAGTTTCTTTTATGCAAAAGAGATAAGTCAAATGTCTTTATAATACTTTTTTTTCAGTACACGGAAACTGATGGAAGATCTTCTATTCCTAAGAATCAAGATAGCCATTGCCAGAGTTCACAAAGTCAGCTCTAGGGCCTGAAGGAGACTGTCTGCATTTGTTGTCATGGAAGTTCCTAGAAAAAGTCATAGAGTCACCAGTGTGACTGTGGCTAAAATAGTAGGTTCAGTAGCCAGCAGACATTGTGAATAACCATTGTGTGTTCTTTGCCATTAAGCTAGTTTTCTTCCCCAATCATCACAGGAGAAAAGGAACAACTTACAGTTTCTAGAAACTTACATTTTCTAGTCCAAACTTTACTTCCTCCTCCATCACAATTTAGTCGACATTCACTTATTCATTCATTGATATTTTATTTACTTATTTATTCTGTGTCTATCATTAAGGTCACATATCAGCACTTTTCCTGGTTCAGTAGGGAATAGGAACAATAAAGACGAAGCACAGCCCATTTTCATATTCAAAAGGCAATAAATAAGACAGTTAAATAACCATAATGCAAGGTAAAAATGTGACAAAATCCATAAGGGAAGTTTATGCAAAATGGCATGGAGTTTTGGAGGGCATGGGAGTTTGCATCCACTTTTTAGGAAATCAGGTAAAGCTTTATGAAGGATATGAAATGTGAACTAAGATGACTGGATTTCTCTGAACATACAGGAAGAGCACTTTCTGGTGGAAGGAATAGCAGTAACAATGGCATGCAAGCTGTGAACATGGATATTGCCCTTGGGAAATAATGAACAGTTCAGCTTGCCTGTGTTGGTAAATACTGGAAGCCACTAAATGCCCTAAAGAGGATGTAATTTATTTAGTAGACAATGATTAATCATGGAAAGTTTTCAAGCATTATTATGCCATGGTCAGAGTAAGTAAGGGAGATCTATCTGGCAGCCATTTTACCAAAGGGGGCCATTTGAAGTCATGCTGTAATCACACGTATGAGAATTTATGGGAGGTTTAGCTCTTGTGACGAAGAGTAGCAAATAAAAAGCAGGGATAAAAACGGCACGGTTGGTGACTTACTTGATGTATGTAGGGCAGGGAGAAATGTTGAGATGAAAACTTAAGGGTTTAAAAAGATGCCAAGGGGCTTCCCTGGAGGCGCAGTGGTTAAGAATCCGCCTGCCAATGCAGGGGACATGGGTTTGAGCGCTGGTCTGGGAAGATCCCACATGCTGAGGAGTAACTAAACCCGTGTGCCACACTACTTAAGCCTGTGCACCTAGAGCCCATGCTCTGCAACAAGAGAAGCCACCTCAATGAGAAGCCCACACACCACAACGAAGAGTAGCCCCTGCTCACTGCAACTAGAGAAAGCCCGCGTGAAGCAATAAAGACCCAGTGCAGCCATCAATCAATCAATCAATCAATCAATGAAAAGATGTCAAGGTTTTGAGTCTGGGGCACTGAGACAATAAATAGTTAATCATCATTAACTGAAATTGTGAAATTAGAAGAAGGTGCTGGGACTAAGGGGAAGATGATGAGTTGAATTTGAATATTGTTAACTCATTTATTCATTCAGAAATCTTTCTTAAGCACTTCCAAATGGATACCCTTTAAATGATTATTTTAAATGTGCCTGGAAAGAAAATGGAAAAATGATGCTTTGGGAGCTCTACCCGACTGCCAAAACCTTTTTTGTTTTAAACATTACATTTAGTAAATTTTAGGAACTTTGCTTTGTTATGAGATTGTATATTTCTTTCTTTTTTGGTGTTGAGGTGGTGTTGTATTAGGTGAAAGTGATGTAACTAGGTAGTTGGTTTTCCTTATCTTCTAATTTTTATATAACTTTAAATTTGCAAGATAGTACAGAGAGTTCCCAAATAGTCTTCACTCAGCTTCACCTAATGTTAACATTTTACATGGTATGGTTTTCATGGTCTGAATCCCATCTTGGGATCCCTTGACAATGTGGTTGATTTTTAAAAAATTTGCCTGTGGTAAAATTCATTCTTTGTGGTGTTTATTTCTATGGGCTTTGACAGATATGTGAAGTTGTATATTTACCATCATAGCACCATATACGATGGTTCCATGGCATCCAAAATTTCCTTATGCTGCCACTTCGTATCAACCTTTCCTCCGTTCTTAATCCCTGACTGCCACTTATCTGATTACTATTCCTTTATATCGCCTTTTCAAGAACGTCTTCTGAAGGGAATCATACAATATATAGTCTTTAGGTTTTGGCTTCTTTCACTTAGGATGTGTTTAAGATTCATCCTTGTTTATTACATGGATCAATAGTTCACTTCTTTTTATTTCTGAGTAGTATTCCTTGTATGGACATACCACAGTTTGTTTATCCATTCTTCTGTTGAATGACATTTGGGTTGTTTCCAGCTTTTGGAGATTATGAATAAAGCTGCTATAAATATTTACACACAGGTTTTTGTGTGAATATATACTTCCAATTCACTTGAGTAAATACCTAGATTGCTGGTTGTATAGTATTATACATTCTAATACTAGCTATACTATCATTCTAATAGATGAGTAGTGATAAATCATTGTGGTTTTATTTTGCATTTATCTAATGAGTAATGAAACTAAGTATCTTTTTAAATGCTTATTTGCCCTCTGCATCTCTTTTTTGATGAAGTATTTGTTCATATCTTTTACCCACTTGAAAAACTTGGGTTGTTTTCTTATTGTTGAATTTTGAGCATTTTTTGTATATTCTAGATACAACTCTTGTATCAGATATGTGTTTTTCAAATATTTTGTCTCCCTCTGTGGCTTTGAAAAAAATTTCCTAGTGTATCTTTTGAGGAGAAAATGTTTTACAATTTTATAAACTTTTATTTATTGATTTTTAAATTTTATGACTGGTAGTTTTGGTTTTGTGTCTCAAAACTCTTTGCCAACTTAAAGAAGTTTGAGAAAACAGTCATTCTCCAAGAGGATAAATGTTTATTCATATAACAAAGATCTTCAATATATGTGAAAAAAATGATATATCTGAAAGGTGAAATAAACAAATCCATAATTATACTTGGAGACATTAACATCTTTCTTAGCAACTGAAAAATGAGCAGGCAGAAAATCAGGAAGGATGTAGATGATCTGAACAGCACTATCAACCAATTTGACCTGATATTTATTTCTAGAACACTCTATCCAATAGCAGCAGAATACACTTTCTTCTCAAATGCACATGGAAAATTCAGCAAGATAGACCATATTATGGCCTATAAAACAAACCTTGTAGAACTTAAAAGAAATTATACAAAGTATGTTCTTGGACCTACTGGAATTAAACTAGAAGCCAATAACAGAAAGTTATTTGAATATATCCAAATATTTGAAAATTAAACCATTCATTTTGACTAATGCATGGATTAGAGAAAATCTTTAAGAAAATGTTAAAATATTTTTAATGGAAACAAAGAACAGATGGAACAAATAGAAAATTGCTCTCAGATACTCCCTCATGGTTTTTTGCCCACTGTTCTTTTTCTTCTTTGTGTTTCAGTGTGGGTAATTTCTATAGCTCTAACTAAATTTAATTATTCCTTTCTTGACTCTGTTGAGTTTATCTATCAGCTTATGGAAGGCATTCCTCAACTCTGTTACTGTGTTATGCATGCCTGGCACTTGTGCTTGATTTTTTTGTTATAGTTTTAATTGCTCTACTGACATTACCCATCAGATCTTGCATGTCATTCACCTTTGCAATTAGATCCTTTAACATATTAATTATAGTTATTTTAAAATTTCCTGTCAGATAGTTCTAACATCTGTGTCCTATCTGAGTTTGGTTTAGAAGATTGCTTTGTGTCTTTTTTTTCTTTTTAACCTTTCATATACTTTGTCATTTTCTGTTGACAGTCATACATCTTATGTAGTAGTAGAGACTGAAGTAAATAGTTTTTATACTTGGAGAATTTTTATGCTTTGATGAACACTTTACCATCTTCTAGGCCATTATTGTGGAGGTTACTGTTAATCTAATTAGACATTGGTTTCTTTCTAACTCTCTGTGCCTCTGAGCTGAGACTGGTGCCTCCAAACCAGAGATTTTAACCTGAGTTCCACTGGTTTTCAAGAAATCTTTAAACTTTAAAATGTAATGTAAAATTTTATGTTATTGTAAGCAGATGTGCCTTTGTAGCTCTCATAAATTCCTCACAGTGGTCCACGATTTTAAAAGTGATTAGCAACAACCCTTGGTTTATGACATTAAGAAATATTCATCCTACCCTCTTCTTTATCACTACCTAATGCTATCAAAAGCCCCAATTTTAAACTTAAATTGCTACCACAAGTTCTTTGACAAATTCTAGTCAAAGTGAGAAATGAGAATGAACTAGTAAATAATTATAGCTGTGGAGTCCCAGTCACAAATTTCAGGAAGGGATACTGTACTATGTGTTAATTGCAAAACTAAACAAACCTGTAATTCCTATGCAATGTAGGAGCCACATAGGTCACTGTTACTGATCACTTGTTTATGTGATGGGCTGAGATAGATGGAACTGATCCAAAAGCAACAAGTAAGTGATGACTGGTCCTGAGACTCTCTCAGGAAATAAAGGTAGTGGAGTCCCTGGTGCCCATGAAACACATCTCACTTTTACATTAAAATTCAATAGGAGACTTGTGGAAACAGTCATTTTATGTCATATGCTTATGTAATTGATTAATATTTTAATTATTTAATTTGAAAAAAAATATAGGAAAATAATGTTTTCTCTATTATAATTTCTACAAATATTTTACCTTAATACAGTTTTCCTTTTATAGTTTTAGTCATGTCATTCACATTAAAATAATATTGTATTTGCATATAAAAAAATTCACTCGGAGAAACTGTGATTTGTTTTACCAAAACTGATCTTGAACAATTTGTCAAAATTATTTACTATATAGTGTGAGATAGATTCTAGAGTAATTAACTGAAATTTAGGAGAAATTTTTTGCCTTTTGTGAATTGTTAACCACTTTCTGATTTCTTTTGAGGGGTAGAAATTGTTACTTTTTGTGAGCATTTGCACGTTTTTATTTCCTGAAATAATTTATTGACAATTGTAGTTAGGAAATCACACCAAGAAAAGGGAAGGATTGTTAGGCACCAATCCAATGGCATGTTTTTATTACTTGCTGGACAGAAATTGGGATATGCCTCTGCTGTGGGCTGAATTATGTACCCCTCAAATTCGTATGTCAAAATCCTAACCCTCAGTACCTCCGAATGTAACTGTATTTAGAGATGAGGCCTTTAAAGATGTAATTAAGGAGACACCTTCAAGATGGCGGAGGAGTAAGACACGGAGATCACCTTCCTCCCTACCAATACATCAGAAATACATCTACATGTGGAACAACTCCTACAGAACACCTACTGAACTCTGACAGAAGACCTCAGACCTCCCAGAAGGCAAGAAACTCCCCACGTACCTGGGTAGGGCAAAAGCAAAAAGAAAGAACAGAGGCAAAAGAATAGGGATGGGACCTGCACTACTGGGAGGGAGCTGTGAAGGAGGAAAAGTTTCCATGTACTAGGAAGCCCCTTCACTGGTGGAGACAGGGGGGGTGGGGGGGGTGAGCTTCAGAGCCATGGAGGAGAGTGCAGCAACAGGGGTGCAGAGGGCAAAGGGGAGGGATTCCTGCACAAAGGATCGGTGCCAACCAGCACTCACCAGCCTGAGAGGCTTGTCTACTCAGATGCCGGGGCGGGTGGGGCTGGGAGCTGAGACTCCGGCTTCAGAGGTCAGATCCCAGGGAGAGGACTGGGGTTGGCTGCGTGAACACAGCCTCAAGGGGACTAGTGCACCACACCTAGCCAGGAGGGAGTCCAGGAAAAAGTCTGGACCTGCTTAAGAGGCAAGAGACCATTGTTTTGGGGTACGTGAGCAGAGGGGATTCAGAGCACCGCCTAAACGAGCTCCAGAGATGGGCGTGAGCCATGGCTATCAGTGTGGACACCAGAGATGGTCATGATATGCTAAGGCTGCTGCTGCAGCCACCAAGAAGCCTGTGTGCAAGCCCAGGTCACTATCCACACCTCCCCTCCCAGGAGCCTGTGCAGCCAGCCACTGCCAAGGTCCTGTGGTCCAGGGACAACTTCCAAGGGAGAAAACACAGCGCGCCTCAGGCTGTTGCAACGTCACGTCAGCCTCTGTCGCGCAGGCTTGCCCCACATTCCTTACCCCTCCCTCCCCCCAGAATGAGTGAGCCAGAGCCCCCTAATCAGCTCCTACTTTAACCCTGTCCTATCTGGGCGGGAACAGATGCCCTCAGGCGACCTACACACAGAGGCAGGGCCAAATCCACAGCTGAACCCCAGGAGCTGTGCGAACAAAGAAGAGAAAGGAAAATTTCTCCCAGCAGCCTCAGGAGCAGCGGATTAAATCTCCAAAATTGATAAACTATTAGCCAGACTCATCAAGAAAAAAAGGTAGAAGACTCAAATCAATAGAATTAGAAATGAAAAAGGAGAAGTAACAACTGACACTGAAGAAATACAAAGGACCATGAGAGATTACTACAAGCAACTCTGTGCCATTAAAATGGACAACCTGGAAGTAATGGACACATTCTTAGAAAAGCACAACCTTCTGAGACTGAACCAGGAAGAAATAGAAAGCATAAACAGACCAGTCACAAGCACTGAAATTGACACTGTAATTAAAAATCTTCCAGCAAACAAAAGCCCAGGACCAGATGGCTTCATAGGCGAATTCTATCAAACATTTAGAGAATGGAAGAATCAACATTGTGGAAATGACTATACTACCCAAAGCAATCTACACATTCAATGCAACCTCTTTCAAACAACCAATGGTATTTTTCACAAAACTAGAACAAAAAATTGCACTATTTGTATAGAAACACAAAAGACCCTGAATAGCCAAAGCAATCTTGAGAAAGAAAAATGGAGCTGGAGGAATCAGGCTCCCTGACTTCAGACTATAGTACAAAGCTACAGTAATCAAGACAGTATGGGACTGGCACAAAAACAGAAATATAGATCATGGGACAGGATAGAAAGCCCAGAGATAAACCCATGCACATATGATCACTTTATCTTTGATAAAGGGGGCAAGAATATACAAAGGAGAAATGACAGCCTCTTCAGTAAGTGGTGCTGGGAAAATTGGACAGCTCCATGTAAAAGAATGAAATTAGAACACTCTCTAACACCATACAGAAAAATAAACTCAAAATGGATTAAAGACCTAAATGTAAGGCCACACACTATAAAACTCTTAGGGGAAAACATAGGCAGAACACTCTATGACATAAATCACAGCAAGATCTTTTTTGACCCACCTCCTAGAGAAATGGAAATAAAAACAAAAATAAACAAATGGGACCTAATGGAACTTAAAAGCTTTTGTACAGCAAAGGAAAACATACACAAGATGAAAACACAGCTCTCATAATGGGAGAAAATATTTTTAAATGAAGCAACTGACAAGGATTAATCTCCAAAATTTACAAGCAGCTCATGCAGCTCAATAGCAAAAAAACACACAACCCAATCCAAAAATGGGCAGAAGACCTAAATAGACATTTCTCCGAAGAAGACATACAGACTGCTAACAAACACATGAAGGAATGCTCAACATCACTAATCATTAGAGAAATGCAAATCAAAACTACAATGAGGTATCATCTCACACCAGTCAGAATGGCCATCATCAAAAAGTCTACAAACAATAAATGCTGGAGAGGGTGTGGAGAAAAGGGAACCCTCTTGCACTGCTGGTGGGAATGTAAATTGATACAGCCACTATGGAGAACAGTTTGGAGGTTCCTTAAAAAACTAAAAAAAGAACTACCATAGGACCCGGCAATCCCACTACTGGGCATATAACCTGAGAAAACCATAGTTCAAAAAGAGACGTGTACCACAATGTTCACTGCAGCACTATTTACAATAGCCAGGACATGGAAGCAACCTAAGTGTCCATCGACAGATGAATGGATAAAGAAGATGTGGCACATATATACAATGGAATGTATAGAATAGATACATTTCAATAGAAAAGAAATTGACTTATTTGTAGTGAGGTGGGTGGACCTAGAGTCTGTCATACAGAGTGCAGTAAGTCAGAAAAAGAAAAACAAATACCGTATGCTAACACATATATATGGAATCAAAAAAAAAAAATTCGTCCTGAAGAAACTAGGTGCAGGACAGGAATAAAGACGCACACGTAGAGAATGGACTTGAGGACACAGGGAGGGGGAAGGGTAAGCTGGGACGAAGTGAGAGAGTGGCATGGACATATATATACTACCAAATGTAAAATAGATAGCTAGTGGGAAGCAGCCACATAACACAGGGAGATCAGCTCAGTGCTTTGTGACCGCCTAGAGGGGTGGGGTAGGGAGCGTGGGAGGGAGACGCAAGAGGGAAGAGATATGGGGATGTATGTATATGTATAGCTGATTCACTTTGTTATAAAGCAGAAACTAACACACCATTGTAAAGCAATTATACTCCAATAAAGGTGTTAAAATAAATAAATAAAGATGCAGTTAAGATAAAATTAGGTCATATGGGTTGGCCCTGGTCCAGTTTGATGGGTGTCATTATAAGAAGAGGATATTAGGACACAGACACATACAGAGGGAAGGCCATGTGAGGAAGAAGGCCTCTATTTGAAAGCCAAAGAGAAGAAACTGAAGCTGCCTACACTTTGATTTTTGACTTCTAACCTCCAGAATTTTGGAAAAATAAATTTCTATTGCTTAAGCCACCCAGTCTGTGATACTTTGTTATGACAGCACTAGAAAATTAACACAGCCTTTAATATAATCTTGCATCCCTGTTTCATTGACCCATTAAAGAAGATTATAATCTTAAAAAGATAAGAATATTGCTGATACTGTGACAGTCAATATTCATTCTTTAGGTTACATTGCAAAATATGTGTCTCATTGTATATATATTCTTTACTGGTCACATAATGTCATTATATCTAGCCATTATGTTTTCTAGGGAGACCTCTACAAGATGGCCATGGTATATTTTAACACCTTTAAAGAAGTGGGAGTTATGTACATTCTGCTAACTATAAGAAAAAGATCATATCTTACACAGATATTTTGAAGCTAAAATTACTTTAATCTGGTACATTGTCAAATATGGTGCCATATTTGTGGTATTTTTATCAAATTTATGGAAAACAGATATTGTAGTAACTGTACACAGAGTGTTAAAATGTTTCCGGCTTACGTGTGTTGAAGATTCATATATTTTCCTATGAATAACATATCACTGATTCATAAAATTCAACCACTAAAAATACATGGTGATGGATTGGGGAAAGGGGCCAATATACTTTGATGATAAAATGAACTGGGTGTGGATCCGCCACCAGTATGACTTTTGAGCATGCTGTTAATTTCTAAACCTCAGTTTTCTCATCTGTAAAATGGGCATCATTATAGGCACTTGTGAAATAATTCATGTTAAGTACTTGGCTTAAGTGCTTGGCAAGTTGTAGGTGATCAATAAATACTACCTATTACTATCACCATCATCATCATCATCATCATTATTACTAGTAAATTAATAAACGATGAAAAATGTTAACCCAAAGGAAAACAGAGAAAAGTATCAGAGATGGCTTTAGCTCTATAATTATCTAGAATGATCAGATTAGGTTTTTATAACCACAGCATTAAACTAGGTGTGTTTAAATTTTCATGGACATAGAGGAAAATTAAGCCATAAGAATATATTACTTAACTGAGGTTCTTAAAACAAAATTTCATGGAGAACTTTTATTTCCTTCCAGAAGGAAGCAAATTGTTCAATATCTATGTAGATCTCTGTTATGAAAAGGCTCAGAGGTGAGTACACTAAAAACATGATAAAGAAATAAAGGTTATAATATTAATTTGTTTTATATATTACGGGGCTAAGTATTTGGTCAGGACAATATATGCCACATCTATAATTAAGTCTCTGGGTAGTCAGATAGGAAAAGATATAACTGAAAAATGTTTTCCTAATAGTCAACCTAAGGCTGTGTAATCAGAATACCATACTTTCTGTTTAACAGGATGCTATAAACCAGATACTATGAATAGTTTCTTAGGAAGGATATTTAATTACATAGGAAAATTTTCCGAAAAAGCACATCCCAGTATCTTCCCGTCCCTACAAAAAAGGAAAAAGGGCATGATCTAGGGGAGAGCACATCAAGCATTTAAATTTGACTCTTCATTTACCTCTTTGCCCAGGCATTCACTGAAGAGCAGAATTTAAGTATCTCCACTGGCAGACATGTTTCAGTACTCTTCAAGCTATGCCAACAGGATTTCTTAAGCTCTGTGTGAGTCCAGTGTGGTTCTTGTTGCTGTGAAACACAGTCCTCCTAAGGCTTATTTTCCTTTTTGTAGGGAATTGATCCAAGAATAGGGTAACAAACTTTATAATTTTGAACTGGTAATTCTGGCTGGGTCAGTATATTAGGGACTCTAGTATATTTTGCCTGTACTTATTGTCATAGTACAATAAATACACAGTATAAGAACTTGTACATAGTACAAGTTCTTAATTTGGTAGACACCATTAGTTAGATGAGGGCTTCCAGACGACTCCTCAGAACAGAGCAGCCAGAGGTCAAGGAGGCCTGAAAGAAATAATTTAATTGAAAATTGGCAGTAAAAATATTGTCAGCCAGAAGAAGGAAGTAGATCAATTAAATAGAAGAGGGCATTCATCATTCTCAGCCACAGTGAACCAGTCGAATTAATAGTATATATTCCTTTTTATACAATGCAGTTTTACCTTTGAAATCACAATGTGAAAGTTGCTTTGCTTACTACAGTATCCTTAAGTTTCAAAGTATATTCACTGTTTTTTGTTTTTTTTTTAAATTTTGGACAGAAGTCCACTGTGGCAGGTATACCCTAAGGTGACTCTTCTCAAGTTGTACCCTTGTATAATCCCTTTCCCGCGAGTACAGGTAAAAACTTCACTTACTTCTAATAGAATGTGACAAAGGTGATGGGATGTTACTTCTCTGATTGAGTTAATTTTAGTAGACTGAAGTGAGAGAGATTCCCCAGATAGCATTAAAGAAGTAAATGGCCATGTTGTAAGTTACTGACTTGATAGGGCCACCTGGCAGGGAACGGCAGACAGCATGTAGGGCCTGAGAGCATCCTCCAGAAGACAGCCAGGAAGAAGATAGGGCCCTCAGTCAACAAGCCACAGGGAATAAGTTTTGTCAACAGCCTGAATTGAGCTTCTCCGGTCAATTCTTCAGATAAGAACACCTAGTCAACACCTTCATTTCAGCTTTGTGAGATCCTGAGCAAAGGGACCAACTCAGCGCTCCCCAGACTCCTGACCCCCAGTAACTGTGAGATAATGAATGTGTATTGTCTTAAGCCACTAAATCCATGGTAATTTGTTAGGTAGGGATTTGTACACAAAATAGTGGCAAATAGTGAATGAGATACACTAACTTTAATTCAAAGCCATTCTTACACAAAAATTGCTATTCAAATAACGCAAGGTTGCAATTTCATCATTTTCTCCTCCCTGCAAAGTTCCACTTCTTTCCCCTTATTCATAATATGTAAGTCAAAAAATGAGCAGTGTTCCTATTTTAATGACTTCTATCATATAAAATGATACACAGAGCAATTATGAAACCGGGTATACAGATTGTCATATACACACAAAAATAAAATTGTTCAAATGTCTATATCAAGAATTATTTGCTTAAAAAAAACTTCTCAAAGTGACTGGCATCTGGTTAGAAAGAAAAACAGCATACAATTTTAAATATTCTTAAGAAAATCAAGTTTGTGCACTTTCTCCATGTAAAGGCAACTTAGGACCAGATTGTGGAGGGCCTTGAATGCCTTGATGAGGAATTTGAAGTTTATCTGAGAGTGAATTGAGAATCTCAGAGTTGTAACTGGCTTTACTTGTTAGCATCATGTTGGAATGGATGACAGAAAGAGCACATGTAGAAAGGTCCTTGCCATTCTGTTACCTACGCAATATATATGCTGTGCCCTGGGCCAAATGCTGGGACTCAAAAAGGTATAATACATAGTCTCTGCCTTCAAGGAACCTAGAATCTAATAGGAGGAGCTCCATAGATGAAAGAATAAGTAATAATGTAAGATACAATCCAAGAACTGAAAGAATTAGATTCAAGTTCAGTAAAAGGCTAGACAGCAGGAAAAGTGTTCAAACAAGGCAATTGTTTATAGAAGAAGGGACTAAGCAAGACCAACAAAATAGAGTAAGCTTCAGTAAGAAGGCTGGGGAGATTATTCTAGGCTGAGGTCATCCAATCTAAAGGTGGGACATGAGGGGTGAATAAGCTTGGCTGAAATTGAGAGCTGTCAGAGGGAAGAGTAAGAATCTAATTTCCACGAAGGCAAGGACTTGGTTTACTTTGCTAATTCTTCTTTTCTTGGTGCCATGAACAGAGGTTGGCACTCAATAAATTGTTGAGGAAGGAAGGAAGGAAGGAAGGATGGATGGAAAGGAGGGAGGGAGGAAGGGAGAAAAGAAAGAAGGAAAGGGGCTTCTCTAAATATAGAAAGTGTATACAAATAGGTGAGGCAGTTATGAGTATGACAGATGTCTGCTGGGCAGTAGACTGGAAATCAAAGCACAAGTTAAATGTCTAACATAGTAATTCAGGAAGGATAATCTGACAGTATGATGCTGGACATGCTTGTGCGATCAGATACACAGGGGCCCAGTTGAGGATCCCGGTTAGATAACTATTTAGTTATCTCAGGCATTACGAATCAGGCTTGTGATAACGGGTTGGCCATGGGAATTTTAAGGGTGTGATGAGAAGAGGGGATATTGATGGCATGACAATGTAGAGAAGAAAAAGAAGGGGGAGGAGTGGTGACACCATGGCTTTTAGACTCAGAATGATCATGCTATAAACTGAAATAAGAATGTCAAACAAAGGAGAGCCTGGGATGGGAAAGACCTCATTTGGGCTCCATTGTAAACATGAGAGCAGAGATTTTGCTTTTCCTTTTGAATCTCATGAGTATCGCACAGAGGCGGCAGAGGGTAGATTCTTGATAAACCCCTAATCACCTACCTCAATGGCAGGATACGAGGAAGCTGGAGAGCAGGGGAGGGAACAGCACTGAAAATAACAATCATTCATATGGGTCCATAAAACCTGGAAATTCTGGGGTATCTTTGGGGAGAAAAGCAAATGGCCAAGGAATGAATCTTAGGAGAGAGAGATAGGAATAGGAACAGCGAGAGAAGCCAACAAAATAGACACATAAGGACGAGATGAAAGAAGCAGAGGGAGAACTTGAAATGAGCCATTTTATACAGTCTTTATACCTAAGAAAAGAAAACATTTCAACGGTAAGAGTAAGGTAACAGTTGCTCACGCTGCTGTCAGTCAGAGAATAGACTTGAGAAATATACATCAGTGACTCTAAGTTATTTTTAAAGTCTTCTTTAATTTAAACAAAACCTACTAGTGTCATTGGAAATATGTAAAATCAGAAAAAAAATCTGAAGGTAAAACACACACACCTACACACACATACACAGAGCATGGTAGAACAAGACTTCCATTTAATGAGCCTTAAAATGTATTTCCCATGTAACTTCCCCATCCATTAGCCACAGAAACACTTCAAGACCTGGTTTAAATATACCATCTCCACAGTCACTTCAACAGGATGACTCTGAACCTTGATACGGAGAAAGTGCTGCTTTTTAACTCCTATAGTATTTGTGACAAAATAGGAGTTTCTGAAATCTTGTTTACTAAGTGAGCATCCCTGGTTCAGGTGGCTAGATTAGAGAAGAGATTGTTAATAGAAGAACCAGAGAATAAAGGTGCCAAATCCTTTATTGGATTCACATGTGAGACGAGAAATTTGAAACCACAGAGCCAGCATTGGTTTTCTGTCCCTGTCCCCCTTAAATACTCCAGATCAGCTAAAGACTCCACTAGCCAGGGAGCAGAAGGAGAAAGGAAAGGAAGGAAGAACTGATGTGTTGCCTACTTCTGTGATCCCAGATGTATTTGAGAAAAATCAGTGAGGAGAGGTCTCACTGCTTCTCCCTCTGGAGCTCTGGCGGCTCAACAGAAATATATTGAGACGTGACACAAGAACAACAGAGCAGAGATGTCTGTGGAGTCTGGTAGAGCAGATGAGCACCCACTGACAGTGCCAGGGCTCCTGTGGCCTCAGGCAGGTGGGGAAGAGAGCATCAGCCTTCTCTGTGCTTGTGAGAAAGGGTTCAGAAATTAGCTGAGATGGAGAAATAGAGAGAGTGTGCTGGAGCAAATGTGAGTGCCCCAGTGGGTGTGTGGAGGGTCTCAGTGCTCAGCCAGGGCAGCTCAGAGCAGAGGAAGCCAAGTTGGGGGTTGCTCTAGAACGTGGCTATTTGTCAAAGGATTGCTCCTGTGGAAGAGGACGCACCTAAGTATTGGACCGGAGATGGAGGTCTGCATAGGACTGAGGTAGACCAAGTTTTGAGAAATAGACAGCAAAGTCTCCCAAGGTCTGTGTTCACAGAAATCACCAGAGCAGAGCACCACTTTCAGGGGAAAGGTGGTGAATTTGGGGAAAACTGAATGTAGGTGAATTTTAAAGCCCAAATGACTGAAAAGGCACTGAATTTGATGAACCTATTTGGAAATGACTAGATTAAGTTTTCTGTATCAGACAAAAGAGGGGCTCAAGTTCTGGAAAAGTAAAGTTTCAGATATTTTTTGCAGATATGGGTTTGTTGATTGTGTGACTAGGAAATTCATACTCATCAAGCACTGATTAATCCCATCTACATAAAATCCCCAAACCACCTTTTGTGTCTGGTACTTACCTGCAGTAATGTCACCAGTTCCTGCCTTAATGTTTGTATATTCACCAGAGGGCATATCACTGATGTCCATGGAGTGCAGGTTAATAAGCTTTAGAATGGCCCAGACAACCTAACAGCCTAATGGCCCAGAGGCTGTAACCTCTCTTAAGGTTAGAGCCCATAGAAGGGACAAAACCACCAAGGTTAGGTGAGGAATTTGGGAAGATCACCGAGTAACTTAGGGTCTTGGGAACAAGTTTCAGCAAAAATAAACAGTGCCAGGTACCTAGCAAGGACTGTGAATTCAACAGGTGGAAGTTTAGCAGGAACATTAAAAGAAGTTTCTAACAGGCAATCGTTAGAGGTCCATTAGACAGGTGGCTTTTTCCACATCAGGCATCTCTAACAGAGATCTTGTGTTCAGCTCTAATTTCATGGGAGGAACTTTGGACTTTGGGTAAACTTCCAGAGAAAGTCAGTTTTAAGGGTAGAGGGGAGTACAATAGACAAAAGTACTGGGGAATGTGTCGGGGTGTGTCATCTAAAGACTAAGTAGCAAATCTAACTAACTAATGTTGAGTTATAGCTCCGCTTCCTTTATGTCCCCTGGATAAGAATAAGGTTGGTCTTAATAGTTTGGTATATAGGCAAGTGTGTATCTGGTAAATAAGGGAGCACAGTTCTGCCATGGTTGGTGGCCAAGTTCTAGCTCTCATCTGCAACAATTATCCTGGCCCAGCCCTTTGAATGCCATGAAACTTTGGCGGTGCTCTTCCAACATCGACCCACCCTCGATGTTTTCTCCTGACTCTACCTCTACCACTCCCTATCGCAGCTCAAATTCTGCCACTTCACCCTCTTGTGGTCCAAATTCTTCTCCCTTTCATGGTAGCTTCCCAGAGAGATTCAAGGAGCTCTAGGGTCTCTGGTAGTGTACTATTTGGTGATCATGTTGCTAAAGAAAACTTTTGGACTCATCAATATGCTGACATATATTTGAGAAAATGATGAAAACTGTAATATTTGGCCTAACTTAGCTTCAGAAGGAACCCCGAGACAAAATGGACACTCTTAGAGACACATCAAATTTCTAGTCATGCCTCTGTTATCAAGTTTGCACCTATTATCAGAGAGCCCCCAGAAACTAATGCCTGCTCTTTCTCAGCCTCTAAAGTCCCTAAAGGAATGTGGAGGAAGGCCCTGAACTTCCATTTATGTAATAAGTTTAAAAAAAAAAAAAAAAGTCTTCCTACTCCAGGTTCATTTTCCTAGCATCGTTGAGTGGTAGTAGCTTAAAAATTGTGTCTTGACTGTCAGCTACAAATGAAGCTTAGCAAGAGCTTTTGTTTAAAAGTTGTGCATTCCAATGTTAATATGGTCCTTTCTGGAAAAGCAGTTGCCTTTTACGGATATTAAAAAGCAACTGAGTTTTATCAAAGATCCCTCTTTCATGTTCTTTGATTGCTAAGCTATATAAGTTAACCAAAAGATAACTAAGCATTAACCCAAGTTACCTTTTGTTTTTTATCTTCTTTTGAAATCCCATGAGTTTAGCTAAGTACATTAAATGAAACATAAATCTTTAGGTTGTTTTTATTAAGTCACATATTTGGAATATATATCCAAGGCTATTTGATCAGTTGTAAAATATTAGCTGCTGCACTGAAGATTTGTGACATGGGTTTTAACAAGTGAACAAACATTTCAGGAGCGCAGTGAAAATCATTGGCTGGGGCAGCATGGAAAAGTTATATGATACTTGAGTTTAAGAACATTCAGAGAGTTTTTACTCCATAGTATTTTCAGATAGACTTTGCAATTTACAATACTAAACATAAGCAAATTTGGAAAAGTTTAAAGATTTAAAAGTAGTTTCCTTTTTCATTTTTTCCATTTTAATATTCTTGTGACGGTTGCCTCTCAAATTAAGTAAATGTCTTTGGATGATTATTATTAAAAGCCCTAGGTTATACTGCCACAGAAACATCCATGTGTAGATATACACATTCTATTCCTTTTATAGATCATAAATATAATCTCAGCTATTCTGTGTCCCAGTTTTACTTTGTCGTTTCCTGCTTCTGAGCTCTTTCTAACACTAATTTTTCTGCCTAGAAACTTCCATCCTTATCTCTCTGCCTATCAAAATCTCATTCATTTATAATTATTAACCTCCTACTATGTGCTAGACACTATGCTGAGTATCTTTCAAGGTATAGTTGTTTTGGTTTTTTTTTTGGCTGTGTTGGGTCTTCATTACTGTGCACAGGCTTCCTCGAGTTGCAGCAAGCAGGGGCTACTC
Source organism: Grampus griseus (assembly GCF_964374135.1). Lineage (NCBI taxonomy): Eukaryota > Metazoa > Chordata > Mammalia > Artiodactyla > Delphinidae > Grampus > Grampus griseus. The sequence continues at coordinate 32,095,501 of NC_139011.1, read as the reverse complement.
TTTGTTGTAGTGCTTGGGCTTCTCATTGCGGTGGCTTCTCTTGTTGGGGAGCACGGGCTCTAGGTGTATGGGCTTCAGTAGTTGTGGCTTGCAGGCTCTAGAGCACAGGCTTAGTAGTTGTGGTGCACAGGCTTAGTTGCTCCGCGGCATGTGGGATCTTCCCGGACCAGGGCTTGAACCCATGTCCCCTGCATTGGCAGGAGGGTTCTTAACCACTGCGCCACAAGGGAAGTCCCCAAGGTATAGTTTAAAAGTCATTTAGTCTATAAAAATTTTCACAATTTTATCTCTCTTTTTTTAAAACTCTGCATCTCTTTCTTCATTTTAATGGTAGTAACACTTCATTTATATCTCTATTCAGTACATTAGGTATGACCTTATATGGTTGCTTGTTTTTCCCTTCTCCCAACTCTAGAACATTGAATTACTGAGGGCAAAGTCTATTTTTTTAATTGATCATTATAACTGATGTAGCATCTAGCTCTATGTCTGCATATAATAGCTGCTCAATAAACATTTGTTCAATTGACATATGAAATCCTCTAGCTATCAAGTCAGACATTGAGAGTACCAATCTAATCTATTTCAAACATTCAGTACTTAAATTAGTTTCAACATTGCACAGTGCTACTAAAAGGTCTAACAACTCACTTTATGCTCAGCTTTCAAAATTAAGTTTCTTAGCAAAGTGATCAGGGCATTTTATTTATGTAAGGATTCTATGGAAAAGAGAAACATTATTAATGGATATTTTCATTTTTGGAAAAAGAAGTTAGGGCCTCTGGTAAGTTGTCTAGTGTATATGCGTCACACAACTGCTAAGGTTAAAGTCCTTTAACGCAACTAAGAGATTCTGTGATAACATTTTTAGATTCAGATTTATTTCAAGGAAGCCACTTTATAAGAAGCTTACTCTCCGAAGACAACGTTAACATCTTTCATGATTAGGGTTCCAGGTAGTTGGTGTTTAACTCTTGCCTCCCTTCTTATACGGATGACAAAGCACACCAAAAGCAACTCATCTAACAAGATGTTAGTTTGATTATTTTATAGAAACAGTGTCTTTAACCATAGCCGCTCAGCCTCTGACTGCCTGGACAGTGCCGCATTTACTGTAAGGCAGCAAACAAGTAGTCAGGGACAGCTAGTGCTGAAAAAGCCTGAACTCCCCCCTGGGGCTCAGGAAAGCACTGTCAAAGGCCAGGTGAGGGAGGAGAGTTGCAGGAGAGTAACCAGCTCACGCCCAATTCTCTGACTTGTTGATGGTTAGGTAACAGGGAGGCATCACAAGGGGTTAACATGATCAATCCTCAGGCTCCAGGAGGTCTGGGGGCTACATGCTCATGGTCATCAGGTAGTTAACACCTTCCATTTGGTGGGAGTTTTCACATCTGTAAAACGACTCAGGAAATGTGCATCAGATGCTATCATCTAGGTACTTCAGAGAGGAACTAAAGCAAAGGATGTGGGGGAGAGGTCTGTCCCAAGAAGGCCCCATAGGGTACTGCTCTGTTACAAAAAAATGTGAGGGATTTTAGAGAAATCTGACAAATAATTCCTGAGCACCTACCCCATGTACTCAGGAATAGAGGTAAAAAATGCATGTTCAGAATTTCTAAAAGATACAACCTGTTTGGTAGAAAGTTTACATTTAGAAAGATTTTAAGTAGGGAGGCTTTATAGGTCATGAATGGAAATGTTTGAAAATTGCTAGTCTATGAGAAAGTACAAGTTATCAGCGTTTTGTGTATGGATTTAACCTTGCCAACAAGATATTTTGAGTAATTCTCCTCCAACATTGCCTCAGCTTGCCTATATAGTAGAAAGTGGCCTGAGACTTTCTCAGTGTAAGTAGTAGTCAGTCCCTCCAGTTTTCCTCTGAGAACAGTCAGGCATCCTCTGTCACTGGTGACAGACATGGTATCTCCAGGCATGAAGGCAGTTCATTGGTTGCCTATGATCCACACATCTGTCTCTGTTATGGCCATTGGATTGTGCTACTTAATCCTGTCTGAGTGGCTTCCCAGAAAGAGAAAACAATCTCTTTGTTCTAATAGCCCTGAAAAGACAATATCCCCTTACTGATAGAAGAAAAGGCTAGAACCTTTCCAAAGTGAGGGGTGTCAGACAGAGACTTATGGGCAAAATTTGTCCTAGGTGGAGTCCATTTTCTCCCACATGAAGATGCAATTTCAAGAAATTACTTATAAAGATTACTTATAAAATACCTCTTCGGGTATTTCAGAACCATTTACTATGCAAGCATTTGAGTCTAAAGACTGAGCATGATGTTTCCTAGGGGGGCAATTATCATGTGTTTCCAGTGTTCAGTACAGCAAAGAAAATGAGGGACCCAGATTACAGTCTGAATTTACTTCCCCGGGTAAGTAACTGTAATTCCACATAGTTTATAGATTTTTCATCCTGTCTTATATTTTAGGGCAGAATTTTGGTTTGTTAATAACATTCTATAGCCGGAGGCCTGCTTTGGAATGAAGTTAAATAAATACTGGGGGGTGTAAAGGCCTCTCAACTCTCAACTTGAATTAATTCATACCATGAATCTATGAAGTGAGATAGAAAACTTTGAATAAAAAATATATATATGTGTGTATGTATATATATATTATATATATAAATATAATATATATATATAATATATATATATATCTTTGGCATACTTCCAGATTTGAGATCAATACAACTTAAGAAGAAAAAAACACATTTCATATTTGCTAATATGACAGAGTAATCATTTGAAACATAGTGTCTGGATTTGTGCTTGGTATGTGATAGGTAACTGATGAATATTTGTTCAGTGACTATTAACCAGACTGTTTTTTTCTCCCTTACCTCTCCAACCGTGGCCATCATCTCTCTCTTTTCTAAGACACAGGTCTATCATTAGACTCGGGGGACAGCTATTAGAAAACTGAAACTTGAAACAATAGCCAAAGGCCATTTTCTCCTAATAGGTTCAGATGTGTGATGGTTCATTATATGCGTCAATTTATCTGGGCCATAGGGCGCAGACATTTGGTAAAACGTTATTCTGGATGTTTCTGTGGGGGTGTTTTTGGATGAGATATACATTAAATCAGTGGATATAAGTAAAGCAGATTGTCCTCCATAGTGTGGGTGGGCCTCACTCAATCAGTTGAAGGCCTGAATAGAGCCAAAGGTTGATCTCTCCCAAGCAAAAGAAAATTATTCATCAGATGGCTTTTAGACTTCATCTGCAGCATCAGCATTTCCTGCTTCCACAGTAGACTGCCTTTGGGCTTGAACTGCAATTCTGAGTGGCCAGCCTGCTGGCCTCCACCATTAAATTATGAACTAGCCAAGCTTTCACAGTCACATGTGCCAATTCCTTAAAATAAATCCCAATGTATATGCACATCCTATTTCTTCTTTTTCTCTGGAGAATCTTAACTAATACAAAAGGTAACAGATTCAAGGGTGAGATTAAAAGGTTTAGGAAGCAGTAAGAATGATCAAAATCAGATGTAGTCTGTGTCCACACACCTTCCATCCAAACTCATTATAGGCCCTCTGAGTTTTGGAGGAGAGGAGAGAGAAAAGACAGACTGAATGCAATAGAGTTAGTGTGGGAGGATCTGCATCCTGCGGCTGTCTCTTGATGTAGACTTTTCCCCCTGTACCATGTGGGAAGAATTATAGACACCTCAACCGTCATCTGAGAGGACAGAGGACCTATTTCACATGCTTTATGATGCCCAGAGAGAAGGCAACCACAGTATAATTGCAAATATCATATAATAGAACTGATAGAATTAAGAGTCTGGGAGGAAGAAGGCAAGACACAGCCTTGAATTTCCCAGAGGTATGGAAGGCATTCCAAAATTTCTTGGGCATCCAAGCATGAAAGTTGAATGAAAGAGAAAGCAAATGTGTACAGGAGGTTCTAATGCCAGTTCTGGCCTCTTCAGAAAAGCACGGTGAGAATAATTATCAAACGGAGTCAGTTAAAGATTTGGCCATACCTCTCCAAATGGCAGAGCCTCCAAAGTGGGTGTCAGTTGAATTGGTCTTCAAAAGCTGCATGGATCCGATGAGTAAGACTGTGCACCACCTGGGCCAAAGAGCCAGCAAAAGAGTGAGGACAGCCCATCAATAGCATCTTGTCAGCATCCCTGACTGTCTTTCAAGAATGGTGCTTGCTCGTGTCCCGCGGTTGTGCTCAGTTCCTTACATGACCTACTCTGAATGGACAACATCTTTCATTGGTCTCAGACCAGTGTTCAAGGTTCTGGACAATAAGGGAGGTGATGGGAATAAGAGGAGGGGGATATCCCCTCACACCTGGGCCAACTAGGGAGCAAAGGAACCAGATGAAGCTATTCCAGTGAGCAAAGAAAGTATCAGAACACATCCCTTGCTCAAGAAGGAATTCTGATAAAACTGAAACCTCATGTGACCAAAATGTGGGCACTCCTGGATGCAAATAGCTAAAGCAGTTGAAGGAACAGTCTGCTTTTCCTCTGAGAAGTGTCCCCTTCAGCATAGCCTCGATACTGTTCGATAGCACATAACTCAATTTCTAATTATATTATTTATTATTATGAGCAGGGAAGATCATTCAACTATTTTATACTTGAGCAGCACCTATCTCACAATCAAATAATTCCTCTTTGAGAGCTTCAAACTTTTAAAATAGATCTTTTCTCTCCCATTAATTTTGTTTTAGCAGGGGAGAAGGGACTTGAAGCTTTTAAGCTACTTCCTCATTTTTTGATTATTTGCTGGTCCAGAATCTTTTTCAACATAGATAGGGGTATACAACACAAAATATTGTATTAAAATTTTTTCACATGCAGAAAGATGGTTCTCATTTCCAAGTCATTTTAAAAGTCATGTATTTAAATAGACTGAGGTCACAAAAGTAAAGTGCTACAACCTTGGGGAGGACTGAAATTTTAGACATGTGTTGGTGCGCAAATGGTGCAGTACCTGTGTGGGCAAAAGTTAATGGGGCTTCCTTTCCTGGTCACATCTTTAGAAGCCCCAGGTAAACTTAGGCTTATATTGGGTCTGATATATTGGGTCAATCAACTATTTTGTTTAGAGCAGCAGTTTTCAAACTTATTTGATAGAGAAGTCATTTTTGGAAAACAAACTGCAAATTCTTGGAAAATCTCCACTTTTATTGTATATGTGTATATATATAATAATAATAAAAGTGGAAATTTTTTGCTTGAAGAGCAGTGAGAAGCCTAGCATCTGCCCTGATCTGCTTTCTCTGATGGTCCTTGAGGCATCTCAGGGAACTCAGGGTTCTAACAGGACCAATGACAGTGGAGGTTCCTGGAGATTAGGACTCAATGGGAAACTCCATAGGGGAAAAAATGGCTCTGCTGAATTTTCTGTCTGGTGCTGGGACAGAGATTTATAGTTACATAACTGGTATCCGAATATAATAACCCGTCTCCAGAAAACAATGGTCAAGTTTTATAGAATCATTTTTATTTGAAGGTGATTTACCCCTTCCTTGCCTTTAAAGATCTCCCTAATGCAGTATACACCAGTGGGATTGTGTACTTGTAGAGTAAATAGGACAAGATACTTTTCACTAGACACTGTGCCTTACCCTGCCCTCTGATGTATTCTCCAGAAAGCAAACTTGAGTGTTACATTGTGTCACTTAAGTTTTCCCTGAACATCAAAGTTCCATACGGAGAATCTTTACCCAGTGTAATATTTGCTTTGCATCAGTCTGGGGAATTTTCAGTGTTTACATTTGTGCCATTTAACCATACTAGAAAAAAAAAAAAAAAAAGAACTCCTCTTCTGTTAATGTGCATTGCTTTAAGCACGGCAGCAGAATGATCACAGTCAAATTGTTTTATAATCTGTAATACACCATTTGGGAATCAGAAACCTACCGTTAATAAATTGTGTACAACCATCCTTCTCTGGAGATGCAGTAACCCTTTGGAGTTAATGTACACTACAGTCCTTCCTGTTTTAACTGAGTTGTACATTAAGAAGATAGGCCAGGTTAGTATTTAGTGATGAATTATGTGTGTTGATTAGTAACCTGAAATCTGTATGAGTCTTCTATGTATTTTTCGTTAATGCTGTGGCTAAAATGTGTTCCACAGATAAAAGTCATAAGACTTGAAAGAAAAGTGAAGACTGATAACCTTCGTAGGCGACGACTAGGCCATTTGTATGTTGCTTAGCAGCCTAGTAAACCCTTGATTTGCTTTTTGATTATTATTAGCTTATAGGGTGATATTTGAAAAACTGACATGTAGGATGGGATGTCTATTAGTAATAATACTATATAAGTACTGGGTAGTTACATTTTTACAAAGATTTAGACACATCCAACATTATTAGAAGTTGAGAATCTTCCAGAACTTCTTCAGTAAACCTTGACACAATTAGACCTTCAGACTTTTCATTAACCAATCACAGAACAGCGTTATAAAACTGGACTATAACCTTAACCATCCCTGCGCTAAATATAGACTATCACCTGACATAAGTAAAAACCCATGCTTCTTTTCATTAATTCAATAAGGGAGTGCTGTGTAGACGGAATGACATACTACAAAATTTATGAAAGGATGGCGCTAAGTCCCATGTAAATTAAAGCAAACGATAAAAGGAGCAGAAAACAAATATTAGGGAAATTTTGGGTTGTGAGTGACCAGACTGCTCTCAAAGAATCTTGCCACTCAGTACTGGGGTGACTTTGGATCTGGAGGTAGGACAGGACCTGGAAAACAAGAGAGGGCTATCTGCTTGATTATTGACGAGGAGAACTTAGCCAGCTTACGTGAAACTAAGTGAAGCTGATTCTGGCAACTTTCTTCTGTGCTTCACCCTGATGATCTTTGTGTCCCTGACCCCTGAGGAGTCCCTCATATTTACAGTAATTTACAGTAGATTATCGTGCAGGAAGGTTATTGGGGAATGCCCTCGGGAGTAAAGGCAGCAGGATTGGCCCAAGTGTCAAGCTGGTCCTGTCATTATCCCTCTTCAAAAGATGTGGACAATGAAATTTAGGAGGCCACACGCTAAGGAATCAGTGGAGTAAGGCCACTGACAGGTCTGTCTGACACCCAAATCTTGTTTTCAGTCACTGCACGGGTAAACATATATCCTCTGTATAACATATACAACGATGGATAAGTTTCGCAGTTTGTAACCTTTCATTTAATTTCACTAATTGTTAGAAAGTTCTTTTTACTCTGAACATGAATCTGTCTCTAGCTTTAAACCGCTGGTCTTTGTTCTACCTCCAGAAGGTCTATAGCATTTAAAGCCTCCTTCTTCTGTATCACAGAGTTTTAATTATTTGAAACTATCCTTCCTGTCTTTGATCTTATGATCTGGAGTCAACTGGGAAATAAGCTAGTAATATGGCAGATTTTGGAGGTAAAAGTCAAACTGGGAACACTCTCATCCTAGAGATTACGAACATGACAGAAAGGGAGAAAGCCAAAATTATATTATAATGAATGTAAAATAACATTCATTTGATACTTACAGTTTGCAAAGTTCTTTCATATATATGGTTTCACTGGGACCTTTCCTGAGTATAATATTACCGTTGTCATTATTTGTCTCCTTATTAAATAGAACAGGAAACTGAGGCTGTGGTTTAGAGATTTGTCCAAGGATGATTATGAGATCAGCTTTGTGTGCCCAGCATAGCACGTGACACATAGAAGACCCTAAAAAAGTGTTTATTAAAGAATGAATATGGTTGAAGCTTGTAAGTTCTGGAACTATACCCAATTATTTTTGTATTATGTAAGGCTCTTTTGGTTGCAATTAACAGAAATAAACAAAATGTAGAGGTATTATTGTAAGTATATAGAACCTAAGGTTGTGAAAGTTGTTCAGGTCTTAAAAAATGAAAACTGGAAGGCATTGGTAAACTAAGACAGTACTTCTCTCTCTTTTTTTTCTGTGTGTTTGCTTCATTTTTTATAATCTCTTTCTTCAGACCAGCTTTCTCTGCTCTTCAGGCCTATGGTGGAAAACACAGCTTCCCACTTTTGGGAGAACACACATTCCCACTTTTGGAGTAATCAACCAAGAGAAGAGGTAATGCCCTACAAACACGGTTACTAGAACCTCACCCCTTTGGTCGTGTAGTAGGGAGTAATTCAAGAGAACAAAAGAAGACATTCATTTATATGCCAGGCAAACATGCCAAAGCTGCCCATTACAATTTCTTTCACCAAATCCTGTGTCCACTCAGCTTTTCTGTTTTGCATTAGTGCCACTACGAGGAATTTTCTTTAAATACAGTATCCTTTGTAATTTTCTCTCCTACATGACTTCAAGTAGAGAGAAAAGCTCTTAATAATTCACTGCCTTGGTATTTTTGCAGAGCAGAAAATAGAAGCTACCAGGAATGTCTTTGTAGAAATCTGACTTCTTTCTTGGGATTATGCTGCCCCTCCTGGAGGTGGAGGAGACTGAACAGCTTTAAAAGAAGCCAAAGTAGAAATAGCGATTGTACTATAATATTGCTCTGCAAACTACATTTCCTAGTCTTCTTTGCCAGTTGGCAGTTAAGCTGAGTCAGACATAAAGGATAAAACTGAACTGTGCAGGTAAAAGAAGAGAATGATGTGTACTCTATTCGAAGGAACAAACATTTGAGGCAAGATATTTTGCGAAACATTTATACTCTAGAATAGCTGCAGTGTAGATCATGAGGTGGAGAAGTAGCAGATATAACTGGAAAGATACACCGGAAAGGGGCCATTGCGTGATGTCCTGAGAGGGTGAACTTTATTTTGTGGGCAGTAGAAGCCACTGAAGAATTTTTTGTTTCATATTCGAAGTTTAAAACCTTACTCTGGTGAGAAAAACACTGGAGGAGAACCGGAAATAAGGAAGAGCATGTTATGGATATTAGATAGATGTGGAAAATAAGGGCCTGAGCCAAAGTTGTAGCAGTGAGAATAAAGAGAATAGGATTCAACAAGACATAATAAGGATGTCAGATCTCTGTTGTTGAGAATGTGGGAAATAGAGCACATTTTTGACTTTGGGATAGAGTGGTACTGTTCATAGAAATAGGACAGGAAGATGGTTGGTTCAGACACAGAGACAACACGATTATTATCCTTGACTTCAATGAGTTTTGGATGTTTATGGAACATCTAAGAAATGTTCAGTAGTTAGCTGGAGATACAAGTCTGGAGCTTAGGGAAGAAGTTGTAACTAGGGATGATTAATTTAGCAGAGGGCGTTGAAAATCACACAGAATTTGGGCAATTTCACATTTAGCTTTTCACATATTCAATCTCCGATTGTAATGTAAATAGGATAACAATTCGGTTGAAGTATGAATCTATAGAGCCATCACCAGATTCTTTTGCTTTCACATAGTCTGTTTTTGTCATAACAAATTTGTCTCTTTTATCAGTGCTATTGAAACTGAGCTTTATAAAGCCTTCATCTCTAAAAAAACATTTTCCAAGGGGCAGCTCCAAAGATAGAAAAGTGTATTGGATGAATCCTATTCTGACCTAATATGGCATTTAAAAAATGTGTTTGCATTGCTACATGTAATTTTACAGTGGTTGTAGTTTTATAAATTCTTTGAATGGGATAAAATACTAGTTAATTAGTGCTCATAAGTCAACTTCCTCTGAATTGGTTTTCTGACTTTTATCACATAGGAACAATATTGCATTGCAGAGATGATCCTTCGTGTTGATTGTTTTGTGCATGAACATTTTGAAGGTCTGTAGGATTTAAAGCTTCCTTCTTCTAGTCTATCAGGATGCCCCTAATACTTTATGCCAGTTCCACCTCCCTGTAGCCAACCAACTACTTGGCTAATTGCTAGTTTAAAACCTCACTCTAGATCTTACCTGTTTCTAAGTTATCTGGACACGGTTGTGTCTTCCAGTCTAGACTTCCTCCCAGGGTTTGTCTATAGTGCCTGCTGCCTCCTAGTGGGCTGGTATTGTTGCAGGGTGAACCCTTCATGCTTGACCCAGCCTGAAACATGTAACTGGGTATCATCCATGTATGTCTTAACCAGCAAGAGAATCAGAAGGGTGGCAGGTCTGGAAAGCAGTTGATATGTAGAAAGGCAGAAGAAAATTGTCATCTTTAACCAGATGCACTCTAGGAAAGACCTGAAAGATAGTTTCAAATAATTAAAACTCTGTGATACAGAAGAAGGAGGCTTTATATGCTATAGACCTTCTGGAGGTAGAACAAAGACCAGCGGTTTAAAGCAGAGACAGATTCAGGTTTAGCATAAAAAGAACTTTCTAACATTTAGTGAAATTAAATGAAAGGTTACAAACTGCGAAACTTATCCATCGTTGTATATGTTATACAGAGGATATATGTTTACCTGTGCAGTGACTGAAAACAGGATTTGGGTGTCAGACCTGAAGTGGAGCCTTACTCCACTGCTTCCTTAACGTGTGGCCTCCTTTTGAAGAGGGATAATGACAGGACCAGCTTGACACTTGGGCCAATCCTGCTGCCTTCACTCCCGAGAGCACTCCCCAATAACCTTCCCGCATGCTAATCTATATCCCAGTGTCTGTTTCCTGGGGAACCCTATTTAAATTATTAGTATTTTCATCATCATCTGATTCTGGCAAATTGTCAGCACCTTCAGGGCACAGAATCAGCCTTATTCATCTTTATATTTCCAGAGCTGTGGTCATTCAATAAATCTTTCCATATCTTACCTTTGTGAGGGCTTCAGAATGAATCTTACCAAACAGCTTTCTTCCCTCCAACTGAGTGGGGGGTAACACATGTCCATAAAATGCCTTTTGCCTCTTTTTTTCACCAAATGCTCTTCAGCATAAACTTCATGCTTAAGAACATGGATTCCCAAATACAAAGGTACCTCTAGAAACAAAATGCCACTCCCTCTTATATTGTATATTTTTCAATTAATTACTAGTTTAAGTAAAATTAAGCAGTCATTATAGTTCACATTAACCTTGTGTTAGCAGAATAGCTTAGTGATTGAAACAAGATTTGGGTGTCAGACAGACCTGAGTCGAAGCCTTACCCCACCACTTCCTTAGTGTGTGGCCTCCCTAAGTTTCATTGTCCACGTCTTTTCAGGAAGGATAATGATAATACCTCCCTCTCTGGGCTGTGGGGAGAATCAAAGAAGAAAATGTGTGCAAAACACCAGACATATAGCAAATACTCAAAGCATGTCAGCTATTGTCCGTGATGTTATTTCTTAATATTTCAAGTTCATTTTATTATTCATTCTCTGTAAAGTTGTTTTCATACAGATCAAAATACTTACTAATTTCCCTTGTAATTTCTTCTTTGACCTACGGGTTATTTAAAAATCTGTTGTTTAATTTGCAAATATTTGTGGATATCCAAATTTCCTTCTGTTGTTGAGTTCTGATTCCATCCCACTGTAGTCAGAGAACATACTTTGTATGATTTCAATCCTTTTAAATTTATTGACTTATTGTATGGCCTAGTTCAATTCTTTGTAAATTGATATAAGACATGTGAAATCTAAATATTGCTCCAGGGGCTTCCCTGGTGGCCCAGTGGTTAAGAATCCACCTGCCAATGCAGGGGACACGGGTTCGAGCCCTGGTCCGGGAAGATCCCACATGTCGCCGAGCAACAAAGCCCGTGAGCCACAACTACTGAGCCTGCAAGCCACAACTACTGAAGCCCGCATGCCTAGAGCCCCTGTTTTGCAACAAGAGAAGACACCACAATGAGAATGGTTAAAATCATTGCCTCTGAATCTGGAAAGATCTGCATGTCAATTTACTTCTCTGAGGTTTAATTTTCCTCATCTGTAAAATATAGGTAATAATTGTACCTGCTCACCAGTCAGGGTTTTTGTTGCAAATTTAGGCAAAAGAGCAATATATTTGTAGGAGAGTTCATAAAATTCATGAGAAATATGTAGAATTGAGCTCAGAAATTGGGCTGGAGCCACGTTATGCTGGAGGAGAAACATGACTAAGTCCTCTGTGGGAGTAGTCTGGTCAGGGTGGCCCTTCAGCCCTTTGCGTGAGTTCTAGGATGAGTGGCACACACTCCAGACCTGGAGTTCCAGGCAGGAGGATCCAGATGGCTGAGGCTTGGTTGCATGGTCATGCCGAGATGTGTCAGGGAAAGTAAGTACCTGGTCTATTCAATTCATACAATACCCTCATGCATAGATAATGGGCAGCCAAACAAATGAACAGGCAACCAAATAATGGGCAAACAGACCACACAGAATTTTTGTGGGTATTAATTACTATATATTACTAATATATTGCAAAGTGCTTAACACAGTACCTGGTAGATATTGGGTATTAGATCCAATTGTTCTTTCTCTCTCTTGTTTTCTCTGAGAAGCAAAACCACTAGGAGTCATATATAATAAGGTTCCATACATTCAATAGAGAGGAAAGAAAACTACAAAGCCCCAAAACAACTGCATTTGTATTTTGTTAAAAAAAACCCCAACTATCTGAGTACACTTACACTGGGTATAATTGCTGCACTGAGAATGTTTCCTTAAATAAGCGTTTAGTAATATAAAAGTTAAATTATCCAAGGATAATAAAGGTGTTTGACTTTCTTAAGCAGGTAAAGAAAACACATTTTCTCCCTCACTGACTTTTTTGGTGGATTTAAACTAGAACCTGAGTGCTTAAGAACAGGAATAATAGAAGCATCTGAGAGCTTTGTGTTAAGATAGTGGATCCCACCCTCCCTTTTTTTTTTTTTGCTATAAGGTAACTGGTTTGGGATACACTGTCTAGAAATTACAGTGTTTCTTGGGGCAAGGTACATTCTTCAAGATTTGAAATGATGGGACTTCCCTGGTGGACCAGTGGTTAAGGCTCCGCAATTCCAATGCAGGGGGCACGGGTTCGATCCCTGGTCGGGGAACTAAGATCCCACGTGCCACATGTTGCCACCAAATAAAAAATAAATAAATAAAAATTTAAAAAAATGTCCAAATCAATGGCTTAAAACAAACAAAAACAAAACAACAAAAACATTTGAAATGTTATCCTAATAAAAGATCTGTACAAAATATGCATCACAACATGGTTTACAATAGTAAAAATTGAAAGAATGTAAATGACCATCAACTGCACTTGTTTTCCGCTAGAACAGTGGAATACCATGCAGCCAAAGTATCATTTTTGCTCTGTTTCCAAAATCTATTGCTCCTTCTAAGATTACCAATGTCCTCCATATTTATTATGTCCAAAGGCTAATTTTTTTTTAGTACTTATCCTACTGTGGAAAGGCAGTGCCCTGGGTAGGAGATTCTAAGATAGAGATTTCATGGAAGGAAGTCAATAAGGAGAATCAACAGCAGTGGGGGAGGGAAGGAAGCAAGACTCTGGGCAGAGGGAGAAGTTACACTGTGATGCATTTGTGTTAACAAAGGCGTCAGCCAGTCCTAAAGGGGAATTCTGGAACTGACATGGCCCTTCAGCATTGTCCTGGAGTGGGTGAGAGGGGGCCTTTTTCCCCGCTGTTGTCCAGTCATCAAATGCTGGCCACGCTGGGAATAGAGTTCTTAGGTCAAGTGGTTCTCTCACAGTTGAAGGCAATTCTCAGAGAGGGGTCAGCTGAGAGCTGTTTGCTGCCCAAACTCCTAGAAGCTGGAGGAAGGAGGGGTTCAGTCCTGGAAGGGGGATCTGGTGACACACCAAGTCATCTACTACCCCTAATTTGCTTGTTACCATCATGCTTGGCTACTCCTCATTTGAAATACTCTTTCCTGGCTTCTGGGTTGCCACACTGTCTTTTTTTTTTTTTTTTAACTTCTTTACTGGAGTATAATTGCTTTACAATGTTGTCTTCGTTTCTGCTGTATAACAAAGTGAATCATCTATATGTATACATATATCCTCATATCCCTTCGCTCTTGTGTCTGCCTCCCACCCTGCCTATCCCACCCGACTAGGTGGTCACAAAGCACCAAGCTGATCTCCCTGTGCTATGCAGCTGCTTTCTACTAGCCATCTATTTGACATTTGGTAGTGTATATATGTCCATGCCACTCTCTCACTTTGTCCCAGCTTACACTTTCCCCTCTCCGTGTCTTCAAGTCCATTCTCTACATCTGTGTCTTTATTCCTGTCCTGCCCCAGGTTCTTCAGAACTTTTTTTTTTTAGATTCCATATATATGTGTTAGCATACGGTATTATTTGTTTTTCTCTTTCTGACTTACTTCACTCTGTATGACAGATTCTAGGTCCATCCACCTCACTACAAATAATTCAACTGCGTTTCTTTTTATGGCTGAGTAATATCCCATTGTATATATGTGCCACATCTTCTTTATCCATTCATCTATCGATGAACACTTAGGTTGCTCCCATGCCCTGGCTATTGAAAATAGTGCTGCAATGAACATTGTGGTACATGACTCTTTGAATTATGGTTTTCTCAGGGTATACGCCAAGTAGTGGGATTGCAGGGTCATATGGTAGTTCTATTTTGAGTTTTTTAAGGAACCCCCATACTGTTTTCCATAGTGGCTGTATCAATTTACATTCCCACCAACAGTGCAAGAGGGTTCCCTTTACTCCACACCCTCTCCAGCATTGTTTGTCGATTTTCTGATGATGGCCATTCTGACTGGTGTGAAGTGATACCTCATTGTAGTTTTGATTTGCATTTCTCTAATGATTAGTGATGTTGAGCATCCTTTCATGTGTTTGTTGGCAATCTGTATATCTTCTCTGGAGAAATGTCTATTTAGGTCTTCTGTCCATTTTTGGATTGGCTTGTTTGTTTTTTTGATATTGAGTTGCATGAACTGCTTGTATATTTTAGAGATTAATCCTTTGTCAGTTGCTTCATTTGCAAATATTTTCTCCCATTGTGAGGGTTGTCTTTTGGTCTTGTTTATGGTTTCCTTTGCTGTGCAAAAGCTTTTAAGTTTCATTAGGTCCCATTTGTTTATTTTTGCTTTTATTTCCATTTCCCTAGGAGGTGGGTCAAAAAGGATCTGGCTGTGATTTATGTCATGGAGTGTTCTGCCTATGTTTTCCTCTAAGGGTTTTAGAGTGTCTGGCCTTACATTTAGGTCTTTAATCCATTTTGAGTTTATTTTTGTGTACGGTGTTAGGGAGTGTTCTAACTTCTTTTACATGTAGCTGTCCAGTTTTCCCAGCACCACTTATTGAGGAGGCTGTCTTTTCTCCATTGTACATTCCAGCCTCCTTTATCAAAGATAAGGTGACCATATGTGCATGGGTTTATCCCTGGGCTTTCTATCCTGTTCCATTGATCTATACTTCTGTTTTTGTGCCAGTCCCATACTGTCTTGATTACTGCAGGTTTGTATAGTCTGAAGTCCAGGAGCCTGATTCCTCCAGCTCCATTTTTCTTTCTCAAGATTGCTTTGGCTATTTGGGGTCTTTTGTGTTTCCATAGAAACTGTGAAATTTTTTGTTCCTGTTCTGTGAAAAATGCCATTGGTAGGTTGATAGGGATTGCATTGAATCTGTAGATTGCTTTGGGTAGTATAGTCATTTTCACAGCGTTGATTCTTCCAATCTAAGAACATGGTATATCTCTCCATCTGTGTGTATAATCTTTAATTTCTTTCATCAGTGTCATAGTTTTCTGCATACCGGTCTTCTATCTCCTTAGGTAGGTTTATTCCTAGATATTTTATTCTTTTTGTTGCAATGGTAAATGGGAGAGTTTCCTTAATTTCTCTTTCAGATTTTTCATCATTAGTGTATAGGAATGCAAGAGATTTCCGTGCATTAATTTTGTTTCCTGCTACTTTACCAAATTCATTGATTAGCTCTAGTAGTTTTCTGGTAGCATCTCTAGGATTCTCTATGTATAGCATTATGTCATCTACAAACAGTGACAGTTTTACTTCTTCTTTTCTCATTTGAATAAATTTTATTTCTTTTTCTTCTCTGATTGTTGTGGCTAAAACTTCCAAAACTATGTTGAATAATAGTGGTGAGAGTGGGCAACCTTATCTTGTTCCTGATCTTAGTGGAAATGGTTTCAATTTTCACCATTGAGGACGATGTTGGCTGTGGGTTTGTTATATGTGACCTTTATTATGTTGAGGTAAGTTCCCTCTATGTGTACTTTCTGGAGGGTTTTTAACATAAATCGGTGTTGAATTTTGTCAAAAGCTTTTTCTGCATCTGTGAAGTTGATCATATGGTTTTTCTCCTTCAATTTGTTAATATGGTGTATCACATTGATTGATTTGCATATATTGAAGAATCCTTGTGTTCCTGGAATAAACCCCACTTAATCATGGTGTATGATAGTTTTAATGTGCAGTTGGATTCTGTTTGCTAGTATTTTGTTGAGGATTTTTGCATCTATGTTCATCAGTGATATTGGCCTGTAGTTTTTTTGTGTGACATCTTTGTCTGGTTTTGGTATCCGGGTGATGGTAGCCTCATAGAATGAGTATAGGAGTGTTCCTCCCTCTGCTATATTTTGGAATAGTTTGAGAAGGTTAGGTGTTAGCTCTTCTCTAAGTGTTTCAAGGAATTCGCCTGTGAAGCCATCTGGTCCTGGGCTTTTGTTTGTTACAGTTTCAATTTCAGTGCTTGCGACTGGTCTGTTTATATTTTCTACTTCTTCCTGGTTCAGTCTCAGAAGGTTGTGTTTCCTAAGAATTTGTCCATTTGTTCCAGGTTGTCCATTTTATTGGCATATAGTTGCTTGTAGTAATCTCTCATGATCCTTTGTATTTCTGCAGTGTCAGTTGTTACTTCTCCTTTTTCATTTCTAATTCTATTGATATGAGTCTTCTCCTGATGAGTCTGGCTAATGGTTTATCAATTTTGTTTATCTCCTCAAAGAACCAGCTTTTAGTTTTATTGATCTTTGCTATTGTTTCCTTCATTTCTTTTTCATTTATTTCTGATCTGATCTTTATGATTTCTTTCCTGCTGCTAACTTTGGGGATATTTGTTTTTCTTTCTCTGATTGCTTGAGGTGTAAGATTAGGTTGTTTATTTGAGATGTTTCTTGTGTCTTGAGGTAGGATTTTATTGCTATAAACTTCCCTTTTAGAACTGCTTTTTCTGCATCCCATAGGTTTTGGGTCATCATGTTTCATTGTCATTTGTTTCTAGGTATTTTTTGATTTCCTCTTTGATTTCTTCAGTGATCTCTTGGTTATTTAGTAGTGTATTGTTTAGCATCCATGTGATTGCATTTTTTACAGATTTTTTTTCCTATAATTGATATCTTGTCTCATAGCGTTGTTGTTGGAAAAGGTACTTGATATGATTTCAATTTTATTAAATTTACCAAGGCTTGATTTGTGACCCAAGATATGATCTATCCTGCAGAATGTTCCATGAGCATTTGAGAAAAATGTGTATTCTGTTGTTTTAGGATGGAGTGTCCTATAAATATCAATTAAGTCCATCTTTTTTAATGTAATCTTTAAAGCTTGTGTTTCCTTATTTATTTTCATTTTGGTTGATCTGTCCATTGGTGAACATAGGGTGTTAAAAGTCCCCTACTATGATTGTTTTACTGTCAATTTCCCCTTTTCTGGCTGTTAGCATTTGCCTTATGTATTGAGGTGCCCCTATGTTGGGTGCATAAATATTTACAATTGTTATATCTTCTTCTTGGATCAATCCCTTGATCATTAGGTAGTGTCCTTCTTTGTCTCTTGTAATAGTCTTTATTTTGAAGTCTATTTTGTGTGATATGAGTATTGCTACTCCAGCTTTCTTTTGGTTTCCATTTGCATGAAATATCTTTTTCCATCCCCTCACTTTCAGTCTGTATGTGTCCCTAGGTCTGAAGTGGGTTTCTTGTAGACAGCATATATATGGGTCTTGGTTTGGTACCCATTCAGCCAGTCTATATCTTTTGGTTGGAGCATTTACTCCATTTACATTAAAGATAATTATTGATATGTATTTTCCTATTACCATTTTCTTAATTGTTTTGGGTTTGTTATTGTTGGTGTTTTCCTTCTCTTGTGTTTCTTGCCTAGAGAGGTTCCTGGAGCATTTGTTGTAAAGCTGCTTTGGTGGGGTTGTATTCTCTTAGCTTTTGCTTGTTGGTAAAAGTTTTAATTTCTCTGTCAAATCTCAATGAGAGGGCTTCCCTGGTGGCTCAGTGGTTAGCAATCTGCCTGACAATGTAGGGTATATGGGTTCGAGCCCTGGTCTTGGAAGATCCCACATGCTGTGGAGCAACTAAGCCCGTTCACCACAACTACTGAGCCTGCTCTCTAGAGCCTGTGAGCCACAACTACTGAGCCCACACACCAGAGCCCATGTTCCGCAAGAAGAGAAGCCACCGCAATGAGAAGCCTGTGCACCACAACGAAGAGTAACACCCGCTCACCGCGCCAGAGAAAGCCAGCCCACATAAATGAAGACCCTACACAGCCACACACACACACAAAATTTGAATGAGATCCATGCTGCATAGAGTAATCTTTCGTGTAGGTTTTTTCCTATCATCACTTTAAATATGTCCTGCCACTCCCTTCTGGCTTGCAGAGTTTCTGCTGAAAGAGCAGCTGTTAACCTTATGGGCATTCCCTTGTATATTATTTGTTGTTCTTCCCTTGCTGCTTTCAACATTTTTTCTTTGTATTTAATTTTTGATAGTTTGATTAGTATGTGTCTTGGCGTGTTTCTCCTTGGATTTATCCTGTATGGGACTCTCTGTGCTTCCTGGACTTGATTAACTATTTCCTTTCCCATATTAGGGAAGTTTTCAACTATAATCTCTTCAAATATTTTCTCATTCCCTTTCTTTTTCCTTTCTTCTTCTGGGACCCCTATAATTCGAATGTTGGTGCATTTAATGTTGTCCCAGAGGTCTCTGAGACTGTCCTCAACTCTTTTCATTCTTTTTTCTTTATTCTGCACTGCGGTAGTTATTTCCACTATTTTATTTTCCAGGTCACTTATCCGTTCTTTTGCCTCAGTTTTTCTGCTACTGATTCCTTCTAGAGAATTTTTAATTTCATTTATTGTGTTGCTCATTATTGTTTGTTGCTCTTTAGTTCTTCTAGGTCCTTGTTAAACGTTTCTTTTATTTTCTCCTTTCTATTTCCAAGATTTTGGATCATCTTTACTATCATTTCCCTGAATTCTTTTTCAGGTAGCCTTCCTATTTCCTCTTCATTTGTTTGGTCTGGTGAGTTTTTACCTCTCTCCTTCATCTGCTGTGTATTTCTCTGTCTTCTCATTTTGCTTAACCTACTGCATTTGGGGTCTCCTTTTCGCAGGCTGTGGGTTCATAGTTACCGTTGTTTTTGGTGTCTGCCCTCAGTGGCTAAGGTTGGTTCGTAGGTTGTGTAGGCTTCCTGGTGGAGGAGACTAGTGCCTGTGTTCTGGTGGATGAGGATGGATCTTGTCTTTCTGGTGGGCAGGACAGTGTGGTGGTGTGTTTTGGGGTGTATGTAACCTTATTATGATTTTAGGCAGCCTCTCTGCTAATGGTGGTGTTGTGTTCCTATTTTTCTAGTTGTTTGGCATGGGGTGTCCACCACTGTATCTTGCTGGTCATTGAGTGGAGCTGGGTCTTAGCCTTGTGATGGTGATCTCTGGGAGAGCTTTCTCTGTTTGATATCATTTGGTGCTGGGAAGTCTCTGGTGGACCAATGTCCTGAACTTGACTCTCCTACCTCAGAGGCTCAGGCCTGACACCTGGCCTTAGCACCAAGACCCTCCCAGCCACACGGCTCAGAAGAAAAGAGAGGGAAAAAAAGAAAGAAAGAAAGAAAGAAAAATAAAGTTATTAAAATAAAAAATATTATTAAAAATAAAAAAGTAATAAAAAAGGAAAGAAAGAGAGAACAACCAAACGAAAAAACAAATCCACCAATGATAATAAGCACTAAAAACTATACTAAAAAATAAATAAATAAAACGGACAGACAGAAGAACCCTAGGAGAAATGGTAAAAGGAAAGTTATACGGACAAAATCACACAAAGAGGCATACACGTACACAAAAATATAAAAAGGAAAACAATATATATATTTTTTAAAAAGGGAAGAGAGCAACCAAATCAATAAACACATCTACCAGTGATAATAAACTCTAAATACTAAACTAAGGTAAACATAAAACCAGAAACAAATTAGTTGCAGAAAGCAAACCCCAAGTCCACAGTTGCTCCCCAAATCCACCACCTCAATTTTGGGACGATTCGTTGTCTTTTCAGGTATTCCACAGATGCAGGGTACATCAAGTTGATTGTGGAGATTTCATCTGCTGCTTCTGACGCTGTTGGGAGAGATTACCCTTTCTCTTCTTTGTTCACACAGCTCCTGGGGTTCAGCTTTGGATTTGGCCCGGCCTCTGTGTGTAGGTCACCTGAGGGCATCTGTTCTTCACTCAGACAGGATGGAGTTAAAGTAGCAGCTGATTAGGGGGCCCTGGCTCACTCAGGCCAGGAGGACGGAGGGGTACAGAATGTGGGGTGAGCCTGCAGCGGCAGAGGCCAGCATGATGTTGCAACAGCCTCAGACATGCCGTATTTTCTCTCATGGAAGTTGTCCCTGGATCATGGGACCCTGGCAGTTGCGGGCTGCACAGGCTCCCGGGAGGGGAGGTGTGGATAGTGACCTGTGCTCGCACACAGGCTTCTTGGTGGCTGCAGCAGCAGCCTTAGCATTTCATGCTCGTCTCTGGTGTCCAGGCTGATAGCCGCGGCTCACGCGCATCTCTGGAACTCAGGCGGTGCTCTGAATCCCTCTCATTGTGCACCCTGAAACAATGTTCTCTTGCCTCTTAGGCAGGTGCAGACTTTTTCCCGGACTCCTTCTCAGCTAGCTGTGGTGCAGTAGCCCCCTTGAGGCTGTGTTCATGCAGCCAACCCCAGTCATCTCCCTGGGATCTGACCTCCGAAGCCGGAGTCTCAGCTCCCAGCCTCCACCCGCGTCAGTGGGTGAGCAGACAAGCCTCTGTGGCTGGTGAGTGCTGGTTGGCACCGATCCTCTGTGCGGGAATCTCTCCGCTTTGCCCTCCACACCCCTGTGGCTGCGCTGTCCTCCGCGGCTCCGGTGCTTCCCCCTCCGCCACCCACAGTCTCTGCCCGCGAAGGGGCTTCCAAGTGTGTGGAAACCTTTCCTCCTTCACAGCTCCCTCCCATTGGTGCAGGTCCCGTCCCTATCCTTTTGTCTCTGTTTATTCTTTTATCTTTTGCCCTACCCAGGTATGTGGGGAGTTTCTTGCCTTTTGGGAGGTCTGAGGTCTTCTGCCAGCGTTCAGTGGGTGTTCTGTAGGAGCTGTTCCACATGTAGATGTATTTCTGATGTATCTGTGGGGAGGAAGGTGATCTCCGTGTCTTACTCCTCCTGCATCTTGAAGATGCGCCCTGCCACACCTTTTTTTTCTTTCTTTCTTCTGTCCTCTCTGAGGGTCTTCCTTCTAGACTTGAATTTCATAGAGATTTCCCTGGACTTTTATTTCTCCTTACTCAACATGAGCGAATTCTACCTCATGCCTTCAAATATTATCGATGACTTCTAAATGTATAACTGTAACTCATTTGTCTCAACTACTGGACATATGATGTCTCACAGGAATCTCAACATTTTATTAAACTGAACCCATATCTTTAGTATTGATCTTTACCCTGTGTTCTCTTAGTTGTTTATGCTAGAATCCAGGAAGTCAACCTTAGCTTCTTCCTCTGCATTATACCTTCATTCAAAAATGACCTAAGTTTTGCAAATTTGTCCAACAAAATTCACCTCATAAGTATGCTGTTATTTTTTTTTCTATTTTTTCTTTTATCTGAACTGCTGCAGTAGCCGCTTCACTGCCCTCCTAGTATACATCTTTGCTTCCTTCAGATCATTCTTTATACAGTAGCTAGAATGATCATTCAAGAATGCAGAATATCACCATGTCACTCACCTATTTCAAACCCTGGACTAACTCCCCTGTGCACTAAAATTATTACTGTGACCTAAAAAGTCTTTTGTGGATACTCGATTTTTGTCTGTTTCTCAAATATGTTTTTCATATGCTGTTCCCACTGCCTGGAATACACTACTCCCAGATTTTCTTATCACCTGACAATTATTCTTTAACTTTCAGCATAGAATCAATATATTACTTTTTCAGGGAAACTTTTTCAAACTTCCCTGGCTAAATTGGCTTTCCCTGCTAAAGGCATTTACCCTTTCTCTCTCAGATGCTTTATTAGGATCTTAAATTAAGTATAAATTTTATTTCTTCTCTCCCACATTAGACTAATAATTTCACGAGAAATAAGACGATGATTTTTGGTCTACCACTAGGCTGTCAGTGTCTAGAAAGTATCTCAAACATAGTAGTCCTTCAATAAATTTCAGTTGAACATTTTATCAATATACACACATACATATATATTACACATCCATACCCATGTTGTCTTAGTCTGCTCAGGCTGCTACAACAAAAATACCATAGATTGGGTGGCTTAACTAACAAACATTTATGGTTATGGAGGCTGTAAATTTCAAGATAAAAGTGCCAGGAGATTTGAGTCTGGGGACGACTAATTTTTTGCATGTTTGTGCTGTTTTCTTTTAGGTTTTAGGAAAGACCATATTTAGGTATGATTCCGAGTCTATTTCCTGATGTTTCTGAAAATCAATACATTTGAACAATAATTCAGAATTATGGATTTTGTAACTTTCCCAGGAATCCTGGGTACCACCAAGCATGTAGTAGATGTTCAGTAGGTGCCTATTGATCAAGTAAGTGATAGAGTAAAGATAATTGTAAGCCACGTGTGATGGTTAATTTTATGAGTCAACTTGGCTAGGCCATGATACCAAGATATTTGGTCAAAAACCAGTCTAGATGTAGCTGTGAAGCATTTTTTTTTAAAAGAAATTAACATTTAAGTAAAGCAGATTGCAGATTATTCTCCATAATGTGGGCAGGCCTCATCCTTAGAAAAAAGACTGAGGTCCCCTGAGTAAGAGGGAGGTTCTGCCTCTAGACTGCCTTTGGGTCTGAGCTGCAATATCACCTCTTCCCTGGTCTCCAGCCTGCCAGTCTGCCCTGTATATTTCAGGCTTGCCAGCTCTAACAATTGCATGAGCCAATTCCTTAAAATAAATCTCTCTCTGTATATTTCCATATCCTATCAGTTCTGTTTCTCTGGAGAACCCTGACTAATATGCCATGTGGTCCCTATTTTGTGATCTGGAGCTTGAGTATATGAATTACTGATATAAGTTTGAATTTGAGATGCCCCTTCATTTCATCTCACCACCAGTTATACTAAATTATGTTCCAAAATGTGATTTTTTTCCCCTTACATTAACATATCAACTCTCTACTTCAGTGGAATTTGGTTAAACAGGTGAATTACATGAAAAAAGTGTGACTAAATCTTACTTTCCAGAATGCAAAATAAATTACCCTCCTAATTTGAAAACTTAAATGAAAATCTTAAAAGTTCCAGGCTCTGGGATAAGTGTTTACAGTCACCATATGACCAAGGGCAGCTAGGGAGCGTCTAATGATCTATTTTATATTCTCTGAGGCTGAATCTGCCATGGAAAGCACGAGGCTAACAGGAGACCTTCCTTGTAAACGGGCAGGAGTTCTGACGTAATGAACTATGCTCCCAGCGCGGACACCATAAACTTCATAATGAATAACACTCTTTGAACGTCTGGACAAGAAAGATGTCTCACTCCAGGAGGGATGTTTTCCTTTCTGTAACCAAACTGAGCTTAGCTGATATTTGAAGCCTGACTTCACACTCTTTGGAGCTCCTCTTTGATCCAATACCGTTTAGTCAAATTGACTCTGATATGTTTGCAGATTGGAGTGGGGGTTAGGAAAATGTGGGAGTGGGAGTGTGAACCCATATGTTTCTCTTCAGCTGGAAATTTGCCAACATCTTTCTCTAAGGAAATAAGATTCCCTTTCCAGTTTTGACTGATCGATGGTAAGAAGAGATTTGGATATAGGTTTTGGCTCCACATGGATTGGGGAGAGTCCCAAAGAAGAGCCACAAAGGTGGGTTATGGTTTGACAAGTGAAATGTAGACAGGAAGATGAAAGAAACGTCAGCCTGGAGGAGAGAACATAGCAAACAATTGACTAATGGTCCTCAAGTATGGAAGAAGAGGGTTGATTACTTCTCCAGACATACAAAGGATAAAATGAGAAAAGCACGAAGCTGTAGCTTGTTATGTTAATGCTGAACAAAGAAAATTCATGTCAGTTTATTGAATTAAAAAATAATTATCAGTGGAAATCATGAAATGGTTTCCAGGGTCTTGATAATGTAGCAGTTGTCCACCTTTCTTTTCTCTTTTAGATGTTTTAGAAGTCTTACATTAAGGAAATGTAAACTTTTTACTCTATGAATATTTGTTGTTTATATTATTATTCAGCAATCATTTACCCCTCTCCCACCATCTGTGCCCCACAGTTTCATGGGAAGAGTTTGCCCACACATTGATTTTGGGCTTGGCTTTTCACTGCTTTGGAGAATAAAATGTGGTTAAATATAAAAGGTACTAGTTCTGAGTCTAGGCTTTAAAAGACATCACATATTTCCACTTACCCATCTGGCAGCTTCTGACCTTCACATGAGAAAAACATGCCCTGGGTAGCTGTGCCTCTGTAACCTGGACCCAAACTGAGAGAGTATACAGACCCAGCTGAGCCCCAGTCTGAAGCACAGGTGTCCTAGGTACACTGTAGGCCCATGGGTGAGACATCACGGCTCACTGTGTGTGCCACTGAAATTTTGGAGTTGTATGAATGGGTCCAGTGCTTATTCATTCAGTAAGCCTTTTTTTTTTTAACATCTTTATTGGAGTATAATTGCTTTACATTGTTGTGTTACTTTCTGCTGTATAACAAACAAAGTGAATCAGCTGTACGAATACTTTTATTAACATATCCCCTCCCACTTGCGTCTCCCTCTCATACTCCCTATCCCACCCCTCTACGTGGTCACAAAGCTCCGAGCTGATCTCCCTGTGCTATGCAGCTGCTTCCCACTAGCTATCTATTTTACGTTTGGTAGTGTATATATGTCCATGCTACTCTTTCACTTTGTCCCAACCTACCCTTCCCCCTCCACGTGTACTTAAGTCCATTCTCTACGTTGGCGTCTTTATTCCTGTCCTGCCCCTAACTTCTTCAGAACCATTTTTTTTTAATTCCATATATATGTGTTAGCATATTTGTTTCTCTCTTTCTGACTTGCTTCACTCTGTATTACAGAATCTAGGTCCATCCATCTCACTACAAGTAACTCAATTTCGTTTCTTTTTATGGCTGAGTAATATTCCATTGTATATATGTGCCACATCTTCTTTAACCATTCATCTGTCAATGGACACTTAGGTTGCTTCCATGTCCTGGCTATTGTAAATAGTGCTGCAATGAACATTGTGGTACATGACTCTTTTTGAGTTATGGTTTTCTCAGGGTATATGCCCAGTAGTGGGATTGCTGGGTCATATGGTAGTTCTAATTTTAGTTTTTTAAGGAACCTCCATACTGCTCTCCATAGTGGCTGTAGCAATTTACATTCCCACCAGCAGTGTAGGAGGGTTCCCGTTTCTCCACACCCTCTCCAGCATTTATTGTTTGTATATTTTTTTGATGATGGCCATTGTGACCAGTGTGAGGCGATATCTCATTGTGGTTTTGATTTGCATTTCTCTAATGATTAGCGATGTTGAGCATCTTTTCATGTGTTTGTTGGCAATCTGCATATCTTCTTTGGGGAAATGTCTGTTTAGGTCTTCTGCCCATTTTTGGATTGGGTGGTTTGTTTTTTTTGATATTTAGCTGCATGAGCTGCTTGTAAATTTTGGAGATTAATCCTTTGTCAGTTGCTTCATTTGCAAATATTTTCTCTTATTCTGAAGGTTGTCTTTTTGCCTTCTTTATGGTTTCCTTTGTTGTGCAAAAGCTTTTACGTTTCATTAGGTCCCATTTATTTTGTTTTTATTTCCATTTCTCTAGGAGGTGGATCAAAAAGGATCTTGCTGTGATTTATGTCATAGAGTGTTCTGCCTGTGTTTTCCTCTAAGATTTTTATAGTGTCTGGCCTTACATTTAGGTCTTTAATCCATTTTGAGTTTATTTTTGTGTATAGTGTTAGGGTGTGTTCTAATTTCATTCTTTTACATGTAGCTGTCCAGTTTTCACAGACCACTTATTGAAGAGGCTGTCTTTTCTCCATTGTATATTCTTGCTTCCTTTATCAAAAATAAGGTGACCATATGTGCGTGGGTTTATCTCTGGGCTTTCTATCCTGTTCCATTGATCTATATTTCTATTTTTGTGCCAGTACCATATTTTCTTCATTACTGTAGCTTTGTAGTATAGTCTGAAGTCAGGGAGCCTGATTCCTCCAGCTCTTTTTTTTTTTCAAGATTGCTTTTGCTATTTGGGGTCTTTTGTGTTTCCATACAAATTGTGCAATGTTTTGTTCTAGTTCTGTGAAAAATGCCACTGGTAGTTTGATAAGGATTGCATTGAATCTGTAGATTGCTTTGGGTAGTATGGTCATTTTCACAATGTTGATTCTTCCAATCCAAGAACATGGTATATCTCTCCATCTGTTTGTATCATCTTTAATTTCTTTCATCAGTGTCTTATAGTTATCTGCATACAGGTCTTCTGTCTCCTTAGGTAGGTTTATTCCTAGATATTTTATTCTTTTTGTTGCAGTGGTAAATGGGAGTGCTTCCTTAATTTCTCTTTCAGATTTTTCATCATTAGTGTGTAGGAATGCAAGAGATTTCTGTGCATTAATTTTGTTTCCTGCTACTTTACCAAATTCATTGATTAGCTCTAGTAGTTTTCTGGTAACATCTTTAGGATTCTCTGTGTATAGCATCATGTCATCTACAAACAGTGACAGTTCTACTTCTTCTTTTCTGAATTGGATTCCTTTTATTTCTTTTTCTTCGCTGATTGCTCTGGCTAAAAGTTCCAAAACTATGTTGAAGAATAGTGGTGAGAGTGGACAACCTTGTCTTATTCCTGATCTTAGTGGAAATGATTTCAATTTTCACCAATGAGAAGGATGTTGGCTGTGGCTTGGTCATATATGGCTTTTATTATGTTGAGGTAAAGTTCCCTCTATGTGTACTTTCTGGAGGGTTTTTATCATAAATGGGTGTTGAATTTTGTCAAAAGCTTTTTCTGCATCTGTGAAGTTGATCATATGGTTTTTCTCCTTCAGTTTGTTAATATGGTGTATCACATTGATTGACTTCGTATATTGAAGAATCCTTGCATTCCTGGGGTAAACCCCACTTGATCATGGTGTACGATCCTTTTAATGTGCTGTTGGATTCTGTTTGCTAGTATTTTGTTGAGGATTTTTGCATGTATGTTCATCAGTGATATTGGCCTGTAGTTTTCTTTCTTTGTGACATCTTTGTCTGGTTTTAGTATCAGGGTGATTGTGACCATATATAAGAGTTTGGGAGTGCTCATTTCCTCTGCTATATTTTGGAAGAGTTTGAGAAGTCTAGGTTTTAGCTCTTCTCTAAATGTTTCATAGAATTCACCCATGAAGCCATCTGGTCCTGGGCTTTTGTTTGTTGGAAGATTTTTATTCACAGTTTCAATTTCAGTGCTTGTGATTGGTCTGTTTATATTTTCTGTTTCTTCCTGGTTCAGTCTCAGAAGGTTGTGCTTTTCCAAGAATTTGTCCATTTCTTCCAGGTTGTCCAATTTATTGGCATAGTTGCTTGTAGTAATCTCTCATGATCCTTTGTATTTCTTCAGTGTCAGTTTTTACTTCTCCCTTTTCATTTCTAATTCCATTGATTTGAGTCTTCTCTCTTTTTTTCTTGATGAGTCTGGCTAATGGTTTTTCAATTTTGTTTATCTTGTCAAAGAACCAGCTTTTAGTTTTATTGATCTTTGCTATTGTTTCCTTCATTTCTTTTTCATTTATTTCTGATCTGATCTTTATGATTTTCCTTCTGCTAATTTTGGGGGTTTTTTTGTTCTTCTTTCTCTAATTGCGTTAGTTGTAAGGTTAGGTTGTTTATTTGAGATATTTCTTGTGTCTTGAGGTAGGATTGTATTGCTATAAACTTCGCTCTTAGAACTGCTTTTGCTGCATCCCATAGGTTTTGGGTCGTCATGTTTTCATTGTCATTTGTATCGAGGTATGTTTTGATTTCCTCTTTTATTTCTTCAGTAATCTCTTGGTTATTTAGTAATGTATTTTCTAGTCTCCATGTGTTTGTTTTTTACAGATTTTTTCCTGTAATTGGTATCTAATCTCACAGCATATGGTCAGAAAAGGTACTTGATACAACTTCAATTTTCTTAAATTTTCCAAGGTTTGATTTGTGACCCAAGATATGATCTATCCTGGAGAATGTTTCATGAGCACTTGAGAAGGAAGTGTATTTTGTTGTTTTTGGATGGAATGTCCTATAAATATCGGTCAAATCCATCATGTTTAATGTGTCATTTAAAGCTTGTGTTTCCTTATTTATTTTCATTTTGGTTTATTTGTCAGTTATTGAGAGTGAGGTGTTAAAAGTCCCCTACTGTTATTGTGTTACTGTCAATTTCCCCTTTTATGGCTGTTAGCATTTGCCTTATGTATTGAGGTGCTCCTATGTTGGGTGCATATATATTTACAATTGTTATATCTTCTTCTTGGATCGATTCCTTGATCATTAGGTAGTGTCCTTCTTTGTCTCTTGTAATAGTCTTTATTTTAAAGTCTATTTTGTCTGATATGAGAATTGCTACTCCAACTTTCTTTTGATTTCCATTTGCATGGAATATCTTTTTCCATCCCCTCACTTTCAGTCTGTATGTGTCCATAGGTCTTAAGTGGGTCTCTTGTAGACAGCATATATGTGGGTCTTGTTTTTGTATCCATTCAGCCAGGCTATGTCTTTGGGTTGGAGCATTTACTCCATTTACATTTAAGGTAGTTATTGATATGTATGTTCCTATTATCGTTTTCTTAATTGTTTTGGGTTTGTTATTGTAGGTGTTTTCCTTCTCTTGTGTTTCCTGCCTAGAGAAGTTCCTTTAGCATTTCTTGTAAAGCTGCTTTTGTGGGTCTGTATTCTCTTAGCTTTTGCTTGTCTGTAAAGTTTTTAATTTCTCTGTCGAATCTGAATGAGACCCTTGCTGGGTAGAGTAATCTTGGTTGTAGGTTTTTCCCTTTCATCACTTTAAATATGTCATGCCACTCCCTTCTGGCTTGTAGAGTTTCTGCTGAAAGAGCTGCTGTTAACCTTATGGGGATTCCCTTGTATGTTATTTGTTGCTTTTCCCTTGCTGCTTTCAGTATTTTTTCTTTGTATTTAATTTTTGATAGTTTGGTTTGTATGTGTCTTGGCATGTTTCTCCTTGGATTTATCCTGTATGGGACTCTCTGTGCTTCCTGGACTTGATTGACTGTTTCCTTTCCCATATTAGGGAAGTTTTCAACTGTAATCCCTTCAAATATTTTCTCAGTCCCTTTTTTTTTTTTTCCTCTTCTTCTTCTGGGACCCCTATAATTCGAATGTTGGTGCATTTAATGTTGTCCCTGAGACAGTCTCTGACTGTCCTCAGTTCTTTTCATTCTTTTTTCTTTATTCTGCTCTGCGGTAGTTATTTCCACTATTTTATCTTCTAGGTCACTTATCCATTGTTCTGCCTCAGTTATTCTGCTACTGATTCCTTCTAGACAATTTTTAGTTTTATTTATTGTGTTGTTCATCATTGTTTGTTTGCTCTTTAGTTCGTCTAGGTCCTTGTTAAAGATGTCTTTTATTTTCTCCATTCTATTTCCAAGATTTTGGATCATCTTTACTATCATTACTCTGAATTCTTTTTCTGGTAGCCTGCTTATTTCTCTTCTTTTGTTTGGTCTTTGGGTTTCTACCTTGCTCCTTCATCTGCTGTGTATTTCTCTGTTTTCTTATTTTGCTTAACATACTGCGTTTGGGGTCTCCTTTTCACAAGCTGCAGGTTTGTAGTTCTTATTGTTTTTGTTGTCTGCCCCCAGTGGGTAAGGTTGGTTCAGTGGGTTGTGTGGGCTTCCTGGTGGAGGGGACTGTTGCCTGTTCTGGTGGATGAGGCTGGATCTTGTCTTTCTGGTGGGCAGGACTGTGTCCGGTGGTGTGTTTTGGGGTGTCTGTGGCCTTATTATGATTTTCGGCAGCCTCTCTGCTAATGTGTGGGGTTGTGTTCCTGTCTTGCTAGTTGTTAGGCATGGGGTGTCCGGCACCAGAGCTTGCTGGTTGTTGAGTGGAGCTGGGTCTTAGCATTGAGATGGAGATCTCTGGGAGAGCTCTCGCTGATTGATATTATGTGGGGCCGGGAGGTCTCTGGTGGTCCAATGTCCTGAACTCTGCTCTCCTCTCAGAGGGTCAGGCCTGACATCTGTCCAGAGCACCAAGACCCTCTCAGCCACACGGCTTTGGGGAAGTCTGAGGTCTTCTGCCAGCATTCAGTATGTGTTCAGTAGGAGTTGTTCCACATGTAGATGTATTTTTGATGTATGTGTGGGGAGGAAGGTGATCTCCATGTCTTACTCCTCCACCATCTTGAAGATCCTCTCTGGAAATCTGTTTCTGACTGGGGAGTCTGTACTCATTTGTTGCTCGGTGCTGCTTAATTACCGGAGAGTTTCTATTGAGGATTTTGAGCCCTCTTTGAGTCCAGACCTTTCTGGTCATGTCTTACTCATCTAGCACTGGGGCCTTCCTGAACCAGTTCTGTTTTGCACAATGGGCAGCAAGCCAAAGGCTGAGTTGCTGAGGTTTGCCAAGAGAGCCACGCGAGGAGACTGGTGAACACTCCTTACACCCACCTCCCCAAAGCTAGGGCTGGCAGATTGGGGATAATAAATGAAGAAGCAGGCTGGGCTGAGGCATGGGGAGCATGGCCTGTTTTTCTTTTTTGGCTGTGCTGCAGGGCTTGTGGGATCTTAGTTCCCTGACCAGGGATTGAACCTGGGCCCCGGCAAGTCCTAACCACTGGACCGCCAGGGAATTCCCTCATTCAGTAAGTCTTTATCAGGTATTTACTATGTAACAAGCTCTGTGCTAGATCCAGGAGATACAAAAGACCCAGTCTTCAAAGAGTCTCTAGGCTTCTGGAGGAGACAGATAGATACACAGTGAGCCGGGTTCATATAAGCCACCATGATTAGTGCTATAAGGGCTAAAATTATAGTGCCATGTGGTTGGGAAGCTGAAGAGATAATGTCCAGCTTGGAGGGGGTAAAAGTATATCAGGAATGATAAAGAGGGATTTTTGAATATATTAATTGGAGACATCACTTGTGTAAGTCTTATTGATCTGTTCTTTCATGTGTGTGTAGCCATGTGAGACACTTGCATCCCACACTGGGGATATGTACCTGGGGTCATGCATGAAGCAGCTGTTATAGAATGAGGATCATACCTAAGTATGCACAGCATGAGATAAGTTTCAGAACAATTTCAAAATGTGACAAAATGCCTGTTTATCAATTTCATCTGTATTCATATAATATAAGAACCATATTACACAAACTGGGATTTATAGTTCTCAAATGATGATAAATATTCAAACTAAGTTGTTGAGTCTTTTTTGGAGCAAAAGTAGTCAACTCCTAGGAGGCTATTCCTTGTGTAAAACATCAAACTTCTCATCAAGTATTAGTACTTTTGGAGTCATTATCAAGGAAATCATATTTATAGCTATAACAAGGAAATCGAATAAAATGTCAGGAGAAAAAGCTTTGAAATGAGAATTTGATTTCTGACATCTTCCTATGTGCTTTAGCTTTCAGTTTAGTTTTTGATTAAAGGAGGAGGTCAAGGCTTTAAAAGATTATGTATTTATTTACATTCAAATACAAAGTCACATCCTCTCACATTGAGAGCACAGGCTGTGAACTTAGGCTGCCTGGGGTTTGGATTCCATGTTCGATTTTTACCAGAAGTGTGACTTTGGGAAGTTCTAACATCTCTAAGCCCCAGAATCTCTTCCTGTACAATGGAGGCGATAATGATAATGCCCTGTAAGTTGTTGAGAGAATGCGTATAAAGTGCTCGGCACCGTGCCTGGAATGTGCAAAGATCTCAAGAAATGCTAGTTGCTATTATGACTGTCGTTGTTATGAAAGTAACTAATTTCCTCCAGCAGAGCAAGCTCAACATTTAAAGGTAGTAGTATTTATTATTTATGAAGGATTTGTGAGTGGGGATATATGAGTATAAAACCCTGCCACCTTCCCGTATACATCCATATTTTGGATTATTTTGACTTCAGGTGGCTGCGGACAAACTCTGAGCTCACGTGAATTTTCTAGACTTTAGAAAGTAGTATCAGTCTTGGAACAACAGACAGCGGAGAGAACCACATTCTCTGCCTTTAACCTCTGTCTTTAACGGATGCTAATATAAAACATCAATCATCTGAACCATCTTGGATGTGCACTACAGCTCAAGTCTCTCTTCCTCAATGATTTTCTTTTAAACTAAATGTGTAAGAAGTATTTGGGTAAATAACATTTTTCCCTTTTTTTGTTTTTGGAAATTTCCACATGTCAAACATAGAGGAGTATAGCCAAACTATTTTTTTCCACATTACTCATTTTAACCAGGAGCCCTCAGAAAAGTTTGGGAAGAGCTTTCAGAGAAACATTTTTAATTGTTTTTAATTTATCTAAAAACAGGCTAAAAAGTTTAATTAACAGCCTCCAAGTAATAGTTGTACCATTTTTCCTCTGCTATCAGCCTTCACTTTTATTTACGATGGGTGTCCCATGTCTCTTTTACACCAAAGTCCACTATCACTAATATTTCTGTGATATGTGAATAAACCTAAATGTAAAGTTAGCACTTGCAATCAATGCAAATTAATGACTTTAAAAAAAAATTTCAATCAGGAAAAGCAGCTTTGTAGTTGAAAATCCCATGCTGGCCCTAGAGTGGGAGTTTTTCCAGCCTCTGCTTAAATCCAAAAAAATACTGCAATCTTCTGGCACAGGCCCACTGTAATGCTTTAAAAACAATTTAGCAACTGTCATTGCTGTAATTACAGTAACTAATTACCATCCTTAGCAAACAAATAGCTTAACATAATACGCAAGCCGAATCAATTTTGAAGAAATGCAAATTCCAAAAGTGAAAAAGGGCATTTTGGCAAACCTGAAAGAGAAGCAGGAAAATAATACACTTTGTTTTATCTGCACATAATTCCCAGGGAATATCATATCATAAATATTTGCATTCAGTTCTTATCAGGACATTTGCATTTGCTTCTTATCAGTGTGCAGACCGGACTCTGCCAGATAGAGAGAGGAGCGCCCCACCATGCACATATTTCTAATGAATCACGTCTCGGGCCCAGAGAATATTTTGGCTGGAACTTTATCACCCAGATGAATAGGTCATTTACTCTCCGAGTTGGTTCATCTTGGAATTGTCTTGAGATTTTGATGTGATTCACCCGACGCGGCGTTTATTTCTTTCTTTATTTTAGACAAACACTGGAGGCAGTTTATTACCGAACATTTCTTCCAAAGGCAGCTGTTCAAAGGACACTTCTCCCCTTGCCTGCCACCCCCTTCCCACCCACTCCCCAACTTCTGCAAAAATGAAATCATATGTAAATAACACCGTTTCCAATTATTTCAGATTCGGTAATAGGCACGGCCATCTTTATTTTGTAGGAATCAATAAAGAGAATAAAAGCACGACACAGGATAAATCAAGCCCTACTTGACCATCATTATTTCGAAATGTAGTGCCAAATCCTGTTGTAGTTCTCCAGAAGCACATTTGATTAGCAGCTGTTTCCTTGGTAAGGGGAGGCTGTGCTGATGGCTAGGAAGCCACCTTACTAATGAGACCATCAGATTCCTCTAAGGGTTTAGCCAGATAAATCCATTTCTCATCTTATTATAAGTAAAGTGCATCTTACCCATGAGCACACATAAGGTCAGTAAGCAAGCTGATAGCAGCTTCTCTCATACATGAATGATAATTTTGTCCTTTTTAACCCTTGAATTATCAGAATCCGGCACTCACTGGCTTGCTGTGCCTGGACATAAAACACTCAAGCAGTCTATTTTGTTTTGGAGAGAGAAGCAGGAATATTATTCATATTGACTGGATCCTTTCTGTTGGTCTTGGCCATTTAATTAAACCGGATTTGTATTTTAGTGCCTTGGTAACATGAGGTTCAAATAGGTAGGGGTATTATATCCTTATGGAAAGCAAAGCCGGGTTGGTATACAAGACTCAGGGCTGTGTAAGAGTTCTACAGGAGTGCTGTTATTACACAATTTTCCCTGAAATTTTATCAGCTACTTGATATTATTGCGCAAATTCTGAGGTCAAACTTCAAAGTAAAACTCTGGATGGGATCAACTGGAGTACTAGGATTTCAATTTCCAATTATAAATTAAAATATAGGTATAATGGAAAAATTTGTCATTTATAATAGCAGCAAAAATGCATTTAATTGTACCTCATAGTGATTTTATTCATGAATATGGTCACTTCAACTTAATTTCACCCTTTGCCCAAGTAGAATTTCATTTTGGTTTATTTGTTTAACACAAAAGAGAACTTCTGGTTTATTATGATTCAAATGATTGACACATCTCTATTAGGATCCAGAAAATGTTATTTAAAATCTCGTAAGTACGTAAACATCTCGTGAAACTTTATTCCCATAACAACAGAAGAACTTTCTGTCAAATTATTTGTTTTAATTATCATTTAAAAAAATTCATAGTTTAAATTTTTTCCTAGATAGGCCTGTTAACATAAGGGTTCTTTTTTGTTTTTTGATTTCAACGTAAATTATCTTGTTAAAAAACATGTAGACACAATTACTCCTATTGCTCTTAAGAATTTAAAAGTGTTTAAGCCTTAAATGAACATTTTATAAAAGTATCTTATGAAATTATTTCTTTAAGAATTTTTCAAATATTAAATGTGAGATAAAAATTTATATATAAACAAAAGGGTACAATTATGTGGCGTCTTGAAAGAAATTCACATGAAATTTTCAAAAAGCTTATTTCTTTTACCTAAGTTCAGCTCTTGTGTACATGTTTACTTTATGTGTTATGCTCTAAATCCAGGATGCATCATGTATTATATATAAAAAACGTAAAATCTCCTATTTAAAAAAACAAGAGCTAGAAAAGGAATAACACTAAAAACTATTTGTGGGATTCAATAATTCATCTGGAAAAGACATTACATCTATCTTTCATGTTTTATCATTGTTTTTAGCTTTTTCTTTGAGGTGGGAAGAGCTTATAGTTAAGAGCCCATTATCAGGGTGAAGGATGCAGGAAATCCAAAATATTTATGTTTGTACATGGCACACGGACAAAAGACAGTTCTCAGGAAAAGGGCTTTCTGATTAAGTGATTCAAAACATTCTGGTGTATTTTAATAGCTTCTTCTATCCAAGAGATAACATCATCTTCATCCTTATCGCTATTCTGAAACTTATTTTAAACATTCTCCTGTGCTCTTCCAATTAGATACTCTGCTCTCTTGGCTTCCTGTGTCCTCACTGCAACTCATCTCATCTGTTTGCTTTCTCATTTTTGTCAGCAGGTTGGGTGTAAAAAGAGGCATTTAACAGGTAATTGAAGGGACATGGTTTCCAGAGTCAAATTCATCTATATGTCATTCAGCCACAGTCTCGCAGCGATAAAACATGGGTGTGTAAAGCATCAACTTGCACTTTGCAAAAGCTTAAAATATCGATGATTGATTGAATGGCATTACAGAGGATGATCAAGAGGAATCTGCTCATTTCTAAGTGAGAATTGATAATGCCCAAACAGCAAATATAAAATCATGTCAACCACTTGGCCAAAATCTATTTAAGGGAAACACATGTACTGAGAAGCAGTTTACTATTATCTACACTTGCCCATCCCTCTGTCTAGAATACTTTTCTCCCAGATTTTTGTATTGCTGGTGCTTTCTCATTAATCGGGCTCAACTGAAATGGCCCCTGTTTAGAGAAGTCTTAAGCTTTTCCTGACCATCCTAGCTAAAGTAGTGGCCCTTCCCTCACATACATAGTTTATTTCTGGTTCTCGTTTTATGTATTTTTATTGCATTTACTCTTGGCCGTAATTTATATACGTTTTATGTATGGATGATTTTATAGTTTGCATCTGACTCCCTCCTAGTGAGGCCAGGAATTTTATACTTGTTCACTGTTATAATAACAATATAGAGAATATTTCTTGGTTCAAACTAAGCAATTGTTAATTGGTTTTTATTAAATAAATACATTTATTGAAATCCAGGTACTGGGGTCAGCCTTTTAAAAATAACTTTCACAGCGATCCCATGAGATAGGTACTACTAATAAATCCATTTTATAGATTAACATCTAAGACTTAGAGAAATTATCAGTGACACACAGCATACGCACTGCAGCTGGGAATCAACGTCCAGTCAGCTCAGGGCTTCAAAGCTCCTATTCTTAATAACTCTCTGTTTTCCTATGTATAATACTTCAATTAATTCTACTTTTATTAGATAAGTGTATGTTTTAGTACAGCCTGGGACAGAGGTTGTCATTGGTATGGGGAACTTTAAAGAGAAAAAGATAAGTGATCTTTTTGCTGCTTTGTCCAAAAAAATATATTTTATTGACCTTTGAGTTCCCTCTCTTTTGGGCATTCAAATATTCAGCAGCACATGGAAACCCAGGTGACAGCTATGACTCAAAACGTTCTTTTCCCTTCTGCACAAAGAATGGACATTGCAAATTTTCCTCTCAGGGAGGATAAGATAAAAGAGAATTAGAAGTGATATTATTCTTGAAGTATTCTGCAGACCAACAGACCAGACAGAGGATATGGATAAAGGTTTCCGAACGCAGATTACAAAACTG
Source organism: Grampus griseus (assembly GCF_964374135.1). Lineage (NCBI taxonomy): Eukaryota > Metazoa > Chordata > Mammalia > Artiodactyla > Delphinidae > Grampus > Grampus griseus. The sequence continues at coordinate 32,058,661 of NC_139011.1, read as the reverse complement.
GCCTTGAAGAGAAGGGAAAATACACCCGTCGGAATGTCTGCTGAAGTCTTATTCTACCAAAGGCAGGGCATCTGATAAATTCTAGACTTGCTGACAACTCAGAAAGATGAAGAAGCAAGGAAAGAAAACAATATTCTGGACCAAATTATGAAAGAACCGTTTGTGATAGAGACGTGATAGGGACTTTTGTAGGAAGTAGTCAAATCATTTGAGATACTAAATAAAAAAATCATAGGAGACACTCAATACTGTATCTTAGGCTTTAGGAAATACATTGCCTAGAGTTTATAACAAGGGCAAGCCTTGTTGCATGGTCAGGAAAGTCAAAAGTTCATGTGGCTCTAGAGGAATCTTTGAAAAGTAGAATTTGTAACAACTTAACACAAACGAGCATAATTACGTGATAGCTAAAGTTAACAATGCAGCCAAAAAGAAGCCCTCTGATAAAGTCATCTAGTAGAAGGGCATCTACAAAAATGGAGGGAGGCCTTGGCCCAGATGCACACGGGAGTAGGAAGTGCATCTGGAGAAGAGTATCAGGAAAGCTAAAGTCCAGGGTGAAAAGTAAGTTTCAATAAGAGTTGCATACAACCCAAAGGCCTTCTTGCTCTCTGTAGAGCAAGGAGAATACGAAAAAGATAAGTGCATCTGTAAGTGCTCCAGTAGATGTATGCCCAAGGTAATAGAAAAATTATTTAGACCCTACTTTGATTATATGTTTTCCAGCAAGCAAGACTATCTTCAAGCTCGACTAGTCAGAACAAAGATCATTAAGAGGATGTAGAGGCCCAGGTTAGATGAGCAAATAAATTGTAAAGAAAAATCTATTAGCTTTATGTGGGTAAAGCCTCAGAGGAATTAAATTGTAAGGTACTGGAAGATCATGCAGAGAACACCATAGTGTTCGTCTGGTGCCCTTTTAGAAATCATGGCGGTAGAGAGACTTACCAAAGCACTGTAGATGGGTATATGACATGCTTTTAAAAAGGGGCAAATGGTGGAATTTCTAAAATTTTTTGTTCAGTAAAATACTATCAAAACCTGGCAATGTTTTTTGAATAAATGATCATATCTGTGGTTTATTAACACCTATTTTTTAAAAAGTGTTGATACTTGAAGCAAATGTTGACTCATTGATACTATCCAATTAATTTCCTTCTAAAATGAAGCAATTGGAGTGATAGAGAAATGGCATAGTAACGGCATCTTTGATTTCAGAAGGCATTTATTGGACAAAATAATTCATGGAATTTTGGGTAAGATGGAAAATATGACTTGGATTGGTTTATCCTAGTGGTGCTTTATCCTACACAAAGGGTTTTGAAATTTTGATTTAATCAGTGGTCTTGATTGATATACTACGTTTTAGTTTAACTCTGGTGAAAATGTGTGTTTACTACATTTGCAGATGGCATGAAGTTGAGTATAATGGCCTGTGCTTCAGAGAGGAATTGTTGGACTGCCCAGTTGTTCATCTCTAAGATTCTGTGATTTGGTGTGTGGTCTCATCTCCTCCTGTACCTTCGTGCCCTTATAACCACAGATTGCTCTGGAGGCAGCTGTCTAGACACTAGCGTCAAGTCTGCAGATGCTCAAGGATGCTGCAGTCTGTGAACACTCAGTGGAGTGTACCACAGAAAGTGACTTGTTGGCTTTTTAGTGCCATTCGGGTTGTTGACTGGAACAGTAGAACTTTTGTTTGGATCATCCTTAGTTGAGAAGTGTTTATTTATCATTCTTTTTCTCATTCCCCTACTTCCGTTCCTCCCTGTATCTGATGATGTTGTGATAATGTCCTTTATTGGGCTGGTGCATCCTTCCCCCACCGGCCGGAAGTGTTGGCTGGGTAAGCTCACAGCTGCTTCTTCCTCCAGAATATTGTTCCCTGCTGGAAGGAACCACCCCAAACAGAGATGCCTGGGAGCTGGAGCCCCACATCCAGGGGTAGCCCACAGCCATAGACAAAGTGATACGGGGATATAAGAAACTGAGACCTGGCCTCAAAATGTGTGTGTGACTCATGCCCTAGAGCTCCCTGAGGGGTCAGGCTGAGGCTAGACTCCAGCGGAGACCCCCCTCTCTGATTAGCTCCTTCTCGTCTGCTAGCTTGCCTCCCTCACCCCTTTCGCCTGCACAAGAATTCCTGTCTCAGCCTCGGCCTCCGGGGAACCCAACGTAAAACATCCCACTTTCTCTCTTTGTCATTTTCCTACTTTCTTTCTCTTTCCCACTTTCATCATGGCAAATAAGATTAACCCATGATGAGATGTAGTCCTCTCTGTAACCTCAAAGAAGACTTCAAATTTTCAAATCAGCATTTGCCTCAATTAACATTATTTCTGGGTTTGGTTTCAAGACGACCGCATCAGAATCTCCTGGGAGGCTTACTGGGATGCATTTTCTTGGGCCCCACTTCAGACTGGCTGAATCAGAGACTCTAGAGTGGGGCCCTAGAATCTGCAGTTTATCAAGTTCCTCAGATGCTTCTCTGTAGAAAAGAATATGAAAGTCTTTTAGGTAGACTATAGTTATACTGTTGCCAAAGTTGTGGGTTTGATCCACTTGGAGGCCACCTAGGTAAGCATTAAAAAAAATCTAATATAAACAGAACTTTTCCAAGTCCATGAACTGTGCTCTAACTTTGCCAGGCGTCTTGGAACATATATTAGTAAAATCTTCTCATATGTATATGTACAGTGTTCAAGCTCAATGTCACCTCAACTTTGGGGCAAAAAGCACATCAAGGCTCTGTTGTGGAGCTTCTTCAAATACCAAGGGTCTGAAATTTAACACAGATGCTCATCATCTTGATACAGGTTTCTAGGTGCTACCCTGGGGGGTGTTAGTCACTTGTTTTTCTGCTGATGTTCCTTTGGTGACAAAGAGACAGGGTACAACTACTGGACACAGCAAAACTACGGTAGTCAGCATCTCACTAACAGGAAAGAAACAGTTAAACAGAATTCCTGCTTTCTGGCAGTAAACATCTTCAATCTAGTAACTTGTACAGATGCTAATGTTAGCCTCATTAACCCTACCGTGATAAGGGGGTTGGTATTTGCTACTTTTTCTGTTCTTCGAAGGTAAAGGTTAGATGTGGAACTTCAACATCTGTCTTGTCACGCTTTCCCATCCAGTGATGGTATCTGAGAGTAAAGCTGCCTGTATGGCATTGCCTCGTGGCTCTTGGGAGGAAGGAAGAACAAACAACAAACAACGTATCCCATAGGGGAAATATTTGTTATCTCTAACCAAGCTACGATTTCTGAGCACTCCACGCTTGCCACTCCTCCATCAGGCCAGTTGCAAAGTCTAAACTCTCACGTCGGGCCACACACCAGGCATGTCATTCCACGTGCCATCTGGGCTCTGCCTGCACTGTGGTTGTTGAAGAGCCCCCTTTATAAGCTGGTTGAGGTGACTCTGGCGTTACCATTGGTAAGTCAGCATCACACCCAGGTGAGAAAATTAGACTGGGTTAGGCATCAGTGAACGCTAGAAAATAGTGTACAGTGCAATAAGGACGATATCCCCAATGACATGGTGGCTTTAGAGAACTCAAACAGATTTGCTCTTTCAGGAGAAAAAAAAAAACATGCCTCTGGGCTCTGCAACCTCCAAAATTCACAGCTTGGAAGGGTGTGGAATTGTTAATATGAGAAGCTGAAGCAGGACAAGAATAATTTCCAGAGCTCTGCTTCCAGCTCCCTGAGGCCTCTCCACCTGAGTGAGCCATCCGAGCCCTGCACGGTGATCTTGCCATCTGTCACATCCCTCTGGGAAGCAGCTGGCCTTTTGCACAAGTTTCTTACTGGAGGGGAAGTTTGGCAGCTCTCAGGACCTTCTGAACCCACCTGAGGAGAGTTTGTGGAGACCCACAGAAGCAAGTGTTTAAAGAATAAGAAGAAAAGAAGACAGAGAAGTGGAAAAGATGTGCCTTCTCTCTTTCCTTGAGTTATGCCCCTTCCATTTCTGACTTACTTCCACGAGGCAAAGAAGGGGAAACAGCACAGAGGCAAATGAGAATACAAGTATTCGGCCATGCACTCTAGTTTTTCTTCCTCACAAAAATATATAAGCCAGGTGTCCAAACAGATGCAGTTCTAGAAATGAATAGGTAGCTATATAAACATACAGTTAGAAGATTATTTAGATAAGATCTAACACTGCTTGAGGAGAAAATGGTGAGTGTGTGAATTCACAAGTGTGAATAAGTGTGTGCACATGTGCGTGAACAGTGTATGTGTGTGCATGTCTGTGCTTTGCAGGCATGCAAGTGTGTATGTGTGCATGTTTGTGTGTGCAAGTGTGCATATGTGTGAGCTTGGGAGTGTGTATATTCCACTTAAAACCAAACATATTTATTTAACAGGGGAGGGCAGTTAGCCATCCATGATCCAAAATTCTTTCTGCTCATATTTCTAATGGAAACTACAAACATTTTTTTTTTAGGTTTAAATGGGATGGGTTTCACTTATGACCTCCCTTGTTTCAGGGGATCTCCATCACTGAGAGTTGAAACTCCGTGCCTGGTATTCATGGTCCTAAATGACCTTTCCAGTCATTCTCCTTCTCTCTAATATCTATCCTCCAAAGACCTGAATTGTTCACTGTCCCTGCACACACCATGCCCCTATGATATTGCTTATTTTCTATTCCTTGCTCAGAATAATTTCTATATTAGTTAGTGTAATGCCGGTGGCTTCAATGAGTAAGTCCCTAAAATGTCAGTGGCTTAGCAGAATAAAAGTTTATGTTTTGTATAAATACAAAGCAGTATTTATAAAGCAGTATTTATATAGGTATTCTGGTCAGCAAGAAGAAAGAGAATGTGGGAAAAACAAACCTGTGTCTACACTGCCTTGGCAATGGAGGGACCCACATCACTTTCACTCAGATTCCACTGATGAGAATTAGTCATGGCAGAGGGGCTGAGAAATATTGGCTGGTTGGGTAGCTCCTCACAAATGACTGCTCTGCTACAGAAGTGGGGTCACCTGTACTGGTGGACAACTGTCTTTGTAAAATGACCGGTCAAAGATTTCCAATGATCTCCAGTTGGAAGCAATTTCTCCATTTTCTCTAATCGCCAAACACTATTGTTTATATGTTTCTTATAATAAGCATTATGTTATTATTATCATTTTTACTATCATTGTCACTTTTATTTGTTACTGCTACTGTTATTACTATCGTTATCACTATCCTTTGTTTTGGAGTATAGCACAAAGTGGGAAGTAGTAATCAAGAGTACACAGGCTTTGGATCGGGTAAGACTGGCTTTGAATCCTAGCTCCATGATTTGGCTCTGAACCCTTGGTGATTTAGTTAACATCTCAAAGGTTCTGAATTGTTGGATCTGCAGATGATAATACATACCTCCTAGGACTGCTGTAAAAATTAAATTAAATCAGGCATATAAAATACTTAACAAAATGCCTGGCATATAGGAAGGGATTATTTGACAGTGACTAGTTATGAGCTCTGTCTCCCCAGTAAATTATATATTTACTGAAAATAGAAGAATCTTTGTAGATTTCCATCACCGGGTACAGGGCCTGACACATGAAAAGGGTCCAATAATGTTGAAGTGATTTATAAGAGCTTGTCTGGCTCTTGCAATAAAAGTATAAATAGAATCAAAACAAATTCATTTTCTCTGTTCTATTTTCTCTACATGGAATTAATAGCCATCTATTGTAATTGGCCTCTCACTTATCTGTAAAGCTGAAAAGCACTGGGAGAGATGGTTTTACTGATGCTTCTGTGATGAAGCAACTTGGTGTTTAATCCATGGGTCTCCTGGAAGTATGAGTCTCTAGGTTTCCTCGGTTTCCCAGTCCAGTTCTTTATCATCCAATGCCAGGCAGGTCTTTCTTAGGTAAGGACTACAGTTCCCCTACGTTATTCAAGGTTATTTCCTACATGAAAACCTTTTGTTGAATGCAGAAATTAAATCAGACTTTGGTTTCTGCTGTTTAGATTTTTTAAATCATTTAAATTTTATTTACAGGATGTATCTTTTTAAATTTAAATACTTTTATCCTTCCTTCCAGCACTCACTTTCTTTTTCAGAAATGGTATTGCAAACTGGATATATGCTCTAATAAATGTCTGTCTAATAGTTCTCTATAGAAAGGACACCATCTCCCACTGTTGACAGTCATGGCTTCTTAAATGAAGAAAGACTCTCTCCAGTTCAGATATGAGAGTTGGTCCAAACCAGAAGCAGAGGCATAGGGTCAGCCTGTGTGTCCCCCAGGCTGTAAGTTTCAAGATGTAACGTTTTGCTCCCTTTTGCTTGCCAATGTAGCCGTAAGGCCCTGCGCATATTAGGTGGTGTATATCTATGATACTGGTTGAACAAATAAACAAATTATTTAATTAAACAATAAATCAACCAACCAAACTGGTTGGTGGCAGGAGGTGGTGGCTGGTCTCTAAATAAGATGAAACTATTCATATTTCTCTTTTTTCCTATCTTATTAAGCAATTTGAGATTTTTCTTCTCCTAGCACCATTGCCAAAACAAATAGAATCATTACTTATGTTTATAGGTTCTGTAGCTGACTTTACGTACTTTTGGCTGTTCTAAAACTTTTCTGAGCATTTCAATTCTCTTTGTCCTCTAGGAACTTGGGGACAAAGTGAAGCACAAATAGTCTCTGCTTCCTGTCCCCACCCCCCATTTTCCCCACTCACACAATCTACATATATTCGTCATCAACAAGGAATCTAACAGGCACTTAGGATGGTGAAGATGGCAACAGTTCAGAAACACCCTGGAGAATGACAGGCCTATTAAACGAATATCCCAACTGTACTTCCAGATTGATATGGTCTGGTTACTCTTTTAGAGTAACCCTTTACAGGGATATCCAGTTTACAGAGTGCTTGCATGTACCTTATCTCATTTGATAATGAGATTAGGATCACATGGTCAGGAAATCAAGAACACGGTCCTTACAGCCTGCCCTTCTGATTCCGAGTTAGAGCTGCTAGAAGATCTGCCTTTGCTCCTTATAATGACTATGTTTCTGCCGGAAGCTAATTGAGTATTCTACCCTCACTTATTTTCTGCACGTGTAAAACTCACCCAAAGGAGTTGAATTCCTACAAGCCTTCATTCATTGATTCTCATTTCCAACAGCTATTTATTAAGTACACTTTACATTCTAGGCACTGTACGAAGTGGTAGGATACAACGCTAAAGAGCATAGACACAGTCATGGCCCTCTCGGGGCTCATAGTGCCCTGGAAAGTGAGCAGTGGGATACAGAAAATGAAAAACTCGGATTCTGCCGGTGCACTGCAGAAGCAGCCTCTGCAGTTCCACTTAAACCCATCACAGACGAATAAGCGATCCATAGACCATACCTAAATGTTTTTGGCTGCCAGGTTGTGCCTAGGACCCTGAAACCGTCATTGCAGTTGCTAAGTAATGGCTTGTGGAACTATCATTTCAACTGCTAAATAAGTTGCTTCTAAATTGTTTGTGTGATGGGAATAGTATGTGTTTGTGTGCGTATTTACCGAACTAAACTGATGTAGTTAAAAAAAAAACCCTCAGATTCTAATATAGTGTAATACGTGTTAAAATAGGGAATTTTCTGGGGGCTCAGGCAGTACGCAGTAATAGCTTGTATGTAGTCACTGTTTTACCACACACCAGGTTCTGTTCAAGGGGCTTCTCTTGGATTAATTTATTTAATCTTCAGGACAACCATGTAAGATGAAAACTGCTATTATCCACATTTTTTTTTTTTTTTTTCCGACAGGGATTCCAAAGAACAGAGAGGTTAAGCAAATTTCCTAAGGAACTCGCTCCAGAATATATATCCTAACCACTGCATTGTAAGACACAACTAAGAGACTGGGGAATTCTTTGAGAAAGTGCATATAAATTATGCCTCAGTTTTCTTGTGTATAAAACGGAGACAAAGGGAATTTCTACCTCCAAGGTTTGCTCCAAACAATAAATGAGATAATATATGTGAAGTCAATAATATAATACATCTAGTCACTGTAAGTAGTCAGTAACATTCTTATTATAATTATTATTAATAAAACAAAAAAGGGAAGTTGATAATTAGTCAAGCAAAGTGAAATGAGGTGACAAAGCGTATCCTTAGGGAGGAAATGGCCTGTGTGAAGGTCCAGAGGTGAAGGAAAGGATAAGATCAGATTCAGATATTTGGTCTGATATATTTTGACCCTTTTTGTAGTCCGGCATTTTTTTTTTTCTTGGCTATATAAATGCTTTTGTCTTTGCCAACTGGATAATTTGCTGCCTTGATGACAAAAGCCAGAAAAAGTTTTTAGCATAGAATTACCAGGGAGTTGTTACAAATTTAGTCTCTACCTATGAGGGGTGATGATGAACAAACTTTACAGTTTATGTAACATCTCTACAAACATTTCCTCATCCACATCTTCATCAGCATCTCTGAAGGTCATTGTTATTAACATCAATATCAATTAGAGCTGCAGAAAATAACTTGACCACACCTGGACCTCTCACACATAAGGTTGCCTCACTTGACTCTGAACTCTCATGTCTCTCTGCAGCCTTACTTACATTGTTAGAGGTAAACTTGTTGAAAAGCTACCGTAGATTTCCAGTTTAACGTGGCAGATAGACCACGTGTGTATTCACACTTCCTCTGCGAGCCTCATTAAGTGGCAGGAAAGCTATGGAAACACAAGGGAAAGAGATTGTGAGAGGAAATGAGAGTAGACGGTCCATGTCAAAAAAGCTGGCAGTTGGAAAGCAGTTAAGTAAATGGTAAGAGACCGTGTTGAACAGAAAAAGTTGACAGCTAAGCGTGTGGAGGGGTAGCACGGAACATCCAGAGGGGACAACATAGCTCACTGTTTCCTGAGAGTCAGGAGTTGTAGGTAGTATGTACCCCTCAAGGGAAGAGGAGAGGTATGAGTCCAGTAATGGTGTGGTTGCCTGCTTTTAAACGAGGTGATGAGACTTTTTATACTCCCTCCTCCACCCAGGCTGAAGACTGGGGCTTTGGTTTCAGGAGATGCACAATAGAGTCTGGTGTCTGCACCAACAGGCAAAGCAGAGGTAGGGTAGGTGCTACATGGAAACGGGGATTCAGTGAAAGTTTTATACTAAACGAAGAAGTCCCCATGCCTCTTTTCCATTTTTACCCCCCAGAGCACAGGAAGTCCCTCTTTGCCCACTGACACAGGAGAGGGAAGGATTTCTTTCTGAGGAAATGGACCCTCTCAAGGTTTACAAGAATGGACATTTAAGATTTCCCTGGCAGTCTGGTGAATGCCTTCCACCCAACTCCCTTTGCCGAAGCCCCACTATTTGACAAATCCCACGCACGAACACAGATACAGTCCAACCAGCATTGTACTACTTTGCTGAAGTTGAAGTGGACCCAAAAGATTACCTGAGTTTTGAGATAAGACTCTAACGTAAAGACAGCGACTGAAACAAACAGGAAACAGGAAGCCAGGGATAAAGAGACCATACAGGGAGCTAACAAAATCTCAAAGAAACTATGTTTACTATCCCAAGAGAGATAAGGGAAGATACTACATTCATGAAAATGAAATCAGTATAAAGTAGAAAAAAAAGTAAAAAGTGATTCAGTATTAGAGTATAAAAGAGAGTTTTTGGAAATTAAAACAAATATGAAATAGATATTAAAATTCAACATAAGGGTTGATTAATATACTTGAGCAAACCTTCTAGGAGAAGTAACAAAAAGTCAAATATATAAATCTATAGGAAAGAAGGACAAGAAAGTTAGTTCATTCTAGCAGTTCCAATATCCAAAAAACAGAAGTTACTGCAAAAGGTAACAAAGGAAATAGAGGGAAAGAAATTATCATATAAATGTACAATGAACTTTGCCAGAACCAAAGGATAATAATTTCTAGACCTAAAAGTCTTACCAAGTGAAATGCCCACCATGGCACGGACCCATAAAAATGCAAAATGTCCAGGACCATTTATGACATTCAGACCAGCAGAGATAAAAAGCAAATCCTAACAGATTCCAGAGAGAAATACACAAATGTATAGGTCACGTGGTCACACATAAGGAAAGTAGCAGGGATAGAAATGATTTTAGGCTTTTCAACAACAGACCTGGAAGCTTACTGACAAAATTCTGTGACAGCCACTGTCAGTCAAAACCCGTGTCAAGTGGTGTGTTCACGTAATGAACTCAAATGCAGCTGCAAGCCTTACAACTTGGTCATAGTTGGTGTTATTGCCATTGAAGGAGGATTTTTGTGCCTTTTTTCTGTGGACAATTTGTTGAGGATCCAGAGTGAGCACTCTTTTTTGGACATGAGTGAGTTAGCTTGTAGTGTGGGTATAACCAGTGCACTGCATTGCACAGACTTTTCATAGAGGGACATCAAAGAAATAGATACAGTAAACACAAGACTTTGCCTTTTTACTTGCATCTTTCGCATATTGAAGAGAATCAATTCATGATGCATCCTATACATCTTAATTGTGTTCTCTCTTTTCCCTAACTCTGCAGCTCTGGAGCTGCTCAAACACCAAACTTTAAAAATTCTCCCCAAAACCCAGTCCAGGAAGGCTCTCTGTGTTACACCTCTGGTTGCTTTTCCTCCTCAAGTCTTTATACTGTAGATCAGTTTAAGTCCCTTGGCTTAATTTCCTGTCTGGGTTTTCAGTAACAGAGGAGAACTCAGTAACTGACTCAGCAGGGAATTTGTCTTCCATTTTTCTCTTCTTTAGAATCCCATAACTTTTTACCCATGTTCTTGATGGAGCCTCATAACAACGTGGTAAGAATAGACCAGGCCTTAGAAAACAAGGACAAATTTAGCTGACCCTCAAAAGACAAAATTATTTCTGGAAAAGAGAGAAGTATACCTGTAAGCTGAGAACACTCACACATGAACAAGTTTTATTGTTGATAGGTAGGGGAAAGTTTTCCTTTGAGGTTCTAGAAGTACTGTAATTTTTATATCAGCTCAGGCGTTTGTATACACAGGAAACCCCAGCTCTACCATTGTCAGGAGTGCTAACCATCATCCTATTTTCTGCCGTCTGAAACAATGAAAGAAAGCTCTTTACATCCAGAAAATATACTGATTGAAATATCATCTTTGGGAAGTCTGTTCTAAACACACTAATTGATATTGTTTGAGGAAGTGTAAGTATCTGTCATGAAAACCATTTTAATGGCCAGCTTGTTTTCTTCTTTAGTTTGCTTAACTTGGCAACATGTTAACTTTCCTCTTAGAAAACCTCCTATTTTGATTTATGAATGTTTTCAAATTTTTAAGATTCTCCAAGCCGTTGTTTCACCTGTAAGTAGAGAGATAGCTTGTTTGGCTAACTGCCTTGCATGACTCTGTGCCAAGCAATGAATAATGCCATGTTCAATATTCTAAATTTGTGTTCCAAATTCTGAATTTCCAATGAGCTGCATGGAACTCTACTGATAACTGACTGATTTTCCCTGCAAGGATTGTCTTATTTTAAACTTCAAATTTAGTTGCCTTACTTTATTCAAGGCAGTTTTGAATGGATTTTAAAGTGAGGATGAAGACTATTCATACTTTCTAAACCTAGAAGGCAGAAGAAGGGAGCTAACGAAGGCAGGCCTCTTATCTAAGAGGACTGCAGGTCTTAACAGTAGCACACAGGGAAGGCTCTTTCGTTTGCAACGGTGCTAGCCAACCTTTAATAGAAACCTCAGATACAAAGTATTACCAGAGTTGCTAGTATTCACCCCAAAGGATTTCTCCATGTTTAAAAATATAAACATATTTATGTTCATGGAACCAGAGCTGAGGAAACAATAATAAATCATACGAGTGACTAGGTATTCCTTCAGCACTACAGTAGGCTGATTGGGAATTTTAAAATTTGGATGAACTTAAACATATGATTTACCCATTTTGTCTTCCTCTGCACATTTTTCCTAGGCCGTAAGGACCAGGATAACATGAGAAAGCTTTTCTTAGAGCCTTTCCAGCATAACGGGAAAGAAGCATTGCCAGCAGTCACCTCTCAGAGAATGCTGGTGAGTAGTCCAAACCAATTGTGTGAACTTGAGCATCGTTATTTTTCCTGTCTTTTTTGTTTCCAGGAAACAAGTCAGTCAAGGCAGCACCTAACTGCACCTGAGCTTGCCTAGATTCTCGAGCTTATTTAGGTAGTGGAGGTGGTCTGAGCGTGAGTGCTTAGACGATTCATGCAACTTTCTAGACTGACCTGGGTTGACCAGATGAGCGCACGCTACCCCACGTCTCTTTAGCTTTGTAAGTCTGTCAAGACATTAAAAACAAACAACAAAGACTTTATTTCCCTAATTCATGTTTAAAATATATTCAATATCGTTAGTCAGTGGTTTTGTATACTACATATTTTGACTTAAAGGTATGAGAGATGGATTTATATTGGATTTAGGGACCACTGCTATGGGAGAAATGGTCATGCTAATGTCTTTTCTGGAAAAGACAGGTCCAGTCTCTTTGTGGCTGGCACTGGGATTGAACAGGCAGGATTCTTTCATTGTCTGTGGTAAAATCAGACTGGTAGTTGATATTAGTACATTATGGGAGGGCCAAAACAAAACCGATGATAAAATTTCCAGTAAATACTGAACTAGGAGAAAAATACAATGCGGGCAGCCAGGATGGCAGTCAGATTCTGCCCACGGGGATTAGAAGTGTGTTAGCGTTGGCATGCATTCTGAGTGAAGCGTCCTCCTGAGAAGCTTTTTTGTCCTTTGCTAATTAGTGGGTGTGCTTAGTGTTGCTTCCTCTAGTAAGGGCAGGAAAAAAAGTATAAAAGCCAACTAATGGGGTCAGGTGACCACTTCACATTTTGTTCTGACCTAGAATGGGGAGAACGTGTTCAAGACTGATGGATGCATATGCAGATTCTGCCATGAACCTGCTGGATAGGGGTCAGAGTTGCCAACTTTCCTTTACCCTTTATTTTGAGAACGATCTTATGTAAAACACAGACTCGTTAAATATAAGAATGAGTTTTAAAAAAATAAAGGAATAGCTTGTGTTAACGTCACCTTTGCCCACTTCCACCCAAGAATGGCTTATTGAGGGGAATTATATGGTTTGTCCCAGAAATGTCAAAGTGCTTTGAGTGGTAGAAGTAAAAGTAGTGACACCTACGGGCGGTTGGGGGGATCCATTCCTCCAGTCCGGGGATGGGAGATGCTATGACAAAGGCCAGTGGCACAAAGAACCTCAGGGAATGGTGTGAGAAACGGAGCCAATTGTCAGGAAGGCAGATCTCTGAGAGTCCATCTAGAATGGCGGCGATTAAGTCAGAGAGCATCGGCAAATGTTCACCTGTGTGACATGTGACACAGACCAAGAAATATCAGGCCTGCTGTAACCATGGGTAAAAGAAGCTGCTTCTTATCCAGTTTCCTGGCACTGCGTATGTCCAATAGATTTGCATGGTACAAAATAGAGTGGCGACGGGTGGCCTGATGACTAAGATTGAAATTCTCCTCAGTTCAGTGGTTGTGGGCTTGAAGCAGACACAATTTGATTCAGAGAAATAAAAAAAAAAAGTGACGCCCTTAAACTCTGATGTTTCAGGCTTAAATTCATACATCTCTCGGAGGTGAGAAGTACAAAGCACCTAGTTCAGTGCATGGCTAATGACAGGCAATCATTATTCCTTCAGTACATGTTTATTGGTAGCTACCCTGTGCCAGACCCCATGCTAGATGTCAGGCATAGTGAGGGGTAATAACAAGATGCAGCCCCTCTGCTTGTGGAGGTTACCTAGAGGGAGAGGGACATATTAGATGACTAAATACCCAACTGATTTTTAGTTTCACGAAGGGAGCCGGTCTCAGGACAAACCTGACTCATAGATGAGGTCACAGCCAAGGGAACTGAAGAGAGGTGGAGCCAGAGGCCTGATGACACCATGAAAGTTTTGATTAAATCCCCTGGATTTCCAGCTACAGGAGGGAAGAGGTTTTCCTACACACACACACACACACACTCACTCACTCACTCACTCTCCTTTTCTTTATTTAAGCCAGCTAGAGAGTTCTGACACTTGAAACCAGATGAATTCTATACCAAGAGAAAAAGAAAATAAGAGAATGCCAGATGTATATCAGATTTAGGGATGGTAAATTAGAAAAATAAATAAATCAGTAACAGGAAATGTAAGCATGTTCCCATAGCCCAAAGACCAGAAAGGGAAGTTGCTCAAAACAAACAAACAAACAAAAAATAAACAAACAAAAAAAGAGGCCCAGTGCCTTTCACATAGCAGGCATGCAATAAACATTGTTTTCATTGAATAACAGAGTTCAATTTACCAATATTGGAAATCTGCTGCTATAGTAAAAAGGATACTTTTTTCACCCAGTTTTATTGAGAAGTAATTGACATACATTGCTGTAGAAGCTTAATGTGTACAGCATGATGATTTAATTTACATATATTGTGAAATGATTATCACAATAGGGTCAGCTCATATCCGTCATCTCATATAGATACAATATAAAAAAAGAAAAGAAGAAAATATTTTTCTCCTTGTGATGAGAACTCTAAGAACATACTCTCTTAACAACTCTCCTAGGTCTCATACAGCAGTATAACTATAGTCATCGTGTTGTACATTTATTCCCTAATAGTTATTTATCTTATAACTGGAAGTTTGCACATTTTGACCACCTTCCTCCAATTCCCCTTCTCCACAATCCCTCCTCTGGTACCCACATGTCTGCTCTCTTTTTCTATGAGTTTGTTTTATTTTTTTGAAGATTCCATGTATAAGTAAGATCATACGGTGTTTGTCTTTCGCTGTGTGATTTATCTCACTAGGCATACTGCCTTCAAGCTTCATCCATGTTGTCACAAATTGTAGGATTTAAGAAGACACTTTTAAGGAAGATGAGGTGACTGCTACAGGAAACTGTCAGTCTTTAAGCATTCATAGAGAAGAGAAAGGGGCAACCATAGCCCAGAAGGAAAACAACAGAGAACAGTCTGTAAGAATTCCATTATACTACAGAACAAACCTCTAAGATGCTGGGGTTTGTGAAAACTGCTAAGATCCATAATAAGGAGTTTCCAGGGGCTTCCCTGGTGGCGCAGTGGTTGAGAGTCCGCCTGCCGATGCAGGGGACACGGGTTCGTGCCCCGGTTTGGGAAGATCCCACAGGCCGCGGAGCGGCTGGTCCCGTGAGCCATGGTCGCTGAGCCTGCGCGTCCGGAGCCTGTGCTCTGCAACGGGAGAGGCCACAACAGTGAGAGGCCCGCGTACCGCAAAAAAAAAAAAAAAGAAAAAAGGAGTTTCCAAAAGTTATGGAATAAACTCTCCTAACTGACCTCTGCCTAATGGCATGCCAGATTAATGGACACACTTCATCCTGTTTTTAAAACATCCTTGATAAAGACTGCAGGCCACTAGGCTCATGGTTCCTGAGCTCTTTCTAGAATGCCTATGAGTACCAGGCAAAACCTGCCATTGGAGCTATATATATCCCAAGGCTCAATTGTTTTTCTCCTCAATTTATGCCGGTTTTATATGTTGTGATAGTTAAATATTATACAAATTCATGAAATGACTGGGAAAGAGTTTTTTTTTAAAATAAATTACTACTAAATTAAATGTTTTAGAAAGGCTATAAAAATGAGTGGCTAAAAAATAATAATTAAAAATTACATTATAACTAAAAGAAATTGGGAAAAAGGTGAAAATTTGGAAGATTACTGCATTCAGATGATTTTGCTAGTGCTCTAAATTTTTATTGCACTTTAAGGAAACAAAAGTGGAAGATTGTAGCCTACGTTTTAGATGTATGGTATATGCAAAAAAGTAGTGCAGAACTCCAAACAAGGGATTCACAAAGAATAAGCCTCACCTTGTATCGAAGCAATGGTGAAACAATGTACACTTAGAGAGTTGAAGTGTAAAACACACACTTAATCCATCAACTACTACAGCTGAGTCACGTTAATTAAGGGGTTTCTACACTATATTCAGAGTAGAAGCAATGAGAAGGAGCCAGTCTTCTGTACAGGACAGTTTGTGTTAGGAAAACTGGTAAAGGACAGAAGCACTGCCCAGCTCTATGTCTGCTCTGTCTCTCTGTCAAGAACAGTGAGCGCTCTGTGCACAAAAATAATAGAGCAAATCCTAGTGAAGAGGGGGTTAAACAAACAGTGCAGTGGGAAAAGTATGCCGAGATGTTTTAAAAGTTCAACTCTCTGGCTTTAACGAATTCATCCTCAGGGTTTCAAGAGGAGTTCTTGTTGAACATTGGAGGATAATGAAAAATGGAAGAAATGATAGAGGACTTGTTCCAGGTTTCCAAAAGGGAAGAATTTGGATTCTACATATTAAAGATCAGTACATTTGATTCTATGCCTAGGAAAACACTGGAATCAATTATTTAATATATTATTTATGATAATTTAGAAACAAAATCAGTGATCATTTAGAAATCACACGAAAACAACCTCACATCCTCCCTCTTACTGTTGTGATTTTTTAATATGACTCTGAAACACAGGAAATGTTCAGGGAAACTCTAGTATATCTCTCATGATATTCTGGTGGACAAAATGAGGAAATATGCTAATATGGCTAGAAGGAGCTGACACGGATGGAAGAGCTATATTCAGAGCAGAGGAACCAGAGGATGAGTATCGGCCTGAAGAGAGGTCTACAGTGGTGCAGACCTCTTTGTCTTGTCCAAGCTGACTTTATTATCAAAGAGTTCTGATCAAAGTTTCAGGTGACAAGAGACTAGAAGAAAGGTTTAGTACAAAGGATGATAGAGTCAGGATCAAAGGGAACATAACCAAATAGAATAATAGGCTGAAGTCTATTAGACTGAAATCTAACAAGATTGGATTTAATTGGATATAAGTCATGCAGTTATGGGGAGCTGAACTTGAAACTAATTTATTCAGCTTGGTTCAACAGGAAGTCTTGTAGCAGGCGCTTGACTTAATGGTGTGGAAGCACCATTAAGGGACTGTATTGTTGATGGTATGAAATTGGCAATGTCTACCTTGTAAAATGTTGAGGTTAAAGATCATTAGCCATTAGATATCGTCTGTGGGGGAGGTTCAGGTGCGTGTGAAATATTGTAGCCTCAATCTTCATTCCAGTCAGTTCCAGGGCCTCCTGCTCAGAGTAGAGAATAGCTGTTGGAGACATCCGGCCATGGTGTGGGTATTTAGAATACCAGAGAGAGAATCAGTTCATGATTCTGAGAAATCTATCTTATAGAAAGCATTGTTGAGGGAAGTATAGCAAAAGGAAACAGTGAAAATTAGCTAGCATATAGGCACCCATGGATGGGACTGGAGTGCTACAACTGGGGTCATAGCTGAAATAACAGAGTGAAACTTACGTACCTCCTTCGTTGATCAACTCAGTAGAGGCAAGAGAAAAGGGTCAGGGATTGACCAGAGACTATATGACGAGAGTGAATATATGGAAGCATTACCTTTGGACTGTTCCTTCTAGAACAGTAGTTCTTTTATTGGCTGAGCCTACGCTTGGACTTTCGAGGGATGAACAGCAGCACTCACGTCTCTCTCTTTCGGCAGCATTAATCTGATTTCTCTTTGGGAAATTCATCTCACACACTGTGTAGTCTTGGTGGGACTACAAGCCAGGCCACCTTCCCACCTCTAACCAGTGTGAGCACATGACCCAAGCCAAACCACTGGACTCTGTCTAGACTTTGAGCTTTAAGCAAGGTGAGATGCAAAAACAAATAAAAGTACGGTTAAATCACTTTCTTTTTTCAGTTTTGGTTCCTCAAGAGGTTTGTTGAAGTCCTTACTTTTCTGAGCCTCGTCTTCCTGACTTCCTGTTTATCATGTAACCTTCCAAGGAAGTTATTTTCTGCTGGGAGAAAGGAAATTTGGTGCAAAACTCTGGCATGACATTGTCAGAAATGTACTCAGGTAGTTGTTTGTATATCAAAACAGACTTCAAGCTGCTTTCTGGAGAACATTTCGGCTTTTCCTATAGGTTCCCCGAGAGGCCACCTCAAGGCTGCCATTCTCCACCAAATCATTTTGACACATTTGTCTATCACTATCTGTTGGGTGCCATGAATGATTTGTTTCTGTAAAGTAGTGGTGTTTATGAATGGTTTAAGTTTTCTTATAAATTAAATCAGATCCAAGGCTCTCTCTCATAAGGTCACTCACACTCAGTTTCAAAAGCCTTTCTTAAGTGGGAGAGAAAAGTCTGGAGTGACCTGTAGTTAGTGGAATTATTCATACTCTGGTACAGGCCGACGGGAATGTGTCATGCATGGGAATCCCTCCAGTATGGACTGACTGCTTTCAAGAGCATAGTGAGGCCATCGGTTCTTATTAAAAGGCCAGCTGACAGGTAATATTACCTTCAGGAGTCTAAATTCCATCCTGGGATAAAGTTTCCCAGCCTACACTTGAGGCTATGTAACATGCACTTTAAGATTTCGCTCTCTATGTTTCTAATTTTAAGGAAACATGAGAAAAAAAAAATCCACCAAGTTCTTATGGCATATGCTGTACAAATATTGCTGAGTATTTTTTGAGTACTTTCTGTGCTTTAGATCCCATGATAATCTCTGGGTGCACAATGAGAATGAGGACAGATCCAGTTGCTGAGCTTATGAAACACATTCTAGAGGACAATCGTAATCAAGTAATCACAAAAAATAAACGTTTGATGACAAATTAATTGTTATAAAGGAAAGACATACTCAGTCTTTCACAAGGGGTTCTCCCCTAATCCAGCGAGGAGTAGAGGCCAGGGAGGCTTTTCTGGAACTTGTAGGATGATTTGAGAGCTAAAGCATGAATGGGAGTAAAGTGCCCATAGGGGCAGGGCGGGGACTCACATCTACAAATTTGCTGGCACTTGGGTATCATTATTGTTTCTTTACCTTTCCTCAATTCCTGGATGCAATTTCAACTCTGGATAGGTTGTATTCTTTACTTTGGAAAATCTGTCGGAGGCAGAAAAAGGCTTATCGTTGTAACTTTTTGAAAAATGGAATAGTTTATCTCTTTTTTTCTAGGAACATTCACTTCCTAGTTTGAATTTAAATCTTTTTTTTAAATTGATCTGTTTTGTAAATTTTGGTTGCTATGACAATAAATTGATTCATTTCAAAGGCTATTAACAGCTGCTTGGCTATTCTGTTTTCTTTGCTGAGAATATTATCATAGGTAAAATGTCAGCAATAATGAAGAAAATTTCAGGAACAGGGAAAAATGGTATAGGAGTTTGGCAAGATGTGATATACTTTCTGATTTAAACATATAGAATTTAATTTCTGGTGAAAAACAGAGACATTAATTCATTTCATATGAAAAACCATAAGAGTAGGTTTAAGAATGATAACCTTTATTGGGTTTTCACATAGTTCTGTTCATTATTTCAAATCAATATTTATTGAGCTTCTACTACGAGCCAAGAACTGTGCTAGTTATAGAAATAAAAGATGAATAAGACAGATCTCCATCCAGTGATGAAGCTATAAACCTGAATTTTCATGGCACAGTGGAGAAGCATTAAAGCCAGAAAAAATGTAGTAAAGCTGTGATGCCAGGCATGTTTTCCTACTCTTAGGCAGCATATTATAAAAAAGGCATGAGCACACCTGAGCAAGTGACATTATTTTTGGTGTATTTTCCCACTTTCTAACAACAGTGGGTATGAGGTAAACATATATTCAAACACATCACTTGATGGTGAATACACCATCCCCATGGACCCCCAGTCCCAAGCTGAGAGGGTCCATGAATTACATACCCTGAGAAGAGGTGATGTCAATGAATTAGCAACCAACAGTTTTCTGCCTGAGTTAAAAGCTAGTCTGATGCTAGTGTGAGAATACCTGCATGGGAATTCCACAACTGCCAGCTAATGTCTGTGTAACATGGGGAAACCCACCTATTCTTTTCTGAGTTTCATTTCCTCATGTGTAAAATGAGAGTAATAGTTACCTACCATATGGGGTTGTTATGAGGATTAAATAAGTTAATATTTGTAAAGGTGTTAGAATAATGCCTAACACATAGTAAATGGCGTGTGTGTGTGTGTGTGTGTGTGTGTGTGTGTGTGTGTGTTTGTGCTAAATAAAATAAACAGCTACATATGGCAGTAGTGCATGCTTCTTTATCTTAGGAGGAACCAAGGGCAGGAATGCACAGGTAACACTCAGCTCACTTTAGTCCTTATCTCATCATTCTACATTAGAATTGCTTTAGAATTTTGAATAAGGATATTCACTGATTTCCAACTTCAGTCCTTCTATATTTCATGGCCCAGGAAACTTACTAATAAGACATTGAATATATAAAAAGCAAATAATATGAAACAGAAAGATCAATAAAAGGCATGGATAATTTAGAAATTGGAAAATAGATCCTGGATAATTGAAAGGTGATGGCAGACATTGAGCTATGAAGTCAATCCTTTCCCCACTTTAGGAAGAGCAGTGGAAGTGACTTGAAGACAGTGACTGAATGGTCACAATGGGAAGATGGCCTCTGGAGTGTCGCAGATCAGAGCTTTCACATTGGACTTGCCAATGACTAGTTATTTGCATGTGAACATTATTTAAAATTTTCTGAGCTTTGGCATCCTCATCTATGAAATGGGTTTGTAAAGCTGGGATCAATTTATGTCAAGTTCCTATAATGGCATTGGCACAATGTAAATGTTTAAGAAATTGTACCTGTTACTCTTCTTACTATGAGTTTCTAACCCAGTTAGATGTATAGACTGAATGAGATTTTTTAAAACGGGAAGGTGTTAGAAGTTTGCTTAATTTTTAAGGTTAGAGGACTAAATAATGCAATGATATAAATAGTACCTAAGGAAAAATATCAAAAAGGCATTGAAATAAAGTATGTAATCACAGTAATATTTTCACACGTTAAACTGGACAGCCTAAAATGTTAGACCTAAAAATGAAAAGGAACTTGATATGTGCAACTGTAAAAATAAGCAGGTGGATCCTTAGTAAAACACACTTGTCTTCAAATTTACACGTAAACGATCACCAACGACCTGGGAGAGGCTGGAAGGAGTCTATGCACTTTCACTATCACATTTTACTGACTATGACATGCCACTCCTTGGTCCATATAGAGGGTTGGACTAAAGCAGTCGCCAGGCAGACATTTTTATAAAGTGAGTTACTTTCAGTAATGAGTTTTCTGTTCCCTGAGGGGAACCAATGCTGCAGGGAAGCACCTAATTTCTACAACTACTGGATAGCTTTGGGGACGTTCACTTTATGTCTGTGTGTGTGAGTGTGTGTACACAGGCATATATACGCATATTTTTAATGTTATATATACGTTTAAATCCCATATTATTGTTTCCCACTCAATACCCAAACTAACTTCTATCATAGCTACTTTTAAACCAACAGCTAGGTTGGTTTTGCCTGTATCTGAATATCCGAACCATTCGTATCCATGCCAGTCCAGAGTCAACCGGATCCTACCTCCTTGAAGGCAGCACCTCACCTTGTTTCAGTAGATTCCGAAGTATGTGCCAGCGTGGGAAGTGTAACACGTGTTCTGAAGCATGCTGCTAGTAGAGGTTTTATGTTTTCAGAAGTTTCATAAGTAGGCTTAATATGCCTCCTACTCCACTAACCCCTCACCACCAGCCCAGTCTTGGTTTCTTTTTAAAATTTGCATAGCAAGATTTTTCTTAACCTATAGTCTAGCCCAGGACACACTGTCACAAATTATGCATTAGTGTAGGCCTAGTTAATAACGTTTTACCAGACAAAATCCGTATCTTATTTTTTCTACTATTCCCAGGTTTATTCGTCTTATTTTTGGTAAGGATGAACCCCTCCATCACAAAGGAAAATTACTTAACAAGTGACCTTCCCAAATGACAGAAATACCAGTATATGTAAAAAATATGCCTGTAAACAGTTGTGACTCACACTGGGCTTAACTTTATTGAAAGCATCATTGTGTTCCTTGGCATGAGGAAAAGTAATACTTTAAATCTATCAAATGCGATGATAAGAGGCTGTAGTGCTTTAGGAAATTGGAATCTAGAAGTCATAGGATGGGTCAAGAGACCAGTTCCTCTCTAAGGAGCCTGGGTAGAAGGAAAAATGGCTGCATTGTGCTGGAGGTCTAAGGAGATGCCACCAGCAGGGGTCTCCTGCTGGACTTCCACGTCACTTTCTGAATGCTTTGAAAAAACTTGCACTCTTAGGTAATTCTACAGCTGTAAATTGGCAAATCGGCAAGTGTCCTGAATAGCCTTGAATTTAAGGTCGGAAAAGGAGGACAAAAAGGATATTTTATGAGGTCTTGGAAACTTATTTGGATTTTCCTCAGAGACCAGACCATCACAAAACACCCATTTTGACACTGAATATGTCTTACACAACCTCCAAGAGGCCATTGAATTCTTATCTATTTATATTCAGACAGACACGTGTGTGTGTGTGTGTGTGTGTGTGTGTGCGTGTGTGTTGTCTTTAGCAAGTGCAGCAGTTGAATGTTTTACCTTTTTTGGGGTCCTTGCAAAATAACTTAAAAACAGTTATACAGAAGTGACATAAATTTATTAGCTTGCCTTCCTAAAATGATTCTTTCTTTTCAGAATAAGAAAGCTTTAAAAAAATTAGCTTTGAGTTGATACGCTCCCCTCCCCCAACTCTGGTATTGCTTTTTGTTTGTGTTTTTGAGGTCGAGGGTTATCTATGACTCATTGGCAAGCTCCAGTTCAATCAATTTAGAGGGATCTTTTAGGGCTGAGTTATTTTTAAATGCCTGAAAATGAGGGAGCTGTAAATGGAAATCTAATCACAGCTTAACCTGTAGTCATGCAAACAGTCAACTATGAAATCAAATGAGTTTCCAACCCTCTTAACCCATTAATGGTTACTGACTAGCTATGTTGCCCAAACATCATTTTTCAAAGAGCAGGAAAGGAAAAGGCACATATCTGGCTGGGGGTGCAGTGGATATAGGAAGGGAGGGGTGCTGCGGATGCAGAGAAGGAAATCTCTAGGATACAACAATTTCCTCATAGACACAAGCATGTGCGCTTACATAAGCACAGATCTTTCTTTGTTACACATTGTTCCTGGTTGTTTATGAAGCCTTTCCCTGGTAAATAAATATCAAGCAAAGGGCTGTATTGTCCTTGTTAAACTGCATCTGATTTTGAATACTTGACATCACGGAGGTTCAACCCCTGCCGTCGTCATGATTGAAATTGCTGAAAAACACAGTCCCAGGATTTCTTTGGAGTTTTGTGTCCATCTGAAAACTATATAACTTTGGCTGGCTCTCTCCCAGCCACCTCCCATCAGCTCTCCTTTCTTTGCAGGTTTCCATCTACTCTCCATTTCTATTTTCTTGGCTTCTGACTCTGTCTTCTTTTTCCTGCTATGTTTAAGGATTCTCTCTGCTCTTTTATCACATGCTCAGCTCAACTTTTATTTTAGTACTATCTATCCTAAGAGCCACACCCCAAAATAACAAAAGAAGTGTCCCGAAAGGCGAATTTGTAGGGGGGAACCCAATTGTCTAAACACCCAAGGATTCCAAGTAGTGAGCAGTGTGCATATAAGAAAGGAGATGTATGTATGTGTATATGTATGTGTATGTGTGTGTATGTATGTGTGACATATATAAACACCAATACATGTAGTTAACTGATGTGTGTTAATTATCTTACTTTCAATGTTGTATTTAGTCCTCTTCAGAGAAGGCAGGCATTCCCATATAATGGCAAGTACAGCTACGCAAAATAATAGTTTGGGATTGTTGAATTAATATTCTCTAGTCTGTTAAATTACCAAGTCTACTTTCTTAACTTCTGAATTGCCACTCCAACTAATCTGAACCAAGACCAATGTAAAAACCTGCCTGAATAAGGAAAGTCCAGTTTGGCATTCAATGAAAGCCATGCTTGACTATTTCATCTCTCAGTAGAAAAAGGCAAGCTTGTTAAATGTCACTCTAGTGCCAAGTGGTAATTACCCCCAAGTGATTTCCTGGGGTTGGACCAAGCCTCTTGTCATGAACATTTACCTCCAATGGCAGAGTATGACTGAGAGGAAAAACAGTCTTTCTTTCTCTTACACACACATTCATAAAGATGAAAAAGAAAAAGAAAAGCCAAAGTAAACAATTTTTTTCTTTTCTTTTGTTAAACGTGAAACCTTGAGTAATGCATCTTTCCCTGTGTTTTCGGAAAAAAGGCGACTGGGAACATGGCCCCTTGGTGGAATTTATATAAGCTGCACATATTTAGCTCAGGAAGTAGCTGGTTTTTAAGCTATTACACTTGTACCCAAAGGCCCACCCCAAATGGCAGGAAAGAAACAATGTCTTTGTTTTAAAAAAGTTGAAATTGAATGGAAAAAATAAAACCTCTCTCTCTTTTTTAGAGCTGTCATTGTTCCTTTACCTAAGACCCCCATGTGCCATTGTACACTTATCCACTATGAATACTCTGCCACATCCACACCACCAAATGGGTGAACACTGGAAAAGAATGAAAACTGCCTGCCATAGCATGTGCGGCTCTCATTTCATAAATCGATACGAGTAACGCTGAAGGGCTTATGTGGTCTTCCTTCGAGATATGTTATCACAATATTTAATAGGTTGGCTGTTGATTCATCTTCTAAACTGTATTCTAAAGGATCTCAAAGTCCTTTCAAAATATTGTGAACATGCAACAAAGTATTTTGTCTTAAGTTTTTAACATCTGTGAGAGTTATAAGCTGCTTTGTCATTAATATCCATCAAACGGAGGACATTTGGCTGAAAATGAAGAAAAGATTTATTAAATTTAGTTTCCGCTCCATCCACGGATCTGAAATATATGTAGGAATATGGAAAAGACTAATGTCCCTATGTTAAAGAAATCTATTTCCAGGGTGCCTAGTAGAAAAGTGTAACTGAAATTGACCCATTAAATGATTACATTATTTGTGTACCAAATCTATTTCACAAAACTATACAGCTGTTTCAGTAACTACTTGCCAAACTGTGTATATTGTTACTAATTAAGTTTTATAAATGTACTTATAGAAATGTGATGTAGCAGAATTATCCAAGTAATATATCTCTACATTTATGAAACTTGTTCCAGAGAACTAAGACAAGGCAGTGCATTTCTAATCTCATGACTACTTCATGACTAGTGAAAGCTATAATAAACAGTGACAAAATGAATATTCAAGGGAAGCTTCCCAGTTAAATTTCTAAAATATACTTGGAAATACACCTATTTCTTTTTTAACTTCTAGCATTGCCCCTGGTAAATCACATTGTAGTAAACACTTGACCTTTACAAGCGTATTTAAAACTCATTTTCTGAGTACCTACTATGTGCCAGACACATGCATTTTCAAATCTGTAATTTTCCTTAACGCTGGCAACCACTCAGTAAAACAGTTCTTATTATTCCTATTTGGCAGGTGAGAAATGATGGGCAACTCAGTTAAGGTACAAAATGTTTAATCTGATGGCTGCTTTTAATCTTTTCTCCCCCTTCATTATTAGACTGTGTGTTTCTGAAGGACAGGAAAAATGCTCTATTCATCTTTGTATTGAAAGAATAAAAGAAAAGTATGTTATTTTCCATATGATTTAAAGGTCACTTCCCCCTTTGGTTTTGTTTTGTTTACATTTCATTTTCACTGAAAGCAAATAATTAAAAGACTCTAAGATACTTTGCATTTTTCCAAGTTACCGAATTGAAATGTATTTTTTAAAAAAGAGGAAAAATAGTATAAAATTCTCTTTGGAAGAAAACACGTTCTCCTTCATATAAGAAGATGATGCTACTGGCCAACTTTATTTTACTTCTTAAATTATCGAGTATAGGGCTTCCCCGGTGGCACAGTGGTTAAGAATCCGCCTGTCAATGCAGGGGACACAGGTTTGAGCCCTGGTCCGGGAAGATCTCACATGCCGCGGAGCAATTAAACCTGTGCGCCACAGCTACTGCGCCTGCACTCTAGAGCCCGTGAGCCACAACTACTGAAGCCCGTGCACCCGGAGCCCGTGATCCGCAACAAGAGAAGCCACCGCAATGAGAAGCCTGCGCACCACAATGAAGACTAGCCCCCATTCACCGCAACTAGAGAAAGCCTTCATGCAGCAGCGAAGACCCAACACAGCCAAAAATAAATAAGTAAAATAAATTTAAAAAATTATTGGGTACAAAACATTCCTGAGGCATTATTTTAAGCACATAGAGGAATAAGGCAAGATTCTCAAGGAGTTCTGGAAAATTGTGAAATAGGCTGTTTGTCACCCTCTTCTGCTGCTTTTGCTCTCTCTGGCCCCAAGGGCTTGTTCCTTTCCCAGGACTATCTCTCCTGGGCAGAAATACATACTCCTTGTTAATTGTAAGGATAGGACTGGGAGTGATCCTTTAAAATTATGAAGTGACATATATAGGGACCAGCTTCAAGAATTGGTCTCTCCTTTGTAGTACTGAAAGACAAATCTAGCTGTAGAGTACAGTGTCTACAAAACAAAGATAAAGGCAACAAACAAGGTTTTGTTTAGTTCATTCATTTTGTTTTTTTAGATTCCACACATAAGTTAAATCATTAGGTATTTGTCTTTCTCTGATTTATTTCACTTGGCATGATACCCTCAAGATCCATCCAAGTTGTCACACGTGGTTAAGATTTCATTTTTTATGGTTAAGTAGTATTCCATTGTATTTATATATACCACATCTTCTTTAACCATTCACCCATGGATGGACACTTAGGTTGGTTCCACATCTTGGTTATTGTAAATGTTGCTGCAATGGACATTAGGGTGCATATACATTTACAAATTAGTGTTTTCATTTTCTTTCAAAAATATCTAGAAGTGGAAATGCTGGGTCATATGGTACTTCTATTTTTAATTTTTTGAGAAACCTCCATACCATAGTGACAATACAAATTTACTTTCTCACCAACAGTGCATGAGGGTTCTCTTTTCTCCACACCCTTGCCAACACTTGTTATTTGTTGTCCTTTTGATAATAGCCAATTCTAACAGGTGTGAAGTGATATCTCACTGTGATTTTGATTTGCATTTCCCTGATGACTAGTGATGTTGAGCATTTTTCATGTGCCTGTTGGCCATCTGCATGTCTTCTTTGGAAAATTGTCTACTCAGATCCTCTGCCCATTTTTAATGAGATTATTTTTTTGCTGTTGAGTTGTCTGAGTTCTTTATATATTTTGGATATTAGCCCCTCATCAGATATATGATTGGCAAATATTTTGTCCCATTTAGTAGGTTGCATTTTCATTGTGTTGATGGTTTCCTTTGCTGTGTCAAAGTTTTTTACTTTGATGTAGTCCAACTTGTTTATATTTGCTTTTTTTTGCCTTTGTTTTTGGAGTCAGATTAAAAAAATCATCACCAAGACCAATGTCAAGTAGCTTAACACCTAGGTTTTCTTCTAGGAATTTTATAATTTCAGGTCTTACATTCAAGTCCTTAATCCATATTAAGTTAATTTTTGTGTATGGTGTAAGATAGTGGTCTAGTTTCGTTCCTTTGCATGTGGCTGTCCAGTTTTCCCAACACCATTTATTGAAAAGACTGTTCTTCCTCCATTGTATAATCTTGCCTACTTTGTAGTAAATTAATTGGCCATATATGGATTTATTTCTGGGCTCTCTCTTCTGTTTCATTGATCTATGTTTTTATGCCAGTACCATGCTGTTTTGATTACTCTAGCTTTGTATTCTTTTTTCTCAAGATTCTTTCTCAAGATTGCTTTGACTATTTGGGGTCTTTTTGGTTCCATAAAATTTTTAGGATTGTTTTTTCTATTTCTGTGAAAAGTGCTATTGAAATTTTGAAGAGATTGCATTTAATTTGTAGATTGCTTTGGATAGTATGGACATTTCAACAATATAAATTCTTTAGATCTATGAGAATGGAATATTTTTCCATTTATTTTATGTCTTTTTCAGTTTTGTTCATCAATGTCTTATAGTTTTCAGTGTATAGATCTTTCACCTTGGTTAAACTTAATCCTAGGTATTTACTTTTTCTGATCCAATTGTAAATGGGATTGTTTTCTTAATTTTTCTTTTTGATAGTTTTTTTTTACTGTATAGGAATGCAACCAACTTCACACTACTATATATAAGATAGGTAAACAAGGACCTACTCTATAGCACAGGGAACTATATTCAATATCTTGTAATAACCTATAATGGAAAAGAATCTGAAAAAATTTTATATATATATATCTATATATACACATATATACATATATATGTAACTGAATCACTTTGCTATACACCTGAAACTAATGCAGTGTTGTAAATTACCTATACTTCAGTTTAAAAAATGGTAAAAAATAAATGCAACCAATTTTTGTATATTGATTTTGGACCCTGAAACTTTAATAAATTTATTTATTAGTTCTAACAGCTTTTTGGTGGAGTTTTAAGGATTTTCTGTATATAAAATCATGTCATCCATAAATAGTGACAGGTTTACTTCTTCCTTTCCAATTTGGAAGCTTTTATTTCTTTTTCTTCCTTAATAGCTCTGTCTAGGACTTCCAACACTATGTTGAATAAAAGTGGCAAGAGGGCATCCTTGTCTTGTTCCTGATCTTAGAGGAAAAGCTTTCAGCTTTTCACCACTGAGTATGATGTTAGCTGTGAACTTGTCATATATGGCCTTTGTTATGTTAAGGTATGTTCTCTCTATACCCACTTTGTTGAGAGTTTTATTATAAATTGATGTTGAATTTTGTCAGATGCGTTTTCTGCATTTATTGAAATGATTATATGATTTTTATCCTTCGTTTTGTTAATGTGGTGTATCACATTGATTGATTTGAGGATGGGCTAGTGCCCATTTAATTGCAGTACCTTATGTATAGTTTCTTCATCTGTAATATGTGGACAGTTATAGTTTCTACTTCATGAGAGTCTCACGAGGATTAAACAAGTTAAGAAAGACACATAGAACAGGATCTTGCATAAAATACGTGATGAGCAGTTGTTAATTACTGTTGTTTTATTATCATTAGCTTCATTATCGTTATTATTTGCCCTTGCTAACCTAAATAGAATAGGATGATTTCCTGAAGGATATTGAAGGGTATAGAGCTTTTAAAACAGAAACAACCTTCTTTCCCTTCATATGAGACAGTTTTGAGCAAGACAATCATTTTGAGTCTTTTTTTTTCTAGTAAAGGTGATGAATTTTTGTCTATCAACTAAACTTTCCAAGGACCCCAGCTTGAAAAATCATTGCTCTAAGAGGCCAAAGACCACAAACGCAAATGCCCCCAAGGCCTGGCTAAGTAACACAAATGAGAGAAGCAAATAGGGTGTAATTCATTAGAGATCTGGATACTCTGGTGAACTGGAGCACCACCTACACATAAGAAGGCCACTCTCAGTTAGAAGTGGTTTTGGTATTGTGGTGGAAAGAGAAAAAAGGCCATTTCTTATGATCACAGCTTTTTCAGAAGGTAATGAGATAGGTTAGAGGAATAGAAAATAAACATGATTCAAGTAGTGAGATAACTATAGACACTCTTGAATTTGAGACTGATGCCTTAGTAAGATAATTTGGGTTTAACATGGTGATACTGATGGTGGTGATATAGATCAGTGAATAGCAGATAAAGAATAAAGATTACCAGGAAAGTCGGTGTTTGCTGCTGAGAAGCTGAGGTCCGAGGAAGAAGCTGTGGATCTGGGGAGTGAGTATTCTTTGAAGGCGGAAGAGAGTGGCCTGAGGCGCAGAGGCCCAGCAATGCTAGGGATTCCACATTCCTCACTAAAACGCTCTTTAGATGTGCCACAATGAAGCATCAACGTAACGCAATAAGTCATTCTTTGTAACAGGGAATGCCAGCAGTTTTTTCTCCATGGTATCCATCCAGTGAAGAGTGAATCTGGGACATGTGCATTTCAGTGTACGTGTGCACACAGGACTGAAAGGTTTAACATCACCTACAGATATTCCTGGAAGTCCTGCATACAGATTGCTGTCCTTTTGTGGTAAATCTACATATATTCCTGAATATTCCTCTGGCTTGAAAATTTGGTTTTCTTTAGAGCTTGTCATCTTCCTAAAGCCAATCCATAAGTAGCCATGCACTATGGCTCTATTAGATGATACTCCCTCCCAAGACCAATCTATTAAGTTAGTCTAAAGGCCTCAGCCACATCCTCCTCCTTTGGTTGGTGGATTTCATCCCACCCTTCTAGTAAATCTCCTTAGCATCCTTTATTTTCTCTTGTAAGTGATACTTTTTTGAGTTCATCCTATTCCTTCTCCATTAAGTGGGAGTTGGCAGTGGTTCCAGGTAGCATGTTTACTATAATATCCACTTGAAGCCACAGGAGATTAATTTTTTGCTCCAGATGCTAATTTTTTCCATACAGATGCTGGGCTTCTCTCAAAATATGTCTCCATCAGTCCCTGTCTCTGCAATCCACTGGTCACCTTCAGATGTCAGGCTTCACCTGCCTGGTTCAGAGTAGGGGTTCCTTAGTCAAGTTCCAACTCAGTCTCTGGGGTTGACTGATCCAATGAATGCAGATTGTAGTGAGGGGCTGAATTCAGAGGGGACTCTTCTTGGACTGGACATAACCCAAGAAAGAGGCATCTTTGGTTTGCTGAAGAAAAGGTCAATGCTTTCTTCTGACTTAGAAGCCAGGGTCAAAGTGAACCTCTACAATCTCACACAAAGACTCCTCTCTAGGACCCTCCCATCCGCCACACCTGTGGCTCAGGTTCTTCTCCAGAAAACAGGCTTTGGAGGCAGCAGTACCTGGTGCTGAAAGAACACTGATCTATATTTCTAGACTGAGCAGAGTTTTGTCATAGGCAAAGGATTTAACTTCTCTATGCCTCACTTTCTTTCTCCATAGAGTGGTGTGTTCCTGCTAGACGATTACAAATGTTTTTCAGCACTAAGATTCTAATCATCTATGATAGGTGATAGGGAGCCATGGTAGATTCTTGAGCAATATAAATTATTGTGAAGACATATGGGCAAGATTGGGCTACTGCCACCAAATACAACTTTTAGCAGATCAAACTGTCATTCCCCTTCCACATTTTCCCATCATAGGCCCTGCTTTCCTACAGTTCCTAGACACATACAGAAAGCAGATCAATAAGGACCAAACAGAGAATGGAAGAAGTAACATGGTCACACAAATGGGAAAACTTGACTTGGTATATATATCAGGATATTTTATCCCTCCAGACAGATCTAATGTGTATCAGAAGGTAACTTAGGATAGAAAAATAAGATGAAGATGTAGTGTTAGATAAACTGAACTTTAAAAAAATCAAGAAAAGACATTCTGATGCATCCATTTCAGGGTAAGAAGTTTACTGCTAATGGCACCTGAAATCTGCTGAATCTTTTGATTTTTATCTCCATGCATTCATCCTCATGCTCGAGATGGCCTTCCGTCCTACTTGGCAAGGACACACTGGCATCCCAAACCCCCTTTCTTTTGGACAGTGCTTAAGTAGGTACAGCCAGCGTTTGCTCTATGATCCTCC
Organism: Grampus griseus; assembly: GCF_964374135.1. NCBI lineage: Eukaryota > Metazoa > Chordata > Mammalia > Artiodactyla > Delphinidae > Grampus > Grampus griseus. The sequence goes on along the minus strand of NC_139011.1, from coordinate 32,027,104 downwards.
TTTTGTGTGTGTTCTTTGCTGACTGAATCTTTATTAGTTGCTATTTTATTTTTCAGATAGTTTTGTTTACTGAAGCAGGATACAGTCCAGTCTTGCTGACTTGAGAATCACTTTTTCTCCTTGGTGTGACTTTACACATCTCTGCTTTGCTCCACAGTTGATATCATTCTTGATTTCTTGGCGGGAAATCTTATTTCTCTCCTTTGCTAGTGCATGAGAGGTGAAAACCTCAGTGAATTCCCAACTACTAGCAAGAAACTAACAAGAGTTTCATTTTCATTCTTAGCATGACTTGTACACAATCTCACAGGAAGAAATTAGGATGTATTTCAATATTATGTTCTAGTTCCATAAAGCTTTGTGGGAATTTATTAGAATCATGTTCTATGAGACTCTCCTTTCTCAGTTATGGTAACAAGTTTTTAAATTAATAATTGTCCCCTTGCTCCCCTCACCCCTGCCCAGTGTTACCTACTCAGCTTTGCTGCCTGACTGTTTGCTCCATGGGGACAGGCACTGTATTTACTTTATCCCCAGATCTGTAGGGCATCAATATACTATGCTAAACAGCAAAAGGGATATCTATGCATAATATGACTCAGCCTCAACCCCACTCCTATCCATTACCTTTCCTCCCACTTCCCGTCCTACCTCTTTGTAAAATGGTACGTAACTTTACCCAGAAGTATGTGTATAGCTATGTGGCTTTATTTGAAAATATAATTTTACTTTCAAAGATACCATTTTACAGTTGTCTATTTAACAAGAATTATGTGAATGTTTGAAGAAAGAAAAGTCATAGCTTGCCTAAGGAATTGTTTCCTATTCTGAACACCTACCACTCTCTATATCTTCTTTAAATCTAAATTGACCTTTATCTAGATCTCTATCCCAACACAGTACTGAGTTGCCATCATCACTGCACAATTGCACTTGGGCAGAAGTCATAAGCTTTCCTGAATTTACCCAGATGATGGTTTGCTATTTTCGCAAGAGAACACTGCCATTTCTCCAAAAGTCTTCTGTCTTTCAGGAAGTGGCTGCCAGTGCTATTTTCTTGGGCTGCAAATAGGGCAACAGCTGTACCTTTATGCCAGACTGTGGATACCAGGTTGCCAGAGAGGAACTGTTCTAGACACCGACACACTATGATAATCAGCTCAGCCATGCAGGTGAACTTAAGTGCTTTTCTCTCTTGGAATGACAGGAAATTTGGGACTAAAAATAGGTATTATTTAATTTTGGGTAACTTCTGTTAAGCCTCTGAAGTTCACTAGTTTGAACTGTAGTTGACAATGTTGTGTAGGGAAAAAACCTCTGGATTGAAAAAGAGAATTTGGTCCTCGGGATTGCTCTGCCTTGCTGGGATATATACTCTAATTTCCTTTTTGAGAATTTTGTTTTGCCCTATATAAAGTGGGGTTATTGTACGAGATGATATTTAAGGTCTTTGGGTTCTAAAATTATCTGTGAACATGTACCTCTAGTTCTAGAAAAGGGCAAGCTTTTGATGGGGAGGTCTGTTTGTTTTCTGTGTGCTATGAAATTTGCAGGTAAGTTTTTGTTAGGCCAGTAAGTCTACCTACGCTAGTAAGTCTCCACCTCTAATTTACAAGATGAAAAGGTGAAATATTATTAGAGAAGTTTACAATCATATTTTACCTTGCCATTCACTCAGACTTTTTCATTTAAGTGCACAGCAATTGCAAGCTCAGTGTGGGGAATCTTCTTTCAACGGAGGCATCTGTCTGCTTGTATTTGTGCCCCTATATTTTCTCTCTGTTGCTCTGTATCTCTGTGTTTCTGTCTGTCTCTCTCTCTCACCTCATTTCACTACCTGTTCTGTAGTTTAGCAATTTGAAAAGAGAGATCTTCAGAGTCCTAATCAACACTCCTTATTATACAATTGAACTATGTAGATGGTCATCTGGGGTCATTTAGTAGTTCACGATTTGCGAATTCCATATAGAAACTCAGAATGTATGTCTTTCACAAAGAAATGGATCCCTCATATTCCTTTGAGTCAGCAAAGATCTCAGCTGGGCTTCCTTGTCTTTTTCACAGTGTGTTTCTGCCTAAAAACGGTGCCTTTCCAAAGCCACCCTCACACCCCGACATTTAAGAGTCAATGTCATGTTCTCTCTCTAGCACCAAGCATTGTTCTTTCCAGTCATATGAGTTTTGTTTTAGCAAGCAACAGCATAAATCATTTATTTGTTCTGCCTGAGAAAGGAAAGGAGAAATGTAGAGTTCAAAAAATTCTTTTCAAAGAGCCACAAGATGTAGTTTTTCATTAGATTATATAAGATTTTTGCTTACTTAAGCCAAAAGAATATGGAAAATAATAATTAGCCCATAGTAAAGCTACCTGAGGGCTTTTTGAAGAGTTAAACTGTGGTATTATTTATAGACAAAAAGGTAATATTTTCTGTGTTTTCTCGCCTCAATTTGTCTTGTTGCTTTAACACATTACACGTTATAGTGTAATCTATGAGATAGAAACAATACCAGGAGTCCTAATTAAATTAAAAGTAATTACCAGTTGTACAGATAGGGCTTTCAATTGAGGAGCAGGAAGTTGATATTTTGTCATCCCCAGTTTATCTCCATGCACCGAGCACGATTCTTTGTACCAGTTATTAATGGCGTTTTCTCAACGGTCATGAAGAGTGTGGGAAATAGGGAACGAGGAAGAGAACAAAAGGAAGAGAGGAATTAGAGGAGGCTCAGAGGGCGACAGAGACAGAGAGGAAGCTTTCTGCTGCTGTTCTTCAAACAGGATCCAGGGAAATTTTTCATACATTGAGGGACCTACTGCCGTCCTTTACTCACCTATGAAAGAAATATTTGCCCAGCCCATATTCGTAACATATCCTAATTTTTCTTGACCACAAACAGAATTTTAAGAAGAGAACCTCACACATTCTATGCTCAAGGTTTGGTTTATGATGTGACAGATTTTCTATTTTCAGGAAGAAAAAAAAAATAGTTCCAGCTCCCAACAGGAATTTAATTTGAGAGAGGGAGGGAAATGGCAATATATAAAGATTTCCTACTGTCCAATTTCTTATTCTGCTTTTCAGCTGGGCATCTTTTAACAATTGGAAGCATTGCCATTCTCCCACCAGGAAACACAGCACAGGCTTTTAAAGAGCATTTACAGGGTGACGTCCATTTGATTGACCGTTATCTTGCCGGCATGCTGCTGCTACATATATGAGCAATTATTGGAAAAGCAGTCAAATTAAATTTTCATAACTATAAAACTGCATTTTACCTTAGGGGCACAGCTTCCTTCCTATTTCTACAATCTATTTTCTATGCTTTATATTAAATCTAAATAAATGAATGTTTATCAACATTAATATTTTAACATAGTATGCCAGTCTGTGCCCTCTCTCCCAACAACTTTTTCATCTTTTTTTTAGGAATGTTCTGCAAGAGAGTTTAACTTTTCCAGTATGATGTGGGTCATTTTGTATAGGCTATTGTTAAGGTGTTCTTTCTTATCCACGAAAAGTATACCTTTGACTAATTCTTTCCTTTAATAATCAAATAAAATCAACAAATGTCTTACATGAAATCAAGTTTAATTTTTTTTAAGATTATTCTTACCAAGGTATTAAAGACTGGTTCCCTCAATAAAGCCATCCAATATGGATGACAAATATTGTAAGTGGTAGTTGGCTTGCTGTGCTCCCTTCCCATACTCACAGCTGACATTGCTAAATGAGTATAGCACACAGTTCATAATTGAGACCAGATATTGGCTCTTGGAAGCTATTTCAACTGATTTGAGTTGACAGAAAATGTGAAATCTATTTTACTATCCCTGTTGTTTTATCTTTGTGCTCTTTCGTCCTGTCTGGCATTTTCCCATATCTGTCCATCTTAAACTACACTGGGAAACCCAGCCTCACCATGTCTGGACACTTACCTGAACCACCAAATCCTGTTACTCCCAATTTTATCCTTCAGATCTAGCTCAAATCCTATCTCTTTCATGCAGCATGAAGTTTCCCCCAATTTTTCTGGATCACATTGGTCTTTCTTCTCGGGTGATTATGCCCTTGTTGCTAGAGTGACCATCTGTCCTGGTAATATGACAGCAGAAAAGAAAAATCCCTGGAGATGTAATCTAAGTTAGCATCTCATTTAGAGAGGCAAAGAGTCTCAAAATTCTGTAGTTGAGCATATCTCATCTGGATATAAAATTGGGCAGATCAAAATTAAAATACTTCTCAGTTCTTCTGTTGCTTGATTTCTAAAAGATGAAATTTTGATTTGAGGAAAGGAAAAAATCTTTCTGGGAAACAGCCATGGGAAAGGATAAAGAAGGAAGGAAACATCCTAGGAAGAAATGATAGGTTTTTTGGGGAATCCGTCTATAGAGCTGCTGGATATGATGGGGCATTTATAGCTCACCTCATTGACATTATTCATCATCAATAAATATTAATAGTGAGTATGTTAAGTCGAAGATTTATTCATGACTGTGACCTTGACCATGTGCAGTATTGCTATTTGGCAGGACTATTATCATCCTCTCACTTTAGCTGCAGCTCTGTTTTAAAATGGCAAGAAAAAGGAGGAAAGAGTAGGAAACAAACTCTTTGCTGTCAGGACAAAATTAAGTAAAATGTTGCTTGGAATACAGAATGGTGAGGAATTAGAGAAAGTTCATTTAACTGCTCACTCTTAGGCACGGCACCAACCCATGCATATACTACTTTCAAGTAGTTGAAAAATGAGGGAGGATAAAATATTAATTTAGGGAGCTACATGATTTATTATGTTAGAGACTGTGTGTGCAAAAGCATGATGCAAACATGTTTGTTTCCCTAATAATAGTTCACCCTCTTTTTTTCATTCATCCCGTGCTGATATGTCTTTTTGATGATTTTCTTAATTTTTTTCCATCTCAAAACTGTCATGCCAATGTTACATCCAAAGTGAATATTAGCAAGGGAGCTGCTAATCTTCCAAATCTTAGGCATTTGTGTGGACTGAAATGGCTTTAGTAAATGGGAAGAAATGAAAGAAATGTGGGAAGTGATTCATACCTTCCCCATGGTAAAATATGGGCAACTGGACTGAACATCTGTGTTTCTCAAGGGAATCAGCCCTACAGTTTCAGGCAGTGAATGACATTTTTGAATCCCTTCCAAAGGCTACCCACCTTTCTTGGCCACATAGAACTGGGCTAGGCAAATACTCAACAGCATTTTTTATCTCTCTCTGTGCTGAACAGTACACTAGGTGCTTTGGGGAAGGATGCCAGAGGTGTATATATGGTGCATTGATACGGCTGCGTACTCTATTCTTGCTCTTGACTTATTCTCATAGGTCTTCTTTCTCAGGACAACAGCTGGATGGGCTTCTTCTTACTTCAGCAAAGTGATGCCAAATATTGGTTTCTGAAACTGGCCCCCTGATACAGTGCTTTGTTTCCTGAGAGACCCAGGCTTCAACCACCTAGGAAAGACCTCAATACACCTCATTGCTTCATTTGTTGAGTTGCCAATTGACGTTCAGGATTTTCCAGCGTGATTACCAGCACAGACAACCACTCTGAGTACTCCTTTTAGCATCATTTTCTTAATTAGACGTTTTGGGAAAATTATTGGATCCTGATTCAGGAGGTACATTCAACTGTGCAAGTGAGACAATTCATGTTTACTTAAAATTATTCGATGATTCATCTTACTTTCCTACTTTAGTTATTCATTTCTTTATTCATTCCACTAGTCATTTATTCAACAGTCATTTAAAAGTCTATTATTTGGCAAGTTTTGTGCTCACTGCTGGGAATTCAAGCAATAAAGAGATGACAAACAGGTTACTGGATGCAATGAGACTTAACTGTGGTACTGGAGATCTGCATTACAGAGTAATTTTTGACTTTCAACTACAGTAGTATAAGGTTATTTTCATTCATTAAGCACTATGAAGTATCTACTCTGTGAACTCATAGGCAGTTCTAGATACAACATTGAGTGCTATGAAAGGAATGCACTGTGGTTCTTCCCTTCTAGGAATCCTAATGTGACCCCAGATTCAAGCATATTTAACATTATTCTTGGAAGTAAGACATTTTAGGAATAAATGAAGTGCTATGGGAGGTAAGGGAGGGAGAGAGCAAGAGAGAAAATGAGGGAGGGAGGGAGAAAGAGAGAGAGAGAGAGAGAAAATTTGGGAAGATGTCTTGAAAGAGAAAGGGTTGGAATTGAAACTAACACACACTGAAAGGGTGGAGGGGAATTGGGAAGAGAGGGCAAGTCTTTCCTAACAGATTAAAACCAACCAACCAACCAACCAACCAACAACCTAGATGTTAAGATAAGCAAGTAAGCCTGATATCAAAACCAGACAAAGATACTACAAAAAAAGAAAATTACAGACCAATATCACTGATGAATATAGATGCAAAAATCCTCAACAAAACACTAGCAAACAGAATCCAACAGCACATTAAAAGGATCAAACACCATGATCAAGTGTGATTTATCCCTGGGATGCAAGGATTCTTCAATATACGCAAAGCAATCAATGTGATACACCATATTAACAAATTGAAGAAGAAAAACCATATGATCATCTCAATAGATGCAGAAAAAGCTTTTGACAAAATTCAACACCCATTTATGATAAAAACTCTCCAGAAAGGGGGCATAGAGGGAATCCACCTCAACATAATAAAGGCCATATATGACAAACCCACAGCAAACATCATTCTCAATGGTGAAAAACTGAAAGCATTTCCTCTAAGATCAGGAACAAGACAAGGATGTCCACTCTCACTACTGTTACTCAACATAGTACTGGAAGTCCTAGCCACGGAAATCAGAGAAGAAAAACAAATAAAAGGAATACAAATTGGATAAGAAGAAGTAAAACTGTCACTGTTTGCAGGTGACATGATACTATACATAAAAAATCCTAAAGATGCCACCAGAAAACTACTAGAGCTAATCAATGAATTTGGTAAAGTTGCAGGATACAAAATTAATGCACAGAAATCTCTTGCATTCCTATACACTAATGATGAAAAATCTGAAAGAGAAATTAAGGAAACTCTCCCATTTACCATTGCAACAAAAAGAATAAAATACCTAGGAATAAACCTACCTAGGGAGACAAAAGACCTATATGCAGAAAACTATAAGACACTGATGAAAGAAATTAAAGATGATACCAACAGATGGAGAGATATACCATGTTCTTGGATTGGAAGAATCAATATTGTGAAAATGACTATACTACCCAAAGCAATCTACAGATTCAATGCAATCCCTATCAAATTACCAATGGCATTTTTTACAGAACTAGAACAAAAAATCTTAAAATTTATATGGAGACACAAAAGACTCCGAATAGCCAAAGCAGCCTTGAGGGAAAAAAACGGAGCTGGAGGAATCAGACTCCCTGACTTCAGACTATGCTACAAAGCTACAGATGGTCAAGAAGCACACGAAAAGCTACTCAACATCACTAATTATTAGAGAAATGCAAATCTAATCTACAATGAGGTATCACTTCACACCATTTAGAATGGGCATCATCAGAAAATCTACAAGCAACAAATGCTGGAGAGGGTGTGGAGAAAAGGGAACCCTCTTGCACTGTTGGTGGGAATGTAAATTGATACAGCCACTATGGAGAACAGTATGGAGGTTCCTTAAAAAACTAAAAATAGAATTACCATATGATCCAGCAATCCCACTACTGGGCATATACCCAGAGAAAACCATAATTCAAAAAGACACATGCACCCCAATGTTCATTGCAGCACTATTTACAATAGCCAGGTCATGGAAGCAACCTAAATGCCCATCGACAGATGAAGGGAGCAAGAAGATGTAGTACATATATACAATGGAATATTATTCAGCCATAATAAGGAACGAAATTGGGTCATTTGTAGAGACGTGGGTGCATCTAGAGACTGTCATACAGAGTGAAGAAAGTCAGAAAGAAAAAAACAAATATCGTATATTAACGCATGTATGTGGAGCCTATAAAAATGGTACAGATGAACCGGTTTGCAGGACAGAAATTGAGACACAGATGTAGAGAACAAACGTATGGACACCAAGTGGGGAAAGCGGCGAGGGGTGGTGGTGGTGGTGAGATGAATTGGGAGATTGGGGTTGACATGTATACACTGATGTGTATAAAATGGATGACTAATAAGAACCTGTTGTATAAAAAAGTAAATAAAATTAAATTCAAACCAAAAAAGGATAAGCAAGTAAGGTCAGTTTCCAAGAACAGTAAGAAAAATTGCTGTAGATATAGTTCAATCTAGAAACGTGAGTAAAAGCTGTGTTGTGAAGGAATTTAAATAATAGGTTGAGAAAGTCGGACATTATGGAGCATGTGGAAGAGACCTAAAGGAAGCTTTTCCAGCAACGGAGTGGCATTGGTTTGATCTGTTTCAGAAAATAATGTTGGTGGCAATACTCAAGATGTATTGAAAGGGAAAGAGCCTGGATATAGGTTAGGCAACAACCTTAATTGTTTGGGTGAGAGATAATGAGAGATCCAACTAGGGCTGAGGAAGTGATTATTGAAAGGAGGAGATAGATTGGAAAAAGTGAATTGAGGCAAAACCAATAGAGATTTTGGACCAATCAGATGGTAGTGGTGTGGTACTTGTGAGTGAAATGAGAGGGAAGCTCGAATGGGGCATTTTCTAATACCTGTATTCTATGACTGAGTACTATATTCTATAGCATATTGGATTTTGCAGTTAGTAAGTTTTTGATAATTTTTAAGAGAGCTGTTCTAGTAACTGTTAGAGATAATACCACAATCATAATAAATTGCTTGCAAAGTGGAATTTCTATCAGTGAATAAGGTCAACCCAGTTTGTTAATTGCAGAACTAAAAACTGGTCCCCCAAATCAGATTTCTTCAAAATCAGATTTCTTCATTTCTTAGAGCCAAATATATGTTTCTTTGATGCAAGAAAAGATTATAAAAAGTATTTCCTTATTTTAATAATAAAAATGACAACTAACATTTATGGAGTATTTGGTATGTGCCAGGGACTGCTCCAGATTGGCTTATATGCACAATGAGAATGCAGATCATATAGATCATACAGGAATTGGTATTAGCACTCATCAGCAGCAGTTCATTTTCTGTTAAAAATGATAAATACGAAAAAAAGGTTGAATCCTGATATCTAATTCGTAAAATGGTTTGGGTTTTTTTTTGGTCCGATATTTGTTTGGATACCCATCATGCAGAAATCCTGATGCTGAAACAGTAAATGAAATGAAATATTCTGCAATTTCTAGCTGGCTACTTGGCTCTCCTGAGCCCTTAGCTTCAAGGATTTTTCAAAATATATTTTTCTGCACCACAGCTCAGAGTTGCTAAATCCAGAAATTGAAACATTCTGAGAACCAAATCATTTCAGGGTGAATCAAAGCTCTTGGAACATTGCCCTAGGATTTTGAAGATAGTGTTTAATAGTGAAAAATGTTCAATATTTTTAAGGAAATCCCAATTACGGAAGGCTGCCCCATTCACATCCCTGACGCTGCAGGGTGTCTGACACAGAATGCCTTGTGTCAACCTTCACTCCTGTGAAGAGCGAGGACCCCACGGGTGAAGGTGAAGGTCTTCTGACCCCCGGCAGCTCTGACAGCACTGCCCTCTTGTAATTACCAATTGTGAGGAAATCGGAGGCTGATGTCTGTTTCTAACTCCACCTTAAAACCTGGAAATATGTTCCCTCCTTTATTCCATTCTAACCAGCTTCTATTCCGGCTGCCATTTTAATTCCAGCAACTGTGACTGTTTTGAAGCAAGAATTTGTCTCTCTGCTCAAACCCTCTCTAGTATCTAGTCTGTGTTTTTGCTTGTTTGTGTTCTGCAGCACTGGTGATGGCAACAGAAGATGGGAAGAGAGAGAGTGAACATAGTTAAACAAACCTTAAGACTAGGAGGTGTTTTAACAGAGTGGGAGGGGCATGAATTATGGAATCAGACAGTAATGTGAACTTACTGACTGTGTAACTTGGGGCAAGTTATTTAATGATTTTGTATCTCAGCTTTCTCATCTGTGAAACGAGGATAATAAAACTTACATCATAGGATATTTGGGAGAATTAAATGAAATGAACATATAGATCATATTGTAGGTGATTAATACATGGGGATGGGTGCTATTATTAGTAGTAGTAATATTAATAACAGTGAAAGAGTGGAATAAAAATAAAGATGAAGCAGGAACAATGGAAAACCATGGGGTAAAGAGCCATCAGCTGCAATGCTTGACAATTCAGAAGATGCTCTGATAACTCTCTATAAAGTGATGGAGCGACTTGACCATCTTGATTCCACAGAAACTTTGCCTCTCATAGACAGGAATGTAAGGTAGTGTGAAGCTATGTTAACCTGAAATAACCTCTCTCTCCTTTTCCCAAGTTCAACTCATTTTTCAGAGGCTACCTGAGTTATCTTTTTCTAGGATTCTGTCACCACTGATCTACCAATGACCTTTTCTACTGAATTAAGGCAAAAATTACATACCATCTGGTATGTCCTCTGATTACTTCCTGGAGGTGTGGTTTCCAAATGAGATCAAGGTTTCCTTGAGTAAAAGAAACTTGCCTTATACTTCTTACATATTCACCATAGGACACTGGGTGTTTGAGCAAACACAGAAACCCTAAACCAAACACCGTAATGAGGAGATGAAAAGAGTAGTAGCCTTAAGTTTCTTGTACCAGAGAAAGTCCATTAAAGGGGCAGGGTTTTTTCTTTCCTCAATAGATAATGAATTTTCTTCCAGTTGTATAAGGAGTATCTACATTTTCCTTGTTAATTTCCCACAATTTAGCCTCACTGTCCCCTCCTTCATAAAAATTCATAGACCCTTGACTTAGATGGCCTCTTTACAATTATTTAATGTTCACATTTGAACCACGAGTACAATGTTAGCCCAAATACTGTAGTGATAATAATTAAGTGAGGTTTGATGCCCAAGACTCAGAGGACTTCAAGCCCAGGGTTCTCATGGCTTTTCACCCTTAATGAAAGATGACTCTCTAGCTGACCATCTATATACACTGCCTTATTATTATCTCTTATTTGCCCCCATTCAAGTCATTTACGAAAGTTACATTTCACAGAGATGAAGTATATGTTTAAGCAGGGATTTCGATTGGGCTCAATTAAATTTTGCTAGGGTTCTATGGGGCAATTCACAGTAAGGCTTTGTGCTGTGAAATTAATTTTATTTTACATTTCTAAACTTGAGAAGAACACACATACGCCTGCATATATGCATAGGTATGAATATAAATGTGTATATATACATACATGCAAACATGCACACACACTTCTCAAATCTCTTCTCTCTGATAAGCAACATTCTTATCATTATTCTTTACACTTGTTTGTCCCAGTGTAATAAAATGCTGTGTCAGAAAGCATTCAGTACAAATATTGTCGTTTAGGTCAGAATATGTAACGTGGGGGCATGGAGGTTGACAAAACCCAAGTAAAAAAGGCACAAAAATGAGAGGGGAAACTTAAATAATTCTCGTGTTCTCCAGTCGTAACTTGATTATCCTAATACCATGTCTCCTCATATTGTTCTCCCACCTTTCCTCTATTGTATTTGTTGATGGTTCTTATGTAACAAATTATTCCCGATCTTAACAGCTTGGAGGATCTCTTTAACAGCTTACTAATTCACACAGTTTCTGAGAGTCTTAGCCTCTTACTTCTGGCTCAGGGTGTCTCATGAGGTTGCAGTCAAGCGGTCCGTGGGGGCCGCAGTCATCTGAAGGCTTGACTGGGGTTGGAGGGCTTCCTTCCCAGCTCATTCATGTGGCTGTTGGCAGGAGGCTTCAGCTCTTCACCATGTGAGATCCTCCATATGGCTGCCCACACATGGCTTTCCTCAGAGCAAGTGATGAGGGGGTGGGGAGGATGAGTGTGTGTGTCTGTGTATTTGTGCGTGTGTGTGTGTTTGTGTGCGTAAGAGAGAGAGAGAGAAAATGATAGAGGGATGTCACAAAGAAAATGGAGCCAGTGTCATTTATAATCCAATATATGGATCACACAGACCCACCTGGTACAGTGTGTGAGGAGATGACACAAGGATGTGAATACCAGGAGACAGGGATTGTTGGGGGTAATCTTGAGGTTGGCTACCACATCTCCCCTCCCTCTTAACTTTCCTCCTCTTTTTGAAACCTCTCTCTTTGGAATGGATTGTTAGTTGCCAACTAGTAACAATTTTGCTTCATTGCTATTTGTCTACATATATCATCAATTTTCATTGCTTGACAGAAAGGTTTTCATTTGAAAAATTTAAATGATTTGTTTCTTCAGAAAATGTGACCAATGCTCTTTTCACAGTGTTACTGGACAGTAGAGGGTGCTGTTGGTGTGTGTGGACCTACATTGAACACTGAAGGTCGAGCTAAGATGGGGCTGGTCCAGTTCTCATCTTGAAAAATAGTCAGATGGTTTCTAATCTGATTGGTTTCTAAATATCTGTATTTCAGTTCTAAAAATTAAAATTTCTTTTTCTTTGGCCAATAAATAGGCAACATTAGGCTTTCCATAAATGCTTCTTTTAATTCCCAATGGTCTATTTGTAGTTCTCCTTGCTGCCTGCTTTTTGGCCCTAATAATGGCTGAGAAGAGGTGAAGGAGGAGACACACGATAGTTACTTTGACATGGATTGTGCCCAGATCATGAGGGACAATACCTTCTTTACTGGATTTGGCTTCTCCTTTAAGATTGATGTTTTTAAGATCCTTTTTGGCATGTTGACATATTGCAGGAGTATTGACTACAATCAGTCATTTCTACGACGGATAGTGAGTTGATAAGGGATGAGTTATTTTCTCCTCCATTAGAATGGGATGAGTGTTTTGCAGGGGCCCTCGTGGGGAATGTTTTTTCTGTCCTTGACTCTTCCTTTCAGAGAGGATTTCCATCAGTGGTATGGGTCTTTTGGGGTGTACTCAATTGTTTTTAGACACATGACTATATGAATAAATTCCTAGTATTTGTAACAATATCTTGATGAGACTGTTGTGCACTTGGCATGGTAATTTCTAGAAGAAAGACCCAGTTTCATCTCCCTAGTCTGAAAAATATTTTTCTTCTCTATTTCACAAAATCGCATTTGGTCACCACTTATCCTATTGCAGTGTAGCGCAAAAAGCATTAATTTTTGAGGTAAAAAAGACCGAGTTTCAAATAACACTGTTCCTTACTTGCTGGGTGGAGTCTTATGCCTCACTTTGTCCCTCTGAGAAGTGAAAAGTAGTAATAGTAAGTATATTAGGTACTGTGTTAAGAGCTCTGCCTACATTCCATGGTTTAATTTTTATAGTAAGCTTTTGCCATGCTAGTATTTTCTGTATGTTTAAAAATAAGGAAATGAATTTGAGATAAAAAGAGTTTAAGTAATCTGTTCAAGGTTATATAGCTGATAAATCATAAAGTTTAGATGCAAGCCCAAATGTGTGTAACAGTAAAGTTATCCCCTTAACCATTCTGCTTGAAGCAACCCATAATAATGCTGATATTAGTAGTTTGAGAATTACATATGAAAATGAACATCTATTAGCCAGCAGAGTCTTGTATTGTTAACACTTTAAATAAATGTTAATTCCCTTTACTTCTCTTTTTTGGAGCCATTTAACTAACAGATGAAAGGAAGAACATCTGTTTAGAATGATGACCTCTGCTAAAAGAGGCTCTGTCGTAGTTTTGCATAATGACACCATGATTGTTTTTCTTGGAAAACAAATTATAAATATCCTTAAAATTGACAAAGGAACAAATTGGGCACCCCTAGATTCTTTCTGAAGCTTGAAAATCTTTGTGAAAAAAAACCACATTAAAGGGAGTGTTTCCTCTCTTAAGTAGTGCCTATTTTAATCATAACCTTTGGAAGAAAATTTAAATGTAAAAAGGTGAAAATTAAAAGAACTATAAATAACAACAAATGACTACCTTGTAAATACAAAGCCACATTCACTCCCAGGGCTGTTATGTCTACAAACTATTTGAAAAACAGTTAATAAGCACATTCCCAATGAAAGAAAAAGCTAACTGATGTTCCATCTGAGTGCACTCTTTGTTGAGCATGTTCAGAAATGGAGAGCTTGTAGATAGGGATTTCTGTGCTTTTTGCCTTAAGACATGTGCGTGTGCTCACCAAAGAAAATGGAGGGTTTTTCACAGGTTCCCCAAATATTCCTTTACTAAATATTCATCTCTGTCAAAAAATAATAATGTGCTTTACTTGGATTAGCTGAAAAATCATCTTCCTTTTTTGATGGTTTTCCTTTTCTCTGTGTTCTCATGATGAGATAACCCACTTATGGTTCCCAGGCTGGGGTTATCTTGATTTACATGTTGGTTTTGAGGCTGTTTTTTGGGGGATCAAAGGACTGGACCAGAAACAGTGAAGAGTCTAAATCTTTGTGAGGGCAGACCAGTGAGTTGCTGGCCTACCTGAATTGTATCTCATCCTCTACATTCTTAACTATAAACCTGGGAAGCTGTAGGGCTTACTTAGGCTTGTTGTTTAGAAATTGGATGTCATATTCTTTGGGCCACAGAGGAGGCAACCCCAAATACTAAATTCTACCTTTTTTTTCATATTCAAATTCCTATAATTCCCCTGAATCTCTCTCTGTTTTTCTTTTTTTATTATTATTTTTGGGGCAAATGTCATTATTCCAGATCATATTATTTTATATGAGAATAAATCTATGTTTTTGAAAGATCTGGCACATGGACAAGCTATTGAAGTGATTAAAGCTAGCATATAAAGGAAAGAATCACTTTTTATAATTGTTTGGGTTTTGGCTTACCTGGGTTCAAGTTCCAGCTTCATGAGTTACCATGTTTAATCATGGTTAAGATATCTAGCGTTTCTGAATCTTAGTTTTTAGTCATGAAATGGGGAAAGGTAATGCTTATTTGGTACCGTTGTTTTGAAAATTCAATGGAGATGGTCTATAAAATGCTTAGCATGGAGTCTAGTAGAGTTACATTGTACAGCCTGTGCCCCTTGACTATTTGAATTCACAAGGACAAAGAAAATCATCTGGATATAGTACCAGAATATATTACAATTATAAATTAGTTATGCAAAATAATCTATTTCCTCTAGCCTACAAATATAGGTATCCAGAAGAAACATCTATGGCCCATAATTATTATTTATTAAGGACCTAATATATTTGTGGGAACCAATGTAACTCGTTTTTAAAAGATATATTATCTAAATGAACCCTTCTAGTCACCAATCTCTACTTTATAGATGAAGAAACCACAGAAGCTCATAGACAGTGAAGGTCTTGCTCATGATCAAATAGTTAATGGCAGAGCAAGAATTTAAAAACAGGGTCTGACTTAGCCACTATCTTCCATTGCCAACCCATTAGAGAAACTAAAACACAATTGTAGGACTGCTCACAATATAGAATCATAGCCTTTATTTCTAAAATAAATATTACTTGTATATTTCAAAGCGTACATTCTATTTTTAAGACCTTTAACCAGTTTATGTCCCGAGAAAGAGCTTTTGAAAACCTTTGGCTCCATGAAGCTTTACACGGCTTTATTTTGACCACTGCTTTAGTTAAGACTACGGCTGAATTTCTTCTGTAAGGTTTTCTTATATTTTTATGTTCACGTTAATTGCACCATGTACAAAGGAGTTTCACATATGTTTACAAAACAAACCCTTACTATACTTTTGTAATTACAAAGTCTGCCACTAAATCACTGTTTTATGTGTTTGTGTTTCAATTATTAACTGTGGCGGCATATAACTAAAGCTGAAAACATGTCATTTCTATGATAACAAGTGAACGCAATTAGCAGCATATCTATTCCACACACAAAATATATTCATTTTCATTCTGTCTCTATTTAACTGTATTTAGGCCAAGTCATGTCATTTCTCTGTTACCTTTTTTCAATCTAGAAGAAATCTGTCTTATTTTATATAAGTGCTTTTATGATGTCTAAATTAACAGAGTTGTGTGAGGTGAAGATCTGCAGACATATGCCTTACTCGGTTGGTTAATTTTCTGAATCTTCTAAAGCTCCCAATCTTCAGATTTGTGGTGATTATTTTTAAATTGATGATATGTGTGCATGATAGAGCTTTGCAAATAAATGATATAGTTTTACAAATCTGACTGATGAATAAAATCTCTTTGCTGCTTGCCAGCCATAGGTAAGTGGGAAAGTAACTATATTTGTTTGTGTTGTATTCACATTATATCAACCAGAACTTTTTGGGTGATAAGTAACAGAAATTCAACTCAAGTTGAATAAGTAAAAATGTGAATTAATGTAAGGAATTTGGGGTTTCACATAGAACTCAAACATCAGACTGCAACTGAACCTAACATGAATTGACCAGGAACTTAAAGCCAATCTGATTTGGGTTCTTTCTCTGTTCTCTGAATTTCTGCTTCATTTGTCTCTCCTCTCCACATTCTGCCTTATTCTGCTTTGATCAGCCAGTCAGCTGTGGCCAGGGGGTGGAGCTTGCTGGGTGGGCCATGGGGTGGGCCATCTTGTTCCAACACGGCAGCTCCTTCTGTAATCTTGTGGATTGATCGCACGTTTGTGATTATGAAGAGATATTCCTAGGAACAGGAATTCTGGGCAGGCATTCCTATCCACTACTTACACACGTGTGCAAATGAGCATATACAAATTAATGGTATATTTAAATGACCAAAATGTATTTCCAATAACATTGCCTGCTTAATGCCATGTCCTCAGATTACATGAAAACCAAACATGCTATAGTGAAAGAAGAAAGGACCATGGTTTCACTAAATGCAGTGAAGTAATAACAGTAGTTGCTGTTATTGAGCTACTACCACAGAGCAAGGCACTGTGCTAGATGCTTTAGAAGCATGATCAAATTTAATTTTCACAACAATGCTATGGAGTGGAAAATAGTATTATCCCCTTATAATGAAAGAAAAGGATGATGATGAGCTCCAAGACTAACATTATTATTACATGATGAAACGGAGGTTTAGAGAGGGCAAAAGCCATCTCAAAATTGCTCAGTCATGAAGGGGCCTAGCTTAGATTCATTCTGTGGGCTTTGGGCCTATAAAGCCCATGGTTTTAACCATGAAACAGTTCATAATTGCATTTTACTTTTTATAGTGTGCCCTCTGTTCAGAATCTCAAGGTCAATTCCTAAAAACTAAGGGTCCAGAGCATTCCATTCTGCCATGTTTTGATGGATTGAGATAAAGTGATAAGATTCTGCTTATTACAAGGGAGTTGTAATTGTAGCAGAAATTGTCTCGAAATGGTTCTTGAACTTTTGTATCTTACTCCAGGTCTCTGTTGGTTTTAACCAGTTCTCCTTTTTAATGTCCATCTTCTTCACCCTGTGTACCATTTTTTCTACTCTTGTTCTTGAGAATAGGGTTCTGTCTTTGTTATTCTGCTTTTTCCTTTAAATTTTGAAGGCAAAAAACAGACAAACCAAAAAACCCTGTAAATCAAACCAAAACCAAGCCAAACAAAAAGGTATAAAGGATACTATATAACACCTGTGCACATGCCATCCAAAGTGAATAAACATTGGCATTTACTCATATCTGATTCAGAACATCTTTAGGAACTAAAACATCAGAGACAAGGTTGAAGTCCTTCATACTCTCTTTTTAAGGCCCCCTCCCTCCCCCTCACCAGAGGACAGTATGTATACAGTCCATGATGTTAGCCTTTACCACGAATACATTCTGTTGGGCTGACTGTGTACATATTTTTAAATTTACATCATTTGTATCATACCATACATAATGCTATGCTATTTGCTACTCAGTATTGTGGGTTTGAGATCTCTGTTGAGTAATGTTACCTAATCATTGAATAATAATCTAATACATTAGTATTATAAGATTTAATTATTAGTTAACCCATGAATGGACAACTAAGCTATTTCCAAGTTTATACTATTTAACATAATGCCACAATAATATCCTTATACATTTAAAACAAATATTTGAGAGTTTCTCATATATATGAGCTTATAGTCCAATGGGGAAAGATGTCTTATATTGGTGGTTATTCATAAATGCTATGAATAAAAATAATGGTACAAGGGGAAAGAACATGAATATGGTGAGGAAGAAAGTTGTTCAAATATCTTGGAGGAAGACTCATCCTGGCTAAGGGAATAGAAAATATTAAGGTCCTGAGACAGAAAAGTCCTCAGTATACTGATATTTTATCCTGAAATACAGATGCACTCCATTATTTATTTCAATTATTTACCTAGAGTTTCTATTGCATTTCTGCACATAAGTATAGCATGATTTATAAATGATGCGAGGTTATCACTGCCTTATCAAACTCTATGCCAGTTATTTCTTTTTCTTATTTAATGATTGAATGTAAACTCCAGTATAATGTAAAGGAAAGGGAAAGAGAGAGCTAACATAGTTTCTTTAACTTTAATGAGAATATAGCAAAATGTTTAACATATCTTTAGTAAAAGCCCTTCATGAGATTAAGGATGTTCTTTTTTCTATCCTTTCACTGTTAAAATAATTTTTTAAATTGGTAATAAGTTGTAAATTTTTCTGCCGAACTTTTAATGAAAAATAGCAATACCACTCCTAACTCTGATTCTTATGCCAAGATGTCACCAATTTTGGTTTTCTCCATCCTTCCTTTTAGAATTTCCTTCATATTTCTGAATAATATGCTAACATGACTATTTCTTGATTTCTTTAGTGTTAGTTTAGACTTCCTGCTAGAGAAGCTGAGGATTTAACTCTCTTTTCTCTACTCCATTCACACTTTCCCTACCCCTTTCTTATGATAGATATATAAAATTTTCAGTTAACACAATATTCAGTGTTGTTATATATAGAATACATATCTCAATCATGTATATGTAATAACATAACATAATGTATATATGACAGCCAAGCTATGTAGTATGCTCTGTGTGCCTTTATTCTCTTGTATAACTCTGTTCCATTTCCCCCTTGCTTTTGTGGAGCACATCCTCCAATAGTTTCCCAAAAAAGGATGCCTGTGGCAGGTAGTACATATTTTAGATCTCTACCATCTGTAAAATTTTTTATTTCTACCCTCATACTTGATCGGAAATCTGGATGGAAAGAGAATTCTAGAATATAAAAACACTCGCTCAGAACTGTGGAAGAATTTTTGCATTGTCTTCTGCTTGCCAGTGCTGCTATTAAATGTCTGATGTTATTTTAATTAATACTTTTTCTATGATTTTTTTACATTAGAAACTGTTTTTAAGTTTTTTCTTACTAGAAGCTTATAAGTTCTCTTTATCCTTAGTGCCTTGAAATCTCATGAAAATGTGGCTCGAAGTCTGCAGTCCTAGGAAATCCTTTTTTTTATTCTTTGATAATTTTCTCCCTCCTGTTTTTCTGCTTTTTCTGAACTTTCATTAATTCAGATACTCTTTTAAAAATCTTTTCTTCCTTATTTTTTAAAGTCTCTTTGGGTTTTTGTTCTATTTTCTAGGAGATTTTCCCAACTTTATCTTTCAACTCTTCTATTAACGGAGTGTTTCTTTTATAAGACTTCCTATTCTTGTTTCAGGAATGCAGTATCTTCCCTTATCTTTGAGACTATTAAATTATTTTTTTGGATGTTTTCTTCTGCTTCCTTTGTCTCTGAATCCTCCACTTTTCTTTTGTTGCCTTATTTATTTGTTTCTGTCTCTCCAAAGTCTGGTGATCTGTCAATATTTGCGCATGTTAAAGTATGAAACACATAAAAGCACTAACCAGATATGAAGATATTGGGCAGTGAGTTGATTATAAAGTTATGGGACCGTTATTGTAAGTTTTTCTCTTAGGCAGACTGGTTTCCTCAGAGAGGAGTCTCCTAATTCTCTGCCTGAGGCTTGAAAGTTTCTCTCCCAGGGGCAAAGGGAGAAGAGGCTAGTGTTCTCACATATCAAGATATAAACATTCACTGAGCCTTTTGCTTCCAAGACAGTTCCCTTAGCTCTAATGTGTGTGCTCATGTTCCCTCTTGTTTAAGAGAGTAAACATCTTCAGCCAGTTGTTTAAGACTACGTGGATGGCAGTGCTGCTCTGTGCGTTGATGAGGGTATCTAGGACTCTAATGTCTTCAAATGCAAAATTTCAGTCAATCTGCCTGTTAGTCCCACTGACATCTTGAAAATATAATGCGTCTCTAAGTCCTGTTTTTCAGGGCTCGGAGGCATGAACTGGCTTATTTTTGGCTCCGCATTACTCTACCCTGCTGCTTCCCAGTTCAAACACTGTCAACATCATCATTTCTCCCATTCTTTTCTCTTGTGGACTTTTTGCCCTTTTGATATCTTTAGCATCATTTAAGTGGGGTTTCATAAAGGAATTAAATGCAAGGATAGTTTTCAAATATCAGGGCAGTACTGAAAAGACGAAGTTGCTAACTTAAATGGATTCCTACTAGTCAAATTGTGAAAAATTTGAACATAAAATAATATCAATACTAAATGTAATAATTAATGTTATTATGGTTAATTGGAACAAGTTGAGTCTGTGAAAGGTCATAGATCCTTAATGATTCTCATATAAGAGAGAATAGAAAGTGTAAAAAATTAGATAATTGTAATTCAAATAGGAATAAATATAATGGGATAGGTTTTATTTTCATTGATTTTAACAATTAGAAAAGGGTTTATATGTGGACAGGTTGTTTCTAAACTATGAACATATGTAATTGTTCATATTTTGATGATCAAAAAATAGGAATTCCCTGGCAGTCCAGTGGTTAGGACTCTGTGCTTCCACTGCAGGGGGCACGGATTCGATCCCTGGTCAGGGAACTAAGATCCCACATGCCTCATGGTATGGTAAAAAAATAAAATAAAGAACACATGGAACTTTGAGTAAGCCACATAATTCTAGAACAAGTGGGGAAAAAGGATGACTGAAAATGATGGACTATGAATGTGTAGTTTAAAAAGACTTCTACAAAAAAATAGAATTCAGATTATAAATCATAATGAAAACTATATACAGAGGTTGACATTCTGACGTGGATGGAGTGCGGTGGCATCTAGATCCTCTCCTGTGTGCTCCTCCAGCATCAGTCCAGACTAAAAGCTCACTGACTCAAGATTTTTACTTTGCTAAAATAATAGAAACTTTATTATACTCAGTAATTAGCCTTATAATAAATCAAGACTGTAGCTTCTTTAAGGAGTTATAAGCTTCCAAATGATAAGAGGAAGTAGACATTTTACTAAGTAGCATAACAAAAAAGAAAGCAAAGACTTTTCCCATGTGTATGGTGTGTATTATAGGACCACACACAAAATGTCTAAATTTATGTAATGTGAACTTTAAAGTAATCAGGTAGGAAATTAGAAGAATTAGATAGGAGGAACTGAGTATGGGATTATATCATTCTTTTCCTTTTTCCTTTGTGTTCTATTTATTTTGACGTAAGCTGGTCTTAATTGAGGAATTCTCAATTTTTTCTGTTGCTGGTATTTCTGTTCTCTTGCTTGAAGAAATGGATAATAAGGAGACGAGGGGAGTCACATCCCTGAGGGTACAATTTATGTGTTATTTTTTAGCATGATTTTTTGGGAAATCTGCAAGTTTAATTTATTATGTTTCATTATGAGTCTGAGTTATGAAATTGGGTGTTCCCTTTAAGTTTCTGATTTTGCGTGTTCCTTTGACTGTGTAGCATACACTAATAAATGTCAGGTTTCAAATAAAATGAATTATCTGGTCCAGTTACACATCTAATATTTGAGTTTTCCCAGCAACATTCCTACCAAGTGGAAACCATCAACCTCTGAATGCTAGTAATGGTATTGTCAATTCACTTCCTGTTCTCATATACCTACCATTTTTTCTAGTCTTTTCCCTTGCATCATTGAAACAAGCCTAATGTATTGTGTTCTTTCTGCCTAGAATGCTTTTTGCTGCCTTTACAAGACACAGTCATACCAATATTTGAAAAATAAAATTAAATTTTATTTATTCTATGTGTGTTCCACTAGTGTTTCTTGGTTATTATAAATAATTTTTGACATTCCTTCTCTCAGAAAAAATAATTGCTCTCTCTTTGGTAACATGGGAAATTGTCTTATGCATCAGTATAAAAATTATCACATTAGGCATGGTTAGTTGTATAAACATTTATGTCTCTACTATTAACCAAAATTTTAACCTACTTAAGATGCCATATCATAGTCACCTTGTACTTCCCAGTATGGCATCTTAAACAGTAAGTGTAAACAAAATACTTTGAAATTAATTTATTTGAAAAAAATCTCCCAGCTCTATGACTATTTTTATGGCAATGGGCTTCTTAGAGAAGTGTGGTGTAAAACACAAGGCAAAACAAGCAAGATTCCATATTCTTGCTGTAAAGGGGACTGCAGAATTTTTAAATTTTACATATAATTATTCATCAGTTTTTAAGGGGCAAAACTAAGTTGCCACCAGCTGCAAAATACTCTTCTTCTTGAGCAGCTGTAAACCAACATCTCAACGAAACATAAGAATACATCCAAAGGAGTAATGGGAACTTCATTTCTTCCAGACTATGTGATGAGCTTTTGGAAGACTTTCAGGATTCTTCCATCGTCAGAGCCATGGTTACTATACCCAACAAGTTAGTGGGCAGATCTATGTTGGGTCACCACTTGTTAAGAAAGAAGTTTACTCATGTTGATTAATGGCTGCCTCTTCTTAAACTTGTTTTGCTGTTGAGGAGATAATTAAACCAGTATTGCTAGAGGTGACACTGATTTTGTTGGGGTTAAAGTCTTAGGGCTTGAGGCTAAAGAGACATTACTTCAGATCTTTGATCTTCTGGGATAACATAAGAACCTATGACAAGTCCAATAGCTTATATTCATTTCCCTTTTCTCATCTGAAAAAAAATGGAAAAAAAGATCTATTTATCTCTGACTGATGTTCTGTAGATTATATGGCATATTTAAAGCATTTGCTAAATGCCCAGCACTAGTAAATGCTCAAAACTGTCAGCCATCATATCAGCATTAGCATCATTAATTAGTAGTAAGAAACTAGGTATTTATTAGGTGCATATAAAACAATACATGTAATTACAAATTAACGTTAATAAGTGTCAGATGAAAACTAAATAAATATTTGGCATCAGTAGGGACCAGGAGGAAATTTCCTTTTGCCATTTTTTTTCTCCTTCCATTTACCAGGCAAAAATATTGGATTGAATGAGAAAAATAACACAGCTTTAAAAATAACTTCATAAATTCCTCCTTGTGCATGTGTCCATCTTTGTATGCTGCTTCCTTTAGATTGCAAGGAACTTGCAACCTTTAGGCCGGGGACTGAATTTAACCTAGTGTTTAATATGGGCATTTATTTATTCAGTTCTTAAAACTTCACTCTCGAATAAGCTGCCTTGGAGCTAAGGAGATCAAGCATCCCATTTTTTGAGGGATTATTTTATTTTTTAGTACATTTGATGTGTGGCCTGTGAAATCCTAAGAGTATGGCAATTTCTCCCCCCCATTTTTTCATCTTGCAAATATGCTTACTCTAGTGTAGTAGGACTGTCATTTCTGTGTTCAGGCAGTGGCTCTGCAGTCAATACTTCGTCAGCATTATTTAAGCACAATTCTGCACAGACACTCTGAATTTACAAGTCCTAGAATTAGTGAATGAATGAATGTTAAGCATTAACTTTGGACCAGGCCCAGAGCTAGACATTTTCAAATATATTATTTCACTTCATCTTCAAACAGACCAAAGGCTGCATAGTATAATCCCCATTTTACAGATGAGGAAACAGGCTCAGAG
Organism: Grampus griseus; assembly: GCF_964374135.1. Taxonomy (NCBI): domain Eukaryota; kingdom Metazoa; phylum Chordata; class Mammalia; order Artiodactyla; family Delphinidae; genus Grampus; species Grampus griseus. Next base: position 32,003,251 of record NC_139011.1, on the reverse strand, counting down.
AGGTTAAGTGATTTACCTGAGGCTATTCTCGGTGGAGGGGCCAACATATAGAGAGGTAAATTTGGAACTCTTGGAGCATGGGGTGTTGGGAAGAGAGCAAAGTGAAGATGCAGCAAAGCAGGATCTGGAAAGCTAGGCAAGGACCATAATATGGAATGCCTTTCTGCCACGCTAAAGGACTTCATCTTTGTCCGGGAGGTCAGTGGTTCTCAAATTTAAGATTCATGAACGATATTTGTTATGACTATTGAGAATGTGTATTATTGCCTTCACCCCGCACTCTGAAATGAGAGAGCTGCAGTCTGTATTTTAATAAGCATCTTAAATTATTCTTTTGGTCTCCAGTCCACACTTTGAGAACACTGCAGAAGGCAATGGGAAGATTTTGAAAGAATATTTTGCAGCTGAGTTTCATTATTCTTGGACAATGATGAGAATGGGCTACAGGGATACTAAATTAGAGGCAAGGAAGTATTTAGAACACTGGTTCTCAAACTTGTCTGCACATAAGAATCATCTGGAAAGCTTTAAAAAGAATACTCATGCTTGGGTCCCATCCCAAGCTTTGGAGTTAATCCGCCTAGAGTGTGGCCTGGGCATTGGAATTTTTTTAAATTCCCTATATCTATAGGCAGTAACTTTTGAAATCCACTGGTTTAGGAGACTATTGCAGTATCTACTTGGGAAACACTGTAGCCCTGAATTAATGCTGGGCTGGCAGCACCACTGATAGTCGATGAGCATTTCTGGTGGGTTAGAAAGAGGGAGCTCTTCCTCCACAAGAGCCCTGGTAACCTCGTGTCATGAGCCTGGCCCTGATTCTAGTACCTACTTTCACCTTCTGCTGAGCAGTCACGTGGTGCACTGCCCAATCTTGCAACCCTGGTGATGTTCAGGAGGTCACAGGGATGCGGATAAAGCCAGAGGGAAGGAGAGATAGGATGGTTCCCAGCGATGTGGTTTTAGTCTTACCCTCACTGTCGACTTTGAGTCTCACTTTGGTCCCCTCTGTTTTAGTCATGGCCTGGTAGGGGAGTTGCTTAGCTTGACAAATACAGTTGAATTGTAGTGGCTACCTGGGATGTTGTGTTGAGAATTATTCACAAAAGCTATATGAATTAGGAATTATCATCCCTGTTTTATGGATGAGAAAACTGAACATCAGAAAGGTAACTACCTTGTCTAAGGTCAAATAGCCAGAAGTGGTGAAAATGGGATTCAAAACTACTTTGACTCACTCCAAAGCCCTGGTTTTTTTAGTATCTCTTAAAGCTTACAATAATAATAAGTGGGAGATCAGTGGCCTTGTGACTTGCAGTCCAGGATTTTTGCTGTGTTACCATAAGAGACTTCTGTTCTCTTTCTGTTACCAAAGTAGACTTAGCCTGTATCTGGACAGATCACATTGGACCCCAGTGTTAAAAAAGCGTCGTCTCTATAGTTTTAGAGCATATTCTTACTACAGGTTTCAAGCTGAGAGCTCCAGAAGTTCTTGGGCTACAGTGAAAGGATTAACCTAAGATATATGATTATAGCATGCATGTACGAAGCACTTACTGTGTAGCACTTACTTGACACTCTTCCAAAGTACTATGAACATTGAACTTATTTAATTCTTCTACCAACCACCCGAGTAGGTGCTATCATTAGTCGCCTCTTACAGAGAGAGAAGCTGGGACACAAAGAGTTTGAATAACCTGCCAAGGTCCCATAGTCAGAGCCCAAGTCCATGTTCCCAACGACTTTGCCCCATGCTGCCTTTATGCACAGCTTTCTTCGTGTCTCCTCCTCAAGCCTTTACCCTCATCCAGACAAGTGCTGCCCAGCAGGCAGACCTTCAGATTATAGCTACTCACTGTTCACTGTTTTTTTTTTTTAAATCACTTAATTTTATTCTTTAGTTTAGTTTTAGTTTCCTAGTGCTTAATGTGTTCTTCTGTTTGTTTGTTTGGTTTGTTGGCTGAGCCCCATGGCATGTGGGATCTTAGCTCCCTGACCAGGGATGGAACCCGTGCCCCCTGCAGTGGAAGCATGAGGTCTGAACCACTGGACCCCCAGAGAAGTCCCTCACTCTGTTTTTTGACTGTACTTATCTTACGTAAAATCTTTCTTGGGGATTTCTAAAATAATTCTTTGCTTTCCCCTTTAAAAGAACAGCCCAGTAGTACAGATCTTGGGGTTATGCTGGCTGGAGTCTTCCACTTTCCATCTTTACTGGAATTATGTTACTCTATATCTGCTTTATACTTATCTATTTGCTTTCTGTGCCTTGGGTTTGGTTTTTCTTTGACCATAGAAGCTATAGTCTCTGAAAAATAATTTTCTTCACATTAATTTACACTATTGAGTATACTTTAATGGTGGATGTTTTCATGTTCTATTGTAAAGAAATGACACTCCCTTTAGCTAATATGCTTGCAGTTCGATTTCTTTGCTCCCTGAGCCTCAAAAAATCAAGAGATTATTTTTTTTAATACTGACAGTGGAAAGTATATTAATGTTTTTGGCAATATAGGTACTATATAAACCTATAGGAAGGTTATGAAGATATTTTCTAAAACTGAAGTTGATTATTCCCTACGAAGGTTGATTATAACTATTGAGATCATGGAAACAAAATGTCAACTCTTTTATTATTCAGTGAATAGGATTGCTTTCCTTTACATGGCTAAAATAGCAGTTCCATGTTATAACTTTACAAATGTAGTGGAGTGTGTTTTTTTCCCCCTAAATAGTCATTTTCAGAGGGATGATCTATATAGCTTGCCAACTTACAGTACAGCTGATGTAAAGAGTTTGTGACGGCAACCCTAAATGTTTTATCACCTGTCAGAAATTTCAATGCTAATAAAAAGTAACATCCTTTAAATTAATTAGACATGATTAGGACTTCAAGCCCAGAGGCCACTTCATTACGCAAAAATTATAACAGCTATTTAAATTACCATTAAATTGATTCTTATGTTAATTGATATCTCACTTATAACCCTAGATTTTAATTTATATAAGATCTTTGGAAATAATAATAAGGTGTAATCAAATATTATTTGGGGAAATTCTTTTATGAAAAAATACACTGAAAAATTGATTGTTATATCTGACCCTTGGTAGAATGTCTGGATTAGAATAAAGCTAATTTCTCATGAAATGGCTCAGATTCATCTCCCGTGTTTGTGCAGCCTCCACAAACAGCAGTAGAAGTTGCATGTGTGGTTCAGAACGGTAGTTTTTTCCCCAGTGAGCCCTGTTTTATCTTCTCCTGTCTGACACAGGAAACAGAGTTTAATTTAACCAGTTGAGATGCAGCATGGGCTGTGATACATTTTGGAAAAGGAGGGTAATGTGACTGAGCATACAGTCTACTTTTAAAGATAGGAAGTGATATATATTTCAGAGAAGAACTGACACCATGGAGTAGAATAAACCTGAGTATCATTTCACAGGGTTTTAATAAGCAGGTGTTGTTGAAGTAAAACATTTTCGAAGTTAAGATGTCAGTTGCAGGAAATTGAAATTAATTGTTCTTTAGGGACAAATTGAGATGAACTGTGGCATATCTCAGTTCAGGTACATAACCTCCTCATGCATTTTTTTGTTTCAAGTGACTAGTTTTGAATCTGCAAGATGGCAGACAAATTAAAATATTGTTCTGGCCTCTTTTACAGTGTCCAGTCTCTACTAATTAAAATCCCTTTTTGTTTTTATTCCTAAATTTCTTTCTATATTGCAAGTTCCACAAGTGTAGGAAATAGAGTTTATCAATACCATATGGGCCTAGTTTCTGGGGCTAACTCTTTAATTACTTAAGAATTTTCTAAGAAACTTCTGGTTTGCTTTGCAGATTTTAGCAATGACCATATTCAAGTTGTAAACTGCAATTACAGTATTACAAATTACAAGAAACTGTATTTATGGGTATGGAATCAAGATTGGGTTATTCAGGAAAACACTGTTAGAAATGGAAAAGTAGGTTTATGTAGTTGTAGGCTAAACTCCCTCATACTATCATTGCTTTTCCCCCTTCACATCTAAGATCTTCATTCATGTTTTAGTCATTTTTCTTTTGTTTCTGTTTTGTCTTCTTTATTTGTCGCACCTTGTCACATCCTGGGGACTGAGCAGAGACGCATCTAAAAGTTGAGCAAGGTCGGTGCCCACTAAGGTACAATTGAAAATAAGTGCAGTCTGAGAGGAGATGCAGACTTGAGGAGGAGGTTGGTACAGGCGTTCATGAAGGAGTTCATGAAGACGGAAGACAGTCTTATCAAAGAAGTTCCAGAAGCCATAATCCATGGAAGATGCTGAGCTAGTGTGTTAGCATCCCACCCTTCCACTTTCTGCTTTGTCATCTTATTCACACTTCATTTCTGCACACTTCCTTTCTGCTTTTCCAGTTGCCCTCTCAGACACTTCCCAATAGGGGGCGCTAAAGGGAGACTGGAAAACTCCAAGAGGAAGGTGAGATTTGTTCATTTCTGTTACTCCCTGTTCTTGTCAGCATCACCATAGCAATGCAGCTTCACCCAGCAGCTGCTGTTCACTCCAGTAGCAGCTGTTGATTTACTATCCAGTTTTCTCAACACTCACAAAATCACACCCTCTAGGGCCACCAGCACTAGTTGGCCAATGCATCTTCCTCCAAGGTCTGCATCTCAGAGGCACAGGATTTCTTCTCTGAACTCAGAGGCTCTAGCACTGTGTTAACCAATATGGTAGCCACTAGCTGCTTGTGGAATTTAAACTTAAAATTAGACACAATTAAAATTCAGTTTCTCAGGCACATTCCAAGGTTCAGTTCTCTCGTATGGAGAGCACAGAACATTCCACCACTACAGAAAGTTGTGTTGAACAGCCGTGAGGTCCCGCACTAGCTGAGCAGTGCTGACTTTTCTGAGGTCTGAGCTTTTGTTCTGTGTGGCTTCTCCAAGCTTCTCAATTTTGATAATCTCAGCCTCTTCCCTGTGCTGCCTCCATTCCTTATTTCCTTTTTTGCCTCTTCAGTTGTCTGGTACCGTGGTAACAATTCTTCATATCAAATCAAGCCCAGTTACATAATCAGGGGACTAGTGCAAAAAGAAAATCCAGGTCCCCTCGTTCAAAAAGTAGGGTAAAAGTACCATTAAAAGTACATATAAATTTTTTTTTCTTTCTTCTTTGGTCTCTCTATTTGTCATGTTGTTTTTATTCTATTTAATGTCATTCTAAGTAAAAATGCAATTCAAATTTTAAAACATTAGTATGAATTTTACCACGTATCTTTATATTGTACAATGTCAATTTTAACTACAATAATCAGGTCTTTTATTAAAATGTGGCATCTCCAACACTGCACAATTTGTATTTTGTGGCTTGTTCCTGGAGGGTGCCTTGAGCTGGCCAGAAGGAACTGATGTGAGTGATACTCAGGAAGGCTGGAGAAGGAAAAATGATATTCCCAGGCAGAGAGCCAGCTAAGGGAGGGCTTTCAGGCATGGGGATACTCAGGGTGAAGGCAGACAGGAGCCCGGGACCAGCCCCGCTCTACAGAGTGCTGGGCCTGACGGCAGTTGGGCATCCCCTCCCTCTGGCCCTTGAACTGACGTGGCGCACCCTGGCAGAGGAGTGGCCTCCGAGGAACTTTAAACCTCAGTGCTGGGAACACACTCGGTACCTAGATGGGGGGTGGGGGGTTAGAGGCTTCCTCCATCCAGAGAGGGCTGGCCAGCCTAGGGAGGGGATGGCTGCCGCCATACCTGTTCCCTGAGTCTGTGGGATACATGAGTCCAACCCTGACCTTTCAGCTCCTGTGCCCAGGCCCAGGCTGGGGGCGGAGGGTGGGAGTAGTCACTGGGCAGTGGTGGAGAGAGGGAGGCCAGTCGGAAGCCTCAGAGTGAGGAGGGGTGGGGGTCAGTCTGGGGAGGTAACAGGAGGTGGGATGGGCTGGGAGCTGATACTCTAAGCCCTTTGAACTTGCTCTATTGTCCCACTGGACTTCATTTATAAAACAAATTCAAATGTAAAATTATTAAGTAGTTCAGTATAGTGACAACAGAGCACTGAAATCCAAGTGTGGGACTCTTCTGAGCAGGTGGCTCTGTGCAGGTGCATTGGTCACTTGTCCATGGAGCTGGCCCTGATCAAAATGACTTGAGTCGTTCCATCTCTTGATCGGACCTTGACTGATATGGATGGGAAGGCAGGCTTTAGGTTAACTCTGAGGGAGAAGAGACAGGGCAACAAATTATGGCACGTCTATGGGAGCATCTCTCAGTCAGCTTCTGCCGCACACAGTTCATTGGAGCTCGCTTTTGCTGCGGACACTTCTCAGCCGACTCCAATGTTCATGGTTTGAATTCTTTATCTTTCTTTTTTAAAATGTAGAGTGGTAGTAAGTTTGCTTTCCTATATTACTGTTGTTTTGTTTCTACTCCCCCTAGCACAATTTCTATCTTCTTCTGATGCCTGTACTTTGCAGAATTATTTCAAGAATAGATACTGAATAAAGGTTAAGAAATAAGGCTACAAAAAAAAAATAAGAATAGATACTGCCCTTCAATATTATTCAGGCTTCTATTTCGGTCTTTGCTATACTGCAGCCTTTTACTTATGAAGTATATTTTTCACAGAGAAGAATCATTTTTTTTTAAAATATTGACATATGTCGTGAATTTTTAAATTTATTTATTTATGGCAGTGTTGGGTCTTCGTTTCTGTGTGAGGGCTTTCTCTAGTTGTGGCAAGCGGGGGCCACTCTTCATCGCGGTGCGCGGGCCTCTCACTGTCGCGGTCTCTCTTGTTGCGGAGCACAGGCTCCAGACGCGCAGGCTCAGTAGTTGTGGCTCACAGGTCCAGTTGCTCTGCGGCATGTGGGATCTTCCCAGACCAGGGCTCGAACCCGTGTCCCCTGCATTGGCAGGCAGATTCTCAACCACTGCGCCACCAGGGAAGCCCCGAGAGAAGAATCATTTTTAACACTGTACTTTTCTCTATGTAGAGGATTTAAATTCTGAGCTTTTACATACGCATTCCAAAGAGTCTCGCTCTCCATGAAACTTCCATAAGGGTCTGCAAATTCCTTGGGTGGCAGATACGCATACCTGTGCTCTTTCTTCTGTTATTAACTGTGGTGTCATCCAGGAGCAATTTTCAACTGAATGTTTCTGTCTAACCTGTGTGCTTGATGTACCCACAGTTCTTTGGAGGTTAAGAGAATTGCCTGCCTTTCCTCCTGAATACCTGATCTGGAAATGGCCTGGAGTTTCTGTCTACTCTTGGCGCTTAGGGCAGGTCTCTGTAGGCCTGCTGGGGAGCTCGTACTAGTGCTTCCTAGTCTTTTCCAGTCCTTTGACACTGAGTTCCTTGGAGACAGAACTATATGCTCAGTAAAAGTTTTGGTCAGATTGAATTTAATTGATGAACTTGTTGGGATACAAGAGAAAACAGAGAGGATGGAAGATTTGGCTTTCTGCTCATTCAAACCTGGGCCACATCTTTGTTCTCAGACAACATACATCCACATTTAGAGTCAACCATATGCAAACAGATTTTCATATTTGAGGGAAGAAATTCCCTAGTACAAATATCTCCTTACTCTTCTGCTCCAGTTAGTAAAATTCCTAAACAAACACAAAAGAATATCTATAAAAGTGTGTAGCTCTGTCATTCGAAGAGGGCTATCCCAGAGCCAGGAACCATGAAGTAAGACCAAATAGCCAAGGGGAACAAGGGATCTAGTTCCCAGAAAATGCCAGAAAGGGATTTAGGCAAGCCAGATTGACAGCATTTGTGATTTTGCACTGAGTCATTTTCATAGCCACCAGCAGGCACATACATGTGTATATACGACAGCCATTTTTCCTCCTCTCTTCCATAGGTATCATCTTTTTACAATATTCACAGTAAAAACTCAACTAAGGAAAATGAGAAAATCCATGTCATTTGATCAGATAAATGAAAACTTTGGGATATACCAAGAAGACCCATCTCACAAGTTGGAAAGCACTGATTAGTAGGTATAGGTGGCCGGGAAAATGACAGGAGAGTTCTGCATTTGAAGAGCTGAATAACTGTAGGAGACTAACAGAAACTAAACCATTGTTCTTTTCACCTGAACATATGCCCAGACCAGGAAGGGACTCTGGGAAAATGCAGAAGAAGTTCCTACCTGAGGAATGTTACTTCCTAGAACAGAACCAGGAAGAACCAACCATATTGTAAAGGGCATTTCTGATTACGATAAGTCATGTAAATACTGCACAGGTATCTGTAGAAAATGTTTCCTCTCGGGAGGGAAACAATCTGCTTTACCAAGACAAAACTGATCAAATGCATATTTCCAGATAGACAGCAGGCTCTCAGACCACACCACAGGCTGTTGAGGTGTTAATATAGAGAAAATGGTGTATCTAATTGTTTTGCTCCTATGATGATCATGAGTAAATGCCAAGTGGTATTAAGCAGTTATTTCACGCCTGAACCTTACTCCTTAAATTCACTGAAAATTAATGATGATGAGTGACTTCTCAATAATAAAATTGCAGATTCAATTCCATGTGTTTGTATGTATGTTTGTATTTATTAATTTACAATAATAAATACGTTATACAAGTCCCCTACATACGAACGAGTTCCATTCCAAGAGCACATTCGTAAGTCCAATTTATTCCTAAGTCCAACAAAGTTAGCCTAGGTACCTAACTAACACCATTGGCTATACAGTACTGTACTGTAATAGGTTTATAATACTTTTCACTCAAATAATACATAAAAAATAAAAAAACATAAAAAATAAAGAAAACATTTTTAATCTTACAGTACAGTGCCTTGGAAAGTACAGTAGTGCAGTACAACAGCTGGCATACAGGGGCTGGCATCGAGTGAACAGGCAAGAAGAGTTACTGACTGGAGGAGGGAGAGGAGGTGGGAAATGGCAGAGCTGAAGGATCCTCAGCAATAGGAGACGGAGGGCAAGCTGCAATTTCACTCACGCCTGACGCTGATGGCACAGGTTCTGGTTCCTTGCTGGATTCAATTCTATCTACCCTCTTGAAAAAACGATCCAGTGATGTCTGGGTAGTAACTCTTTTTTCCTTGCCATAGATGACACGGTAGCACTGGATTGCATTCTGAATGCCTGCTGCAACCTTCGTGTACTGTTCTACATTCAGGTTCTGTGCCTCAAAAACGGACAGTGCCTCCTCAAATAAAGATAATTCTCTTGCCATTTCCTGCGTTGTGAAACTCTTCAGTTCTTCAGTTACTTCTTCCTCTTGTCTCTCTTCGTCCTTTCTCTGGGGCTCCGTTGCATCAGGGCTTCATTAGTAAGCTCCTCATGTTGCACAGCAAGGAGTTCAATAAAGTCGTCCTCCTTCAGATCTAGCCCCAGCTTTTCACTGAGGTCACTAAGTTGCTCTTTGGTCTCCTCATCCACTTTTTTTTTTTTTTTTTAACATCTTTACTGCAGTATAATTGCTTTACATTGTTGTGTTAGTTTCTGCTGTATAACAGTGTATCAGCTATACATATACATATACATATATCTCCATATCTCCTCCCTCTTGCATCTCCCTCCTACCGTCCCTATCCCACCCCTCTAGGTGGTCACAAAACACTGAGCTGATCTCCCTGTGCTATGCGGCTGCTTCCCACTAGCTAGCTGTTTTACATTTGGTAGTGTATATATGTCCATGCCAGTCTCTCATTTCTTCCCAGCTTACCCTTCCCCCTCCCCATGTCCTCAAGTCCATTCTCTATGTCTGCATCTTTATTCCTGTCCTGCCCCTAGCTTCTTCAGAACCATTTCTTTTTTTAGATTCCATATATATGTTAGCATATGGTATGTGTTTTTCTTTCTGACTTACATCACTCTGTATGACAGACTCTAGGTCCATCCACCTCACTACAAATAAGTCAATTTCATTTCTGTTTTTATGACTGAGTAATATTCCATTGTATCTATGTGCCACATCTTCTTTATCCAGTCATCTGTCGATGGACACTTAGGTTGCTTCCACGTCCTGGCTATTGTAAATAGTGCTGCAGTGAACATTGTGGTACATGATTCTTTTTGAATTATGGTTTTCTCAGGGTATATGCCCAGTAGTGGGATTGCTGGGTCGTATGGTAGTTCTACTTTTAGTTTTTTAAGGAACCCCCATACTGTTCTCCATAGTGACTGTATCAATTTACATTCCCACCAACAGTGCAAGAGGATTCCCTTTTCTCCACACCCTCTCCAGCCTTTATTGTTTGTAGATTTTTTGATGATGGCCATTCGGACCAGTGTGAGGTGATACCTCATTGTAGTTTTGATTTGCATTTCTCTAAGGATTAGTGATGTTGAGCATCCTTTCATGTGTTTGTTGACAATCTGTATCTCTTCACTGGATAAATGTCTATTTAGGTCTTCTGCCCATTTTGGGATTGGGTTGTTTGTTTTTTTGATATTGAGCTGCATGAGCTGCTTGTATAGTTTCGAGATTAATCCTCTGTCAGTTGCTTCATTTGCAAATATTTTCTCCCATTCTGAGGGCTGTCTTTTCGTCTTGTTTATGGTTTCCTTTGCTGTGCAAAAGCTTTTAAGTTTCATTAGGTCCCATTTGTTTATTTGTGTTTTTATTTCCATTTCTCTAGGAGGTGGGTCAAAAAGGATCTTGCTGTGATTTATGTCATAGAGTGTTCTGCCTATGTTTTCCTCTAAGAGTTTTATACTGCCTGATCTTACATTTAGGTCTTTAATCCATTTTGAGTTTATTTTTGTGTATGGTGTGAGGGAGTGTTCTAATTTCATTCTTTTACATGTAGCTATCCAATTTTCCCAGCACCACTTATTGAAGAGGCTGTCTTTTCTCCATTGTATATTCTTGCCTCCTTTATCAAAGATAAGGTGACCATATATGCGTGGGTTTATCTCTGAGCTTTCTATCCTGTTCCATTGATCTATATTTCTGTTTTTGTGCCCGTACCATACTGTCTTGATATCTGTAGCTTTTTACTGTAGTCTGAAGTCAGGGCCCCTGACTCCTCCAGCTTCGTTTTTCTTTCTCAAGGTTGCTTTGGCTATTCGGGGTCTTTTGTGTTTCCATACAAGTTGTGAAATTTTTTGTTCTAGTTCTGTGAAAAATGTGATTGGTAGTTTGTTAAGAATTGCATTGAATCTGTAGATTGCTTTGGGTAGTATAGTCATTTTCACAGTGTTGATTCTTCCAATCCAAGAATGTGTTATACGTCTCTGCAACTGTTTGTATCATCTTTCATTTCTCTCAGCAGTGTCTTACACTTTTCTGCATACAGGTCTTTTGTCTCCTTAGGTAGGCTTAATCCTAGGTATTTTATTCTTTTTGTTGCAGTGGTAAATGGGAGTGTTTCCTTAATTACTCTTTCAGATTTTTCATCATTAGTGTATAGGAATACAAGAGATTTCTGTGCATTAATTTTGTATCCTGCTACTTTACCAAATTCATTGATAAGCTCTAGTAGTTTTCTGGTAGCCTCTTTAGGATTCTCTATGTATAGTATCATGTCATCAGCAAACAGTGAAAATTTTACTTCTTTTCTGATTTGGATTCCTTTTATTTCTTTTTCTTCTCTGATTGCTGTGGCTAAAACTTCCAAAACTATGTTGAATAATAGTGGTGAGAGTGGACAACCTTGTTTTGTTCCTTATCTTAGGGAAAATTGTTTCAGTTTTTCACCATTGAGAACAATGTTGGTTGTGGGTTTGTCATATACGGCCTTCATTATGTTGAGGTAAGCTCCCTCTATGTGTACTTTCTGGAGGGTTTTTATCATAAATGGGTGTTGAATTTTGTTGAAAGCTTTTTCTGCATGTATTGAGATTATCATATGGTTTTTCTCCTTCAATTTGTTAATATGGTGTATCACATTGATTGATTTGCATATATTAAAGAATGCTTGCGTTCCTGGGATAAACCCCACTTGATCATGGTGCATGATCATTTTAATGTGCTGTTGGATTCTGTTTGCTAGTATTTTGTTGAGGATTTTTGCATCTATGTTCATCAGTGATATTGGCCTGTAGTTTTCTTTCTTTGTGAGATCTTTGTCTGGTTTTGGTATCAGGGTGATGGTGGCCTCATAGAATGAGTTTGGGAGTGTTCTCCCCTCTGGTATATTTTGGAAGAGTTTGAGATGGATAGGTGTTAGCTCTTCTCTAAATGGTTGGTAGAATTTGCCTGTGAAGCTATCTAGTATTGAGCTTTTGTTCGTTGGAAGATTTATAATCACAGTTTCAATTTCAGTGCTTGTGATTGGTCTGTTTATGTTTTCTATTTCTTCCTGGTTCAGTCTTGGAAGGTTGTACTCTTCTAAGAATTTGTCCATTTCTTCCAGGTTGTCCATTTTATTGGCATATAGCTGCTTATAGTAATCTCTCATGATCCTTTGTATTTATTCAGTGTCAGTTGTTACTTCTCCTTTTTCACTTCTACTTCTGTGATTTGAGTCTTTTCCCTTTTTCTTAATGAATCTGGCTAATGGGTTATCAATTTTATTTATCTTCTCAAAGAACCAGCTTTTAGTTCTATTGATCTTTGCTATCATTTCCTTCATTTCTATTTCATTTATTTCTGATCAGATCTTTATGATTTCTTTCCTTCTGCTAAGTTTGGGTTTTTTTTTTGTTCTTCTTTCTCTAATTCCTTGAGGTGTAAGGCTAGGTTGTTTGACATTTCTCTTATTTCTTGAGGTAGGATTGTATTCCTATAAACTTCCCTCTTAGAACTGCTTTTGCTGCATCCCATAGGTTTTCGGTCATGGTGTTTTCATCGTCTTTTGTTTTTAGGTATTTTTTGATTTCCTCTTTGATTTCTTCAGTGATCTCTTGGTTATTCAGTAGTGTATTGTTTAGGATCCATGTGTTTGTTCTTTTTTTAAGGTTTTTTCCTGTAATATCTTGTTTCACAGCATTGTGGTCAGAAAAGATACTTGATATGATTTCAATTTTCTTAAATTTACCAAGGTTTGATTTGTAACCCAAGATATGATCTATCCTGGAGAATGTTCCATGAGCACTTGAGAAGTGTATTCCATTTTTTTTTTGGATGGAATGTCCTATAAATATCAATTAAATCCAACCTGTTTAATGTGTCACTTAAAGCTGTGTTTCCTTATTTATTTTCATTTTGGATGATTTGTCCATTGGTGAAAGTGAGGTGTTAAAAGCCCCCTACTGTTTTGTGTTACTGTCACTTTCCCCTGTTATGGCTGTTAGCATTTGCCTTATGTATTGAGGTGCTCCTATGTTGGGTGCATATATATTTACAATTGTTATACTTCTTCTTGGATTGATCCCTTGATCATTAGGTAGTGTCCTTCCTTGTCTCTTGTAGTAGTCTTTCTTTTAAAGTCTATTTTGTCTGATATGAGAATTGCTACTCCAGCTTTCTTTTGATTTCCATTTGCATGGAATATCTTTTTCCATCCCCTGACTTTCAGTCTATATGTGTCCCAAGGTCTGAAGTGGGTCTCTTGTAGACAGCATATATACGGATCTTGTTTTTGTGTCCATTCAACCATTCTATATCTTTTGGTTGGAGCATTTAATTCATTTACATTTAAGGTAATTATCAATATGTATCTTCCTATTATCATTTTCTTAATTGCTTTGGGTTTGTTATAGTAGGTCTTTTCCTCTCTTGTGTTTCCTGCCTAGAGATATTCCTTTAGCATTTGTTGTAAAGCTGATTTGGTGGGGCTGATTCGTCTTACCTTTTGCTTGTGTGTAAAGGTTTTAATATCTCCATCGAATGTGAATGAGATCCTTGGTGAATAGAGTAATCTTGGTTGTAGGTTTTTCCCTTTTATCACTTTAAATATGTCCTGCTACTCTTCTCGCTTGCAGAGCTTCTGGTGAAAGATCAGCTGTTAACCTTGTGGGGATTCCCTTGTATGTTATATGTTGCTTGTCCCTTGCTGCTTTTAATATTTTTTCTTTGTATTTAATTTTTGATAGTTTGATTAATATGTGTCTTGGCATGTTTCTCCTTGGATTTATCCTGAATGGGACTCTCTGTGCTTCCTGGACTTGATTGACTATTTTCTTACCCATATTAGGGAAGTTGTCAACTATAATCTCTTCAAAAATTTTCTCAGTCCTTTACTTTTTCTCTTCTTCTGGGAACTCTATAATTCAAATGTTGGTGCATTTAATGTTGTCCCAGGGTCTCTGAGACTGTCCTCAGTTCTTTTCATTCTTTTTTCTTTATTCTGCTCTGTGGTAGTTATTTCCACTCTTTTATCTTCCAGTTCCCTTATCCGTTCTTCTGCCTCAGTTACTCTGCTATTGATTCCTTTTAGAGAATTTTTAATTTCATTTATTGTGTTGTTCATCATTGTTTGCTCTTTAGTTCTTCTAGGTCCTTGTTAAACGTTTCTTGTATCTTCTCCATTCTGTTTTCAAGATTTTGGATCATCTTTACGATCATTATTCTGAATTCTTTTTCAGGTAGACCGCCTATTTCTTCTTCATTTGTTTGGTCTGTTGAGTTTTTACCTTGGTCCTTCATCTGCTGTGTATTTCTCTGTCTTCTCATTTTGCTTATCTTACTGTGTTTGGGGTCTCCTTTTCACAGGCTGCAGGTTAGTAGTTCTTGTTTTTGGTGTCTGCCCCCAGTGGCTGAGTTTGGTTCAGTGAGTTGTGTAGGCTTCCTGGTGGAGGGGACTGGTACCTGTGTTCTGGTGGATGAGGCTGGATCTTGTGTTTCTGGTGGCCAGGTCCTGGTGGGCAGGACCCCACCACAAGTCTGGTGGTGTGTTTTGGGGTGTCTGTGAACTTATTAGGATTTTAGGCATACTTTCTGCTAATGAGTGGGGTTGTGATCCTTGGGGTTGTTAGTGGCTTGGCACGGGGCGTCCAGCATTGGAGCTTGCTAGTCATTGATTGGAGCTGGGTCTTAGCGTTGAGATGGAGCTCTCTGGGAGAGCCCTCACCAGTTGGTAGTACGTGGGCCAGGAAGTCTCTGGTGGTCCAATGTCCTGAAATTGGCTCTCTCACTACCAAGGCTCAGGCCTGACAGCTGCCCGGAGCACCAAGACCCTGTCACTCACACGGTTCAGAAGCAAAGGGAACAAATAAATAAAATAAAATAAAGTTGTTGAAATTAAAAATTTTTTAAAAATATTATTAAAATAAAAAGTAAAAAAAATAAAGAAAATAAGGAGAGCAACCAAACCAATAAACAAATCCACCAATGATAACAAGTGCTAAAAACTAACTAAGAAAAACATATAAATCAGAATCTTGTCAGTTGCATACAGCAAACCTCAAGTCTACAGTTCCTCCCAAAGTCCACTGCCTCAATTTTGTGATGATTTGTTGTCTCTTCAGGTATTTCACAGATGCAGGTACCTCAAGTTGATGGTGGAGATTTATTCCACTGCTCCTGAGGCTGCACAGAGAACTTTCCCTTTCTTTTCTTTGTTCGCACAGCTCTTGGTGTTCAGGTTTGGATATTGCTTCCCTCTGCATATAGGTTGCCCCCTGGCATCTTGTCTTCTCCCAGACAGGATGGCGTTAAAGGAGTGGCTGATTAGTGGGCTCTGGCTCACTCAGGCCTGGGGGAGGGAGGGGTACGTAATGCAGGGCGAGCCTGAGGCAGCTGAGGCCAGCGAGACATTGCAGCAGCCTGAGGCATGCTGTGTGTTCTCCCGGGGAAGTTATCCCTGGATCACGGGACTCTGGGAGTGGCGGGCTGCACAGGCTCCCAAGAGGGGAGGTGTGGATAGTGATCTGTGCTTGCACACAGGCTTCTTGGTGGCTGTAGCAGAAGCCTTAGCATTTCATGCCCATCTCTGGGGTCCACACTGATAGCCGCAGCTCGCGCCCGTCTCTGGAGCTCGTTTAGGTGGTGCTCTGAATCACTTGTCCTCACACATTCGGAAACAATGGTCTCTTGCCTCTTAGGCTGGTCCAGACTTTTTCCCCGAATCCCTCCCGGCTAGCTGTGGTGCACTAGACCCCTTCAGGCTGTGTTTACGCTGACAACCCCAGTCTTCTCCCTGCGCTCGGACCAAAGCCCAAGCCTCAGCTCCCAGCCCCCACCCGCCCCGGCGGGTGAGCAGACAAGCTTCTCGGGCTGGTGAGTGCTGGTCGGCACCGATCCTCTGTGAGGGAATCTCTCCGCTTTGTCCACCGCACCCCTGTTGCTGCGCTCTCCTCCGTGGCTCCGAAGCTTCCCCCTCCGCCACCCGCAGTCTCCGCCCGCGAAGGGGCTTCCTAGTGTGTGGAAACCTTTTCTCCTTCACAGCTCCCTCCCACTGGTGCAGGTCCCGTCCCTATCCTTTTGTCTCTGTTTTTTCTTTTGCCCTACCCCGGAATGTGGGGAGTCTCTTGCCTTTTGGGAGGTCTGAGGTGTTCTGCCAGCGTTCAGTAGGTGTTCTGTAGGAGTTGTTCCACGTGTAGATGTATTTCTGATGTATCTGTGGGGAGGAAGGTGATCTCCACTTCTTACTCCTCCTCTATCTTGAAGGTCCTCTCCTTCACGTTCTTAAATCCAAGAAAATCATGAACAAACTGCAGGCAAAATTTCTTCCAAACCGCATTCACGGTGACTGCCGTAACCGCCCTTCAAGAAAAGTCAATGTTTTTTATGGCCTTGTAGATGTTATAGTCTTTCCAAAATTGTCACAAGGTTGTTCCTGATTCATCACTCACCTTTACTGTAGCTGCCCGGGAATTTCCTGGAACGCTTCGAGAAATTATCGATGAAGGTGCTTATTTACCTGAGGTTTTTAATGTGGATGAGACAGGACCTGCTCTGGTAAATACATGCCTTCATCAATAATTTCTCAAAGCATTTCAGGAAATTCCCGCTGCCTCGCCACTTACTTTTACATTGTGAAGGTTGGCTCTAGCCTTGAACCAATTAAACCAGCCATGGCTGGCATTAAAAGATGTGCTCTCTGATTCTTCGCCGTGTTTCTTCTTCAAGTCTTCATAAAGGCTTTTAATTTTCTCTTGAATCAGCATTAAGCTGAGCGGGACTCGATGCTGCTGCTGATCCTGCATCTACACACTGAGAAGTTTCTCCATCTCTTCCATCACTTTTCCACGCTTCTTCAATATTATTGTCGACATCATCGGCACAGCAGACTTCACGTGTACCATGATGTTGTCCTTGTTCTTTAGAATCATGCCAATGGTTGAATGATTCATAAGAACGAGCTATGTCTACCACCTTTTCACCTCACTCCACTCTCAATTATTTTCACTTTTGTTTCCATTGTTATGGCTTGGTGCTTCTTAGCAGTACCAGCTACATCACCGCTGCTTTTACACTTGCTTCTGGACATCCTGGGCTTGAAATAAAGATACTGTACTACTGTACTCTATACAGTACAGTACGCCCAAAAGCACAACCACTTGTAGAGGAGGCACGCGTGTGACAGTGTACGCTAGACACAACTAACTTACGTGATTGGACAGTTCACAACTTGAAGATTCATAGGTAGGGGACTTACTGTAGTTGTGTTGTGACAAATTTATGTAACTCAAAGCTTAAATCAGGAGCATTTTGTTTCTATAACTAATCTTTCATATTGCATTGTATATTATTTTGTTAGGTACATTTTCTAATTATATTATTTCAAATATTATTCAGTGTGAAGTTTGGATAGATGGACTTGATGGTCTTTTGATATGCTTTTCATTCCCATAAATGTGACTATTTCATATTATGGTTTAATTGGTTTTGGTAGAATATGCATTTTGTGAATATAATACAAATACATAATATGTGTATAAAATGTGCATATAAAATTCATGCATAAACTGTTTATTATTCTAAAAGTAAAATATTTCAATACTCTTACAGCTTCCAGTCAGTAGACACCATAAATGAGCCGTATCATATGAAACATCTGTTATAACTGGAGTATTCCTTAAAATGTATATTTCTTCATCATGCTTAAATGTCATCCACCTTTGTACTTACCTTTCAGTTTTGGGTGGCACTAGGTTAAACAATAGAGTGGATGGATTGGGACTCACCATAGATGCTATTTTAAATCAGTGCCTGTATCTATGATATTACCCTTGCAAGATGCTTTTGGAAGAGTTGATTTTCAATTATACCATTAGAGAGAAAGGCTAAAAATATTTTAATTCGCTATTCTTGCTTGTATTTTTTCAGCTAGTTAAACTAGGGTCTGTTTTGTCTAGGTTATTTGCAATCTCATCATCATCCAGAGAAATGTGGTTTGCAAATTAAAATAGTAACATCAGCAATTTCCCCTGAGAGAAACTTGTTTCTACCCTGCCAGGGGCAGTATCACTAACTAACAAATAGTGAGAAGGTTTCTCTCAGCTGCTTCTGTGCTTATGAGTGTGTGAGCACTGGCAGGGAGGGACCTGTCCTCTACAGATGCTAATACAAACTAATGTGAGCCATAATCATGAATTTCTTTTGGAGACATGGCATTACTATTATTACTACAAGAATGTTTGCCAAAGGCAAAAAAAAAAAAAGCCAACCAAATAACAATACAAAGTCTTTCTGATTCCTCCACTGTCTGCTTCATTAAGTGATTCTCCAGACCTCAGCTAAACATATTTTCTCTCTGGACCTAATCTTGCAATCCTCACTCCTGTCAAAGTAGAAACATTGGCCAAGTAATGAAATGTGCAAAACCACAGCCTAAGAATACAAGCCAATTGTGTGTTTGTTTTGTTTTATATTTTTTATTATGTCCCTTAGCTTAAGTGAAGCTGAAGACCTAAAAGCTAATGTATCTTTCACAATTACTGCATTTTTTTGAGAACTCATAATTAGGACAGAGGGAAGAGGAGTATAAAAACACATATATGTATATGTTTATGAAATAACATAACAAACCATCAACAGCTTTCTGAAATCAGTGTTTACTGTGATTATTGCTTGTATTATGGAATTATTTTTCCTACTGTCTTTCATTATTTATAAAATAAACATTGGTGGAGCTGCTTGCCAGGTTGTGTGATGATGCCAGCATGAAAATATGAATTAGCCTCTAATAGAAAGTAGGAACAGAGACGGATGGGAACATGGAGTAAGAAGTGATCATTTCGGTGAGGTGGGTTTAGAGGAGGTTAGATTTAAGCCAGATGTTCATGCTAATCAGACTAGAATGGAATAGTCTTCTTGGGAGAGTGAGCAATATGAAAATATCCTGGCCACATGAGACCAGCTCCAGAATCTAATCACATATTAAAATGCATGAAATGGGCAGTATGTGGGAAAGAGTGAAATCTGATTTTTCAAATGACTTCAATGACATATCAGAAGGAAAGGACAGGCAGTTGATGCTGTGGCTTTTACCCTCGCTTTAGGGACACAGGAATCTCTTAAAACATTAACTCAAGTAATTGTCAGGTGCTTACCTTTGTTGGATCCAAGATGAATGAGAATCTATTTGAGGGTTAGGTATCAGAAGAAACACCTGTACGTTTTGTCCAGTTGTTTATTTAGTACCGAGTGGCCAGTATTGATAAGATGGAGCTACACTA
Source organism: Grampus griseus (assembly GCF_964374135.1). Lineage (NCBI taxonomy): Eukaryota > Metazoa > Chordata > Mammalia > Artiodactyla > Delphinidae > Grampus > Grampus griseus. Next base: position 31,983,771 of record NC_139011.1, on the reverse strand, counting down.
GGGAGTGAGTGCTAGTTCTGTACCTTTGAGGGAGCTACATGGCCAGTTAGGTGTAAAATCCAGAGACACCCCAGAGCCCATGTGTTTCCTAATTATCCACACACAATGAGCCTTGTCTATTTTGAATACAAACAACTAGACTGTTGAATGACCAAGACATTAGAAACTCTGCCTGGAAGTCACCAGACCCCTTTTTATGCTCTGCTTTGCATGCAGCACTTTTTCCTTTTCTGTTTTCTAACATTTACCAAACAGTGCCAGGTGAAATCAGTTCTATCTTGTGAATTGAATGTTAATCTGAACTCAAGACCATTGCTGTTAGTAGAACAGAGTTGGAATCGGAGATAACAAGAGCTTCACGTGTAATTACTTTTTATCATAAATATTTCATTTTCACAGTATGATCATGAAAAATTAAAACTAAAGCCACCAGTGTCCACAACCTAGAGATAATTATTAGCACATACTTGATAGTGATATATATTTAATAATAGTTAGATTTCATAAATGTACTCTTTTATGTATGACTTTTCTCACATGTTCCGTGAATATTCTACCATGTTGCTAAGGATAAACATGCATCATGATTTTTAATGGCTGCATAGAATTCCACTGTGTGGCTATTACGTTATTCAACCAATCTCCTATCAATACAATTGCTAATTTTTCACTATTAATTTCATTACTGTTTTTGATACATGTGAAAAATTGCTTTTCTGAAAATTATCAATTTATAATTCCACAAGTAGCATATGAGAGAGCATACCTACCCATTCTCCCACCAACACTGAATTTACGTTTTAAAAACCTTTTGTCAGCTTAGTAAATGGAAGACATTTTTTGTTGATATTTGTATTTTCTAATACTCTTTACATTAAATGGAAAATTATAAAGAAAGTATCACTCAAAATGCTGCCATAAGACATAACTATGTTAAAATACTGGTGCTAAAAAAAAATCTTGCTGCTTAACTTTCTGAAAATTTTCAATGCATATATGCATATGATTTTTAAAAATAAATTGGACTATACAGTTCATGCTACTTTTCACCAACAATATATTCCTCTAAAAATTTTTAATGAGAAAATGATGTTCTATTGTGTGTATTTCACGATTTCCCTATTGTTGAATATTTATGTTGTTTCTTATCTTTTTGCTATTATATAATAATGCTGTGATGAACATCCTTATATAGAGTATTGCTCACTTGTCCAATTATTTCCTTAATATTCTTCTCTGAAAATGGAATTGTTTGGCAAAAAATTATGCATATAGTCACATTGTCTCTTATAAATACCAATTCCTGCCTTTATCAGTACTATATACAAATATCCATTTCCCTACATTCTAACAACACTAGATATAATAATATTTTAAACCTTTACCAATAAGATAGATTAAAGATATTTTAAATTATACATCTTAGATTCAGTGAGATTGATTATTCTTTAATATTTATTGACTATTATTTCTTCATGTGTAAGTTGCCCTCTAACGTACTTTGCCCATTTTTTTATTAGACTGTTCATCTTTCCTATCTTTCCTTTAATGAAGAATTCTTTATATATTATATGATATTAACACTTTGTCTGATACATGATTTTTACTTGACTTTTAATTTTGATTATGTTGATTTTACTGAGCTAAATTTTAAAATATCTAAGTAGAAAAATCTACAAATCTCTTTTGATATCCTTTCTGTTATAGGATTTTTCTTCACCCTAAAATTATTGAACTATTTTTTAAATTCTCTTAGTGTTTTCTTTTAAACTAGAAGTCAGTCATTAATTCATTTAGAGTTTTTCTCTTTTTTTTCCTGCATTTTCCCAAATCCATTTTAACCCTTCTACTTCCTCTATCAATTTGAAATATTTTCTTGCATAATATGTATACTGTGTGTGTGTGTGTGTGTGTGTATATATATATATTCATTCTCTCAATAGTGTTTAAAAATAAATATTAATAACAGATAGAACATGTCCCTACAGTATTTAGTCTATCATATACATTTTGGAATACTTTTGCCTCATTCAAATTTTAAATCCATTAAGATTTTCAGAGACTCTACATAAACTTATAAATTTAGTGAGAATCTTTAGCTCCATAATATTGATCTTCCTGATTTAAAAAAGAATTCTTCATTTGTTCAAGGTTTCTTTCATGATGCTCATGGAAAGTTTACATCATTTACAGAGATATTTTGCCCATTTACTTTTTCTTTTTTTATTAATTTTTATTGGATTATAGTTGCTTTGCAATGTTGTGTTAGTTTCTGCTGTACAGCAAAGTGAATCAGCTATATGTATACATATATCCCCTCTTTTTTGGATTTCCTTCCCATTTAGGTCACCACAGAGCATTGAGTAGAGTTCCCTGTGCTATACAGTAGGTTCTCATTAGTTATCTATTTTATACATGGTAGTGTATGTTTGTCAATCCCAATCTCCCAATTCATTCCATCCCCTCCATCCCCCCTTGGTATCCATACGTTTGTTCTCTACATCTGTGTCTCTATTTCTGCTTTGCAAATAAGTTTACCTGTATCATTTTTCTAGATTCCACATATAGGCGATATTATATGATATTTGTTTTTCTTTTTCTGACTTACTTCACTCTGTATGACAGTCTTTAGGTCCATCCATGTCTCTGCAAATGGCACAATTTCATTCCTTTTTATGGCTGGGTAATATTCCATTGTATATATGTACCACATCTTTATCCATTCCTCTGCTGATGGACATTTAAGTTGCTTCTATGTCCCAGCTATTGTAAATAGTGCTGTAATGAACACTGGGGTACACATATCCTTTTGAACCATGGTTTTCTCCAGATATACACCCAGGAGTGAGATTGCTGGGTCATATAGTATTTCTATTTTTAGTTTTTTAAGGAACCTCCATACTGTTCTCCATGGTGGCCATATCAATTTACATTCCCACCAACAGTGTAAAAGGGTGGAAGACCTACAATAAATAGACATTTCTCCAAAGAAGACATGCAGATGGCCAAAAAACACATGAAAAGAGGCTCAACATCACTAATTATTAGAGAAATGCAAATCAATACTGGTGTTTATTCTCATTGTTTTTGTGTATGGGGTTATTATGAATGAGGTTTTTTCTGTATATACATACACAGATATACATACATATATGTATATTTAATTTTGCATTGACAAATGAAACATTCATTTTAAAAAGTTACAGAAAATGTAACTACTATTTATAAAGTGTTCACTCAGTGAACCACTACTGAGGTCAAGACATAACTTCTAAGTGTTCTAGAAACCCACTATGTGCCCCTCCCCTACCATGACCCTCTTCCTCCTCCAAGATGGTCAGTAACTTGACTTTCGTGATGATTATTGCCTTGGCCTTATTTATAGTTTTTATCTTAGAACTATACATGTCCTTATTTATGTTAGAACTATACATCTGTAAATAATACAGCTTAGTTTTCCTTCTTGTTGAACTAAAATAACCATTATATTTTCTGGTGTAATTGATTTGTTACTTTTATACTTTAGCTGATACTCTGTTCAATATTTTAGTTGATGATCTTTTTTTAAAGAAGTAATTTGTTTTATATCATCAGTAAATTATGTTATTTATCTTTTCCTTTCCAATGTCTATAATTCTCATTTAAACCTATAGGGTCTTTTCTAGCTCTTAGTCTAATAGTATTGGTTAGAGCTAAGAGAACAATGATAAATAATGGCGATAGTGAGAATTCCAGGGTTTTTTCCTGAAAAATGGCCATACGTTTATTGCTTTGTCATTATTACCATACAGTGGTTGTTTTGAGGTATATGTTTATCACGTAAAGCACTATTATTTTATTCCTATTTTCTGAGATTTTTTTTCAGAAAAAATATGAAGTATTATCATGTGGCATTTTAGTGTCACTCAAGGCAATTGCTTGGCTTTGCTATTTTGAGTGCTAAATAAAATTTTTTGGAGAGAAAATTTATTTTATACTATTGGTATTGCCACCTGGAAACATGATATTCCCTAACTTAATATTCTTCAGGAAAATTAAATAGTTTTCTTCATACTTTTTACTCTATATTTCTTAAGTTTACATGTAGTGATTCTGTATTTTTGTAGGTATTGTGAATAGAATCTTTTAAAATTACAACTTAAAGTTGAGTTTTATAAGTTTATTTTATAATTGGCCTCTATAATGACCTCTCTTAGTAGCTTTAACAGCGTTTTCTATTTCTTTTCTCCTAAAGTTCTTCCAGCAAATAATCGTAGCATCTGTAAATGATAATTATTTTTACTTTTTCCTTTTAAGTATTTATAATTTTGGGACTTGTACTTTTGGCCAAAATGCAGTAACAGGGACCAAATTTACTCTCCACCCTAAACAATTACAGAACTGGACAAAATACATGAAACAATGACTTTTTTTAAAAATTACTCTTACTTCACTTTTTCTAGCTTTATTTAAGTATGATTGACAAATAAAAATTGTATATATTTGGAATGATTTGATGTACATATAAATTGTGAAATGATTACCACTATCAATCTAATTCACAAACATCACCTCATGTAGTTACCCTTGTGTGTGTTTGTGTGTTTGGTGAGAATACTTAAGATCTACTCTCTTAGCTAATTTCAAGAGTACAATACATTATTATTAATTATAGTCACCATGCTGTACATTAGACCTGTATCTTATAACTGAAAGTCTGTACCCTTTGACCAACATCTCTCCATTTCCATCCCACCCACCTCCTGTCCCAGTCCTTGGTAACTACCATTCTGTTCTCTGTTTCTTTGTATTCAACTTTTTTAGATTCCTCATAAAAATGAGATCATGTGTTACTTGTCCTTCTGTGTCTCCCTTATTTCACTTAATATAATGTCTCCAGGTTCACCTATGTGGTCACAAATGGCAGAGTTTTCTCCTTTTTAAAGGCTGAATAATGTTCCATCTTATGCATGTACCACATTTTCCTTATAAGTTCATCCGTTAACAGACACTTAAGTTGTTTCTATATCTTGGCTATGGTGAATAATTCTGCAATGAACATGGGAGTTCAGATATTTCTTTGAGATGAATGCACTTCCTTTGGATAAATACCCAGAAGTAGAATTGCTGGATCATTTTTATTTTTTTGAGAAACCTGCATACTTTTTTCCATAATGGCTGTACCAATTTATATTCCCACCATCAGTGGACAAGGGTTCCTTTTTCTCCACATCCTCATCGACACTTGATACCTTTGAAACAGTAATTTTTAGACACTGGGGGAAGCATTGTGTAGGCCAAAAAGTTCGTTCGGGTTTTTCCATAAGATGTTATGAAAAACCCGAATGAACTTTTTGTCCAACCCAATACAAAGCAGAACTGTGATCCCTAAAAGAAGAGAAACAAAATGAGCCCTATGACTGGACCAACTTGCTGTCTAAAGGCAGTTTCCAGGCTGCAGTGCAGACAGAGAGCATCCAAACAGCAATGAAGGAAAAATATATTAGAGGTCAAGGAAGTCAGGGAGCTACAGTTTGCAGAATATTGGAGAGGAAGAGTCTGCACATACAGACAGAGAAAGCTCTGGTGATCTGTAAAGAGGTCTTCTTGAGTCTTTGGTGCATACTGATTTGAACCTGTGAGAGAAGTTACCCAAGACAGGAGAAAAACACTGAACAACAATAGGCAGGAGAATTTCTGGAACTTTAAAAACTGGGGATGGTTTGTGTTTCCAACAGCCAGAGTAGAAAGATGTCAAAATAGATGGGGCTTTGTGTAGAGTCCCAGAAAAATATTGCCTTAATGGTGGGGCTAAGTTAGGGTTAGACTAAGGCTAACTCTGGACCCCCTTTAAAATATCTTAAAAACAATCTTTGAAAATATTCAACTAATTCCAAGAAATTTGTTGCAAGCTAAAATAAAACACAACACTACTTAAAGGAGCACACACAAAAAATCCAGCATTCAATAATGTCATGCCAAGAATACAAAGAAGCATAAAAATTTGACTTACAACTAGGAGAAAAATCAATTGATTAAAAAAAACAACGCAGAAATAACAGAAATGATGAAATTAGCAGAAAAAGTTATTAAGAGAGTTATTATAAGTATGTCCATGTGTTCAAATAGGTTGAGAAAAACAGAATCATGAGAAGAAAAATGGACCATATACAAAAATACAAGTAGACTAGAAATGAAAAATATGTTATCTGAAATAAAAATTACGCAGGGTGAGAACAGCAGCAGATTAAATGCTGCAGAAAAATTTTTTCTCAGTGAATGTGAAAATAAAGCATAGAGAAAATAAAAGACTGGAAAAACTGAAGAGAGCATAGATATGATATCAAACAACCTAAGAGCCTAATGTGTAACTGGAGTCCCAGAAAAAGAGTAGAAAGTAGGCAGAACAATGATGGGGAAAAATCATTTGATAAAAACTATAAATGTATAGATCCAGGAAGCTCAAATAATTTCAAATAGAATAAACATTTTTTAAAAAAGCATGTCAAATAATTTAATATAAAAAATGTGATGAAAACTAGTGCAAAAGAAAAAAATCTTAAGAAAGAGAAAAAAGACTCATTATGCCCAGCAACAAAAGTAAAATGACAGGAGACTACTCATCAGAAACTATGCAAGCCAGAAAATAATGGAGAAATGTCTCTGATGTAGTAAAAGGAGGGGAAAATAAATTGGTTTAGGTTTCTTCACTCAGCAAGATTTCTTCACTTAGCAAAATTTTCTTTAAAAAATGAAGACATTTTAGACAAACTGAAGCTGATAGAATTCATTGTCATCAGATTTGTACCTACACAAATGTTAAAAGTATTTCAGGCAGAAGAAAATGATACCAGATGGAACTTAGGATCTACACCTGGGAATAAAGAGCACCAAAAATGATGACTACATGGGTAAATTTAGAAAATAAATTGTTTCCACATTTTAAATCACTTTAAGAAAGAATTGATTGTATGAGGCAAAAATAATAGCAATGCATTGTCGCGTTTAAAGCATATGTAGAAGTAAAATATAGGGCAACATCACAAATAAGTAGGGGAAATGAAAGTATTATTTGAAGGCAAAATTTGTGGGATGAAGCTAAAGCAGTGCTTGGAGAAAAATTTATAGCATTAATTACTTATTTAAAAAGGAAGAAAAGTCTTAAGTCAATAATCTAAGTTTCCACCTTAATAAGCTAGAAAGAAAAGAGCTAATTCTACTCAAAGGAGAAGGAAATAATGTAGATAAGAGCTGAAATCAATAAAATTGAAAACAGAAATGTAACAAAAAAAATCAGTGAAACCAAAGGCTAGTTCTTTGAGAAGATCAATAAAAATGATAAATATTACAGAAAGTAAAAGAATAATAATCGGTTGTTATGAACAACTTAATGTCAATAAACTTGACAACTCAGATGAAACGGACAAACACTCTGAAATACTCAAAAAGCTCACTAAAGAAAGAATAGATAGCCTGAATAACTCAGTATCTCTTAAAGAAATTGAATTTATACTTAAAAACCTTCTCCAAAAGAAAGCTCCAGGACCAGATGGCTTCATTGGTAAAAAATATACCAAAAATTTAAGGAAGAAATAATAGCAATTCCACACAAATTCTTCCAGAAATAAAAGAGGAGGGAACAGTTACCAACTCATTTTATGAAGCCAGTATTGTTCTGGCACTGAAATGAAGGACTTAACAAGAAAGGAAACTTCAAACAACATCTCTCATGAACAAATGAATTCATCAATATATAAAATGGATTATACATAATATATAAAAAGGATAATGTATCATGACCAAGTAGGATTTATTCTAGAAATGCAAGCTTATTTCTACATTAAAAAAAAATCAGGGCTTCCCTGGTGGCGCAGTGGTTGAGTGTCTGCCTGCCGATGCAGGGGATGCGGGTTCGTGCCCCAGTCTGGGAAGATCCCACATGCCGCGGAGCAGCTGGGCCAGTGAGCCATGGCCGCTGAGCCTGCGCGTCCAGAGCCTGTGCTCCGCAACGGGAGAGGCCACAACAGTGAGAGGCCCGCGTACCGCAAAAAAAAAAAAAAAAAAAAAAAAAAATCAATGTAATTCCTCATATCAAAAGAACAAAGAAGAAAAATCGTATGGATCATCTCAACAGGTATAGGAAAAGCATTTAAAATAATTCAGTGTCCATTAGTGATAAACCTCTCAGCAAACTATTCTCAGGAAAAGAAGGGTACTTCCTCATGTTATGAAATCCATCTATGGAAAAATCTACAGCTAATATTATGTGTAATGGTGAACAAATGAGCACTTCAACAAGGCAAGGACATCCAATCTCACCATTCTGTTCAGCATTGGGGAGGAAAAAAATGCATACAGATTAGAAAGGAAGAAGTAAAAATATCTTTATCCGTAATTATGTCAGTAAGGAAAAACGCTAGCAGTTCTGAAACAAATCTATTAGAAGTAATGAATAAATTCAGCAGAGTCTCAAGATATAAGGTTAACTAAAATTATCAATTGTGTATCTTTTTTTTTTTTTTTTTTGCGGTACACGGGCCTCTCACTGTTGTGGCCTCTCCCGTTGTGGAGCACAGGCTCCGGACGCGCAGGCTCAGCGGCCATGGCTCACGGGCCCAGCTGCTCCGCGGCATGTGGGATCTTCCCAAACCGGGACACGAACCTGTGTCCCCTGCATTGGCAGGCGGACTCTCAACCACTGCACCACCAGGGAAGCCCGCTTTGAAACATTTTAATAAAATTGCATAAATTCATTGGATATTTTAACATAATTGGCTTTTGAAACTACCTGGGTCATTCACCTCCTTGGGGGTAGTTGACAAATTTCCCTAGTTCTACTAGGATTATTGAGTTAGTTTTGTTAATTTGTATTTTCTCATGAGATTGTTTATTAGGGATGGCTTGTTTTTGCCAAGATTTCCTGCTTTGTAAGAACAAAGTTAAATTGATTTAAACCTGTTATTCTGCTATAATTTCAAATATGCTCTGCATGGTTTGTTATATTGTTAGTGTTTTCTCTTTTTTATTAAATTAAGCTTACCAGAGTACATCCTCTTTATTGTTTTTTTTTCCCCCAAAGAGGCAGCTATTACATTTATTTACCATTTTCTGTAATTTCTTCTTATATTTTAGGTTTTTTGTTTCTCTTTTTCTAGCTTCTATTTTTAATTCCTGGTATTTGTATTCATTCTTTTTATTTTAAGTAAGACATTTAATTATGACAAAAATAGCTTTGACCACATTCTATATATTTTAATATATAGTTCTTTTTCTGAAAGATTGTCTCTTAAACAATATAATTATTAAGAGTTTTATTTCCTCAAAAATTGATTTTTCCTTATTATTTAAACAGTGGGGAGCTAGTAAAGATTTTGACCAAGGAAGTGATATGTTTAGATATATAGAAAAGTACCTGACAGCATTATGGAGAATGGATTGCAATCATGTGACACTTAGGATGAGGTTTAAGAGGTTATTGCAAAAGTTTACAGAAGAGGTGATGACTGATATGAGCAAAAGTCACATTGCAGAGGGGTGATCAGTTGAAGGAAGGAAAGATGAGGAGGCAGTGAGAGTCTGATCATAAACTTAACCAGACAGGCAGGGTCAGCTACATCTGAGAGTGTAGCATTGGTTAACCTGATACCCAGTGCTCAGGTCAACAGGAGCTGAGTGGGGGCTTTGGAAGAGATTGAGAAGTAGAGCCTTGAAATTTTCCTGGCACTATAAGACCATAGCCACAGTTGCTATTTTAAGACATCAGACATGGCTGAAAGGTAATTCGTGAGGGTGTCAGTGCAGCCAAGATGGTGATTCTAGATTATACATAAAGAAGATAAGCTCTGTTTGGAAGGAAAGAAATTGCACTTAGGTGGAATTCTATGAAGGACATAACATGGGCGTGTTTGTATTAGGAGAGGAGAGCGTCAGTGATGAGGGAAGTTCTGTTTGGAATCCAATAATGGCATGATGCCTTAAATCCCTGAACTCCTGGTCTGTCATCCAAAGGCAAACCTCTTCTTCTTCTGGACTCTTCTATATTCTCATCCATATACTGCATTTTCTTAACTGAACCCCATTCCACCATTCTCCTCCTCTTGCCTCATTCTTGGTCAGTGTATTCTTTATCTTTACCATTTGTACATTTTATTTAATAGCAGCAACCTATTTAAAATAGTTTATTCTTAAAAAAATACACGTCCATAATAAAGAAAATTAAGCAAAACCAGGACATATAAGATAGCACGTGTTCTCCCTACTCTCCCCCCACATCACCCATCTCAGTTCACACAGGCAGACACGGTTAATGACTTGCTGTACAGCCTTCTAGCTCATTGTCAATACATAAGCAAAACCAAGAAAAAAAATGTTTTTCAAAAATTATATTACGATATACATAAAAATCTATAACTTTCTTTTTTACTTAAAAATACATTTTGGACTTCATATTTATAAGTGTTTATAAGATCCTCCTCTTTCTTAGATATTGTATCATGTTCCATTATATGGCCACATTGTAATTTTTAATGAACATTTATGTCATTTCCTTTTTTTGTTGTTATTATAAAAAACCTTTCAGTACTTTGAAAACTTGGCGAATGCTCCTTTAAGAAAAATTCCCATAGTGGAAATGATGGATCGAAGGCTAGGCATATTTCAAAATTTCAAAAGACATTGTCAAAAGTTTATATCAATTGAGACCCCAGCAACAGTTTAGGAGAACACTAATGTCCTCAGACATGTTCACTCTAGCTTTGTCAATATTTTTAATGTTTAATCTATTCATTCTAAGTCAGAAACCTCTACAGAGAAATAGTGTCAGAAAGACAAAAAGTCTTGCATGATGTTCTCTCAATTAACAGTGTGGTTAGTGCTTTAACTTTTGCAAAGAGCTTTTATATATATTATGCCACTAAATCTTCAAAAGAATTTTTTGAAATACATTTTTTCATCTTCACTTCATATAGGAGCTAATTTAGGTGTGAGAAGATCAATTACTTGTTCAAAATCACACAGATGCTAAGTGGTTGACTTGGAATTCAAACTCTGATCACACATAACAGTTTGATAAAAATGGATATTTAAGTTCTGCTATGTTATATTCAGATAACTGATACCATTTTGACTTGACATTTTTTCAACTAAACATTATACTACCTTAAAATGAGTATATTTTACTTTTTTGAACAGCCTTATATATTTAAAAATTATTATTCTCTCTTTAAATATTCTTTTAGAAGGCTTCGTAACAAAACATAATACTAAGTTTTAGAGAAAATTTAACTTTCAGAGTAGAGATGCCTACTTTTTTTGATGAAAGCCAATGAATAAATAAGGTATAAAATACTAAAATTTTCTCTGCAGAGAAGCTATTGACATCAGTGTTAAAAGAATTTTGGGTCAGAGAGATATGGATTAAGAACTGTTTCTGCTACTTTCTGTCTGGCTGACTTTAGGAAGCTTACTTAACCTCTCCAAGCTTCAGTTTATACATCTATACAATAGAGATATTAATGTACTTGCCTCATACTGCTATTACGAAGATTTAAAAAGGTATCCTATGTGAAATGGTTAGTGAGGTGCCTGGCACATAAATGACATGCAATAATGTTGCTGCCATTATTATTATAATTATTATTGTTGTGGCTGCTAATATCATAGGTAATTTTTTAGAGACATATTTCAGAATATTAGGTATTCCCATAAAGATTGACTGTTTCCTATGTTACAGAAACCACCATTTATATATGGTATTTTTCCCTTCCTTTAGAATGTATAATTTGTTCTAATCCTGACATGTTAAAGCTTCCGTGGGCCTAAAAGATTATTTAGTTATACAAATAAAGACATTTAAGAACAGATCTCTTGAGAAATTTTCCAAAGTCACACAGATTCTTGCTGCCAAAATAAGAATTTGATTCCTGGTCTCTGTTCTTTCTCCTTAAGGTTAATTAATTTATCTTAAAAATTACTGTGCATATTTGAAGTATTTTAATTTCTAAAATTGTAAGCCAAATATTGAAAAATTTCCTTGGCACCACTGGTGGTTGAATACATATCTCTCCTGATTTCATTGAAATGAATTTCCCCCAGTTCAGAAACGTGAACTTTTGCCCTCTGTTATGCAAGTTCAGTTATTTTTAAGGAAAGATGACCAGACTGCAACTCTGGTAATTGTGTCAACTTCTTCAGTAATACAAAATTTAATTTATTTTGCATTTGTCATATATCTTGCCTCTGTGATATTACAGACACTTAAAAGCTTCATCCAGTAACTAGTTCAAATTAAAAACATTTCCATGCCTGCATGTAAATTGTGCTGCAACTTTGTAATTGACTAAAATTATTATCTTACTATCATAATAGTAACTCAAGAAACTTAGACAGTAAAATAGAGAAATGAATTGTTTCATGGAGGTAAGTAAAACTGGATACTTGTTCTGCCTTCATACTTTAAAGCACTGGTTCTCTGCCTGTACACCCTTAACTATGGAATAAAGTCACATACACACAAAAGCGATTGTTGATTTGTACAGTGGCTGCCTTAAAAACAAGCTGGCTTCTAACTTTAATTCAACAGAGAAAATTTTAAGCTCCAGCTGGTTAGACAACTATCCACTGGCAAATCAGAAAAAATAATTAAAAAATTTTACTTCAAGTTGGTTATTTGTAACTTAGGTTGTTTTTCCATAGAAGTAATGAGAATGATTCTTGGTCTGACAAACTTCAGGAAAAAGCCTAGTACTCCACAGATACCTCTAATATTGTCCTTATATTAATGTGGTCAGTGTGAGTCATATTTTCCCTATGGAAAATGAATTTACTTCTGAAGAGTTACATTCTTTATGAGGGACGTAAGTGATGGGATTCAGAATTTCCCAATGTTTACTTGCTTATTTTGGCTATCCACTCATCTGTTGTTGGCAAGTTGAAACCATCAGTAGTTAAGACATTATCTCAGATTTAAAAAGTTGAACATTTTGGTTTATATCTTTTAATTATAAGAATGGAATTCAAAGGATTGTATTTTCTGAGTATGTTATTGCTCTAAATTCGAATTCCACATCTTTTATTCAGTAATAATAAAGTGGGTTATAATGGAAGCAATGAAGGACCTAGAATGAACATTATTTCTTCAATGTTTGTAGAAGAGATAAACAAAGGAATGCAGGGTAGGGATAGAGAGGAATGGAAGGATTATGATCAATTTCCTTCTTTCACAACATAATGTAAATGTATTGGGACCTTCTCTGAGACTACAGCTTGAAGGTAAAGTAGAAGTGTGAGGTCACTGAATGAAGTTTAGAGAGGAAAAGTTATTGACCCCAGAGAGTAGTGGTGCCCTGAGACCCTTAATTAATCACGTATCTTTATCGTACTTGTGTCAGTTTCTGCCTCTACCCTTCTTTCTGCTACTGATATTACTCCTGCCACTACTTCTGTCTCTTCTTTACCTCCATGGCTGGGTTCAGCTCAAATAGGGGCAAGCAGGGAGAAAGACCTTTCCTTTCTAAGGTAAATTATGTTGACATTAGAGAAGGCCTTTTAAAAAAATGTCTTTAATTCACCCACATGAACTTCTTTAGAGTTTTCTTGGTTAAACTTGGTCTTTTGCATTTCCATGTCAAGTTTAGAATCAACTGGTCAATTTCTTTCAAATATCTGGTAGGATTTTGACTGGTAAAGCACTGAATCTATAGTTCAGTTTTAAGAGATAATTGATATGTCTGCAACAGTTTATCTTAATAATGTGTTCTATATTCCTGGTAATTCCTATCAGTTGATGACCCTTCTCACTCCTCCCACTCCAGTCCATAAAAGAGTGAGCTATTCCATGCTCATTATTTCAGATCATCAACACCAAAACAGAACAGAAATCAAAGTTGTCAATTTTTGGTTTTGGAACTCATGACAGAGCTAACAGTCTTGAGAGAAAAGGAATTTAAATCACAAGAAACTAGGTTTTTTCAAGTTCTCAACGTTAAAGGACTCAAAGCAAGCATAAAGTCTATGCAAAAAAACAGTCTTTGGAGTAAATAGATGAAGAGCCAGATGGTCTCACATCCAGTCTAGATAAAGATTTCATGGGTGGTGCAAGAAAAAGGCAGAGAAGAGTGAAAGGGCTCTGACGTGATGAATCCTTGAGAAGGGAATATGTGCTCAGCTCCTCCCAGGCCAAATCCCAGAGTGCAGGTGAACCAATAGAACCCCGGGAGATTTGCAATTAAAAAGACAACGTGACTTGTGCATATCTTTCTGGGTGGAACTCTGAGAAGTAGCCAGCCTTATAGAGTTCCCAATACTTAGCTTATCAGAGGAGCAGAAAGAAAGGGATTTCTAGGCAGATGGGCCTGAGGCACTGCAGAATCCTTGAGCCCCTCCTGGTGAGGGTGAATTTAAAAGCCCTCTCATTCCTCATCCTCTGAGAGGAGACTGGAAATAGAAGATTCCAGACCTGCAAGTCCTCGGTTGTAAGCCGAAAGCGTGTTTGTGTTGAGACCCCCCTAAAGAGGCTGAGAATAGTGGTTTGAAATAGAACTTAGTTCAGACTTAGAAAAATAAGAAAATGTACATGAGTTTAAAATACTTTAACAATTTTAAATTTTATTAAATTTTACTTAACTAAAATTTATTTTGGGGCCTAATATTTATACATAATTATTCCACATATTCTTGGCTAAGACAGAAATTTCTTGTTCTTGAATGGGAATATAATACAGTAAGCATGTCAACTTGTCCCAAATTAATTTATTAATTTGGAAAAAGTCAAATTATCTCTACCCTATAGCTTATGACAGAATGCATTCAAAATGTGTTATAGAGTTAAAATGATAACACTATACAATTATTAGAAAATGTGGGATGTATTTATCTGATTTTGAGTATGCTTTTCAAAACTTAAAAAGAAAATGGAAAGAAAAAAATTGATGGGCATTTGACTATCTAAGAAATCTAAAAATTCATAACATAAAAGTTAAATCTAAAATATTATTGACATAAAAATAAAATTCACCATATGTAAAACTAAAAGCAAAGAACCACCTGAAAATATTTATAACATATATCTAACAAGAAAATGATAAAACTCATTTTAATTAAAATGCAAATTTAGTGTCACAGTCTTTTCAATACCAAATTGGAAAAGGCAAGAAATAGATTAATACTAGATATTAAGGTTTGTAAACATGCAATCTCACGGAGTAGTGATGATAGATAATAAAAGTATTTCTGATAATCAATTTGGAAACGGGTATCAAATGCCTTTAAAATATTTACTTCATTGATTAATTCAATATTCTAGGAATATAGCTTAAGAAAATAGAAGTACACATCAGACTGTAGTATTATGTGATAGAAAAAGCAGCAGTAACTTAAATACCCAACAATAGGGGATTAGTTGAATATTTTATAATGTATAGTAACAGATTCTACACTGCTGTGTAAAAAATCACATTTTATATAATCAGTAATGTGGGAAAATTCTCACAAAATATGTGGATGATTAAAAAGAATATGGTGATGTTGATATATGATAGAGCATATGATCCCAATTTATAAAATTAAATGTAGAGAAGCTCTTTTACCTGACCTCTACTTAACAGAAGCATCAGATGTTCCCTCTTCCTTTTGTAACTTATCTTTACTGATGTCCATACTTATGGAGAGCTGGCACCTCCCTAGGATAGCCACATTTTTATTCCACCTGTTGATTTATATATAGATTTGGAGTCAGATGTGTTTTTATATCTTAATATCATTTTCCTTGGTCCTATAATTACAAAGCCTAATTACAGATTAAAATGTCTAGTAAACTATGAGTGCTAAAACAGAGTAATTGTTTATGTTAAATAAGTAGAATTCTTTGGGAAAAGTCAATTAATTTTGAGTAGGTAAGAGGATTTGCTCAAATTATGCGTGGACAAGAAAACTGTGCAACACTGGGGGAAATGATTAAATTCTAGAATTCTACACTGAGATTTGTTTATGTCTTTATATTATTGTTCCCATTTTAAGAAAACCAATCTAGAAATCATTTATGGTTCATTAGGAAGATGATTTATGTTATAAAGATGACCTGGAGCTCCCATCAGAAGACCTGTGGTCAGAAAAAAAGCTTGGTTCTACATGAAAAGATTAGTGAAGAAACACTTATTAATTAAATTAAACTTACATATCATGTATGTATAATTTTTAAAGGTTCTGCACCTTATAAAACCTTTTTCTGATTAACCAAAGACTGTTGGCTATCAGATAGAAGGGATTCTACTGCACATGTGTGTATAGAAAAAATATTGGGAGTCTTAACACCAAAATGTTTTAGTAGTTGTCTCTTGATAGCTATCATGATTTGTTTTTTCTTCAAACATTTATTTTTCAGTTTTCCTAGAGTGAAAATGAATTACTTTGATCACAATTTAAAGTTATCTGAAACAAAAAAGGACCTCTCCAACCCCTCCCCCCAAAAAGGTATTGGGCTTTTTGCCTAAATATGGGGTCACTGCCATTGTGGTTCCAATGTGGTGTGAGCTTGAGATGTTTGCTTCCATACCATTGGAATCTCCACCTATTCTGTGTTCTGATAGACACAGCTAAAGGTGAGACAATGCACCTTGAGTTTTTTTAAGTCTAACAACTACACGAAGCTCATGAGGAAAACAAGCATCCATTACAGCAGGCAAATTGCACTTAGTGTCCAACAAATGTTCAGAACCAGGGTGTGAACGATCATCCTTGTGAAGAATTGACATCTTGCAGGACAGGTACTTCCAGACCCTGCCCCAGCCCTCCAGGTATGCTTGGTTGGCAGCTTATTACAAGCAGGTCATACACTAACTTATACCATGTGTTAGTTAGTTAGTTATAAGTTAGTTATACACTAACTTATACCACATATACACCATGTGTTTGTCATTCAGCATATAAATATCGGTCCTTTGCCCAGCACATAATAACTCTGTAAATAGTAAGTTTTCCTTTAGAAGATTATGGGAGGGGTGCATGTGATAACAATAAATTTTGTTTAGATGATAAACTACATGACACTGGTTTTTATGTCTGCTTTCTGTATAACTTCTGTGGACTAAACACTGAATCATGTTGGAACTAAATGCTGTTTAATGTGCTAGTGAAGTGCCTTCCATTTTGCATGAGTGTTTTCTGTCCATGGTGTAACATTGTGATGGCATACTCTTTCAAATTATATTTATATTCCCAGACCCTATTCCCTAATTTGCTTTTCTTTTCTAATGCCTTTTCTTCCCCTCTGAAGTCCATAGTATTTTAAAAAATACATATTCCTTGAGAAGATATTGAGCTTTTGCTTAGGGTCATACATAAAAGTGTTTGATTTAAATAATCACAGGAGTTAAATTGCATCTGCCAGGGAGTTCTACATTTCTGGCAGTTACAGGCTGCCTTTATTCAGTTTAATGATGAAGATTTGACTTCGTTGGATTTTTTCTTCTTAGTAAAATGAATGGCGCATCTTTCTTTAATTGTGATCCTCGTCAACCATTTGGCCCAGTAATGGTATGCAAATTAAACTCTTTAAAAATTAATGCTCACATTTATTAAATAATGCATCATACAAAAAGGTAATTTGAAATTCCAAGTTAGACTCCCTATCTGCTCATGAGAAAGTATTTTTTGTGCCATCTTCCTAAAACATCTTTATAGTCTTTCTAAATACCTTGAATGTTTTTCCAGTATTTTGCAAAATTATCACCATGGAGACTGTTCATGTAGACAGACTCTTTATGCTTTTCAATTTTGATTGGTATAAACTCTCAGATTTTGAATTTATATCACTGCTCTGACTTTCTAAACTTAAAAGGTGCTTATAGATGTTTCTTTACCACAATTTAAAGACAAGTCTAATTGAGGGGTACGTAAACTTAATTGTACAAGCTTACCTTCGCTTTTGATTCTCAAATCAGAGTGTATATCATATGCTTGGGAATTCTCTGGCAGTCCAGTGGTTAGGACTTGGTGCTCTCACTGCCGAGGGCCCAGGTTCATTCCCTGGTCAGGGAACTAAAATCCTACAAGCCGGGCTGTGCAGTCAAAAACAAACAAAAAAAGAATGTATATCACATTGTCAGTTGGACAATTGTAAACCTTATGTAACATCCCCACCCAGACAGCAGTGAACACTAGCGTTCAGCCTTGTACATTAGTGATTTTGTAAATTTGATTTGGGAATTTTAAATGATATTGTGACTATAATCGGCATAATCTGAGAAGAATGAAACTTCTCAGAGGCAGGTTTAGTATAGTGTTAAGAACAAGAGTGGTAGAGTGTGACTGCTGGGTTTGAATGAATGCCAGTCCTATCAGGTATGAGCTTTACTATCTCAGACAAATTCCTTAACCTTCCTGGGTCTCAGTTTCTTCATCTATGAAAATGACATCAATAATAGTAGCTATCTCATAGAGTTGTTATGAGAACTATGAAACACTAATAAAGTACCAATCCATAGCGAGGACACAACAACTATTAATGCATTATTATTATCTTGAACATTTTTCCCTTCACTGAGAAAACTTCAGCAATATTACTTAAGTGAATCTTCAAAGGATTTGACAATAATTTTGATTTGATTTGCTAACCTAAGAGCAAGAGTCAAACATCTCTTTACTTTGTATTATCTATAGAAATAGAATTTGGGAAAGAATGTAAAATTCTTCATTGCAGACAGCTGTTTCTTCCATTCGATGTGAATTACTAAAAAAGAGAGATTTCTCATGCATGTTTTTATTTCAACAAACATGCATTTAACACCAGCTCTCAATATATGCAAGGCTTTGCGCTGACACTAGGCAGGGAAACATAGTAAGAGGAGATAGGGTCCTTATCCCCACAGTTATCCGGTAGTTAGCAATGGCCATCCTAATACATCAACAGTTAATCATAAGATTAAAAAAAACCCAGATATTTCAAGAAGTTATAATAATGAAAAAAGTCACCATAAGACAGCATATAATTAAACATCTAAAAGATGATATAAACAATAAATGTGTTTGCTTATTTTATATTTAATAATAACCTTCTTGTTTCAAAAAGATTCCATGCTAAGCATTTAGATAGGAGTAAAGTGGTTGGGTTGGTCTACGAGGGCTTCATGAAGGAGGTGGACCTTGGGAACATTTTGAAGATTGAGTTCCAGGCAGGCTTCATCTCTTAGACTGTCCCATAAGTGTTAATAAGTGATCTACATGTTAATTCGGAGATGGGTATAGCTTAAGGGCTCAACAGTTGCCATCATGCTTAATTACTGTTCACATCCACCCTGCAGTAAGCTTACTGAGCTTTCATCAAGAAGCAGGTGGAATTAGTAGTAGAAGATAGATCACAAGCTTGATCGTTTCAATAGTTCTATGTTTATTGAGGACCCAGTCAATCTCCCCCCACCCCCAAAATTCAATATATATCCCAGGCACTAGGGAGAAAGAAATGGATTCATTGTCGGTTCCTGGCCTCCAGCTGCTCACAGAACATGTAACAAGTATTTGTTCTGCTTTATAATACATGCAAAGATAAGAGTAAGCCAGAGGTGTGATGAATGGGGGAGTGGGTGGGAGTGTATATGTCAGGGAAAGCTTCAGAGAAGAGCCAGGGTTTTTCATTCTCTGCATTCCTGAATAGAAGCCAAATAAAAGTTTTAATTTGGGGTCAATTCAGAGTGCTTCACAGCTTTTTCCTTTCCACTGAATCTAAAGCTATGATCAGTGAATAAAAATTGCAAAGATAAGTATCAATCAACCAGCAGTCTGGGGGACAGTCAATCTTTTTGATTGACACTTTGGTGTCCTTAGAGTTTGTTTCAAAAATGGATTTGGAAGATACTCTAAATCACAAATAATTAATAATGGATGTAAGCACAAACTGGTTCCCCTTACACTTAGGATACATTTTTTTCAATTGCTCATTTATTCTTTTATTTATTCAGTCATTCATGTATGTGCCAGACAGGCTCTGTACAAAATTTTTTGGCTGATTTGGGAACAAACAAGTACAATTTATTTCTTCATGGATTCTTTTTTTTTTTTTTTCAAATTTAGGATGATTTTATTTACAAAACAGGTTCTTTTGTTTTACAAAAATTACAAAATATGACAAAAATAGAAATAGCTTCTTGGACTGTTGGGAACTACTTCTAAGCAACCAATGAGTTAAAACACCGATGGTCTTCTTCTTTTGAAGAGCGATGACTGCAACGCTCAGCCGCGCTTTATGTCTCGCCAGAGCCCCGCGACTGTGGGCTGCCTCTGGCGGGAGGGCCGGTGAGGCCAGAGTCTGGAGCAGCAAGATCTTCTCGTTGACGCAGAACCTGTACAGCACCAGCATCAATTTCTCCCCACAGCGGGACACTTGGCGCTCCATGGCCAGGCGGAAGTCCTCCTTCACGCCCTTGGTGATGCCCCGGGTGACCGTGTGGTGCTTGCTTAGCACTCCTTGATTGGGCTGTAGTTCCAGATGGATCTTCCCACCTTCCTGAGTTCTCAGGTAGGCGAATTCCTCCAGCACGTTGATATTTGTAACATAATTGAAAAAATTCTCATATTGGAAGTTTCCTTGCTGGCAAATCTTATTGACGGCTTTCAAGAAAAGGGGGTCTCTCCCCACGGCCACTCCTGCTGAAGCAGCACGATCACATGCCCCGGCACCATGTCGTCTCTGCTGTCTGAGAAGGCTCTAAGCTTAAAACAACCTAACATTAAGTGCAGGCAATAGGGCATGATAGCCTTGCTGGTACAAGGCAGAAGCTTCAGATATGAACCTTTTCTAAACTTGGGCTTTATTTTTGAGGGTTCTTCCTATGACTTGCCTCCGTCCTGGATGGGGAGGTCCATGTAGCACATCAAATCAAGGACTTGGGGCTTCCCTGGTGGTGCAGTGGTTGAGATTCTGCCTGCCAATGCAGGGGACACGGGTTCGAGCCCTGGTCTGGGAAGATCCCACATGCCGCGGAGCAACTAGGCCCGTGAGCCACAACTACTGAGCCTGCGCGTCTGGAGCTTGCGCTCCGCAACAAGAGAGGCCGTAAGAGTGAGAGGCCTGTGCACCGCGATGAAGAGTGGCCCCCGCTTGCTGCAACTAGAGAAAGTCCTGGCACAGAAACGAAGACCCAACACAGCCAAAACTAAATCAATCAATCAATCAAGGACTTTCTCACAGGTCATTCTGTACTCCCCCAAGGCCAAGTGGAAGGTCGCCAGCTGGATGAGTGCCCTCTGATGCTCCAAGGTCCCCTGTCCCCAGATCTGTGGCTGAGGAAGTGGTCCCTGGAGAGCTGCCAAGTGGTGCAGGCTCGCTATGGCCTTTTTATATTGACCCTGATAGATGATCATATCATTGAGGGAGATTCTCAACCAAAGCCAAGTATCCGTCTTCCACGCCAAACAAATTCTTGTAAATTCCTTGTCAAGGAATTCCAGGGAATAGAGCAGCTCCCAGCTCTCTCTGGCCAGCTTAAAGCTTTCCAACACCTCGATTGAGTTAGCAAGTTCTGCCTTATTGACAGCAATGTGACGATTCCTTCCTTTTGCTGAACAGTCTTCATCGTCCGAACTCATGGGTTTTTCTCTCCTCTCAGCTAGTTTCCTCTTTTTATGTATGTGTTTATTGCGATCAATTTCTACATCACCATATACATTTGATATGTCTTCCAGAAGAACCAGTGGAACTTGGCTAGGGGCATTAGGACCTTGGAACAGAGACTGCTGTATGCTGTTGACATACTGAAATGCATTCTTAAAGAAGACCAACATAGCGGAATAAACCACTTTGGTTTTTATATTTCGCATGAGCTTCGTCATCAAAGTTGTTCATGTATCTGCAGAGACCCTTCATTCTATGCAAAATATCACCATAGCTTCGTCTTCCTTTATACATCTGCCAGTCACATCTCATTCCAACAACATTCAAAATCTTAAACAACCTCTCCCAAGGGTCCACGATCTGGGATGATTTTTCAGTCAGCCCCTCTATTATGTACTTCTGAGAGCTACGTTTGTTCGGTGACATTAAATCAGACGTTTCTTGGGCACCTTGATGCTGACTCTCTATTTGAGTAGATCTAGTGACATAATTGATATTAAATTCAGCTGCTTTGTTCAAGTACTTATACACCAAATTGGCAGACAGCAGAATGTCATGGTTGTTAATTATTAGAGGAAGGACATCACACACAAATAATTTTCTAAAACAGTTAACAGGAGATTCTTGCTCTTCAATAGTTTCAGCCTCCAACAGTGCCTCCCCAAGGCTAACTCCATGCTGTACCACTGTTTCAGGGAATCGTCTCAAAAGTAGAAGCAACATTTCTGATCGTTCCAAAGTGTTGAAGCATTGTTCCGTAACCTGTAGTAACATTTCACACTGGACCCGACCAGGAAGAGTTTCAAATAAACCTGGATGTTGAAGTCGGCGGGGTAGAGGCTGCAGGCCGTGGTCAGCCAAGCCTTGGCAGCCCGTAGGTCCTGCTGCACCAGCTCGCGGGCTCGCTGCACCAGGAGCTCGCAGTCGCCCTGGGCCGACATGACGCAGGAGGCCTCTTTTTTAATAACTTATTTTTGGCTGCTTTGGGTCTTCGTTGCTGCGCGCGGGCTTTCTCTAGTTGCGGTGAGTGGGGGCTACTCTTCGTTGCGGTGTGCGGGCTTCTCATTGCGGTGGCTTCTCTTTGTTGTGGAGCACGGGCTCGAGGTGTGCGGGCTTCAGTAGTTGTGACTCATGGGCTCTAGAGCGCAGGCTCAGTAGTTGTGGCGCACAGGCTTAGCTGCTCTGCGGCACGTGGGATCTTCCCAGACCAGGGCTCGAACCGTGTCCCCTGCATTGGCAGGCAGATTCTTAACCACTGCACCACCAGGGAAGTCCTCTTCATGGATTCTTAAAATCTAGTATTTTATACTTAGCTGTCTTACAGAGCTGTCAAAGTCCATTAGTTGGTAAGAATAATTATCCAACAGATAAGGAACTCGTCCATTGCAGTGTGGTCTTAGATTCAGAGCCAGCCTAAAATAAGGGAAACTTTCAAGTACTATCTAATTCATTAAATACGGAATCAATTCAAAAAAACATAGCAAAATAAACAAGATACAGGTTCGTAAACTTAAAAACAGCACAGTCTAAATTCAAATGATGAATAGGACGTTTATTAGAATATTTCATTGAGATGAAGTCATTATAATTTTTAGTGATAGTTAAGAAACTGGGAGGTTTCTGAAAATGCTACTATTACCACTCATACCACTAATAATGACTACCAAGTGCTTTACATTTTTTTTAAAGATTTTTTTTGATGTGGACCATTTTTAAAGTCTTTATTGAATCTGTTACAATATTGTTTCTGTTCTTTTTTTTTTTTTGGCCACAAGGCATGTGGGATCCTAGCTCCCCGACCAGGGATCGAACCCACAACCCCTGCATTGGAAGGCAAAGTCCCAACCACTGGACTGCCAAGGAAGTCCCCAAGTGCTTTAAATTTAAGGTATACTTTTTCCTCACAGCAGGTGCATAAGTACGTACAATCATCTCTATTTGCAAAGGAGGAAACTGAGGCTGAGAAATGTTGAGTGATTTGCCTTCTGTCAGGAAGGAGTTAAGTGGTAGAGCCTGTACTGTATTTGATCTCTACTCAGTCTGTCAGAATTCTGTCTAATAGAAAAGTGATATTTCAAGATGGTCATTAATGAAAGAATTACAATTGTTTAGCTTTTATGCACTGAATTTTAATCATAATATCTGGAGAGTCTTTCCAGAAGGCTGCTTTTTCCCCCTATTATCAAGGTCTTGGTAGCTCCAGTGCTGGCGATCATGGAAGGTATCTAAGTATAACTCATAGAAGCTACAAAAATGTTTTGTATTTTACTGGAATCAACACATAAAACACTGGAGCAGGGACATATGTGATATGTATATTACATAAAGGAAAAGTATAAATTAGTGCTAGGGGCAGCACGGGTAGTGATTACATAATCCCTACCATTTTAGGCAGGCGAGGCCCTCTGGAATAGGTCTTATCTCAGAGCCTGACTGAATGATGGGCAGGAGATAGCTGGCAGAGGTGGGCAAGGGTGTTATTTTTGGCAGCAGCTAGGACTTGAAGGTGGGAGTTAGTAAAGGGCTTTGAAAAACATGTTTAAAAGAGCAAAAGGGATTAGTAGGGGTAGTTAATCACATCTGGAAAAGACAGGGAAAGTGTGAATTTTGCGTCTCCTAAATGAAACATTTTGAAGTAGAAGAAAGCTATTTTTTTCTTTGATATTAATATGTGGGTGGGATTCTAGCATAAATGCCCCAAGAAGCACTAGATTCATGACACGACAGATATTTTATAGGACTTTAACTGGTTTAAGTACAGTTAAAAATAAAGATGGCCTGACCAGTTGTTGAGGGCTGGGCATGGGAGTGTAAATGGTAGAACTATTTTATTAATAAAAATAGTCATATTCAACTGTCCACAGAAAACAGAGCCTGAGTCAAGGATTGAGAGGTGATGCTTTATTTGTGGGGTACAATTTTCAGGGTAGTGAAAGTGAGAAAGGGGGAAGTGACGTTGCTAAGGACGGGAAGCAACAGTAGGTGAAGTGTTACCTCGCTGGCTTCTGCTTTAGGATAAACCTCAAAGAGACAAAGACAGTGGCTTGCGAGGTGCATCCACTTGGTCACTTGGTATCTCTGATCAGACAACTTGGTGAAAGTGCCTTAGAACAGTAGGTGGGAGGAAAAGAGGGAGACAGACTTTATCTGACTGATGTCTGCATCTCCTCTCTCTTCTTTCTTATTGGTCAAATTCCTTCCATTAAAACACCCACCCCAACCAACATACTTACCCATTAGACAGCTGCTCAGAACCTAGATTTTATGCTCCTCAGTGTGCTGTTACATTAAAGTCTGGAAGTGGTGAGGAAAACCACAGATTCCAGGTTTGTGTCTGGTCAGATTGGTTGGCTCTAGACAAGGGATCACCAGAGCATAAGCTGAGTTGCATGGTTGTGACTGTGTCAGAGCAAGGGGCTGAGCCTCAGAAGAATCTGAGGAGGTGCAAAGAGATAACACATTTATTTCCGCTTATTATATGCCAAGCACTACACTAGAACTTTGCATGCCTTCAATCTATTACTATTCCCATTGTACAGTGAGGTATTCAAACATTAGAGAAGTAGTTTTGTCTTCAGATTTGAAATCGAGCAGTTCTTATTAACCTATTGGAGGGCAATTTGTTTTTTTACCTTCTCTCCCCTCCCCCTTCCCTTCTCTCCCCCTCCCCCTTCCCTTCTCTCCTTCCCCTCTCTTCCTTCTCTTTCTCCCTCCCTTTCTCCCTCCCTCCCTTCCTTCTTTCCTTCCTTCCCTTCTTCTTTCCTTCCTTTCTCTCCCCATCTTTCTATCCTCCCTCCATCCCTCTTGAATCACAGAAGGTGAAGATGATACAGGAGAATGAACTAATTTAACATGTTCCCTAAACATGATTTTGTTCAGTGAAAGCAACTGTCTGTGTGGAGTACTTTTGGAAGGAATGTGACATGCTACAATGCATCATGGAAAACCCACTTCTGGGTGCCTGGTTTACAACAAGGCTAAAGAAATGCTGCAGAGATCCTGCAGAAATCAATATTGTTTTTATGCCACTAAATATTCCCCCCATTCTCAAAGCTAAGATACCTGGTTTCCCGGAAATATTCAAAGACTTCAATACATGATTTCCCAAAGCCTGTGTGGATTTGAAAGCACTGACTGTTTAAGGAAGCATTGACTGTGCTGTGTATCTGCATGATGCTGGGCTCTATATGAACAGAGCACCTTGACTTATAAAACATATTCAAAGCAGTGAGTTTAATATACAAGTGATAAAGCCTATGTATACTCCTCTATACTCCTCTATATTTCATGGATAGTATACAGCAGGTCTGGTATATAGCAAACTATAAACTGCATTTAGATTAGGAATCAGTGAAGAAGGAAGAGCACTTTCCCTCTGTTTATTTGAGAAGATGAGTTTAGGATTCTTGATAGAAATGTAAATTTTAAACATTTTCAATGACAGGAGGAAAGAAATTGATCAGCTGTGAGCTGGCACTTACTCCCAGCATTCAATCAGGAGGCATGGAGGAAATCGGTATGAACTCACATATCAGAACCTATACTGTCTCAAGCCTTGACTCTTCTCTTTGTACAGTGAGCAGCCAACTATTTTGACCATTACTATGGAAAATCTGGGAGATGATAGCTTTGGAAACTCTGGAAAAAAATCAGGAAGAGGGCTTCCCTGGTGGCGCAGTGGTTGAGAGTCCACCTGCCGATGCAGGGGACGCGGGTTCGTGCCCCGGTCTGGGAAGATCCCACATGCCGCGGAGCGGCTGGGCCCGTGAGCCATGGCCGCTGGGCCTGCGCGTCCGGAGCCTGTGCTCTGCAACGGGAGAGGCCACAACAGTGAGAGGCCCGCGTACCGAAAAAAGAAAAAAATTAAATCTTTCTTTACACTAAGGTCTATTTTGAGGTTATCTATTCTATATCACTGATCTGTCAATCCTATGCCAGTTACATAATATTTTAATTTTATTACATAATTGTTGGAAGCAACCCTCTTTTTCTCTCATTTTTCACAATTGCATTTGTTACTATTTTTAAACTTTAATTCGGGATGAAATATAGAGGAATTTTCTAAAGGCTTCTCTCAATAAAAATCTCATTGAAATGGTCAAATCTGTTAATTAATTTGGGAAAAAAATGACATTTTCCCCAATGATATTAATTTCTTGTAATATTGTATTATTGCCAGTGAATAGTGCTTGTGAAATAGTTTCTTTTTTTGAATTAATGGGCAGAAGACCTAAATAGACATTTCTCCAAAGAAGATATACAGACTGCCAGAAAACACATGAAAGAATGCTCAACTTCATTAATCATTAGAGAAATGCAAATCAAAACTACAATGAGGTATCATCTCACACCAGTCAGAATGGCCATCATCAAAAAATCTAGAAACAATAAATGCTGGAGAGGGTGTGGAAAAAAGGGAACCCTCTTGCACTGTTGGTGGGAACGTAAATTGATACAGCCACTGTGGAGAACAGTATGGAGGTTCCTTAAAAAACTACAAATAGAACTACCGTATGACCCAGCAATCCCACTACTGGGCATATACCCTGAGAAAACCATAATTCAAAAAGAGTCATGTACCAAAATGTTCATTGCAGCTCTATTTACAATAGCCCAGAGATGGAAACAACCTAAGTGCCCATCGTCGGATGAATGGATAAAGGAGATGTGGCACATATATACAACGGAATATTACTCAGCCATAAAAAGAAACGAAATTGAGCTATTTGTAATGAGGTGGATAGACCTAGAGTCTGTCATACAGAGTGAAGTCAGAAAGAGAAAGACAAATACCGTATGCTAACACATATATATGGAATTTAAGAAAAAAAAATGTCATGAAGAACCTAGGGGTAAGACAGGAATAAAGACACAGACCTACTAGAGAATGGACTTGAGGATATGGGGAGGGGGAAGGGTAAGCTATGAGAAAGCGAGAGAGAGGCACAGACATATATACACTACCAAACGTAAGGTAGATAGCTAGTGGGAAGCAGCCGCATAGCACAGGGAGATCAGCTCGGTGCTTTGTGACCGCCTGGAGGGGTGGGATAGGGAGGGTGGGAGGGTGGGAGACATAAGAGGGAAGAGATGGGAACATATGTATAACTGACTCACTTTGTTATAAAGCAGAAACTAACACACCATTGTAAAGCAATTACACTCCAATAAAGATGTAAAAAAAAAAAAAAAGATCATCTTTGTACCTTCAAAATGATTAATTTTGTAAATGCACCAAAGGTATTTGAAAGGGAAATATTTGCACTGGTACAACCATGTCATTTTTATTTTTTGAATTTTCTATATTCCTATTTTAAGCTGTGGTATTATTTAAAAAATCTGAACATTTCAAGAAGCATATAGAATAGTACCATAAACATCCTTTTTTTTTTTTTTTTTTCCTAACACCCAGCTTCAATAACTACCAACTCACAGCTGGTTTTGTTTCATCCTTACCTCAATATGTACCCCATTTCTGGATTCTTTTTAAGTAAATCCTAGACATTACAAAATGTTATTTATAATGATTTCAGTGTATATGTCTAAAACGTAGGACTCTGAAAACATAATATTAGTATTTCAACTAAATAAAACTAGCAATAATTATTCAATATCAAATATCCCCCAGTGTTCAAATTTCCAATTGCCTCATAATTTTTTTTTTTTTAACAGTTTGCTGGATTCAAGCATTGTGACTGGATTTTGTGCTTCCCCCACTTATTTTAAGCTATACATTCCTCCTTCATATCTTGGTATTTTTTTCCTCTCAATTTGTTTGTTGAAGAAATCAAATTGTTTGTTTATAGTTTCCCACAGTCTGTACTTTGCTGATTGCATCCCTGTGGTCTGGTTTAAAATGTTTCTCTGTCCTCTATTTCCTGTGATTTGGTAATTAGATAGAAATGCTTGATCAGATTCAGGTTCAGTTTCTCTTTGCAAGCAGAACTGTTTCACTGGTGGTGGTAAGTTCTTCCATCAGAAGGCACTAGTGCCTGGTTGCTGCTTTCTGTGATGTTAGTGGTCTTTAATCATTGCCCAGCTCCATTCATTAGGAGTTGCAAAACAGTAATATTTTTACTTTATTCTACATATTTATTTTTAAAATTTTACTTACTATATTTTTATCTTATTTTATCTTTATTTATTAATTTACTTCTCATGTAAAGAAAATTTCCCTCATCATCTTTTTGGTTACTTTGAGGTAAAATTCATATAGAAAAAATGATAAATAGTTAAGTCTTTTCATTTATTTACTGTGTCACTATTTTTGGTCAATTTGAAATGTGAAAGGTTGAATGAGACTTCAATGTCTCTAAAGATGGTATTTCTATCCACTTTTTCTCAGTGATATATAGTGAATATTATCTCACTACACGTCCACTGAACTTATTTTTCAGTGAGTGCATTTTATTCCATAGTATGGATTTACTATGCTATGTCTTACCAATCTGATATTGATGAACAAGTTGTTATTCTTGTAAATTACATGATAATAAATAGGCTTGTGTAACCGTACCTGTGTGAGTGCTTCCTAAAAATGGAAATGCTTTCTAAGAGTATACGTGTTTTAGATGTTTTTAAGTGCTGACAAATTGTTTTCCAAAGCAGCAGTATTGCTGGTATTGCTTAAGTGTGAGTGTGCTTTTTACCTCACACTCTTGCCAATGCTATGTTATCCATTCTTTTAAAATGTTTGCCGATTTGATATGGAAAAATGGTGACTGATTATTGTTCAGTGTGCGTTTTCCTGGTTAGTAGTGTGGTCAAAGATTTTTAAAATTTGCTTCATTGCATTTATATTTCTTTGAATCGTCAGTGAATATCCTTTGCCTTTATGTTTTCATAGGTATTTTATTATCAAGTTGGCTGAAATTTGGTTTGTGGCTACCCACCAAATGTAAGATTAACCTGAAAGTGTGATCAAGGATTTGGTTACTATAAGATAGTAGAGAGTTTGAAATTGGCATAATTTGGTAAGACTGTGAAGGGCAAATATTTTCTATAAGGGCATAGACTTATGTTTTGATGAACAACCAAAAGAAAGAAAAGGTTTCTTTTGTGAAAACTCAGGAGCCTTCCTTGGGGTACATAGAAATGTAGGTAATTTTCTCTTATTTCCCTTGAAATAAGAGAAATTTTCTCTTATTTCCCTTGAAAAAGACAGCACAAAAGAAGGTCAATCTGGCATATGTGGTTAGCACCAATATTTTCCATGGGTAAAAGTTCTGAATTTGAGGCTTTTAGCCCCATGGTCATTTCCTAGAATGTAGGAGTAGCAAAAGCATGGCATGTGTGCCAATACTGCTCTATCCTGCTCCCACGACAGACATCACTAGTCAATTCTGGCAGTCTTTCTTCTTGAACTTACATATATTATCATAGTTCTTTGTAACATACTTCCCTAGGCTCATCTTTAATCAATGTGCATAGACAATCAAAATGAAATTGATTTATGTCCCTGTCATATACCCAGGCTCATTAGAATTTAAGGTCCAATAGAGATGAATTTGTCTGATATGCTTCCCAGTGTTTACAAAAACACTTGGGACATACTAGGCTCTCAATAAACATTTGTTGAATGAATGTACAAATAATCCCTTTAGACAGAAATTTTCCAAGGCACGTTCACATATCCTTCACATTGACAACAGAATTTTAATTTTAATTCATGGGTTATCTATCACTGAGCATTTAACTTCCTAGTCATTAGTCCTGAGGTTGAGGGAAATCTTTGCTTTTGATGTTATTTGGATGTTGGGGGTTTGCTGTAACAGATTTTTTTTTTTTTTACTTGAAAATAGAATTCTGTTGAATCATTGTGAACATAGCAATTACAGCACAAGCATTAATGGGAAATGGCTGTATTTTCAAATACCTCCGTTGTCATCAGTATGATTAGTATCCTTTAGTTCCACTCCTTCTGAATTTACAATTAGACTTTAGATCAAACTTGACGGTAGGTATGACGGAGAATAAACTGAACTGGATGGTAAAACTTACAGCCCATTTGTCTAAGGTCAACATCTTTTCTGATTCCTGTGTGAATGTGATGTGGGGAAATGTGCTTTCAAGCTGGCTTGAGCAAGGGACAAGCATGATATCTTTCTTTTTTATTTGTCACTGAAGCTTTGGGGCTGACACAAGATGGGGTAAATCAGGAATTATGGCAACTCAGTTTGAATTTGAATTGCTTGAAAATTGTAGCTCAATTCAAAATTCAGTAAGGTGGGAATAGCAGTTCAGGTATGTGACAGTGTCAGTTTCCTCCTAAGAAGCCCCGTTACACATGGCCACTTAGTCTATATCCTCAGCTTCATTAATTTTCCAGACTCCTTGGTTACTTTCCTCATCAATCTTATTTGAAAACCAACGATGTCTCAAACAATTCATTTTCAAATCATTTCTCACAATTGTATAGAAGTTTCTAGTTTACAAAGTGGAAAGTGCACTCATTTAATTCTCCTAGGTTAAGTATTTCTATTGTTATTTGGATGCCAAAAAAAAAAAAAAATCAGAGCCAGGAAGGTAGTGCCCTTTGCCACATGATCACATGGCTGTTAAGTGACACATCTGTGTTCTTTCCACTCCACGTCGAATACACTTTCCGATAAACCACGTCTGCCTGAAATCACAGAACTGTGACTATTATTTTTAAATGAGGGTACACTATGAATATTGGAAGGAAAGTTTTTCATGGCCATTTAGAAATGAATGCAAAGACTACTGCAGGAGGTGGTTAGGTATTTCCCATATGGGGGCTTTATTTTTAAATATTGCATGAATAAGTGAATGCTTCTTGTGCTTTTTTTGTTGCTAACTTAGCCACTCCCCTCTTTGTGGAAGAATTGAGGGCTAAGATTGAAGCATCTCTTCCTTACAGCTGAGC
Organism: Grampus griseus; assembly: GCF_964374135.1. Taxonomy (NCBI): domain Eukaryota; kingdom Metazoa; phylum Chordata; class Mammalia; order Artiodactyla; family Delphinidae; genus Grampus; species Grampus griseus. Next base: position 31,952,305 of record NC_139011.1, on the reverse strand, counting down.
TCAATTTGCAGTTCAGATCATTTCCTTGCTAGAAGTGAAAAAAGCACTCCAATAACTTGGTGACGGGAACTGTTTGACCAGGCATGCATAGTAATCATTAGATTATTTATGCCTTCCATAACAGAATTTAATCCAAAGATTTTTACAATCCTCTGTCTTCCTAGTAATTAATCTATGAAATCAGGCAAGTATAAGTGCCTTGAATCTCTGAGAATGTGTAACGATTTTGCATTCCTTAGCCGTGGCATGATTATTTTAGTACGGATGAACTCCAGTCGTACAGAGACTGAGGCTGTCAAATATACAGAAATTTGGATTTCCAAATGGTGATCATTTAACTTTTCAGGAACCTCTCCTGGCTGTGGAATGCCTTAAAGTCTTAAAGACTGGTTTTCATTACAAGATGGGAAATACCTTTATAAATATATTTAAGAACTGTTACAACCTTCAATTTGAAATTGGTGCTCAAGAGGGAAAGCCTGGGGATTGGGAACATGTTTACTTTGGGCCTGAATAATCTGCCTGTCTATGGCAAGATGTAGTAGCATGTGTGGTTTTATAAAATCCAACTGATTCTCATTCTTTCTGAGAATTGGGTGAAGACTGTTGGGACACAGCGTTCTGGCCTGGAGAGTTTTCAAACCCTATGTGTGAAGACTCAGGTATCCTCTTATTCTGAGGAAATTCAGACGATTTAAAACAGGATAGCAGCCCTGATGATAGTATATGCTGGTGACAGTATCATAACTAAGACTAGCTAATCCTAACAGAAAACTAAAAGGATCTGGGTATTTTTATTAACTGAAAATCAATCCTTTTGTGTGATTCAATTAAAAACATCAATAAAAATCTTATTTCAAAAGTCACAAGGAGAGTCTCTACCAATACAGCACATACCATAGATAGAAAACTGCTCAGCCCCTTCTGAATCGTTGCCTGTTTTAATAAGTATTCAGAAATTATACTCAGACTTCAAAAGAAATTGTAAGGAATTGTTAGCAGGTTTATTAATGTTTTATGTTTTATTAAAAGTTTGGGTGTACATTTCACAATGAGCAACATCAAAAATCAGACTTTCTGCCTGTAATTTTGCTTCCTCCTGTCTTTCTGCCTTTGGGATTCACTCTTTTCCTTTCATCAGCTGCCATTTTCAGCAGCATGCAGTAATTTCATGGCTCATTGCAAGCGCTGAAAACCTTTGAAACCACAAATGCTAACCTACCTGGCCTGCAGCCATTTAGGAAGAGATTAATTTAGCAAACAGAAGCAAAACACTTTCTACTTCTAGCCTGTGCATAATTTCACTTCTATCTATATTTATTTTACAGTGAGCAGCGTAATGACAATTTCAGTAATTGCAACTCTATAAAAATTTGCCTACCTAGCTTATCTCACTATCACAAGACTGTGAGTCAGTCAGATTAGAAAAAGTACAGCATGTGAAACAGCACTGGTTGCCTTCCAAAAATATGGGCCTTCTATAAAAACTCAAGTGATGCTTTGCACTTGTTTGTGTTCTTATCTATTGCGCAATGGTTTCTTCCTGATGTTTTGATTGGGACGGGTGCATTCCTCTTTAATTCATGGTGATTTATGGGGGCACGCTCCTTACAAACAGACCGATGTATTTGTATTTGGAAGACTAGAAGCACCAGCCCATTTCTGCAGACTTTGTTATAAATGGCTGTTATGTTGCTGTCGAGCAATTTGAACAGAAGAGAAAGTCCATCTGGGGCAAATTTTAAGCTATCATGCTTGGAAGGATTTCAAGGACTAAATTAGCCCACAAACTGTTAGCTAAAAATAAAAGTTTTATTGTTTCTTGTCTAACTTCAAAATCCCAACATCAAAATTAACACCAATTATACGTACCGTATATTTGTATGTATAGTTTCCCCTAAGGGATCATTTGTTGCTTCTTTTTATTCATTTTTGTAGTTATTTTACACACACACACACACACACACACACACACAATTGTTTAGCGAATAATGAAACCATGGAGAAATAATGACTTAAGCAAAATAATGTTTAAGAATTAAGGGAAAACATAATGAAAGTTGGAGACAGCTAATATACCAGAAAAATCATTTACACTATTTAACCAGTAAGAAGCATCATGAAGGAATTAAATTCAAGGGGCGAAAAGAGAATTCAGTGTGAAGCTGTTGACATCAAGTCCTGTAGCTGGAGCTTATCGTTGAGGGATTTTTATATGTATGTAAAGGATAGGACAAGAATGTTGCATTGCTAAGTGATTCTTTTCTTAGATCAGCTACGGGGGGGCCTCTGTTGATAAGTGACTACAATGTATGTTGTATAAAGAGTAATTCAGAGATGGGAATCTAGGGTTGAGGGTTGCATATTATGGTTTGTTTTTCCTCAAGAAGAAAGGGATTTGGTAGTCATTGAATGACCTTGAGGTGTGGGATGGTCTCCCCAGTCCTTTGATAAAAGATCATTGCCCACATCCTAGGCTGCAAAAACAATGCTGCCAGTAAAACAGGGCGATACAATGAAAGGGAGAAAAAGGAGAACAGCCAAGCAGTATTCATAAGGCCTTTCTGTTTGGGTGCTGTAGCTTTTCCATTTTATACATACCGTATTCCCAAGTAATAGCAATTGAACATAATTTTCTCTTCCTTTACTCAGATTTGAATATTCTGTACCCTATAAAGGAAATTCTATGGCATTGAACTTGTTTATGCGCTGTTTTTATATTAGCTAATTCATTTAAGCATACAGATACACAGACGGCAGTGGGATGACTGGCCAACCCCCGCAGATGTACACCTCCAATCTGCCATCCCCAAACATTCATAAAAAACGTCAACACAGCCTGGAATTCTTCCATGGTTTATGTTATACTATTGGTGCTCATAGCATACTGGCAAAATATTTCATGTTGAAATTTGTGGTAGTAAAAAAGAAAAAGGAATTCTCTCCATGTTTTGAGGCTATTTGCAAAAGTATTCTATCAATATCCTTCACCTATAATAAGCACTTAAAGCAACACAAATTCAACATGAAAACACACGCATGTGCCAGGGTGTTGTATAATAAATAGCTGTTCATTTCTTTAAACAATTGATGGTAATTATGCTATCTTAATGATCATTTTTAAAATGCAGTGCATCTTTCCAGTACTGTCCAAAGAATCATAACATTGTGTGATAGAATCAAAGTAATCACAGAAACATATTCATAACCAATATTAGTTCTTCTGCAGAAATATATTTCTTTTTTAAAAAAAATAAATTTATTTATTTCTGGCTGCGTTGGGTCTTCGTTGCTGTGCGCGGGCTTTCTCTAGTTGTCGCGAGCGGGGGCTATTCTTCGTTGCGGCGCGCGGGCTTCTCATTGCTGTGGCTTCTCTTGTTGCAGAGCACGGGCTCTAGGTGCTTGGGCTTCAGTAGTTGTGGCACGCGGGCTCAGTAGTGTGGCTTGCGGGCTCTAGAGCGCAGGCTCAGTAGTTGTGGCACACGGGCTTAGTTGCTCTTCAGCATGTTGGATCTTCCCGGACTAGGGCTCGAACCCATGTCCCCTGCACTGGCAGGAGGATTCTTAACCACTGTACCACCAGGGAAGTCCCAGAAATATATTTCTAAAGCAAATAATAACTTTTGGTGAAGAGTGTTACTAGTATCATGTGACTACTAATAGTGAACATTTCACAGCCAGAAGTTGAGAATAAGAGCTTCTTTCTGGGGGAGATTGGTGAGTTAACATTTTCCCTTCCAAGGGTGGCTTTTGACTCCTCATAGAGTTGGAGGTTGCATCCCACTGAGCCCCAAATGGTGTCCAGAGGCCGTTCTTGGCCAGTCCCTCAGGACAGGCAGTGAAAGAACTGTTGTCAGGTCCTCCAGAAGACTTAGGTCTTGGGAAGCTCCACTTTATGTCATTTTTCTTCTTTTATCCCCAAACTTTTGAAGATGACAAAATTTCAAGGGTCATTTTTGTTCATTCTCAAGCGTCTGATGGTAGAAAAATGAAAGAGGTAGTGTGGAGTAGTAGAAAGTCTCAGGAGGCAGCCTGACTGCAGAGGTTGTACTGATAATCACTAAACCATCCTGCCCCTCACAGGTGGGATTTCTCTTTGATTAACCATGTCTTTGGCTCCATTCTCTGCGTTGGCTTTTTAGTGCTTTAATTGTTTGTTTGTTGCTGTTGGGTTTTTTTTGTTTGTTTGTTTGTTTTGCGGTACGCGGGCCTCTCACTGTTGTGGCCCCTCCCATTGCGGAGCACAGGCTCCGGACGCGCAGGCTCAGTGGCCATGGCTCATGGGCCCAGCCGCTCCACGGCGCATGTGGGATCTTCCTGGACCGGGGAACGAACCCGCGTCCCCTGCACCAGCAGGCGGACTCTCAACCACTGTGCCACCAGGGAAGCCCTGTTGCTGTTGTTTTTTAATCTCATTTTTACTCCCAAATATAAAACCACATTTGGGACGTCTCCTTATCATACCCATGAAGTTATTCATGAGATTTCAGGTGTGCTTTTGCATGTTCTGGTGTTGGCATCATGAAGGCAGGCAAAGCACTCCTGATGGTTTTCCTCTGTTGCTGATCACAATGGATTTGGGTAGTTGCAAAGGGACAAGTTAATGAGACTTTGTGATTTAAAAAACAGGTTATATTACATATGTATTATTTATTACTGAACACTAGTCCTTAATTTACCTTCATATTTTAGTACCCTATAGTTTTATACAAAAGACTTTTACAAAGTAGGATATTTTAAAGTTTCTGATTTCAGATATTTCCCTTTCATAGTTCCAATGCGGCCACTGTAGATGCTGCCTCTTTTCTCTCCAGTGTCTTTGATTTTTCTGGATCACTCTCTGAATAGAATCTCTAGTAGATGCTGATTTCCTTCATTTAGCTCTTTTGGTAAGTTTCTATCCAAATTACAAGTATCACCTGTATTTATAGTTCTTATAGTCTGGGGTCTGATAAGCAATAGCTAGAAGAATGTTGCCATTTTAATAGATTTTTTTCACTCTTTTCAAGCTAATTATTTTTCCTCCATTTTTAAGGACCTCTTGAGTTTGGAATTGAAATAAAAAATTAGCCAATTCTTTTTCAACTTAAAATATTTCCAAGAATTGCTCAAATTGAGAAATTTTCTCTTTTTTTCCTGTTTGACTTAGAAAACTAAGGTAGAGTTGTTAATGTTTGCAAATTAAATCTTGGGCAATCTACTATAAAAGTCAAGTTTCCATTTTCCATAAGACAAAATTGTATTTCTTAGGCATGAGAAAAAAGAATGAATACGACAGAATATTTGAGGTAGCTCTTAGTCTAAAGAGAATCTCTCTTTTCAGCAATGAACTATGTGGATTTAGGCATTTGCTTTCTTAGGTCCAAACAAGAGCTACAGTGTCAGAATTTTTCCTCCTAATTATTCTTTCACAGGACATTTTTTCTCTCACCAAAAGACTCTTTTGGTCTAAGTCAGCAGAATTAACATCAGTGCCAAATTATTATAAGTTATATAAGTTTCAGGCTTTTGGGGACACAGGTTATGCACTGTTTATAATTTTCTACATGGTTCCTAATTCTCCTTCTGCTACTACTGAATAGGTAACATTTATTATTTTACTAGAAGAATTTGTCTCCCATTGAGTAAATTTTTTGGACAGTACAAATTAAGGCAAACTATACTTAGAGTCTAAATAGTCTCTCCTCCTGTTAAGGGTATAAAATGAATACAATGAAAAAATTGCCCACTGTCACTCGGGCTTATTGAAATATTTGATTTCCTCTTTATTAATGTCTTTTATTGAATTTGATTGCCCACCTTTATTGGAATTGTGTTTCTGTTTTCATCTGGAACTATGTACCTTAATCAAAGTGTCGTATTATTTGAAGAACTGCATATAAAAACATTTTAATATATGTCGTTTTAGGTATTTTGTAGTAAGTTATTATAGTGGTCATACCAATTAAAGAACACTGAATGCACTGAATGTTCTTCATTTTTCTAAATACAAGTGTTGAATGTATAGGCAAACCAATGGAGGGTGTGTGTGTGTGTGTGTGTGTGTGCGCTACAGAAGAGGATTTCGATATATACAAAGTATCGCCAGAAAACAGTGAAAGTATTATTTAAGTTTCCAATTTGATTATTCAATAACAGTGTGACAATCAAGGAAAACCAGCCTTTGACTGCAGAAAACAAAACAAAACAAAAACAAAAACATGGCTAGTTTTAGGCTAGAGTATATTGTCAAGACCAAGTTATAAACTTGCGAAAAACAAGAATTATAATGGAATTGCGGCTACAACCTTAAGTATAACGGTGTGAGTGTACTGCTATTATTTACTATGGTAACACACTAAAAGACAGCACTGTTTGGGCCATTATCCTCACTGCTCTCTTTTCAGTATAAATCATTATATTTATTATCTGTCTTCTTGTTTAGGGGGTCATGAGAAAGGCCAATCAAAAGCTGAAGAAACCTACATTTCTAAAAGAAATTGGGCCTATTTCTAATTCTTTTTCTTTATCAAACACAAGGGAACAGAGACTTTTTTTGTGAAAAATTGTTTCATGTAAGATTAAAGTGCAGATTATTGGTGAGAAAATGACATTCACTTCTAGGCATCTTGTAGATCCCTGGGAGATATTGCCAGTTTCCCTCTGATATTTTTACCTTTCTTCCTTGGGGGATGTGTTTCCTGGCAGGTTTTGAGCAGTGGGCTCTGGAGCTTTTATTCTGTTCTTGGGACTTGTGTTATTATTGATTGATGACTAAAGCTATGGTCTTAGTGAAATAACTCCTTCTGAGTGAATTTACTTAAACGTCAGAAATAAGAGTCTTATGCAGATTTTCTTCCTTCCTTTGCAGAAATCTTACAAAATATACCTGTTTTCTCTTGCTTAAATAATTACTTAGCATATTAGCTAAAATACTTAGTCATATTTTATTTATAAAATTTCAGAAAAAGATGATCCGATTTCATTAATAATTTGATTGTATATTGCTTTTTGAATTTGTCCTCAGTCACATCAAGACCCAGGTCCCCACTGTGAACAAATGACTTTGCACAGAATGACAAGGTCTCTATATTCAACTCTCTGAAGGACAGTCAGGAGCCGGCAGCATCTGGATATAAGGTTTAGAGCACTGAGGTGCGTGGGAGATTGAAGGTTGAGAATGAATGGTGGGAATATCGTAGAAGACAGCTCAAGGGCCCCCTTTCTCTACTTCCAGGAGAAAGAAAAGTGAGTATAAAATACAGCTGAAATAATTTTGTCTGGATGGAAGCTGAATCTCACACCAAACTGCTTCTAACTCAAATAGGGTAGATAGGTGGGAGTGTGGAGATAACTTGTATAAGAAAAGAATGTTACTATTCACATAAGCAATTACTCATGACTGAGAACCCCAGTGCAGTGGGCACCCTGGAGAAACAAATTTGGAGGTACCTTTCCCACCTAACTAAAAGCAGAGCTCCTTTCACATAAATGCAACATGCTACCACCTATGGCCAATTCATGAGTGCTGGCTAAGAATAAATTATGCCTATGACTTAGCTCATGTCCATGGATCCTGGGTCATAGACAAACAAGGAAAGAGTAAACAGGCCACATTGCAAAAAATAAGAGAGCAAATTTCACACCCTGTATCTCTTTTCTGTTAGTTTTTCTTGAGTGTACCTGTGCAGTAACAACTGTTTGCCATAGGTTAATGATGGGATTATCATTATCTAGCAAAGTTAATTTCCAATGTTTCTACTTTATAGCCAAAAGATGCATCTTGGGATATAAATGAAAATGGATACCTGGGACACAACCATGGCTGGTTTTGAAAACAAGGATGTAATCCTAGATGGGTTTGTGAGTATTTGCTGTGTGGCCCTGAGGATTCATCACTGGCATTTTTTCCTAGGAGGTTTGGAAGGTACCTGTAAGCAGTTGTCATGAAAGTGTTACCTGACATCACAACCCCATTTTCCTTGACTCAGAATGAAGGTCCATTACCAGATGCTCCAGCTCCCTTTTGATAGGTTGATCCGGATTATTTGAAATTTAAATACTGGTTGTCTAGAATGCCTTTAAACAATATCAGCACTTCGACCACATCCACAACCAATTGAATAAGAATCTCTGAGGGTGGAATCCAAGCCCTGACCCTCCCCTATCCACAGAGTAATGTGACTCCAGAGTCTGGGCCTGGCCACACTGCCATCTAGTCAGCCACCAACAAACAGAAGATCATAACTCTGCTACTGTGCTTTACCCCCTAGCTCCCAGCCACCACACACATTTGCAACAGTCTTTTCTCTCTGGGCCTTTGCATATATTATTCTTGTTGTCTCTAATGGTGGCTTCCTGCCATATGTACCCTCTCTCATCACCTTTATCCTTCGTCCCTCACTCCCTTTCTCCCCAACGCTGCATGTGTATCTAACTCCCTACTCATTCTCAGGTCTCTCTTGTCTTCATGTCACTTCCTCAGTAAGCCTTCCAGAACATTCCACACACTGACACCCAAGCCTCGGTTACAAGTGTCCATAGAGTACAGTGCTTATCATCATTACATTGGCTTGAAATTGACTTTTACTTCTGTTCCTCCCAATGGGACTAGAAGCTCTAAATGAGTTTGAATGTCTTGCTCACCACTGTAATTATAACCCCTGCCCAGTATTCTTGAAAATTCCCTGTGCTGTGATTTTCAGTAACCTATCTTGAGTCTTACGACACAGTGAGATCAAAATAGACATATTATGAACATTCACCACAAATACTTTTGTGAATTAGATGGCATTTTTAAATTGGGGCATTGTTATCATCATAGTTAACTTGAGTATTTCCTAGGTTCTAACAAGTGATTTGCACACAGTATCTCATTTAATCTCACAGTGATCCTATGAGGTAGGTTCTGTTTTTAGCCTCATTTCACAAATGTGGTAAACTAAATCTCAGAAATTAGGTAAATTGCTCAAGGCCACCCAGCTAGTAGGTGGTAGAGTTAGTACTTATACCCAGATCTGTGTGATACCCAAATGCATACTCTTAACCGTCACCAGGCTGTTACTATCTTGAGAAACAGGTGAAACTAGACTGTCTCTGCTTTTGACTTGCCAGAAGGTGTGCAGAGCAAGAACCCCAGGCTTTAGTGGCACCATGCCTGACCCATCAAGGTAAAGGGTTCCAGCAATTCCTCAGGTAAGTGAATTAATGCAGGTCCTGCCTAGAAGGAACTTGGCCTCCATGCTATGACTTTCCTTAAGAGTTTTCATTCACCTTGGGCCAATTTCCCATAGTCTTATGCAAGCCAGTCATGGGATTTCTCACTAAGGACTTTAGTTCGTGTCATCTGTGTTTGTGTAAATACAGTCAAAGTGCACAACACAGGATGGTAGCCTGCCTAGAAGTTAGGTGTCTCTCTTAGCCATTCAGTGATGGACAGTAAACTTCCAGTCAGTTGACAGTAGACCTCTGTAGAAGAGGATAAAGCATATGTGTCATCCTCCCTTTTTCCTAGAGACTAGCTCCACCGATGCTTTCCCGTAATAAATATACCAGGATTTTCTTGATTTTATGTTAAATTAAACTTATAGTATGTTCTGTTTTCCCCAAGGAAAAAGTAATTTATTAAAATGTGTTTTGGAAATATGATGAGTCAATATTAATATTAATGACACAAGGTTATTATCACTTTGACAACATTGCTTAATTCAGCAAATATTCCTCAGCATAGTAAACATTAGCCACAAAGCCTGTGGTTAATACAAAGTAGGTAAATTGATTGACAAATAGAGTCTATAGATTCAGGGCTCTATGAGTTTACAGATGAACAGTTTGTTGATAACTAGTGGTACGGTTGGGGTGGGAACACTGATGTGATCTTTAACAGTTAAGTCAATTTTTTTAAATGTTACTTGATAAAATACCACTTCTGAACAGGCTTTCAGACAGACTTGCTAATTTGTTCAGGGGCTTTTCATTGCAGAAGAAAAAATGTGATGCTTAGCTTGAAAGCATTTGAAAAGACTGAATTTGCTTAACACACAGCCTTATTTATTAGAAGCTTGTGGCTAAAATAATATTTCAATGATATGATTCTACATGAATTTTGAAAGTATATTTTATTATGAAGGAAGCCCTTGACGAAGAGGGTTAAGAAAATGTTATTCTGGTCTATCTGTTGTTATCTGGAAGCATGTCAATAGTTATGTACTTCAAAAGAATTGATGGGAAATGTTTATCAGAGATAATGAAGTCAAATAGATTGTTTATGACAATATGGGGAATACATTTCTTGGCAAGGTTTTGAAGTATAGACATGAGGGTCATTCTCATGGCTGCTTTTGATGACATTCATCATTGTTGAGTGTCTAGGTTTTAAAATACAGTGTGTTTCTGTGTGGAGAGAATTGCTAGGTGTTTATATCGGCCTTGATGGCACATTCACGCACAAACGTAGCATCTGTGTTATTATTTTAATATGTGGTCATTTTCCTGCAATTTCCTCTTGCTTGTGCTTTATTTTTCTTCTTTATAAGGATTTCTTTTAGTGCCACAAGCAGATAGGCTTATTTGGATATCTTAACTCCATTTCCGTGTATTTATTTACAAATCTATGATTTAAAAGATTAGCATTCATTGACTGGTGCTTTTCAAACATCAAAACCGCTGTTAATTAGTCCAGTTAAATGGCAGGCAAGTATAAAGAAATTATACAGTTGAGATACCGTCTATTTGAATATTTTTAGTCCATCACTAAGTTTTTGCTATGATCTAATTTGGAAAAAAGCATAAACAAGATTTCAAAGAAGACAAACAGAATAACAAATCTGATTAGGAAGTACTACACTGGGAAGCATAATTATCATATATATGTATATACACGTATATAAGAGTACTATATTCTTTAATATCTGTTTTCTGTGTTATTTTCTAATGTATGAAATAGTCATTTGTATAGTCTGTGAAAGAGCAAGATGGGTCACTGGAAAGTGGGTCAGCTGTGGAAAGCAGCCTTGAATTTATTCATTTCTGGATCAAAGCTTCTTATAGAAGTGATTTTTAAAAACATGGACGGTGACTGTTAATGATAAGTTATAAATCATTCAAGTGGGGGGTAGCTGAGGTATTATTCTAAAAAACACACAACGCTATGGACAGCAGGTGATTTGTTGAATGTCATAGTCTGAGACTGGCAACAGGGCTGCAGAATGAGTCCACCGCATGGCTGTGAGCCATGGTGGCATCCCATTTCCTGTGCTCTATTCATTACAAGGAGATTCTTTAAGAAATCTCTGTCCACTGGAGCAGAAATATGTGGAATTTTGAAGTCCTGAGTTTGCACACGTCTTAGAAACCTTTAGAAATGCTGAGTTTCATGCTCTTTTTTTCTGCTCTGAACACTAAAAATGGCCAAGAATCTTCTATGTATAAACACTCTACAAGATGGAATGAAGGATGCAAAGATGAAGAAGGAGGCTCTGAGACCTCATGGCCCTTATAACTTAGGGTGATCAGACGGGAACAACACAAGGCCGAGCACACTGTGCACCATATCCAGAAAAGGGCAGGAGGGACACATTTTTTTCTGGGGAAGTCAGGAAGGCTTTCCTAGCAAAGGTGTGAATAGGCTGAGGATAAAAGGATAGAGATGAACAATGGGGAAAGACATTCTGGAGATAAAGAAGATTCTAAGTAGAAATGTGAAGAGTGCAGATCTTGTTCAAGGAGGCGTTGGAAGTTGGTTCACCTAAAGGCATGGATGTAGTGGATTGGGCATATGCATTTCACAGTTCTGCTTGGATATGCCGGTGCCATTTGTAAAACTGTGCTCGTCTCTAAAGCTTACAGTGAGTAGGTTGTTGTCTATGAAGCTGTCTCCTCAGAGACACCTAGAAAATGTAAATGACATTGAGCCTATGTTGGAAATGGGCAGAATTCAGGGAATCTACCTAGAGCTTATGTTCATGAAGCAGAATAATTATTACTGACACTGATAATTCCTTTACAAGATATTCTTTAATTCTTAGGTATTGCCCAAGTGGCTTCAGTAGTTGGTTCTTAGAAAGCCTTTCTTTAATAAGTTTTTGTCTTTTCTTTTTTTTGGCCAAAGCAGTGTAGTTAATTTTAGCACAAGTTATACTCCTATTACTCTTGCTTAAAATCATTAATTTTCTGTTGCTTATATGGCTATAATTCTTTACTATTTCTAACATTTGTCAGTTGTTCGGTCTCTGCCCCCAACTTAAGATATTAGGAACTTTCACCTTTTGCGTATTCATTTTGGCTGAGTGTTAATTAGAACTTTGCGTCTTCCTCCTGAGTCTTAGCAAATGGTAAATCGGAATATGTGAGAATAGTGGCAGTTGAATCCAGACAACTTTCAGCCATTTTGTCTACAGCTCACCCAGCATTCTGGATGATTTTCTGGTTGAAAACCCCTCACTATAAAAATAAAGGATGGGGCTTCCCTGGTGGCGCAGTGGTTGGGAGTCCTCCTGCCGATGCAGGGGACACGGGTTCGTGCCCCGGTCCGGGAAGATCCCACATGCCGCGGAGCGGCGGGGCCCGTGAGCCATGGCCGCTGAGCCTGCGCATCCGGAGCCTGTGCTCTGCAGTGGGAGAGACCACGGCAGTGAGAGGCCCGCATACCACAAAAATATATATATAAAAAAAAAGAAATAAAAATAAAGGATGTTGGTATCATTGGCACATAATCATTCTTTTTTCTCTTTATGTACAACTCATTTTCAATACCATGTTTGTGTGTCTCTGTGCGTATACGGACTGTGTCCTGTTTCCTCTGTGGGTTATCTACAGCAATATTTTCAAACATGACTGTATTTCTGTTCTTACCCAGAATACTCTCAGACTGGCTTCCTTCAGCTTTAATTGGTGAGTGTGGAAAAAATTTATTATTTTTTATTCTATACAGAGTTAGTAAGTATTACTATGTGTGAGGCACTGTGCTAAGCACTGAAGATACAAAGCTGATTTTCAGCCAGTGTGGGCATTATGTCCATGCTAGTTGTTAAAATCTTGCCCTGGGCACCCCACCTACCCCAGCTATTGTTTTAGCCATCTTGTACACCCCACTGGAATTCAGACTTTTCTATGGTCCAGCAACAAAAGATTAACACCAGGCACACAGCAGGAGTTCTCCAGGCCCCAGCTCTAGCACCTATGCCAGTTCTTAGCTCTGATGGGTTAGTGCCCATGACATACTGTCCATTAACAATTTTGTTTTTGTTTTTGTTTTGGCTTTGGCCACGCCAAGCAGCATGTGGGATCTTAGTTCCCTGACCAGGGATCGAACCCGTGCCCCCTACAGTGGGAGCACGGAGTCTTAAACAGTGGACCACCAGGGAAGTCCTGTTGACAATTCTGAATATCTCCCTGGACACACAAGCAAGTAGAACATGGTCTCTGACCTTAAATTGCTCATATTTTTAGAGGGGAAACAGATATACAGTTACCAAACAATGTGCTTTAAATATTTGTGTTTGTATACAAATCTATCTATCATCTATCTCTCCACAAGAAAAATTAAAAAAAAAAGAAAAGCCCCATTTAAAATAAACACCTTAGAAAGTTAATGATAAAAGATACTGTCTTGTTCTATCTATAGGCGTAATTAAAAACAGATGCTCTTGTCAACACTATGTGGATGTTTTAACGATAAAAATAAAATACCACTCAGCTCCTTTTAAATACAGTAGGGCACAATTTTAACATATCTAACTTACATTCTGGTAACATATATCCCACAAGTAAATTACGTCACCCCAAATGGACAAACTGCTTCTGGTAAAAGCTGGATGTTACAAAGACTGTGGGCTCCTCCAACCCAGACACAAGTCCATTCATTTTAGTTTCTTAGTGGAAACCATTATCTGTCTTTGGAAAATGCTACTTAAATTACTGACTCCAATTAGCCCATGAATTTGGTAAATTCTTGCACGGGGGTGATAGGTAGAGATTCACTCTTTCAATTTTTTTGAACTTAAAACTAAATTCAAAATGCCCCAGATGTCTTGATATTTTCTAATGCTTTGACGATAAATCAGATATATTTACAGAATAGGATTTCACTACAAAAACCTGTGTTCACTAAAGGTAAAGTCACCATGAACAGTTTTTTCATTACTCTATACTTTTATTAACAAAGAAATAAGTTCTAAAAAATCCGCTGATTTTCGGCATTAAGTACAAAACAAAAATAAAATTCCTAAGGATCCTTGATCAGGATAGTTTCAGATCCAACTCCTACAGAATGAACTATAACAATATTACAGTTAGAGTTACTGTTTAACAGGTTGCTAAATCCCATTTAATCTTAAGACTTAACTTTTTATATTGCTGCAGGAAAGCAAACTGATTTGTTTCAGAAATATGTTTTAAAAAATAACGATTGAAAAATAGTGTTCCCTTCATCTTCAGTTAACTAGAAAATTAATGGAACCCAGACCTTTCATTCACTGACATTCTGGATGTTCAAGGTTTAATACCTTATCATCAAAATGTTACCTTGCATTTATGTAAAATTTTAAATATCTAAGCATTCTTACAATCGTTTCTCATTCTATTTAAACCTCATCATTACCCTATGATATAGGCTTTGTTGGGACTGTTTCACAGATGAAAGAAAAACAGAAGTCCAGGGATGTAAATGGCCTTGCCCAAGATCTCAAGATCCAGGACCAGAATCCAAGGCTTTTGATTTGTGAGGCTTTTGGGGGGTAGGAGGTAGAGGGTGGGAGAGAAGAGTATTAGTTTCAGTTACTATATAAGGGTAAATGTCACTTTGAATAGTGCTGTTTGACTAAATTTCTTCCAACATTTTATAGACCAACTCTTAGGAATTTATACCAAAAATGTTGAGAGTTAACCAAAAAGCACATGATAGTTAAAATAGTGATTACTATGCTATTGTCTAATACAAAAGAAGCACAGAATTGCCGTATCTTTACATTTATAAAGTTCTGGATCATTTTTGTGGGTTCCCTCTGGTGGCTACTTCTACAATAAGCTTAAATCACAAAAATCCATCCCAAGTCATCCTAAATACAGAAGATGCAAATGCACACATCTAGAAAAGCAGTGTAATTCACCATCATTAGAGGACCGGAGAGGAAAACAACCAGGTCCCTGAAGTATGTTTATGAGCCCCAGATGAATGCCTATAAGACTCGAAACGTGAGTTTTCTTCATTTAGAAACATTACAGTCCTAAATATAGTGGGCTGGACCAATGTGCTATGAGAAAACTACTTCATCTGATCCAACCAACATTTACTGAGGAGCTAAGGTGCAGCAGGCACTGGGTTCCAGAGATACAAAGATGGAGTAGAAAGCAAATACAGTCCATTCAGTAATCTAGACATTTGTTTGGAAAGTAAAAGTCCTATGCTTGAAAAGCTAAGATTATTACCTTTTTAATTATTCAATCGTTTGCTTATAGTGTGATTTCTCAATATTTGTGAGTAGGAAAATGCCACACATGATTGTGACAATAACTTAATTCAATAATTTAGTTCCTTGGTTACAGTTTCTATAAAAGAATTCTTTTTGCTCCTAATCCTTCGATATTTTAAGAATTCGTGAAATGAACAAAATTTTTTGAGTTATTTTAAATGAAACTCTATACATCAGTTATTTCACAATTTCCAAAAATAGTTTAGACAGATCTTTTTAAAGTCTCATTCATTTTTCTTTCAAATTTCCCATCCTTTGGGAGCAATAATGAATATCATTAAGGATATCTGTGTGTGTGTGTGTGTGTGTGTGTGTGTGTGTGTGTGTGTGTGTGTGTGTGTGTGTGTGTGTGTGTGTGTGTGTGTGTGTGTGTGTGTGTGTGTGTGTGTAGCAAGTAATTCAATGGTTTTAACTCTGAAGCTGGTGAGATCATGTCCTGTTTTCCTTCCGGCCTAAAGGTGCCCTTCATAGTCTTTCATTTTCATATTGACTTTACCCAGGACCTAGTTGGAGGTTCAATCAGTGAAATAAAATTACATTACAATTATTTCTACTTAGAGAAATATGACAGCTAGAATTTTTATGTTAATTAATCTTCGGTTTTTTATTATTGTGTGACTACCTATCATAAATTTCCTTGCAATTCAGTTTTAGTACATTCTATAAATTATTTTAGTTTATTCCAGCATTAACCTGACTTGCAAATGGTTAAATTTGCACTGAGTCTTTCATGCTCTAAAACCCAGTATGCTCTATATTAACATCAGAAGGAACCGTTTTGATATTCAGAAATAATTGTAATAGCGAGAATAAACCACAATTCACTGAATTCATGGTCAGATTATATTCTTGTTATCGTGTTAGATTCTATGTAAGTAAATTAGTACATCTTAAACATGATGAACTGTAATTCACAAACATACTGATATTTTCCTCGGACTCGGACTAAAGAACAAACAGGTCGCTGCTGTTCTTGTCGTGCATCCCACAGCCAAATGAGGAAGCTCCTGCTTCCTCACCTGCATACCCAGTTAAGCACCATCTGTTTCCTGTTTTAATGTGATATCTCACATAGTTTTTCCAAAGCTTTCACATCAGTGAGCACAATCCTAATAGACAGTTAATATGAATTAAGAAGCATGTTTTCACCAAAACTGTGTTCTATTTCTCTCTCTCTCTCTTATTTTCTGAAATACGTACCACTACACTGGTTGCACCAAACCCACTTCAGTAGCATGAAATTCCCAAGATTAATATAGGTTATTTACAGCATATTGACCAGACTCTGGTGTCCAGGAGCTGGGGGATGGGCAGTGCAGAAGCATACATGCCTAACAAGGAAGCCGGAATTTTAATTCTGTGTGGAAGGAGGTATTTCCTACTGCATCGTGCCTCCTTCTCTAATAGTTGAATCGTCCCTGCTCCCACCCTCTCCATCCCTTACCATGTGAAATTATCAAAATTATGAGTATCTGAGCAACCCAGTCAACTGTGAATCTACTTACTGCACCACCGTTACTGGCTGTTACGGTTTTCATTAGTGACACGCTAACTGACTGAGGCCAAATCAGTCAGGTAACAATGTACACTTAGGTTTCCCGTAAGTTATGGATAACTAATCTGTTTCCTCTTGGAAAAGTGGTTTGAGTCCCATGGAATCACTGAATAAAATGATGTGCAAAAGACACTAACCTTCAGTTGGATCCCAAGCAGCTTCACGCCTGCCATTCTTACAAGGATGTGTGCTACTGATGCTATTTACTGAGCTTCTCTAGGCAAGAAGTCCACCAGTTAAATGGTTATGGAGCCTTTTGAATATGAATTGTTTATGAATGTCAACCATGTTGCTTTTATGGAGGACATATGTTTCTCAAACTTTAGCATCAAAATAATCCAAAATGTTGGTGAAAACACACAACACTGGGTCCTACCTACCCTCTCCACCACCAGACTTCTGATTCAGTACTTCCATCATGGAACCCAATAATTTGTATTTGTAACAAGTTTCCAGAAGATGCTGCTGCTGCTGGTCTTAGGACCACACTTTAAGAACCACTGGTGTATTATGTAGAGCTCCAAGGATGGAGTTGGATTTGCCTGTATGTTAGACCTGGCTCTGCCCCTTAACAGCTGTGTGACCTTGAAAAAGTTATTAACCTCTTGAAACCTCAGTTTGCTCAGCTGTAAAATGACGGTAATACCCAGTTCATGAAGTTGTAGTAAGATTAAATAAGAGGATACACGCAGAATGCTTAGGCCAGTGCCTGGGGAAAAACAGCTATTCAGTAATGTCACTCCCATGCTCCGGATCTGTTTAGGGGAAAGAATGCAATGTGGGCCATTTTGGTATTTCTATATTTCACTGTACTAAGATCTGAAGGAGGGAGAGGAAACAGACAAGTAATGTGAGAATTTATAAAAATAGAGACTTCCCAAGAGTTAAATATAATTTAGTTTAAACACAAAGTAAATTATTTCTTTGATAGTGTGTAGCTCAGAAACTAGCTACTCTTTATCTTAGCCACTGGAATCCCATCCAAGAATTAATCCCATCCAAAAATAACTCAATGTTAGGTGTTAGGTTGATTTCCCCCTCCGCTTAATTCTGTGAATCTCTAGCCCTGAAATAATGTGTTTATTAAATACAAACCCATCTTCAGATTCACCTAGTAAAGTGTGTTAGTTGCAAATTAAAAATATAAAAATAATGTATATGTACTCATGTATACACACTATTGTAGTAGTTTTGATATTTATATTTGTATCAATAATTTTTTGTTTTCTCAATAACATCAAAACTCTTCATGAGTATGAACAATCGGGACTTTACTTCTAAAATAAATTCATAGAGTTAGAAGGAATCTTAGTGATTGATTTTCTAATATAAACCTTGAATAGGTCACGTCTTATAAAAGTACAAAATGTTATGAAAATTCTTCTAACTGAATCATCTCTCTCCTTGATCTAATCTATTTTAGTGAGTACAGGCATCTTCATCACCATTTTACAGGTGAAGCCACTGAGGTATAAATGTACATGCTGTCTCATGTGATGCAAATAATTAGAGCCAAAAACAGAAGTAAAACCAAAATGTATTGAATCCAAGCAAATCTACCATTAGCATAATTACTTCTTGTGTGAAAAATGTATTCTGTAAAATTGTCAAGCAATAGCCTTTGGCTTCATTCAGTTACTTAGCAACCATTTACTGAGTACTTACTATGTGCTCATACAAGCACCAGATATGGAACTACCATCCCACCAGTATGACATCAAGAATTACTTATTTCTTCCAGCAAATCTTTTCAGTTTTTCATTATTTATTTGCCTCACACGCAGTCTGTACTTCCAAGTCAAAATTTGTGGCCACAACTGAAATTAGGATCATCTTCAAAAATAAAACCTACTGAAAAACCTACTTTAGAAAACCTACGTTAAAAGCTGTCTTGTGATCCTTCCTGAATAAAAACTGAGCCTTTATTCTATCAAAGTCTACACCCTTAAGTAAGAAAATTTGCAAATATTGGACTGTAAGTAAATCTGTAGATATTTACATGCTGTTATTTCCAGAGTTTTAAAATGTGAGCCCTGGACAAGCTGATTTTTAAGATCCCTTCCATTTCTAATACTATGTTTCTAGGATTCAAAAGTATTCAGAATATAAATGTGTGTTGTGTTAGTTTACCACATATTTTGACCTTAGTAAGTGTTCCAATTTATATTAAGCTTTACTGTCCATAATTCTTTTCAAAGGAATTGATACCAGAAGCTCTATGGCACTAAAATCTACAGATAAAGCTAACATTTTGAGAATGTCATATAAAAGGTCATATATATGGTATAAAACCTTTCATGTCTGACTACTTTTACACAGCAAAATAATTTTGATATTCATCCATGTTGTTGCATGTGTTAGTCATCTGTTGCTTTTTATTGCTGAGTAGTATTCTGTTGTATGGATGTAGCACTATACTTTTATCCATTCTTCAGTTGATGGACTTCTGGGTTATTTCCAGTTTGGGATATTGTGAAAAAGCTTTTATGAATATTTACACAGACGTCTTTGTGTGGACAAATGTTTCCATTTATCTGGGGTAAACACCTACAAGTGGGATTATTGGCTCATATGGTAAGTGTATGTATAAATTTATAAGAAAGTTTTCTAAAGAGCTGTACCATTCATTTTCCCACCAGCAATGGAGAAGTGAGCATAAAGAACAAAATTTGACATTATCGAATTGTACTTCTAGCTATATAATCATATGTATTTATATAGTATTTAATCACACTAAATGTGTATGTGGATACTATTCATTGTATTATCATACCATGAATATATGAATATATTTCAGTTATCCTTTTCCACTGCCTACATTTAGAGATTTTTTTTTCTAATTATTTCTGTGCCCTTACACCCAGGGTGAATATTTTTAGTAAGGCAATATCTTGTTACCATGATTAGTTAAAGATAAACTATTAATTGAACTATTTGTGCATGTCAAGGATGACAGGCAGAGGGTGGACCAAGGAGCCTCCTATCAAAGAGCCAAGGCCAAGACGACTGGGAATGTGTCTTTCCCAAAGTCACAACATGTGAACATAAGAAAGCAAGGAGTTCTGGCCAGGGTTGGACAAGTCTTGTGCATAAAATGGTCATCAGAACTAGAGGCTTGAATTGAAAATTGGGAACGAAGTTTTAATGCCAAAGAGAAGTCAAAGAACCCGGGGGAAATGAAGGCCAGGGGTACTGGTGAGCGGTATGTACAATAGGCAATGGCTGGGGAAATTCTGGAAATAGAAGAGACTGAAACCCTCAATTCAGTTTCTTCACATTCTTTGCATACTTGTATATAGTTGGTCAAGGTAATTCAAGGACGGCAAGTAGAAAAGAGATATTTCCAACATTTAAAGGTTTGGTGTGTTTTCCACTCCAAGGTGTATTGCATAAATTAATTTAGCTTACAAGTGAGTTTCACAAACCACCCAAAGTCCCTATGTCCACACAAATCCGTAGTTTATTCATCACTCTCAACCTGTAAATCTCATAAAGATAGAACCTGATGCTTTGTGAAAATAGTTCCTACACAAAATTTGGGTCACAGTGGTTTTACAAATTTGGCAGTTCAAGGTTTCAGGACATACCCCTTACCCTTGTTAAAAATCTTTGGTAAGCAACTCCTTTTCCTTGTTAAATATTAATTTCAAGTTCCAACTTCTAGGTGGCCAATACAGAAGCAACAGGCTGACATGCCCTGGGAATAGAAAGCATCAAGGATGCAAGTGGAGATGAGAGGTGTGCTTGTGGCCACCTCCTCTAATAAGGCACCCTTTTGATCCCTGTGCTATGCCCACTTAACTTCTACCCATGACTCAGATTCCTATCCTGCTCAGGCTCAGAGGTAGGAGAAAGCCAAAAACGTGGCAACTAAGCATACCTGGGCCAGTGAGATCCACCCAGATGACCCCAATACACTAATCTGTGTACCTAGTTCTCTCTCATCGATTGATATTTCTGTGCTTGAGTTGGTTTCTGCATAAGACCCTGATTTTTCAAAAACTGGGGGTCCTTTACTGACACTCTCCCTGCTGATAACAGGGAAAATCATATACTTACTGTGGTTGGGTCCCTCACGTATTTCCAAGTGTTGAGTTCTCATTGGCTGCCACTTTCTAGAGCCCCCCTGACTCTCCTAAATCCATGGTCCTCTGAAATTCTAATACACAGAATTCTCTGATTACTACTGCCTGTTCTCTGGGTTCCCTAAATAGTCTTCTGTACGAGCTGTCCTGATGGACCTTTACTGCTTTATATTGGCCAGTCCTAGTAGGTCTGGCAATCTACACCATATATCAGCCATCCACACCATATCTTGTTCCAGTGACAGCTGAGTTACTATACTAACAAAAGGAGGGATGTGTATGATTGTCTGAGTGTGAATGTGCATATGTGTTTTGGGAGGGAGGATGTGTGAGATGAGTGGGGAAGAGAAAAGGCATAGAAAATGCAATTTTAGCGGTACAGAAAGAGATTGGGAGAAGGAAAGCAAGAGCACCTTCAATGATGGTATATAATAGATGCTCAATAAATGAATAGATAAATGATAAAAGCAAACAAAACCAAAAAGGGAATGGAAAGAAGCAGAAGAGGTCTTCATAAAAACCTATAGAGAAATGGACAAAGATGAGTAGGAGCCTGAAAAAAAAAGAGAAAACCAAAGAAATGATGTAAACGACAAGCACTGAACTATAGAGACGGGCTCCCTAAGACAACAGTAATTACTAAAATAATATTTGAAATCAATTTATAATTTTCCTGTCACTAATTTATACAATTCTGTTTTATTCTTAACCAGAACATAAGCTGACTTCTACTAGAGATGTTAACTCTCTACCAAGCGTAAATACTTCTTAACTAAAGTCAAAGGTAAGTGATTATTTCTTTCTAATGTATAATTTATCTGCTTTTTAATGTTTCTGCCTGATTTGGGGAGAAGGAGATAAAAAATATATGAGACAAAATGGCTCTTCTTTTGTTTCACAGAACAGATGTTAATGTGATTTTCACCTTAGTTTGAAAGCTGGAGAAATTTCCATTTCATTTCCTCTTTGGGATGACCTTGTCATTAAAAAGAAAGAAAGCACTTAAGGTAGTAAGGGATTGTTGTACAATGTGCCTAGCCTTGGGAACAGTTCCCTTAAGTTCTACCCACTGGGGCAAAGCTGCCTCTTCCTTCAGAACATACAAAAGTGACACCTGAAAGACTAAAGGTGTCGCTGTCATTAGGACATTTCCTGTGTCTTTTCAAGCCTTGACTTCTACTTCACATACATTCCAGTAGAAGACACATCAATTCTGGTTTGAATTTCCCCAACTGAAAGCCCAGGCCAGTGTGTATAATTCATGTTGTGTCTTCCTGTTTCACACATCATCTCCAATAATAAAGACCCTAGAATCAGAATTTAGCTGGTGATTTTCTTGATGAAGTGCAAGAGAGGCAAAAGAGAGATCTTCCTCTGGTGGCATCAAGATGCTTATTGTTAACGTGATTTTGTCAGTCAGCTACAACCTGCAAGCGTCCGTGTGCCATAAGAGGATGCCAACCTGCCTTTTCTGTAGTTACACTCTCCTGTGTGTGGCTTAAAGGGGGAGGAGATGATGGCAGCTCATCTGGAGTCACTTTCCTAGCCATCATGAAGCTGCAGCAGGTTGGCAGTAATGCGCTACAAATAAAGACCTCTACCCATAAGTAATAGTTATCCTCAGTGAGGTAGCATCTTTCAGCCACAGATTTTCTCTTTATGAGCAGTTCTCACCTCACTCCTCTGGAGAATGTGATGCGCAAGAAGAATGAAGTCAATGAAAATCTGAAAGTGATTCAAGAGCTCTAGTTCCCCGTTTGCTGAGCCCATAACTGCATTTAATTTCCCAGGGTTTTTTCCTGGTCGTGAAGGGGAAATACTAAAGATATGGGTTAGAAACTGGAGGGAGGGGAGCAGAAGTGTTTTCACTTGTTGTTAATAAGAAATGAGGATGAATAGAGAACTGATGTATACTGTAGAGGAGTACAATTCCACTTCTTCCTTTTTCCTTGCTATTGAATGGAATGCAAATATAATGGCAGGAACGAAAAGCGGCTATCTCAAAACGTGAGATGAAAGCCATGTGCTGGGTATGGCTGAGCAACTAGATGGGAGGGACCTGGGTCTGCAAAATGAGATGACCATATCAGCCCTCAACTGTTCAAACTCAGGTTGTTACATGAAATAATAAACTTTTATCTTGTTCAAGTCATATTTTGGGGTTCCTTTTTAATAGAAATAATGATCCTAATTGATGCATAGTTTCTTCTACTGGGACATCCATCTTTCAAGGTCTCAGTGCTAATTCTCTAAAACATTTATTGTCTTTTCAGTTTCAAGGAATGTTGTTATTCCAAGTACCCTGCCCATTTTGGCCCATTTCTTCTTTACAGTTCACTGGACTCTCCCCTCAAATGTCAGCTTCTCTGCAAGGCCTCCTCTGAATTCCTAAGAGTTTGTTGTAACTGTTATCATATCACCACTAGAGTAGGGGCAGGATTATCACTATAGACTTGCATGTGTGTCACTACCCTTGTATTCCCTGCATGCACAGAGTCTGGCCCCTGGTAGGCACCAAACAAAGACAAAGTCTTGTTAAATAAGTGAGTTCTCCAAGTTCCAATGAACTTACCTTTCTCTGAATTCTCATGTCCTCCAAGTTTCTCTACTACAAAATTTAGCACATTTGAAGATGTACCATGTTGTAAGGCTTTCTAAAAATGTTGGTTATTTATTATACACCCCAGAGAATATAAATAAAGCAGACAGCTTGCAGTCATAGCCAGCCTGTCCCCAAGGGATCAAATGTAAAATTAAGGACTACCCTCCACAATCACTATGTCACAGTCACCTTAAACTGGAAAGCCAATATCATTTCAAGGGCCTGCTTTATAGGGAATATCGGTTGTCTTTATCACAACTAATTCATTCACTGAACAAATAGTTTCGAGCATCTAATATATACCATACACACTATTTTCAGTGCTGAGAATCCATTTGAGAACAAAACAAAGATCTTTGCCCTCATGGAGCTTTATATCCTAGACAGAAATTGTTTTATGAATTTAGCTTCTTTTAATAAAAGCATATACATTTTATTTGAACAATTTAAAATAGCAAGAAATAGGATTCATTATCTTTGTACACGAGGAGATTTCATAAGCTATGCATTTGGTCACATAGGTAATGTCAAAGCATGATGTAAAAGGTAAAGCTTTGTGTAGGCCTAAGGACTCAAACTATTAAATATATGATTTTATAAGGCACATCATTTAAAGGTAGACAAGAGACTGGCAAATACAGGAAGATCATCTCGCACTTTGGACTCTATCATCTGAAACTAGTATATGTCAGTTCATAACTTACAAAAATCTCATGAATGGGGTTTAGAATTAAGACACTGCATAACTTCCAGTGTGCCCTAATATTAATTCACATTTGAGAAAATGGTTTAGGTCCTCCTCCAACATGCCATACAAGACCAACCCTTATTCACTTTATTATTCTGATAAAAAAACCATAACTTTAATTAGAAAAGAAATAATTTTAAGAAAATTACATAACATGCTGTCTTAAAGCCCAGAGATAAACCCACGTACATATGGTCACCTTATCTTTGATAAAGGAGGCAGGAATGTACAGTGGAAAAGGACAGCCTCTTCAATAAGTGGTGCTGGGAAAACTGGACAGGGACATGTAAAAGTATGAGATTAGATCACTCCCTAACACCATACACAACAATAAGCTCAAAATGGATTAAAGACCTAAATGTAAGGCCAGAAACTATCAAACTCTTAGAGGAAAACATAGGCAGAACACTCTATGACATAAATCACAGCAAGATCCTTTTTGACCCACCTCCTAGAGAAATGGAAATAAAAACAAAAATAAACAAATGGGACCTAATGAAACTTCAAAGCTTTTGCACAACAAAAGAAACCATAAACAAGACCAAAAGACAACCCTCAGAATGGGAGAAAATATTTGCAAATGAAGCAACTGACAAAGGATTAATCTCCAAACTTTACAAGCAGCACATGCAGCTCAATAACAAAAAAACAAACAACCCAATCAAAAAATGGGCAGAAGACCTAAATAGATACTTCTCCAAAGAAGATATACAGACTGCCAGAAAACACATGAAAGAATGCTCAACATCAACATCACTAATCATTAGAGAAATGCAAATCAAAACTACGATGAGCTATCATCTCACACCAGTCAGAATGGCCATCATCAAAAAATCTAGAAACAATAAATGCTGGAGAGGGTGTGGAGAAAAGGGAACCCTCTTGCACTGTTGGTGGGAACGTAAATTGATACAGCCACTGTGGAGAACAGTATGGAGCTTCCTTAAAAAACTACAAATAGAACTACCATATGACCCAGCAATCCCACTACTGGGCATATACCCTGAGAAAACCATAATTCAAAAAGAGTCATGTACCAAAATGTTCATTGCAGCTCTATTTACAATAGCCCAGAGATGGAAACAACTGAAGTGTCCATCATAGGATGAATGGATAAAGAAGATGTGGCACATGTATACAATGGAATATTACTCAGCCATAAAAAGAAACGAAATTGAGCTATTTGTAATGAAGTGGATAGACCTAGAGTCTGTCATACAGAGTGAAGTAAGTCAGAAAGAGAAAGACAAATACCGTATGCTAACACATATATATGGAATTTAAGAAAAAAATAATGTCATGAAGAACCTAGGGGTAAGACAGGAATAAAGACACAGACCTACTAGAGAATGGACTTAAGGATATGGGGAGGGGGACGGGTAAGCTGTGACAAAGCGAGAGAGAGGCCTGGACATATATACACTACGAAACGTAAGGTAGATAGCTAGTGGGAAGCAGCCGCATAGCACAGGGAGATCAGCTCGGTGCTTTGTGACCACCTAGAGGGGTGGGATAGGGAGGGTGGGAGGGAAGGAGACGCAAGAGGGAAGAGATATGGGAACATATGTATATATTTAACTGATTCATTTTGTTGTAAAGCAGAAACTAACACACCATTGTAAAGCAATTATACTCCAATACAGATGTTAAAAAAAAATAATAACATTATGCTGTCTTAGAAATATGTCCACTTCTAAGGCATTAATAGGTTAATGTGAAATTGTAAAAAAGGGTTAAATAATTTATCCACAATGAATTTTATATTTAAAAGGCAGAAATTGTGAGAAATGGTTTTAAGCTTCCTACTGTCTATCATTTTACAAATAAATACATCTAGAAAGATTAATAATATAATGTTTTTAAAAGAGAAAAACCTAGAATCTCTCTTTTTTATAAGCATGTCTGATATGAGTAACTAAATATCAATTTCCTCTAGATGCATTTTTCCATGGAACAAATCACTTTTTTCCAGCAGAATACCTCTTATAGCAGTCACATAATGAAAGTGTTTCCCAATAGATATCCATCTCTGAGAGCAGATTTTATTTCTCTGCCTGATTTCCAAAAATGCAATCTGATTTCATGAGGATGTAGGCCAGTGGACCAATAAATGACTGTTGTAAGCATGTATCAAGAAATAGTCACAACTTGTGATGCAAAATCTGCCCTGTACTTCTTATTTCTTTCCATCCGAGAGTTGTAATTCCAATACCATGCCATGTACATGGATTGAGTGCAAAGATCAGCCCCAGGCAGGTTTAAATAAAACATTGACATTTTGAAAAATGATCCAAGTGTTTCCTTTTTTCACCTTCTATGTTTTTTTACTTTGCTATTTCAGGTAGTATCAAGAAGGAAATGCCTTTTTTGGGCTGTGTCTCTAATCACTGAGCAGATTTCATATTCTCCAGGGTACAGCAGTGTAATGACAATTTGTAAACCATGAAAGATAAAGTTGTAGAATTGGGAAAAGTTGGTTTTTACTACATCATACTGTCTTCTTTCACTGGAAACTGAACCTGGGAAACCAATCGTGTGCTCATGGGCCGAAGCATTATAGTCACCGCATATATAACATATCAGCCATTATTGAAGTTAATTTCAAGACATACAATTAAAGACCATGATTTCCTTTTATTCCAACTTTCTAATTTTATTAAGATTTTATTATGACTGTTTTGATAGTACATACATATTTTACAGCACACCTCCTTATTCTTAAGAGGTAAGCAAATTTACTGTGACACTGTATTAGCAGGGACTGTCTCCTTGTCAAGGAACTGGTAGATGGGGTAGCATATTCCCAGAGACTACAGCTACTGCCTCTGACCTGAAAACGGATATATTGGATTTAGTTTGTTGGGCATAAGTTAATTATCAAGTTTCATCATATAAATTGTCTTCAAAGAGAAAAGGCAGCAGGATGGCTCATTACTGCAGAGTTCCTTGCTCGACTTCATAGAAGCCCTTGTTCTGTGATGCCAAGAGCCACAGCTTCTGATGGAGACTTTAATTCATGGTGATACTGCAGTGCAGTTCATTTCAGGATCTCTATTGTTGTGTTGCTAACAGTTCATTCTTTTCAGTAATGGGAATGGCTCTGCTCTATAGGACGTTAAACATACAGTACCCTAGTGGTTTGTATGATTTCGGACCTCAGAATAGTTCCTGGCACACAGATGATGGGAAAGAAGCTGTCATTTTTTTTCCCCAGCAAGCAACAGCACCTTGTGTAGAGTTTTCCCCAAAATGCTTTATGAGATGAAGGCTAATCACACACATATACGTGCGTACACACGACTGGAATAAAAAATATATACACAAAAGATTCCAGGCTTGTTTCACATTGAAGAAATCAAATCATCAGTACAGCTAATCATCGAGTTCCTCTGTAAGTATTCCTTCAGGAGGGGATTTTCATGTAAAAGTTTCATGCTTGTTTGTTTAAAGCTTTAGGATAAATTTGCAGGCGATGAGAGCAACCTTCACTCTGATAAAAGAACAGGCCAAGTTACTGATTGGAGAAAATTACATGAAGTTTTTTAATCAAAGTCTCTGTGGTCTACTGTCTGATTTTCTAGGCCAGATGTCAAATGTTTTTCACTGATGTCTATGTTGAAGTAATCACTAAACCAATTCCAAGAAAGAGTGAGTGAGACGGTAATAATGTTTCATTTCAGTATTACATAAGGTCTCTTTCCCAGCCATGAACAAAGTAACAGGACCTCTCTGATTCAGTATAATTACACAAACTGTTACTTTGAATTTTTAGATAGTTTCATCTCTTCAGATTATGTGACTTTTTTATGAATATGTGAATATGGCATGTATCTAGATGCTTTCAGTTAAAATGTGAAACAACCTACAATTACCAATTTGTTGATATTTTCAAGATTTACATTTAATTTAAAATGTAATTAAGCATTTATTATTTAATCTATTTTGTGCAGGTTTTTTTGCAACAATAATAATCAATCGTTAAAAAACAAAACAAACAAAACCCAGCGTTCACTAGAAAAGCAAATCTTCTGCTGTTTGACATGCCAGGAAAATTGGTTGCTAATTTGATAATATGCTGTGATTTTTTTTTTTTTTTTGAATCAGCAAAGCAATCTGGATGGGACAGAGAAATTAGAACAAAATCAAGTTGTAAATTTCTGTTTCAGAGTTTTATGAGGTTACAAATGAACATATATTACTGTTTTCTATGTTTTTCATTGGCACAGATCTCCTTTTTCCGGAAACAGTAATATCATAGAAGGACAAATACTTACTCAAATTTATTTGATATCAATATTAGGATATTTTCAAAATGCCTGAAAGAATGCGACATGTCCCCCCACTGTCAGGTAAAACTCAGTCTGAAGAAATTCCACTGGCACTAGCCTCTCTGCTGTGGCACCTGGTTTCATTCCTAGAACTTCCCAACTCCTCCTTCTGTCCGTCACATTGTTAGCCTAAGAGAACTAAAATACCTAGAGACAACAGATACTTTAAGGTCTCTTCTAAGTAGGAATTTCTTTGAAAACCAAAAGGACAAGGCAAAAATATCTTAGGAAAATGTAACTGATATTAAAAACAGTATTGGTAGCAGTGGATGGGACCTAAGAAGGACTCCTCCCAACTAAAATGCACAAGGACCAGTAAAACAGCACCCTCTTCCCAACAATGTGGTCAAAACATGCCTACCACAAATGGCCACCTATCAACTAAGCCATGTATTTATCATGGACAAATAACGGGCTTTCTCCTGAGGTTATTTTGATGAATGAAAAATTTCCCATTTCACTTGTTTTATTTCATGTCTTCATTTTCTATTAGACTGTTGGGAAGACCTTGGTTTTTAGTCATCAGTTCCAGTTATTTATGGCTGCATAACAGGTCACCCTAAATTTTAGTGACTGAAAAGAGCAACAATTACTTTATTATTATCTCTCACAGTTCTGGAGGCTGACTGTGTTCAGCAGGACGGTTCCTGATTGGAGCCTGGGATGGGAGTCATTTCAAAGGCTTTGTCAGTTGCATGTCTGGGGGCTGATGCTACTGACATGAGACTTTAGCTAGGACTGTCATGGCCTCTCCACGTGACTGGGGTTTTCTCACATCAGACAGGAAGTAGAAGCTCCCAGTTTCTTAAGCTCCAGGCTAGGACAGGTACAGAGTCACTTTTATACTCTATTCATGAAACATGAAATTCAGAGCCTAAATTTAAGAAGAGGGGACATAAACCCCACTGTTTAATGAGAAGAGCGTCAAAGAATTTTGGACCAGTTATGAAAAACACTTCATTATCTTTTCACCCTCGGTACATAATATATTGTTAAACATTTAATGTATGTTGATGTCTGAATACATTAAAGAAGTTAAAGCAAAAGATAATGAGGGTCTAAATTAGGTCAGAATCAATGTCAGTATATAAAAGGAGAGAGGTACGAGAGACTTGTAGAGAGAAAAACAGAACAAAGAAGAGGAGGCTCTAAACTATACCCAAAGTCACTGGCCTACGTAGCTTAGATAATGAGGGTGCCATTATCTTTAACAGACTGAGGTTTCAGAAAACACCTGGACATTAGAATCACTCAGAAGTAGGTTTGAATCTCTGCTCCACCACCAACCACATGCATGCCAACTCACATTTCTGAGCCTCAGTTAAATAATATCTATAAGTGGGGATAGTAACAGTTAACTTCTGAAGTTGCTGGGAAGATCAGAAGTCATACCTGGTTACTACTAAAGACACAATAAGTGATAGCAATACATACAGTCCAACAATTCAAAGAAAATGACTAATGAATTTCTTAGTATATATAAATGTCCTTTAAATAGTGGTTTTTCATTAAACTGTCATGACTCAGTGTTTTTATTTTGTGTTATTTTAATTGATTAAATCAGTCTTCAGCAGTCTGTGAAGAAGCTTAATCCTCCAATTTCACTGAGGATATAGGCTACATTCTGTACATTGAATCAAATATTTGGCTCGAATTCCATATATCAGTTGTGAATTGCTGACGGTCTCTAAACCTGATCCATTTGGAAATCTGCTAAAATTCCTTACAAATATTCACCACCCTAAAAATTCTGCATCTGTTTTGCTCTGTCTCATGATTTTGAATATTAATAATTATGCTTAACAGGAATGTTCTTTGTTTCTTAGCATATTTAGTGAGAGCATATCTAGAAGACCAATGCTTATGAAACAGAAATACTTAATTTATTAACTTTTTGAGAGGAGTTATATTCCAAAGTTTTAAAGTAAAGACATAATATTTTTACTGTATGAGAAGATTTTTGCATGGTCTTTCCTTCTCCACCTCTCTTAGACATATTCTCATGCAGAAAAAGGGAGGGACAATTGGTAGAACTTATTCAAGAATTTCAGCAACTCAGAAAGAGCTTGTTCATATGCACAAATCTTATACTTATTTATTTAATACCCAAAATAGACAATTTGGGTGAATATTAATATATGCAAACTAAATCCACTGTCAACTCAGGTTTTTAAAAAACTAGAATACTCATTTTGGAAAGAAAGGGGCAGTGAATTCCATGGCCTTTTTATAGAGCTACTGACTGCCTTAGAGAGTATATAGAAACCATTATCCTTGCCATATTGCAGGTTACTTTTTCAACTTAAAAATAAAATCTATAGACCATGTTGAATAATCTCTCTTGCAAGACCATCATCCTAACTGCATTGAAACACTGAGATAAGATATTCAATGGGTGTGAATGCTCTTTACTTATCATTGAGCTTAAAAAAAGGCTCATGTAACTAGATTCACATTTTATGCTAAACTGGGCTCCATTTTTAATTCCCATGGCCACTGAGGAATGAAACACAAAGAAGATGAATTTTTAGCCAGTGAGTCAGATATTTATAACTTCTGAAAAAGAAGATTCAGAACACTCAAAAAGTTAGAACAAAATGTGGAGATTACCTCAGTTCCATGTGAATCAGATAGTTGTGATAGATGATTACATTAATATAATGTTTTTATAATTCTTGTTTTCAAGAAAAGAGAAGAAAATTATAAACTCAAGACACAATTTCTACTTGGCTTTTTCAGAAACATAAGAATAATATTTATTAATCTATTACCTAATATTTATTAATTATTAATGTGGAAACACTCAAAGGCAACATGATTGTGTACAAAGAACAGAGGTCTTGGAATAAGAATTCATGAATTAAATTCTTTCTATCTTTTGGGGCAGATTTTGGGTACAGGTTTGGTTATTGTTATTTGCTTGTTTATTTGTTGGCTTTTGCAAAATAGAGATAATATACCAATAAGTTTTTTGTGAGCATCCGCTAAGTTAACAAATGAGAAAGGTACTAGTACACTTCTGGCCCATGGCAGAGTGTAAACAAATGTTAATTTCTTGTTTGCTTTATATTAGATGGTAGGGATTACTGTAACTCTCCAGCATCAAGCTGATTCATCTCTATCTTTGGCCACACTAGGAACATATTATGTCCCCTTCTCCTTGAAGTTAGTAGAGGCCATATGACTTCCTTTGCACAATGAAATTTGGGTAGATATGATCGTTGGCAGAAATGATATGTCATTTCTGGGAAGAAGCATTTAATTGCTGATATTCTACTCTCCTTGTCATGCTTCACCCTGCTAAGGTGACAGTGAAAGAAAATGTGTTAAGAGGTTTCAGAAGTTTCAAGCTACCTGGAATGTTGAACGAACTCATGCGTGTGGCTACTCTTGTAACCTACTTGAAGTGGTCTTTACATTAACTAAAAATAAATTTTTGATATTGTAAGCTACTTATATTTGAGGATCGTTTGTTACCTCAATATAATCTAGTCAATCCTGAATTAATTTACCTAAATCATTTTTTCACTTATATTTCACATATCTCATGGTATAGACACTGTTTAGAAGAAAAAAATAAACGATTTCACTGTGTATAAAATAAAAACTGAAAAACGTGGGCCTATGAGAACATTTATGCTAAATGGATTTTTCTGACTTATTTTGTTTAAAAATGACTTAGTACATTATACAGCAGAAACTAACACAACAATATAAAGCAATTATACTCCAATGAAGATGTTAAAAAAAATGACTTAGTACAATTCAAAAATATAATTATTCTGAAATCTGTTTTCTGTCTTATGGATTTCTAACCATCATCAGGATATGTAGGTCATTTTCTAATAATTATTATGAATCACTTATGTGAGAAAAGAGAAAATTTTTACTTCATGTTTGAGATTTGGAAAATGCAAAACTTGA
The DNA here is from genome assembly GCF_964374135.1 of Grampus griseus. Lineage (NCBI taxonomy): Eukaryota > Metazoa > Chordata > Mammalia > Artiodactyla > Delphinidae > Grampus > Grampus griseus. The sequence continues at coordinate 31,919,614 of NC_139011.1, read as the reverse complement.
AAGTGAAATCTTGAAATGTTTTCATTAAGTTTGAAAATCATCTTAATTGAGTCATAATTTAAAGACTTCAGAATTATAAAACGTAAGGCCTGTAAAGAATATGGTATATAATTTGGTCCCCAGATCCCATTTTGCACATTGAGATTCTGAGAGCCTAGGGTACACATTAATTGACTTGCCCCATATTGTTTTTGTAGGGATATTCCTCTGTTAAAAATCAACCTCCAGTGGCACTCTATTTCTTAAGATATAAGGTCAAAGCTCCTTAGATCACATTTAATCTGGGATCACTATTACCACAAATAATCTAATCCCACAATTGTGCTAAACAGCTCACCACTTCCTGAACAAGACAGACTCTTTCTTTCCTTTATGTCTTTGCAAATGGACATCTTTACCCTCTGTCTGGGATACCTTCCCTATCTTATCACTTTGACAAACTCCTGCTCAACCTAAAAGACTAAGCTCAAGTATCACTTCTCCTGTCCTTATTACTGCTAAATGCTATATTTAAATGATCTGATTTATGTGATCCAAACATATTTCATATTCATCACATTGCTTTGTAATTAATTCAATATAAATTATATATTTGTTTCCAATTTTTTTTCTCCACTCTAAAAGAGGATTCCTCATCCCTACCCATTGCCCTGTAACTTGGGAGGAATATATATTCTCTTGTTTTGCTGATGTAAAACTTGGCCATGTGACTTGCTTTAATCAATGGAATTTGGGTGGAGGTTCCATATGCCACAAAGAATTCATTTGTTTCTTTTCATATGTTAAAATAATGGCATGTGCCAAATAGGGGCTTCTCCTTCAGTCTTAATACTGGAATGAAAAAGAGGTGGGGCAAACCCATAGCTAACCTATAGCCACAACAATCAATATTTAATGTGAGAAATACAGTAAGATCCTGAGTGCTTGAGATTTTTGCAAATGTGGCATTATTTAATGAAAACTAATACCCAGTTGTTTACATAGTTTCCCCTGGTTCCATTAAAGTAAATATCTTAAGGGGAGGCACTATGTCTCCTTAATTTTTGTGTTTCCAATTTCTTGATCAATTTCTGATATATAGTAGGTACTGAATGTTTTGTGAATAGATGAATGTAGTTTTGTTACATTATGCTAAAGCTGTACTTTCTGAAGATTCCTATTTTCTAAAGATTTAGAATCTGAATCAAGTTCCAGTGATACAGAAAAACAAAGAAAAAAGGTTTATGAATGGAATATGAATGTTGCACAGATACATACAGAGACAGTAAAATTATTCACACTATGTTCTGGTTATTTGCAAGTTGGAAAGGAATCAAGTACAAATTTTTTTTTGTTGAAGGTTGAAGAACAAGGGGAGTAGGACGTGACTTCAAGGGTCCAATAGAAATCATCATTCTCTTTCTGATAATCTAAGGTAGATTATGGGGGATGTGGGTTTTTAGTAGTCATCTGCATAACAGAGATATATGGTGGTATTAGTAAAAGGGAGAAAGATTCACATAGTTTTAATGTGCAACCTAAGATTTTTTTCCATAATTTTCATACTCCATAGAAATGTAAAATGAACAAGGTAAAATAAGATCACATAATATACTTTTTATCTTTTTCTAGGAATATTTCACTGTTCATTTTCTAGTTTCAGTGCTCCAGCAGGTATTATTACCAACTATAAATTTAAAAATAAAGTGTTTTAAATCACACTTCAATTTCCTAATAAAAGTATGCATATTTGTTTTTTTTAAGGAGTTTTCTAAAGTAGTTTATTCCATCTGTGTTTTACTTTTTAACTCACGTATTAACTTTTTTAAAGTTGGGGCTCTATTTATAAATGTCTAACTTAAGTAAAATGTACTCTTATCTATTTCTATTCCCTTCATTCATTTCAGTGATTTGAAATTTAATAATTAAAAGGTTTGAAATAATTTAGACAAGAATCAATAGCCCCTCAGTAGAGATTCTGATAAATTTGCAGTTTTGCAAATCTCACACAGGAGAATAATGCTAAAATTTACCAACAGTTATATACGATAAGTCTAAGGGATGTGTTTGTGGTAAAGCCAAACACAGGCTCATCCATGTGCTTAGTTCTTTCTTATTTAGGATTGCACTGAATCAGAATCAAGGGGGTCTGTATGAAATGTATTAATTTTTATTTCAGGGACTATTGCATGACTTACCAAACTGATAAGAAAAATCATTAGGAAATGAGATAAGAGTATATATCCTAAGAGTTCACTTGTGAAAGTTACACAGAGAGGAAATCAGACCTCATGCTTAGCCAACACAACATCATGCTTCATTTCAGTAGGCTTTATGGGAAAATTTCTGGGACTCTGATGAGAATCGTCTGGTTATAGTTGTAAAGATGTTTATCATGTCACTGTGGGAAGGATGACCTATTTGTGTATAGAAATTTAGAAGATTCTCAATTTTTAACTTCTTTCATCTACTTGAAAACTTTTAATCTCTTTGCTCAACCATACCTCACCATAATTCTTTCTCTAAATGAAATAACTCCTCCCCTACATATTTGAAGATTTCTAAGTTTAATGCTGGTATTTGTATATGCTAAACACTCATTTGGGAATTTTCTGTTGGTATACATCCTCAAATCCACCATGGGGCAATTATGGAAAACTACAATTCTCACGTTACATTCAATATCTCTAATTTATGCCAGATTTACTAAGCATGAATGGTCTCATGGAGACTACAAATAAAATGCAGTAACATATTGCTCCTAGTAAAGTGAAAACTGCTATAATTAAAACACTATATTATTGGTGAATTATTCTCATTGTCTTTATCATTTTACTAAACATTTTTGTTTACTCTCTTCTGGAAAAATCTGAAAAAAAGTCTTTTGAATTTTTCTCATTACTGAATTTTCCAAATTCATTGCTATTTATACAAACTCATAACCAAACAAACAAATATGTCAGAGTGCTGGGCCTCATGTCACGATTGTACCAGGTGCTGGTACAACAAACTGACAAAAAGGCATTTCAAGTATTCAATATTATTTCAAGTACGGTACCACTTTGTGACCTTAAAATAAAAATTGTTCAAATTATTTTATGTGTTAACTATTAGCATATAAAGTATGGAAAGCCAGAAATATTAAATTTAATAAAGAAAATTTATTCAACAAATTTTCATTTTATGTGTGTGTTTATATGAGGCATATCTGTGTGTGTATGAAATTATTAATTTTTAAAATAAGTTACTTTAACCGAGTAAGATGTTTAATCATATGAAACAAGAATTATTTTAAAATTAGTGAACATTTTCTGACACAGTACTCAGTCCAGAAATTGTTCTTTTTTGCTAAAAGCCAAAGTAGGTTACACTACCTCCTGCACATTTTTAAAACCCCTCTACGCACAGAAACATACACCCACACACATACACAGAGACATACTTATACCAAGTAAGCAGTTTTACAGATGTCATACTTAGGAATAATGAAATGCCTTAAGTTCCAAAATCCATACCAATATTTTCAGTAACATCCCCTGAAAACAAAATAAAACAAACAACTCAAACAACAAACAATGTAATTACCACTATATAACGATTTAACGATCATTTTCTAAATACATAAAAGTTTTGAGCAATTATCAGGGGAGAGCTAAGTTCTTGGCTAACTGTACATAAGCACTGATGAAAGGAATTGACCAGATCAGTGTAGGATATGGACTGGCTTGGGGCAGAGAAGACAAACAGTGGATAATAAAACTGTAAGATGATAATGGAAGAAAGGGACCATGACAACATATTTCCTTTAATGCCTCTGACTAGAGATTCACTCATATCTTAGTAAGGAGGGATTATAATATAACATCTTCAAACGACTCTCGTTCTATTACACAGTGTTTATGAGCAGTATGATGTACTGGTTAGGAACAATTGCTTTGAAATCAGTGAGGCTTGAATTTAATTTTGATCTTGCTATTTACAGTTGTGCAAACTTGAGTACCTAATATGACCTCTGCACCTCCCTTACCTTATTGATGAATCGGCAATGATAAAATAAACCTGCTTGCTAGCATGCATGAGCTTTAAACCAGCTAATGGTCATAAGATACACAGCACCTGCACTTGGTGCTTTGGGTGCTCCCAAGGGTGCTAGTTATTTTACCTTGAGATAGTTCAGCAAACTGTTCATAATTCATAACATGACTCTATTGCGGGAGGTAGAGTTTATTTCTTAACTAATCTTTGTGTGTGTGTATGTGTGTTTGTTGTTTTATTATGAGATCGCAAGTTAAATGAACTTCTTGTGTTTTTTAAAAAGAGGTAGCTGAACTGAGTGGAAATAAGTAACAGGTTAACAGCCCTACCTCCCAGATGCCACAGGAAAACACCACTTCCTCAGGCTTATTTTTGATATGCCATCAAATGGTAGGAAACCACCCTATAGGATAAATAAACCAGGAGTTTGTCATCTGACCACAATGAATAATCCAAATCCAGGTTAATATTATGTGGATATTCTTTACATCTCATATTTCTTATTGATCATATTTTTACAAAGCACATACATTTAGTCCTAAAGGTATTGATATTACAGTTAATGGCACAGTTGAACTGTCTTATTGGCTTCAGAGTTTTTTTTAAGACAAAAGACAGAGGAGGATAAACAGGACCACAGACAACCTTCTAATAACTTTTTGTAAACCAAGACAGAGCTGGAAATGGCTGTAGTCCAAACTCATCACACAGGAGATCACACAGATGGGGAGATAAAAGTTGTCCATGTAGCCCCTGACAATGCTCAGTATTTTATTCAGAATCTCAGGTAAGCCACCTGCATGCTGATGGCATCACAAAAATAAAGGCCAAGGGCTGATTACTGGATGGGTACTCTTTATTATCATATATCAGGTGTCACCTGTAATTTCATGTCTCTGGCAATGAGACAGAATCCATCTGTCATCTAATCATGGATCTTAGTCAATTATCTTTGCTCTTTGGAAACAAGCTTTTATATTGTTTGGGAGTAGCAAGAAGCCAGCCCACTTTCTGAGACTGACTGTGAAATAAATAGAACAACAGTTAAAGAAAACAAGCTGATATTTTCTACACAGTGCAAGCAAAGAAAATGTCCTATTTCTCTGCAGTTTTAATATATGAAACTATAACTGGCTCATATCCGCAGGGATGTTGTTGGCGGGTCCCAGTATGGAGCCCCGACAGTCAGTGAAGCAGAGACATTTGAGCACAGGGGTGTGTTATAAATGCAGTTGTATTATAACAAGGTCCTTGAGGCGCTCATAGCGACTCACCTTCTAAGATGTGCTTCGAGCAAGACAGATACTTTATTATAAGGATTCACTTTCTGTGAACAAGCACCTAAAGAACAGGTTTAAAAAAAAATAAAACAGGTGCTGTGAACAAGCACCTAAAGCACAGGTTTTAAAACTTCTCATCTTGTGAGTACAAATCTCCTTTCTCATTCACTTCCACTCCCATAGAAAGATGCAGAACAGGACCCCCAAGTGACCCCCATCCGCTTATTAAAGCCTCCTTTAATAAGCCCATCTCTAGACTCAAAGGAAAAAGGCCAATGTATAGAGTTCCTAAAATTTTGAAGATTCTGGAAATGTTCCACTAATGGCTAATTTGGAAGGAAAAATAAGGAGTAAACTAAAGGCTATTATGTAGACAAAAAGAAAAACCTGTTTTTACAAGAAAGGTGGTTTGCAGCCTCTGAACACAAAGGAGGTAACAATACAAAGAACCACTGTAATAATTTGGAATTTTTTCTATCATTTTAGATTTGGCACGCCATTCAAATGAGAACATATTTAAATAAGGACAGAGTTTACATGCTTTTAAAAGCGGGAATGGGAGGGAGCCTGTCTATTCACAGTCAATGATGATGAGGCCTCCTTCAGGCAGGAGAATGTTTGTATGCCATCACACTGGAGATGCAGTAGTCTTTGCCTTTAGGGAGAGTTGTATGCTGAAATGCAGGAAGTTGTGATTTATCTGGGTGAGATGAAACCTCTACAGAGTAATGTCTGGGATTTCTTTACAATATTGGGTAAGCTGGAGGACTGATTATCAAGTAAGTTTTGGTATAGTGGGTAAAAACACATTTTTATTAAAAGCAAATTCAGAATGTGCAGTGCATCTCTCAATTCTGAATTGAAGTGGACAATTATGGAGTTGGTTTTACAATACATGCTCCATTACAACGGGCTTGATTCTGTACGAAGCTTTAAGTCTCTTTCGAAGTCAGTTACCAGGCAGGGTTTCCAGACCCTGCAGCATTTGTCATAATTATATTTGAACCTGTTGCTAATGATTGGAGGGCTGTGTGAACCTACTTAGATGGAGAAGTCCAAAGCACAAAGAAGCAGCAAGGTGAGGGCTACAAAAGGTAAAAGGGGCGCCAGTCTCACTATGGTGCTATTTTCTAAAAGCCATATGATCATAAAGAGTAAATCCTGAGAAGTAGAATTAGGGAACACCTGATGCATAATGTCACAGTAAAACATCCAAACTGAAAAAAACTAATGCTGCAGAGGGAGGAAAGAATGTGAAAATCCATTATCGAGATATATTTTTAATTATTAGTGATCAATCAGTCTGAACCAGACTGATCATTTTCACTGGTGGCAAGTTTTGTCCCTTAATGATGGATTTAATTTTGGGTAATATTAAATGCTTTTCTGGCATCCTATTTGCCCTTCTTTTATTTTCACAAGCCTCGGTCTCTCCTTTATAAATGAACGTAGTGCTTAAGGACACATTTTCCTGGACCTAGGCTCTGCCATAGAAAGATTCTCCTTTACCTAAAAATAAAGTTCTCTTTAACCATGCAGTGTGCTGTGGAGAGAAAAGGCTGACAATATTGTCGTATTCTCTTGCTTAAGAACAAACAATTGAACCATCACATATAAAAAAATTGGATTTTTCATATGTGAATTTTTTTAAACCACAGTTGGCAAAGATTTACAGTGTATGTGTATGTAATAAATATATATATACATAGTATATATAAAACATTTCCGAACCCCCAGCCTAGATAGAGAAATCTATAGGTAATTTTTTACCAATGACAATGAAACCAATAGTGTCTCTACAGCTGTGCAAGTGCTAGATTGAGGCACTCATGGTCGCATACCTTCTAAGATAGCCTGCAAGCAAGATGGATACTTGATTCCCTCTATACACTAGGCTGGTTCCCAGTATACTAGGACATTCTGCTCCTAGCAAGTCACTGAAGCCTAGGCTCTCTCCTTCCTGCTATCACTGTCAAGTGCACAGTCCTTAGACCGGCTGAGGATTGCAGGAGTACAGGTCCATATGAGGACCTTTTTCTTCTTGTTTTCTGTTGCTGCTACTTCAGGTTACTGTCACCACTGCCAAGGTCCCTTCTGGTGTATAACGTCAAGGAAACTTCTGTTGTTCCTGTCTTTTTGACCTCCCAGGATGATGGCGCCATCACTTCCATGCTGGGAGAAAATAGGGAAACCTTCTTTACCCAGGGCCACCATTTATATGACTCATTCAGGGACAGAATCATTTCTTGCAATGGAGCTGGGGCTACTTCCTCCTGGTTGGCTGAAGCCAAGTCTAGGAGCTTAAAAATCTCACTCTTGCTAGGGTTCCAGTTTAACCACCCAAGCCACCTTGACTCCCACTGCCTCTCCTCCACTTAGGACGAGCTTCTAACTTTGTTTTTCTGGAGCAAGACTTCTCCCTTGTTGTATCTTGGATTTGACCTTGCATCTATCCCTTAAGAGAGGTAGAAAGAAAGACAGACTTTTATAGACTTAAAAACAGGGAAGGGCTTCCCTGGTGGCGCAGTGGTTGAGAGTCCGCCTGCCGATGCAGAGGACATGGGTTCGTGCCCTGGTCCGGGAGGATCCCACGTGCCGCGGAGCGGCTGGGCCCGTGAGCCATGGCCGCTGAGCCTGCGTGTCCGGAGAGGCCACAACAGTGAGAGGCCCGCGTACCGCAAAAAAACAAAAAAACAGGGAAGACAGTTGCTTTCCTCTGACTGACAAAGAGCATTAACCTTCAAAGCTGAGTACCAATTTCCACTGCAAATAATTTGTGTTCTCAAGAGATGTTATTTTACTAGGGTCTCCATTTTTCTCCTCCATTATTCTCTGCAGTTTTGAGATGGAATTCAAAACATATATTTTCAAAGCTACCTTAGGTAGGATATTATAGTGGTTAATTCACTATGGTGCTGCCTGGTTTAACACTATAAAAATTAATATATTTATACATATTACAAAATAATACATTTTGTCATTTTATTGTGTAAAATGAAATAGAAACAATAAAAAACCAAAATGTCATTTATTGTTAAGGTACCCTTGAATAACAGTCTGTGTCCTTTTGGCCCAGAAATTTCAATTTTAGAAATTTATCCTACAAGCATACTCACATAAGTGGACATAGATAATGGTAATGAATGCTCATTGTAATATAGTATACATAAAAATGGAATATTATGCAGCCTAATGGGTAATTTAATGTAGATCTATATTTACCTACAAAGAAAGAATTATAAGAAATATTATCTCAGAAGGCCAATTGTAAAACATTGGGTATGTCGTGATTCCATTTGTGTAAGGAAAGTATGAACATATATAAACTTGCATATGCAAAGACTGTTTCTAAACCACATATTAAAATATGTTTTTTTACATTCTTATAAATGGTACTGGCCAAATGCGGATGACCACGTTTATTTTTATTTCTACTGTTTAAATATTTTATCATGAGTTGTACAATCTCATAATAAAAATTAATTAAAAGCATAATAATCTTAATTCTCTCCTCAATAACTACTGTACTATTTATTACATTGGCAGAGAAATCTCCACATTTCATGGCACTCTGGTGAACACTGGAAGATCATACATTTTGTCAAGTAAGCTAATTTCATCCACTTGAAATAAATGTGAACGTGGAGAGGTTAGCTAACAGGCATTACACCCGTGGTGTTCAAATTCTTCAACCTGGGATGCTTCTTAGAACTCCCCCAACCCTTTCTCTTATCTAAAAGTCACCTTCTCTCTCACTGGCTGTGCTTTTCCCCAGTTGAACCTTTTTTAAGATAAAAGAAATTGCTGAGCAAACTTAGAAAAAGAATAACCTCCTAACTTGGGATAAAAAAAATTCAGTGCAAACCTCGGCTAGATTTTAGCTTCTGGCCCAAACTAATCATGATTGAGATTACTTGCTAACTGCCCCTCATTTCCCAGACCTAACCTTAACCAGAATTAGGAGGACCAGACTTAAATACTTGAGTCCTCCTTCTGAAAGTCTGCCCCTAACCCACTGTCACCTTTGAAAACATTATCCCCAGAAGGCTGCCCAGCCCCAGGCCATATTTCTGTTTTTGGTTGCTGTTAATTAGATTCCTTTCTAGTGCACTCCCAAGAATATAGCTTTTCATTAGGACCCAGGTCTTCCTCTCCCTACCCTGCCAGTTACTAGATTTCTGCTCCAGTGACTAGAAGCTTGCTTCCTGTCAACACATTTCCAGGTACTACCTGTCTGCCTCTCTGCCTTTTGGGGTATCCATTAACCAACTATTTTACTCTGCTTATCTGTTGAGATTTTTAATGCATAGTGAACTTATCTGAGGCACACTCTCATCTGTTTATTCATCCATTTCTTCAATAAATATGTACTGAATGCCCACCGTGTACCAGCTACTATGCCAAGAATGGAGGATACATTGTGAACCAGCCTCTGTCCAGTTCTCAAGAAAACTAATTCTCTTGTCAGGTGATTATCAAACAAGTAATTCCCTCTCTCCTCTCCCTCCTTCCCTCTCCTCTGCCTTCTTCTTCTTGCGACAAAGCTCCATTTATTTTTCAAATGAAATCTTACAGGAACTCCAATAAAAAGTAAAGGCTAGAGTCATGCTGTGAGTCCACTCTGTCCATCCTTACTTTTAAAATATTTCCTGTAGCATTCTAAATCCCTGAACTAAGGCTCCCTGGATATTATGTGTTTCCTACCAGACTCAGTTTCTGCAACAATTCTTCTGGGTCCCAGGCTCACTCACCACAGTGGGCAGGTCTCGATTTAACTCTCTGCCTTCATACTCATCAACTTTAAGTCCCTTCTACAGATATCCAACCATTCCTAGATAAACCCTAAACTGTGGCATCCAGATCAGAATGGGAAATTAAGGGCTCAATATAACCTCAAGAAATAACTACTTTTTATTTTAAAAGTTTTTAAATTGAAGTATAGTTGATTTACAATATTGTATTAGTTTCAGGGGTACAGCAAAGTGATTCAGTTATATATTTTTTCAGATTATTTTCCATTATAGGTTATTACAAGATGTTGAATATTGTTCTCTGTGTTAATGCCTCTCAGTTGGAGATACTTTTCAAGTGAAGAGGGCTTTTAGAATCGACTTATTCTCTCACTCTTGCTATACAACATAGGCCAAATTTTGGTATACGCTTCCATTAAAAAAGTTAAAACAAAAATAGAATCTACTGTTCTTCGATCAAAAACATAGAGATTGCAGAAATATATAATCAAGTGCAACTATGATTCAAAATTCTATTCTAGGGAGAAACTTTGTGTTTTCTTCTCCTTCATGTCTCTCAAAAACATATGAAAAATATTTTAAAAGATAAAGGAAAATAGTTTTTTTTTTTCCCATTATAATACTTATCTCTCACTCATTAGGCTTTCCCTCTCTTGAAACAGCCTTAAGAGATCTCTTCAGAAGAACATAATGTCATCAGGCCTCACAAAAGTAAATAAAAGCTGCAGCAGGGGCCGGCAGTGGGCTGGAATGAAGGAAAATGAACGCAAGTATGCATCTTCCTTTCATCACAGCTAGGCTCTTTCATACAGCACTTACCTTCTTATATCTTTATTGCATCATTGGTTTGCCAGTGTCAGGACAAGATGGCTCCAAAAAGGCTTCAACTTTTGGGGAGAGTGGGCAGCACAATCTGGGATGTAGTAGCATCTTTCCCATAGACCTAAGGTCTGAATCTGAGTCTAGAAATAAAAGAAAAATATAAATGTAAGTGTTCCTCTTTGATCACCTGCACATTTCTTTCTCTTATTTTTTGGTCCTTTGCTGCTGCTACCCTGAAAGTAACCCTGTGTTTAAGCCATTAAGGACTTGCAAATGAAGGGAGACAAAGCTGGAGAATTCAGTTTCCAACTAATGTTCCTAATAATTGTGGTGTAATTTGGGTGCTTTTAGTAAATGGGGACCATAATCACCAAGATTAATGAGGGTTACCAAAGGTGGAAAATCCAGATGCTGGCAGGATTCTGAATCTCCAAGTTCGTGAAAACAGCAGAGAAATATAGGAGTAAATATGATAATTAATAGAAGGGTCAACTAAGTGTCCAATTTTGAATTTATTTTTGAAATGTGATAAACTTCTAAATATGTCCCTAGAATGTCAAAGAGAATTCAATCAATAAACAAGCCTATTTAAGATTTCCTCTTTTCAATAGTGAGCTAAGTTGGCACAGTTGCTGTGTAAATAAAACCAGAGCTCTGTTCCCTAACCTAAGGTTCCTTATAATCTATTCATTGGATGAAAACCAATATATATTGAATAAAAGTGGTCAAGACAGTGAACTATAATTAAAGCATTAAACTGGGTCAAATAAACATAAGCTCTTCAAGTGTGGAACCAATATCTCATCTAATATTGAACTTGGACTGGCAGAGGATAAATGTTTGACAAATATATGTTTGGGTGAATGAATGATTAAAAAAATAGAAAAATAATGAGGATTGGGGAAGGAATTGTTACTGAAAGTGAATTTTTATAAAAAGAATGTATAAGTTAGCAGGATGAAGACAGAAACACATTCCCAGTAAGTGATCAAAAATTAACAGACATGCGTTCATAGGATAGTGTGAAGGCCAGCCTTATTCGAATGAAATTGTGTTTATTTTGATTAAGTAAAATATAATAGCATAGATCAGACATTGTGTCAGGTGCTAATAATATAGAAATAACCAAAGAAAACCTAGCTTAGGCTTTCAAGATACCCTGGTTCAGTGGACACTCAGTGAGGACCTTTGAAACTGAGATTGAAAAGACATGGTAAATCCAAATGAGAGAAACTTCAGAATCTGGACCAAGAGCTTAGATTTCATATAATCTGATTTATTTAATAGTAGAAACTTTTGTCAACATGATAAAGACAAAACGAAAGATTATGAAAATTTCTAAAATATTAGAATGATAAAGTACGTAGAGAATTACTATTGCCATCCCTACTTTAGACATACATTTTAAGATTTCTTATACAGTGTTCCTAATTTTTAACAAAAATATTGACGGTTCTTATCACAAAACTGAAATATTGAGTGCACTCACTGTGTTTGTTCATCTCTGTACTCAGTACTTCCTGTGTGAACTGCATAGTCCAGGAAAGTAACAAAGATTACCAACAACAGATGTAGACTCTCTTCCACTGGCCCTCTGCTCCATATGCGCTGATATCTGAGTTTTTTGTTTTTTTTTTTTTGTTTTTTTTTTTTTGCAGTACGCGGGCCTCTCACTGTTGTGGCCTCTCCCGTTGCGGAGCACAGGCTCCGGACGCGCAGGCTCAGCGGCCATGGCTCACGGGCCCAGCCGCTCCGCGGCATGTGGGACCTTCCTGGACCAGGGCACGAACCCGTGTCCCCTGCATCGGCAGGCGTACTCTCAACCACTGCACCACCAGGGAAGCCCTATCTGAGTATTTTTAACACAGTACCCAAGCCCATTATGTTGTCATTCAGTCACCTTAAGAGTGGCATGGACTTATATATACTATCAAATATAAAGTAGATAGCTGGTGGGAAGCAGCCGCATAGCACAGGGAGATCAGCCTGGTGCTTTGTGTCCACCTAGAGGGGTGGGATAGGGAGGGTGGGAGGGAGAGGCAAGAGGGAGGAGATATGGGGATATATGCACATGTATAGCTGATTCACTTTGTTATAAAGCAGAAACTAACACACCATTGTAAAGCAATTATACTCCAATAAAGATGTTTAAAAAAAAAGAGGTCTTTAAAGAATAAGGCAAACGGTTATTAAAATGCTTAGAGTTGATGGTACATGGGAATACTTGAATGCCAAGCCTTATTTTGATCAGAAATTACCATTTGATGAAAGCTCTGGTTTTCATTTACACTTGCTTATGAGTCAACAAAGTTTGGTAAAATCACTCACTGCACTTACTTCGAGAATGTTTCCATTTCTTCATCTCTAAATTGCTATATTAAAAGAAAAGAAAACCTTCCAGGCTTGGTATCTTAGAGTTAGCCCATCAGATAGCAAATTTTAGTCTATTAAGTTATTTTGAAAAAGTATATTTAGAAGCAACATTTCAGGGAAAGAAATTTATAGATTTATCTAATTGATCAGATGCCCACGATCTAAATGGGTGACTCTCCTGGCCTGTCACAAGTAAATACTGTGAGATAGCTAAAGCCAAGGGTCAGTTGGAGGCAATGCCACAGTCCACAGACTTGCCTATGTTTGAAACTGTGTCTGCTCGTGAGCGTTATTCCCTGTGCCTGGCACTCGTAGGTACCCAAGAGCATGTGGCATTATCACAATATTGGTAGTGTTAGGGAAAGACTTAGCAAATTAGGGAAATTTACAGATGGGCCTGATACTCCAGATTATCAGCACACTTGTGTTGTTGTTAAAATAAAATACTCTCCAACTGTTCCACAGCTCGTTTGCATTACTGCTAAAGAAAAGTGTATTATGTAGACAGCATTTTAGGCCCAGCTAGCATAATGATAGTGATTTGGCCCAAGTTAAAGGAGAGGTAAAAGTAACAGGTAACATTCTATATGGAAAATATTAATTTGCAAAAGCATAGGCTATTTAAAATTAAATGACCTTTTTTTTTTTTACCCATTTCCTAATTTGTTTGCGGGGGGTGACTTGAAATTTGGTATGGTTCTCTTAGTTTCCTCAGGGTCAAGTAGGATGTAACAAGAAGTTTCAAAAACTTCAAAAAGTAATGGATTTCCCTTCACATCTATGTAAGCTCAAGGTATATTTTCCTGACCTCTCTCATGTCTATTTTCAATGTTACTAAAGCTTTAAAAAATACAACAGGAAGAGAAATTGATCCGACTCCTATGAAATCCACTTTGCTTCGAATCTGTAAGTCTGTGGTAGGCCAGTTCAACAACAAGAAAAATTTAGCCTTGCATCTGGAACAAAATTCAGTACTGTGGTCCATTATTAACCAGAGTATGTAATCAATATCTTTGGTAATTTGGATTTCAATACATAGAAATAAACGTGCCACAAAGATTTAATAGCATAGCTGGGTGTATCCCTTCTTATATCTCTGGAACAGAAGCATGGTAGCTTTTCCTGCTGCCCTGTTTACTTTGCACTCAGTCAAAAATTTTAAAAAAATTGCTAACTTGAGTACTGGTTTTCTTTAGAACAGTCATGATAGATAAGACTTAGCCTTAATTCTGACCAAGGCTTTTCTTGGTCATTCTGAAGAGTTTTTTCAGGTGTACAGCTCTTTCTTGGCAAGAATGGAAAGAAGAACAAGAATCCTTAGATGGCAGGGAGTAGATACTCCTCCCCAAACTCCTATTTTTTCCTCTACTTATGACTTCCAAAATGGTTAAAAACCTGACTTACAGGATGAAATCCTTAAAGCATCTCCATCTTCTACTGCTGGCAAAACTATGAAAATGTACATTGCTTCTCCTCACAACTTTCTCTCCCCAAGTCTGAGGATCTGACATTTAAAAATGGAGGGCTTTGCTTTTAATTCCGGGACCCAGTTCAAAGTTGATGTTGGATAAATTAATATGGAGAAAAATACTCTAGTAAATAATCGTTCAGTAGTAGGTAGCTTCACTTTACTTCAGTGAAAATAATTTATGTGCTTTTCACCTTTGAATCAAGAATTATTTTAGATTTCCAAGGGAGAGTTTTACTATACAATATCCTGCATTTTAAATACTATTTAATTATGATTTGCTTCCTTGGGGATTATATCATCATGTGATTTAATTCGGTATATACCCTAAGGGGGAGCATATTTCAATTATAAAATAATTCCTTCAGAAACAATAATGGTTCAATGATTTATTTCAGGATGCTATTATAAAATGGCTTATTCAACTGGAATTTGAATGCATTTGATTTTAAAAATATGGTATAAATACCCCAAAATGCATGTGAAATGAACATATGTGCTTTAGTGCTCACACACAAAAATCATATTTATATCTATTTTCAGTCTTTACATAATACTTCAATTATTATACCTTGAAAAAAGAACTTAGAAAACTGAACACTATGAAACATTTATATTATTATCTCTTGAAAAAGTTCATTTTTGGACAAGTATCATTTGGATAGCGATTAACTTAATCAGAGATTTTGAATCTACTTTAATTTTTAATCTCTTTAAAAAAA
This sequence comes from Grampus griseus, assembly GCF_964374135.1. NCBI lineage: Eukaryota > Metazoa > Chordata > Mammalia > Artiodactyla > Delphinidae > Grampus > Grampus griseus. The sequence continues at coordinate 31,904,184 of NC_139011.1, read as the reverse complement.
AATATGTCTGAATCTTTAAAAGACCTAAACCTGTAGTCACAAAGCACTGCTTCAAAAAAGGAAAAAAAAAAAAAAAAGGCAAAGTTTTTAAAGCAGTCACCGGCTGTAAGAGAGATAGTGCAGGCAGCAGATTTGTGACAGAGTGGAGCATGAAACCCATCAGCTGATGAGTGAAAATCCCTGGTTTCTAATTAATCGAGGTACACAGGCCAAGGGATGAAGAGGATCAGGGAAATGAAATCAGGAAAAAGATACCATCAGTCATTTCTGCGGCCCATTGTCATACTTCAGAATCTGCTGTAATGAATCACTCAGGCATTCCACAGCTACATTCAAATGGTGAAGAAAATTCATTGTCCGGTGAAGAGCGTTTGATAAAAATCTCCACCGCCCCCCCGCCACTTTGTCAGAAGCCTATGATCAGAAAAGGAAATCCAGACAGCACAACAGGTGTGCTTTTTGCAAGCCTGGTAAAATCTGCAAATGAACCAAGTATGGAAGAATTTTTTTGTACTAATTTTTTTCCCCAAAATGTGTATGAGGAGAGTGTGGAGACAGAGTATCTGGCAAGGGGAGGCTTGTTATTGAAAAGAATTGCAAAAAGTGTAAGATTAAGAAAAGCAGAAGAGTGAGCCCCTTCCTGCTGCAGTGGAGAAATGCATGTTTCTGTCAACTCTTAACTAGAGAAATAAGAGAAGACATTGGGGAAATGTAGTACTATTTAATTTAATTTATAAAGAGAGACATTTCCTTTGAAGGACAATCTATCCAATGAAGAAAGCATTAGGCATTACAGCCTGGCTCTGATCAGAAAAGAAAAACCTCATTCTCAAAATCAGACTGAGGCTCTTGGGCCCATGATTTCTGGGGTTTCCTGGAGAAAACGTTTCCTTTAAAGTCAGTGAGACTTACCCGTGATGAATGCACATTTCAGCCTGAAGGTTTTGTTCAAAGGTTTCCTAATTCAGGCCTGCATTCCTCCTGGGTGATAGCCCACTTTTGCGATATTTATGCATTTTAATGGAGAAAATACTCATTGGGGCACCTACGACACAGTATCTGTGGTTTTCGACTCTGCAGCAACTTTGTGACTGAGAACAATTTCTCGTAGCAGCTCCAAGTGCTGTGTGGCATTAGGTGACATGCGAAGATAATTGTTTTCAAATAATCAGGTACTGTACTGAGACATATAAGGATGGCTGATTCATTTTAAATTTAATTACTATAATATAGGGTTTCGCTGTCTATATTATCAATCACCAAGACACTTTGGAGTTGATAATATTAAAATTGCAACAATAATGAGAATTCTACTTCATGATGAAAATAATTTTAATCATGGGTAGATTACAAATCCATTTACAGTTATGGTTACTGAGAATTCTATTATCTACGTTCTCTTGTAAAAGATGTTAAGACATGTTTTCAGGAAGTAGAAAAGATTATAGAAGTATGCTGCTTCTATAAAGTTCCAAGCACACAGGCTTTAAGAAAACCTCGGGAACAGCTTCCAAACTGTCAAGACTGGTGGGGTAGAATGTGGAGCCGGGGAAGCGGCTGGGATTAAAGGGAGGCAGAAAGCCCTCTGTCTTTTTGGTTCCTGTTTGCTTTATTCAGTCAAAATTATTTTTGAGAAACTGCTGTGTAACAGGCACAGGACTGGGTGCTGGGGAGGAAGTAGATAACAAGCAGTGTGGTCGCTGCCCTCGTGGTGCTCACAGTCTAGTTTGTTTTAATGACGGCCCTGGCCTTGAGGGTGTTTTGGATTTTAAATGGATTCCAATGGAGGGCAGTAAATGAGGCTAGGCAACAACTGGTCCTCAACTCTGCCTGTGCATCACCTGGGAAGTTAAAAAATATATATATACTTACATACGTATGTAATACAATATAATAATATATAGATAGATATCTTTATCCAGACCCCATCCCCAGCAGTTTCGTATGGGGTGGGGCTCAGGCATAAGTATTTTTGCAAAGCCCCCCAGGGGATTCTAACGTGCAGCTAAGGTTAGAAAACACGAGACCACCAAACACAACATCTAAAGGACCACCACTATGGATATGATTTGAGATGACTCTGCTCATCTGGTAAGCCTCTAGGAAATTGTTTTCTAGTGTCTGACTGAATGAAACTAGCCCCAAAGATGAGTAATTTATTTTGCAGAGAATATGTAAGTTCGTATACATAATACTTTACAATCACCTTTGCTAGCTATGACTTCATCTCTCCTTCTGATATGCAAAATAATCAGATTTGGTCTGATAATTGGTCCCAGAAAGATTTACTCACTGCTGCTCATTGTTTATTCAATCTTTTATCTAGGAATTTCTAAGAGGTAGGTTTAGTTACACCAGCAATAGTTTAAGAAGCTGAGTCAAAGCAATACTAAATGAGTTTGAGGGGACTGAGTTGTAGGAAAGTAGGCATTCAATGGTAACGGACAGCTGAGTTATCCCAGCTGTATTCCCCTAGTCCGTGGGGCTGGGCTCCAAAATCCCTGGTAACTTGTATCCCCTCCACAAAATTTGGTCTCTAATTTATGCATTTGGGCATTTCTTGGTTTAGGGCTTCACACTTGAATGACTTTCTATTTATATATTTAATTCCTATTAAACGTATCTTGTATGTATACATTTACAAAATAACTAGACATAAAAATCATAATTTCTATTATCAATTCTAATTTTCTTTATACCATATTCTTTCTTCTCTTATTCTCTCTTAACTAGGATTCTTTCTCTTCTCTACTTCTCTTTATCCTGAACCCTGCTCCCCCACTTGAATGTGTTTATTTTATTTTCCCTTTGCTCTCTCAGGAACGAACAAAGTCTATAATCACAAATATCTCCAAACATTCACTTGATCCCTTTACTCAGTTTTTGTTTTCCATAATACTCGTCAAGTCCTAGAGTGTGCGTGTGCATCTATATGCATAGACGTGGAAATCGTTAAGTCTAAAAAATCAGTCTATTACCCTCACTGTCACTTAAAGCATTCCCACAAGCATGTGAACTGCGCCCCACACTGGTCCCCTGCTTGGTGGAACTCTATGAATAAATTATATTTCCAGAGTCTGCCAGCTTTCTGACTCCAGTTTACTGCACTTTGGAACAACATCTTTCCTTCATATGTTCCATCATTGCTGTCTTCCTGGGTTTATTTTCATCTTTCTGTTTCTCTAGCTCACTAATAACTTTTGCAGGAAGAGCTGGCCTCTCTCATGGCCAGAGCTTCTTTGGACTTAGCCTGTAATTAGGTCAAATTATTTGGGTGACGATCAAAGTAGAAAAAACCTACTTCGATGGCATTCAGTCAGGAGTATCATTGTTTAACATTTGTGTTTGCATCCTAATTTTCAGGATTGGAAAACACATGGATACAAGTGTGAGATTAAATTTTATTTTCTTTAAAGCAATAAACTAGGTTCAGTGTCGTCACTTTCAGCATTTAGAGAAACACAAAGCATTAAGCTGTCAGATTTTAGAGTAACGATACAGAATTGTGAATTCTGATTTGAAGGCACAAACATTGCAATCATTGACTATAAATACTTGAATTTATAAAATGAATCGGCAAAGGGAAAAGAAACAAAAAGTTGTAAATAAGTTAAATTGTTTGAGAAGATTAACACAGCCATCGCTCAGCCCACCATTTTAATCAAGTCACTTTGCAAAGAAGGTTACTTGGATGGGTTTCATCAAAAAAAAGAAAAGAAATTGACCAGAGAGTCCACAGGTGATCAGGTCCAAGCCTTCCCCCAGAGTCAGACCTTCAAATATTTATCATATATGTATGTGTGTTTGCTTGGATCATGATAAAGTACCTATTTGGGATTTTTGGAAAGTGAGCTAGAATGTCACCTGAGACATCCATCTGATTTGGACTGAGTTCAGAAGCAAAGTGCCTTGAGAGGCCAAAAGAGAGAGGGTGAGAGGAAGAGCAAGCAGGAATGGACAGCCCATGTTGCCAGCTCTAATATCCCAGCGCAATTATTTTGTGGACATCCATTCCTTGCCTGCCCAGGAGATAGGGCTATAAGTGTATGTTATTTTTTAATTACAAGGGGCGGGGGTAGAAAAAAATCCTGATGATGGGCTGGAAGGTGCCATTGCATTGTTATTTTTTCCTCTCCCTTCGTGTGCTGATTATGTGAGCCGGGCTCCTTTGCTAGCCGATGATAAGCAGAATTTCCATGTTCTCTGCATAATTAATCCATCTCTGCCTCTCTTCATGCCAACTCGCCCGTTATCGCCGGCACATGCCTGAATTGCAAAAGAATCCGCTCTTCAATTGGAACTTATTGATATTCTAAGAAAAAAAAAAGGGAGAAGGGGGAAAAAACCGAAAATCCTTAAGTTTAAGCCGCAGATTTTTAAATGGATTAATTTTGCTGCAATCGCAGCCATCTAAGGCGGGAAGGCAGGCAGAGCAAATTGAAAGCGTCTCCATGTTTGCAGAATTGGGTCCAGATCGCTGAAATGTACTGGCACAGCTCTCTTTTAAAGTCAGAAAATTACCATTCATTTACATCACATGAAATACTTTTTTATGCTAGAAATATTCAAGAGACGTTCTTTAAATGCCTGCTAATGCTTGATAACATTTCTAACTTTCAACGTTTTGCTAGACTTTGATGTGACATGATAGGAATGCCTTCCAGTAGAGAATATTATATCTCTCTTTATCACATATAGATTACATCATCTCTTTCTTAATCATCCCCAAGTAGTCTTTAAACAATGAAGTCTGCCATTGGTTGTGTGGGATCTTGAGTGCTGATGAAAGTCAAGGTTAGTCATTTAGTTTTTGTCTACCTACAAATGAAATGTTTGTTTTTGTTTAATTTTTATTCTTCAAATACCTAGAGACCTTGGATAGTAATAACAGGAATATAAAAATAATCATCATAATTTCTCAGTAGTCGTTGTTTTGACTATTGTCTTCAGTCTTATGATAAAGTCTTATTTTGGGGAGACTTGATTACTTCTTATTTTAACTTAATAGTTACACTTCTAAATCTCCTTTGGTTCCAAAAGGGTCGACAGCTGAAGTCATTCCACAAAGTGTACAGTTCAAGCATCACAATACATAAACTTCCAGTTCCAGGATTCTTGCAATTTCCAAATAAAATTACTAAACCTTGCTTAGTGGTTGACGTTTTATTTTTCTGATCTTTAAATCTGTTGTATGTTAATTCCCCAACTCCTGGAATCAAGCACTGCCAGGACTGGTTTCCTTAATATTCTAGTGTAGCTTCAGCAACGCTTTCTTCCTGTGTTTGGAAACTCACATAGCTGCAGTTTCTGCTGGTCTGCACGACAAGGCTGATGTGCTGTTTTAGCTTAGAGAGAAGAGTTGCTAATATCGATCAGCAAAGAAAATGGGAATTTAAATATTTTAAAATATTTACCAGTAAGTAGGTCCTATGCATTTTGAATTCAGCAAAACTCAAAAGGAAAAAATAATCAAAATCATAATTTTTTAAAACAACTGAGTTGAGAGGTACATTTCCTAAGGAAAATGAGACAGGGAGCAGTAATATTTGGAGAGATTTGTTTCAGTTTCAAAACAAGGATCTTCCTAACTATAGGCCATCTTAACATAAAATACTGGCATTGGGGTACAAAGTCTGTATTACTAATGAATGATTTAAATTGTGACTTTGTATTTTTTTCCTCAGAAGTAAACCAAAATGAATAAAAGGATGAGAAACACATTAAAGAGGAAAATGTTTTATAGTCATAGTAAAATAATTAAGATGGTGATGATTACCATAAACATTAGAACAGTTAAATGATACAATTTTAATATAATCATCTTAATTTTAAAATCTTATATAATTCTTAGGCTACCTATAGTTGAAAATAGAGGAAACTGCTAGTTGCACATTGAGTAATTTTGTAGAGTCAGCTAAACACTTTAAAGCAATTTTAAAAATGAAATGAAAAATGACTCTTCTTAAAATAGATGTAGCAAAAACATTTCAACCATAAATAACAATTTAACTGACCTTGTATTCTCAACCCTTTCATTTAAAGGCATGAATTAGAAGGACTTGAAAATTGTAGGTATATTTGGGGAGAGGAAACTTCTCCTGGGCTTTCCGTTTTGAAATAAAAATCGTGACTTAAAACTCAAAAATTTTTCTATTGTATGCATTTTATTCATATTTGAACACTCTATATGAGAGTTATAAATATTTTTCTGGGAATATATGTTTTTGTAAAAATTATATTTTATCTTTCTACTCTGAAATCATTATGATTTTTCTATCTAAAATTAATAATTATAATTTAGTTCATATAGTTTAACATATTTTTTCCTGTGAAAGATGAGTTATGCTGGTTTTATTATTATATCCTAAATTCACTGGGTATTTTAAATAAATTTAAGGTATCATATTTCTAATTATTACCATATGTGCAGATCAGAACAAGAAGAGTGATGAAAATGGTTTCGAGATGCTCAGTGTCAGATGACAGGCAGTGATTCACTACGAAGTAGTGACTGTGAATACAATATGAATTAGCTATTTCACTGAAAAAACTAAGACACTGACATGGATTCATAAATGATGAACTGACTTATAATAGAAACAACTGAATGGACTTTTTTCTCTCTTTTAAATTTAAGGATGAAATGAAAAGTAAAGAAGGCTATTACAAATGATTTTCTTGGTGTCAAAAAATTGCTAAATAGTTCTTTTTTTTGACATTAGGAAAATGAGTGACAGTCCTTTATTTGTATTGTGCATGATGGATGGGTCCCTTCATGGCCTCCCTTCTCCTTCCTTTTTCCTTTGTATGTGGATGGAATTGAACTATTTACCACTCTAACTTGGCTTTTTGCTCATCAGATCTCACCATCTTCTAAAACTTAAACCTCTCCTATGCTTATTCCAAAGAGCCAAACATATCAATTATACCTTCCACACAAAGTGAAATATTTAATGATTCTTTTTCTGATCTTTTGCCTTTTCTTGCCCTAAATCCAAGGGGTTTAAACTCACTCAGTCCTGGAAAGAAACTTAATATACTTGAACACTCTTCCCTTTTCTGTTCAATCCTCTCAGGTCAGGTGGTTCTTGTGATAAGGAACAAGGCTCAAAGAGTCTTTAACCTCTTGTGTTTTGTACCCAAACTCTCCAGTATAATTGTTCATCTCCCCAGCTTCTCATATCACTGTGGGTCACTGACTATTGGCATTCATCAATTAAGAGGCAGCCATTGAGAATCTCCCATTTATTCTTTCACTGCTCTGTGCACTGGAGAGGGACTGAAATTTTATGTCTTGCCTCAATCTGTTAAGTGGACTTTCCTCAGCAAAAGTTTATGGTAAAATCTCCCTATGTTTTGTTTAATTCTAATAAAACACATTCCAATCATTCTTTCATACTTAGCCTAGAGTTCACTTCTTTAAAGATATCTGAAGACATTTTCCAAATTTGTGATTTTCAAGTATAGATAGCTTATGTCTACCTTCTATTAATATCAGGTACTCAAATTTTACAAGTATAGTATAGAAATGTATATTTTAAAATAATTGAATGACAGTCTCTCAGGGAACAAGCAGTTGTGTTTTAAAGAGGCAAATGGAACTGAAAAGCCCCTTCTAGCTACCTGAGTGCGAAATAACAACTATAATCAGATACGACTTCCTACTTCAGAAATATCCCTAGAATATTTTCCACAGCCTTCTACATACCAACTACAGTCTTTACTAACCAAAAGAAGTTTAGGTGTTTTCTTTAAAACTATTAAGAAAACAGACTAAAGAAAAGACAGCTGTTGTTTCTAATTCTGACTGATCGCTTATCTTTATAACATCAATAATGAGACCTTAATTCCCTCAATTGTAATAATCAGACAATAATACCTACATTAAAGAGTTGTTATGACAATAAAAATATGAAAACACTCAGCACATTTCCTGAAACGCCAGCAGTGTCACACAGTTAGTATCCTTCTTTTTCAGTCATTTAGTCATTATTTTATGAGTCAAATACTGGAAGAGGAGAGCAGGGCTAAAGAAAGGATTAATGTGTGTCTATGAATGTGTGTATTCTATTTCTTACAGGTATCAGCATGTATCAGGTATTTCTATTCAAACATTGGGTAGAAATGAAAAATTTCTTTGTATTTTTTTCAGGGACTTTAAAAAATAGCCAATGTAGTCTTCTAAAATAATCTTTCTGTATTTTATATAAATCTTATAAAAGATAAAAAGTATTAGAGGACAAATAAGAATTTGTTGATACTGCTGCTTTCATATAAGAAGACCTTCAGTAGTCTCAGCTTTCTAGCTATCTTTTCTTTGGGGCCTTAATTTGTAACCTCCACAGCAGCAGGCTCAATCAGGGATGAAAATTGTGATTCTGGAGTACGTGTAAATAGTTCATTGGAACCAAACATATTTTATGAATATAATTTTGAGTAACAGGAGAAGGAATTATTGAAGAAAAATTAATATAGTAAGTTTTTCTGAGAGATGTCTCACTTTGAGAAATTTAAAATTTAAAATATTAAGTCATTTTTCTTAAATATTAATTTATATTCACTTCAGAAAAGTATATGTATTTTTTTAACATCTTTATTGGAGTATAATTGCTTTACATTGTTGTGTTAGTTTCTGCTGTATAACAAAGTGAATCAGTTATACACATACATATATCCCCGTATCTCCGCCCTCTCGCATCTCCCTCCCACCCTCCCTATCCCACCCCTCTAGGTGGTCACAAAGCACCAAGTTGGTCTCCCTGTGCTATGCGGCTGCTTCCCACTAGCTATTTATTTTACATTTGGTAGTGTATATATGTCCATGCCACTCTCTCACTTCGTCCCAGCTTACACTTCCCCCTCCCCGTGTCCTCAAGTCCATTCTCTAGGTCTTCGTCTTTATTCCTGTCCTGCCCCTAGCTTCCTCAGAACCATTTTTTTTTTACATTCCATATATATGTGTTAGCACACAGTATTTGTATTTCTCCAGAAAAGTATATACTTAAATAACTATTTTCCCTATTGAATTAGAAACAAAAGCATACTTTTAAATGTACGTTTTTATTTGTAAATGTAAATTTACATGCAATGAGGGTCTTGCTAAAGAAATGATCAGTGAGATTACTCTTAGTTCTTGGATTGTATTATTACTTTTATAACAGATTATATTTCATATTATTGTAAAGTTCTTAATTGGTCTAGATCATTATAAACATAGGTTACTTTCACAGACACATCCTGGTATTATGATCTGTATCTAAAAGCACCGATTTTCTTAAAAATATGTAACCATACATGATAGATTCTTTGTTTGATTTTTTTTTTTTTTTTTTTGCGGTACGCGGGCCTCTCACTGCTATGGCCTCTCCCGTCACGGAGCACAGGCTCCGGACCTGCAGGCTCAGCGGCCATGGCTCACGGGCCCAGCCGCTCCGCGGCATGTGGGATCTTCCCGAACCGGGGCACGACCCCGTGTCCCCTGCATCAGCAGGCGGACTCTCAACCACTGCGCCACCAGGGAAGCCCCACCCCCAGTTCTTTAAGGAATCTGTATTCCAGGAGCAATATCCCAGTCCTCCTCATTGAGATAGTTCACTGCTGTCCCCTCTAAAGAGTGTGTCCATATCTGAAGTAGTCCAGGTCTGTCTGACTGCTGGGCAATTTCACCACACTATTTCCTCCCTTTTTATAAGCATCAATCAATCCCCCATGACACTTACACGTTGATCAAATTTTTGGTTTATGTTCTACTCTTAATCAACCAAATCCCTTGGGTCTTTTGTCCTGTTGAAATTGTTCACCATTTATAATGTCCTAACCACACAACTAGGTAATCTTCTATAATAATCAAAGGAATTAAAACTAAAGTAACAACTAGATAGGGAGTTTTCAGTTTAAAGTCAGCAAAGTTAAAAACTTATAATATCTCTTTTCTAAGTAGGAAAGGAGAAATGGTGGTATACTCATCATATATTAGTTAAGGTAATACTAGTGGCGGTAGCAAAAAATCAAAACAATGTGAGTCAACGTTGCAGACATTGAACAGAGCTGAGTCTGTTATGACCCTAGAGTCCTTCTTCCATGACTTTCTCCTTCCATCTCTGTGACCCTAGCTCCTACCCCGGTGCCTCGCATATATTAGGTACTACTTGTATTTGTTCATTCCATCAAAACAAACATACATATTGTAGTTTGTTTGTGTTTCTCCACTTTGTCCTAATTTGAGACAGAATAACAGTGACAATAAAAATTAACATTATTCAGTTCTAACTTTGTGCCAGACACTGTTCTCACTGCTTTACTGGCATGTATTCATTTAACCTTCCCAACAAACCTATGAAGAGGTATTACTACCATTCATGTTTTAAGATGAAAAGGTGTAGAGAAATTACATGACTTGCCCAAAGTCATAGATTAAACAGCAAAACCAGGCAGTCTAGCTCCAGAATCTATGCTTTTAATTGCCATGCTCTACTGCCTTAATCATCTGTAGGGCTCTTAAGTGTTTTATGTAAGTTTGTATAAAACTTTATACAAACATATCACCTTATGTGGCATGTGCTATTTGTCCCGTTGTATTTGTGAATACAATTATAGTTAGGAAGTGAAGGAACTGGAATACCCTATTTTCAATTTATCCACTCTTTCTACAATATTTCTGTGCAAACAGAAATATTACTAGTGGTGCATAGTTTATCTTTGGTGAACCTCTACTGGCTCCTAGTGATTACTGCTTTCTTTTCTAAATGTTTTTTCAACTAATTTTATCATAAACCCTAGACACTTTTAAATTATAAAATTTTTAAATTAAAATCAAGCTTCCTGGTGTCTGATTGCATCCCTTTTTAAAAATTTAAACATTTAATTGTCACAATCTTTCTGGCATATTTCCTGTTGAGGATTTCACGGAGATTGCTAGCGTGGTTCCAGGCTCTTAGCTGAAAGTTCCTTTTGTGCTGTGAGATGCCATTTTTCTGAGCTGAGAGACTTGAACTTGTCTTACAGTATCTTGGCACTTTACTATCTCCTCATCCATCTTAGGTTTCAATTTCCTCAACCATGTTTGCTCCCCCTTTCTCAGTTTAAAAGTAATTTTCTTCCATAGAAGATGGGAGTGAAACTGAAGCACATTCATTTCCTATCATTTGTTAACTTTTTTATATTTTATATTTATATTTTCTGTTCAGTGAGGTGGCCCAATCCTTTCCTTGTTTTCCTTGTTCCACACATTAAAAAGACCATTCCTATCAATATTACCATTGTATTATTATTGTTGTGTTGGTAGTAGTAGTGGTAATAGCATTTTTAAAAGTTTCACTACTGAGCTTCCCTGGTGGCACAGTGGTTGGGAATCCGCCTGCCAATGTAGGGGACACGGATTCAGTCCCTGGTCTGGGAGGATCCCACATGCTTCGGAGCAGCTGAGCCCATGCGCCACAACTGCTGAGCCCACGAACCGCAACTACTGAAGCCCGTGCCCCCTAGAGCCCATGCTCCACAATGGGAGAGGCCACCGCAATGAGAAGCCTGCGCACCTCAACGAAGAGTAGCCCCTGCTCGCCGCAACTAGAGGAAGCCCGCATGCAGCAACGAAGACCCAACTCAGCCAAAAATAAAATAAATGAAATAAATAAATTAAAAAGAAAAAAAAAGTTTCACTACCTATTGGACTATAATTTCCTGAGACAATTTAGCTGTTTATATAGCTCTCTGGAATGGATTTCTGTGCATATACCTCTTTTTCCATCTTTTATGGCCACCATTTAAAGTTCAAGTTTGTTCAGAGATAACCCTAACAAATAAAGCTAGAACTGTAAACAGATGTCCATCTTTAAAAGCACTGCTCTGTTTTACAGTTCCCATGTACATAACACACTGATTAATTAGGACAGATTATTTGTGTTATGCCAGCCTTCGTAGAGGATACAGTATTCACATAGGAAAAAACCTATTGCTTGCTCTGTAAACACCTAGCCACTTGGAATGGTTGACTTCTCAGATGATGCTTCATTATATTATTTATAGCTCAGAATTATTTTGAAATGTATTTTAATGACCTAAAAATGCTTTCATATTGGTTAAGCCTCTTCAGAATTTTCTCAGTGGTGTTTGGGTTTGTCATTTTTTGATCAGCCAATTTATTATTTTAGCTTTCAGTACAGAATACACTTCTGCCTAAAGAATCCATTTATCACTGAAATTTATTCAAGAAAAAAAAGTTTGTTATGATGAGGTTGCCAATGTCTAGGCTCTATCCTCTTTTATTTCCTCTAAAACGACTCTTTTTTGCAAAACAATTTTCGGTATCTAAGATTTTGCGGGAAAATAAGCCATTCCATTAGAGCAAAACAAATGGTAATTAATTTAGTATCAGAGAACAGAGTCAGCTTTTATTTTATGGATACATCTTCATTTTTCTAATAGTGAGATTGTGATTACATAGTTAAAATTTCTTTAATTTAGAATGTTATATAACATTATTAAATTATCTTCCTTTGTAGATGCTATGAAACTGTTGCTATATTTTCATCTGAACTGTCTGACTTTCCCCAGTATTCTTCTGAGCATTATGACCTTTAAGAAAACATCATGTTAATCTCCCAATGTTTCTGTCACTTCTGCTTTTCCAAATGATTCATATTGGTTGAACAGCTTCCATTAATACAAATTAGGATACCAATGCAATACCAATTTTTGCTAATAAGTAACCAAAATCTTAGCAAAGAGAGTTCTGAGTTCTATAACTGGAAAGAAGAATGAGATTAGCATCAGGCACTACGGGTTCTGCAGTCTGACGTGACATCATCAACAACTTATTCTCTCTTTTCATGTCTTGGCTCCACTTTTTCCTATTCAGGCTTCATTTTTTTTTTTTTTTTTTTGTGGTATGCGGGCCTCTCACTGCTGAGGCCTCTCCCGTTGCGGAGCACAGGCTCCGGACGCGCAGGCTCAGCGGCCATGGCTCACGGGCCCAGCCGCTCCGCGGCATGTGGGATCTTCCCGGGCCGGGGCACGAACCCGTGTCCCCTGCATCGGCAGGCGGACTCTCAACCACTGCGCCACCAGGGAAGCCCTTAAATCGATTCTGTGTAAGTTTCCTCTGTCTTACTTGCTCTGGCTTCTTCAGATTCTGCTTACGGCTGATGTGATGTACAATTTTTTGAGATCCTGTTTAGCTTCTGTCCAGTCCCTTTCTTCACTGAAAACTTCGTCTGAAAAAGGCAACATTTTCCCTGCTAGCAGTTCCATCCAGCCTATCCTATCCAGTCTGGCGGAATCAATAGCTCCTGTTGTACTTCCATGCCCTGCCTCTCTCCCTGGAGTAAAGACCTTTGCTACCTTTCTACACTGTATTTTGGCCCCTCTCCCCATGTGGCAGGCCTATATCAGCAAATCTCCCACTTCTGGAACTATCCAGATCAGGGCATATGTCACTTTCCCAGGAATCTCTCTCCATGCTTAGCACCCCACTAGTGGAATGAACACCCAGAAATGCAAGCATCCAGACAAGGACCAAGGCATGGTACCATCTTCTAGAATTCTCTACCTCAGTTGGCCTCCAAGGGAGGTAGAGGCCCACTGCAGAGGGGGAGGGGAGGGGACAGGAAGTCTTCTCAGCTAAACTGCACTTCCCTGACTCTCCACCCCGAGACTCTCTCCTGCCTGGGCACTGAAAGGGGTATGGGGGGGAGGGGAACTATGATTGCATTGGGGGGCTGGTTCTTCTGAATCTTCTATGAGCTCTAGAGGAAGGTTCTGGCTCCAGTTCTCAGTAGCTTAATGGTAGTTTTTAAAATATGTGTGTGACTTAAATTCTCTTCTATTCAGCTTTGGGGCTTTAACCACAATTTCATCAGAATAGAAAAAAAAAATCACATCCAACACTGTATTAACACATAGAAGTGGTACTTTAAAGTGGTTTCTGTCTAAAGTGGGTACTGTTGCTTTCCTCAATAAATATTTTATATTTTAAAGAAAATTAAAAAAATAAGTGAGGAGGGCTAACTAAAAGTGCTTACATTTGCACATGCCCTTTTAAGCATCTTTATGTACATGTGTGAATCACAGCAGTGCTGTGATGGAAATAAGGCTCCATTACAACCATTTTATAAGTCGAACACTGAGTGGTAAATGACTTTTCTAAAGTCTCACTCTTAAGAGGAAGCACTGGAATCCTGGCTCTCAGCGTACCGCTCCATCTCTATGTACCTGTCTTAGGAGGGGTTCCTAGAAGCGGAACCTGAGAATGGGAGTCATGTGCAAGTGATTTATTGGTTTTTACTCTCAGGAGAAATCTGTATTGGAGTGAAAAGCAAAATAATCAAGGGGAAGAAATTAAACAAGGAAGTGGTTTCAAGAGAAGTCTAGCCTCAGCCTGGTCCCAAAGGCAGCATGAAAACATAAGTTGCACCATAGAATTTGCTTTTTCTTGATGCAAGGATCTGGGCTTTTATGTCCTCCACTGCTCAGTCACGGGCTATGGGTTGCAGTACAGGGAGGGTGTTAGGGGATGAGGGAACTTCAGGCACTTCAAGGTGAGGGTCCAGCTGCCTAAGTGTAGTCCCCCTGAGAAGATTTCAGCAAGCCCTGCAGTGGTGACACCTACAGGAGTGGAGGAATGGCCTTCTGAACCAGTTTTTACTAAGGAAGGAAGTGGGGCGCCGAACGAGTCAGCAACAGTAGTACTGCATTGCCTCTAACCATGTTAGTAGTTAATGGAGATATAGGATACCACTAACATGAGACTAGGGTAAAAGTCTTAGAATATAATTTAAGAGGTCAAGAGAAATAGAAGTAGTGTTATATTATCCTTTGGGTAAAGACGTTTACTCTAGCTGTATCTACCTAGAAAGGCTTTTGGAAACCCAAGTCAAGTAGATTATAATGAATATTATTTGTTGAAGGGAAAAACATACTTTTATGCCTTTCTCTTCTAACTTAGGCAAAGAGGAGCACAAAGGTAAGTCAAGTGGTCATGTGAGTTAAGGCAATGTCCTTAATGAAAAGGCAATTTGGGTCCTATAGGAAGAAATTACATGGCATGTATGAATGATAATTTATTATGCTTAGCTTTAAAACACATTAAGAACACACAACTTAGACATTATTGCTGGGTATTCGTACCAGCCTAAGAAAGAAGTGGATATGATTAACCTTCTTTAAGACAATTACTCACATCTTACTTAAGGCATCTAAGCAATTTCCTTATTTCAATTTGAATTCACGTTAAATAAATATAAGTACGTGGGGCTTCCCTGGTGGCGCAGTGGTTGAGAGTCTGCCTGCCGATGCAGGGCACACAGGTTTGAGGAGGTCTGGGAGGATGCCATGGAGCAGCTGGGCCTGTGAACCACAACTACTGAGCCTGCGCGTCTGGAGCCTGTGCTCCGCAACGGGAGAGGCCTCGATGGTGAGAGGCCCGCGCACCGCGATGAAGAGTGGCCCCCGCTTGCCACAACTAGAGAAAGCCCTCGCACAGAAACGAAGACGCAACACAGCAAAAATAAATTAATTAATTGATGAAAGGCTCCTACCCACAACATCTTCTTAAAAATAAAAATAAGTTTTTAAAAAAATATATAAGTACGTCATTCTAAACTACTTCATTCAAACAAATACTGCAGTATAATTATACCAAAATAATAGTAATTTTTAACATCTATTGATAGCAGGTCATGTGCCAGGTAATACTCTAAGTGCTCTATTTGTCTAATTTATTTGATCTTGACAACATTCGTAGAGGAGAGGTACAATTACCATTCCTCTTCTACAGATGAAGAAGCTGAAGCCAGAGTAGTTCAATAACCTTTCCTAAGTCACACGATTGGTGGAGGGGTAAATATTTGAACTCAGTTAGGTTCCAGAGCCACATTCTGAGTATGAAAAATATCTGAATATTGGTTTTTAACATCCATAAGTTCTGGTGGTAATTTTTGCTACAATATACAAATTAAAAATTTAGGATCATAATGTAGTTGACATAAACAAGAGCTTAGAGGGTCAACAGGAGAATAATTGGACAAGGTACACGGTGGAATTTAAATATGAGTCATTTTCTCAAGTAAGTATATTAAATCCTAGATGTTACATAGTTCAAAATACATTGCTTAGTATTTTTGTTTTTACAATTGGCTACATCCCTGTATATACTTTATAAAAATTGGTCAGAGTATTAATTTTTAAGTTCGTTCAAATATAAAATATATCCTTATTCTTTCCTATTTTTTGCCAAATATTTTCCAGGTCCTACATCTACTCTTTCATAAATAAAATATATGTACATACACATATGATTAAGCATATGTGTGCAATCCAAGTAACTAATGAAGGCTTAGTGAAATATCTAACATGAGATGAGGTGAAAACTGGTTAATTTACCCCATCCTGACCTTACTCCCTATAATTTATCAGATGTCCTTTGGTATTATCTTTTATGAGCTATATTTTCTCAATTTTTTGCTTTCTTCCTTCACCCCTCCTCCCCTCCTTTCTTGCCTTCTTCCCTCTCTTTTCTCCTTCCTTCTTCACCACTTAATTTGGATGTACTTTATAAACACATATAAGGCTAAGGTATATGAGTCATGTTCTAGGCCCTTAATGAATATACAGTCTAGCAACTAGAGGAGCTTAGACTTTTGGACCTCAAAGGGTTCCTAGCTGTAATTTATTTATGTGAAACTTGGGCAAAACTTTTTTTCCCTTTTGGAAACTGAGGGGGTTTGATGGTCTCCAAAGTCCCTTTAAATTTTGAAAACAAAAATAACTTGTAAATAATTTCTATTTTCACAATCTAAGAATAAATAGACAACAAGAAATGTCAGCAATGTACCTATTTAAGTATAAGGCATGATTAATAAAATGGTTAATAAAATATTTTTCCTATCAATGTAAATGATTAAGCAGTAGGTGCTATCAGTAAATCTGAATGAAGAACCATGGTGGATCTGTAAAGGTGGACATATTACAAACAGACAATAGAGGTTTGTCTGAAATATTTTTTGAGCTGTATCACTGGAATATTAGAAACCCCATTCTGATTTCTCACAGGTCTGGTTTCACATGCAAGTCAGTCCTATTCTTAGTTTGTTCTTTTACCATATTATTCTGACATAAAAAGTGACATTTATAGATTATTCATAATACTATATCTCTCCAGCCATTTTCCCAAATATCCTTGAATTATTTTAAACTATTATTGGAAATATTTTTCTAAATATAAAATACTTCAGGGTTTACATTGACTATAGAAATTATTGCTACTTTATTTCTATGAAGTATATCACCTAAAATATGGACATTTGTCTTTGCACTACCAAATCTGACTGACAAATGCAAGCTTTTTTTTGTAAGTGGCAGTGGTAGTCTATGTATTCATTTATAAGTGGGACTGGTATTCTACATATATATAATATAAAAAAGTTAAGAAGATTTTTAATTATTTCATGATAAAGGATCTTTTTAAAAGATTTTTTTTTACTGTTCAAGGAAACATTCATGTCGCATGTGGTTATTATTATTAATTTTGAAATAGCTTATTTCTCCACAAAGTGTTCTAGGGTTTATACACAAATTGAATTTTAATTTCCTGACCTGAAATTTCATACATTGTTAGCTGAGTCTCAAACCAGGGGATTTTAAGGAATCAATTGCATTTGCTTTTTTTGCCAAAGCAAACAATGCCAAGGACATGGATATTTGTAATTATAAGTTTAACAATACTGCTTTTTAAAACAATCATGTTATATGGTGTAGCATGTATCTAGTTTTAAAGTGAAAGTGAATTTAGATTCTTTTCATGGCAAGTATAGAAAGAACGTTTTAAAGGGGAAAAGAGCCCCTTCAGGGTTGCAAGCCCAGCCAAGTTCTGGGTCCATCTATGGAAAAAAGTCACTTTTCTGTCTGGGGTAATGACTGAGCTGCCTTTTTGCCAACAAGTTATAGAATTCCATACCAGCCTTCAAAGAACTCAAGAGACTGGGAGCAGATACTGGTGACCCCTCGATTTAAAAGAAAAGAATGGTACGCCACTTTGTCCAACCCATTTTGCATTCCCGTCTCTGTGTCTTTGCAGGCATGGAGCCCGATGCTGTGGTTCTGTATCCAGACCCCTTCCAGTCTATGGTAATTGCGGGCTTGCTCCTCAGATGAGAATAGATGCTCATGGGTTACACGTACTGCTCCCTCATAAAACAAAAGGGAGTAATAATGAACACAGAAAGGTGACACTCAGTAATGTGAAAGATTCCTATCCTTCAGGCTCCCCTCCAAAGAGAAGAGGAGGCTGTCCTTGCATTCTGGTCTTTTAAGTTAAGAAGTTTCTGTATTAAGAACCAGGATGGTTGGCAGAGAGGAACCTGAGACACAACTCATGGAAGGACTGGAAGCGTTTCAGCAGGGACTCTAACCCAATCTTACTTTTACAGGGTAAAATCTGGGAATAAATGGTACCTTTTAGTTACTTTTGTACTTTCTCACTTTAAAAATCATGTTTCCTAATGGATAATTCTCTGGCCAGCAATTTACTGTTCTGAGAGTTGAGTGTACTTTAAACAGCATTCTCACAGCACCTCAGAAATAGGGAGTGATCATTTAAAAATCCTTCAGAAATGAAACAAGATTGTTATATTTCGATCTCTCTAAAAGAGGCATGAGGAGAGATTTGTTAACATCCATTTTCCACTTTTGATGCCCTCCGTAGGAGGTGCTAGCAAAATTCAGATATGTTTCCAAGCCTTAATTTGAGGGTCTTGCTGAATGACTTATCCAGATGGAAGCAATAGAACTAACTGTTCTTTCTCATCATGTGATAAATAAGCTTATTGAGGATTTTTGCTAGAGTCTTCCTTATAAAGAGCATGGTTTTTAAACTTGTTCTTCAAGTTATGTGCTCATATATACCCATACTACTGAGGTTCCGTAACATTTTCTGGTATGACAAAGAATATATCTTTTGGCCACTCAGAAAAGATACCTCCCTACAGAAAAGTCCTTTTTAATTTTTTTATATTTTTAAATTTATTTTTCAGAAAGACCTTTTTAAAGTGGTACGTTATGCAGTTCTTTGGCACCACTTTTAAGCAAGGTCCTCATTTTACCTCATTTAAATGCCTCTATGTCTTGAACTTGCTATTGTTTTCAGACCAGATGGCATGGAACACATTTGTTATACATCTTTGATCAAATATACAGTTAAGATTTTTTCTAGAATAGATCACATCACCAAATTTACTAAATTTATTAAATTTAATAATACACTGACCATTAGGAGCATTATATAATTCACATCTGAGATAATATGTTACCATTAATAAATCTATAAACCACACAGCCTCTATTCAGATAGTATCATGCAGCAATTTATTGTGTACTGTGTGAATTTTGTCAACAAGGAATCCCTCAATGAAAAAATAGCATAATATTAATTACTAGTACCATCTGTGCAAAACAATAGGAAAACCAATATTTTAATACAATTACTTCATGCATGTCAGTTATCTTCAACATTAAATGCTGCAGTTTTGTTGATGCAGTTTACCTGTCTAATAATTTAAATAACGGATGTTCTTACAGAGTTTAAAACTATGAATAAATGAATTAGAATTAAATATTATGAAATGTTTAAATAGGTATAACATGAAGCTGATTCATTCTCCAAGAATATATCCTGTATGTATATACAAATTACTGTACCATCTGCTAGATTTTTACAGGTTGAGCATAAATTTTCTTTCCACACATGAAAGGTATACTGTAAAAGCTTTTTAGTGAAAAGATTATTCAGTTGAAAAGGTTGAGACAGTTGGTCTAACTATTGCCTGGCGGTGGTCAGACTAAAACAGTACCTTCAAAAGATGGGGGCAGGGGTCATTATAAGAAAGATCAAATTCTGTTTAAATTTTGAGCTCTCAAGCTCACATTTTGCTAATTATGACAATGGATGCTGTTCCAAGGCCAAAGGACCCCCTTTCATGTGTCCTTTTAAACTACTGTAACCTGCCACACGGTATGTTCTTTTTATTTATCCACTTTAAGTTCTGGCTTCAATAAATATTTATTGAAAAAAATTAACGCATTATATTTTGGAGAAGATGGTCAGCAAAGAGGCTTTTCTTAGCTGCCAGTACAAATCATCCTTTTTGTTGGCTCTTTAGATCGCTTAGTATCTCATACTGCCAAAGTTCTTTTATAAGCAAGGCACAGACTTCAGAGCCTCAAAGTACATAAAGTGGGGTTGGTAATCATTACTGCCAGGAAATCTATGGACAAGCAATCAACCTTTCATTTTGGGGGAGTCTTTTGTAGCAGCCAACCAATCTACACTTTTCATTAAATAACACTGAGCAGTGATCGTCAAACTTCTTTACCATGTTCTGCTACAGCTAGAAAGAAGTCTGAGGTCCATCATTTTCACCTTCTAAGACAATAAAATTCTCTGTTGGAGAGGGAGGATCTTGAAATCCCATTACGCATATTTCGCCCTAACTCAGAATTTCCACTTATTTTTAAAAAATTGTATCATGTTCTTTTTTAACATAGTTTGGGATGAGCTTTAAGGCTAGCTTCCTTATACAAGGTTGTATTTTTAGAGCATCAACACTAGCATCACACTCTTGGGTTTGATTTCTGAATTTCATAGCTTATGTGACCTTGGACATAATTGTCAAATCACTTAACTTCTATTTTTAGGGTATAACGTCATGCTTATAAAATGGAAATTATGCTGCTTACCTCTTACTAATTATAGAATACGGTAATATCATGATCATCAGAAAATACTATTTACTGTTCATCCACTGAGGTAAAGGAAGCAAAAGAGTTAAAAAGGATGTTGGTCTTTCAGAAAAAATATGAGCAGGCAATCACAGACTAAACATAAATGCAAATAAAGGTGAAGAGACTCTCAAGAATCATTAGTAGTAAGGAAAAGCAAAATTAGATAGCACAGCACAGGGGAATTTTTTCTGAAATTGGAATATGTGGTACAGTCAGAAGTGTAGGGCAATAGGCACTCTCAGGCACAGTAGGAGGGAGGGTGGAATGACACATCTTTTGGGAGAAGAAAATTTAGCAGCAGCTCAAGAATTCAAAAGCATGTTTTTTGACCCAGAAATTTTACTTTTAGAAATCTAACCTAGGATGATTCTTAGCTAAATGGTGAACAGGTACAGCTGTCCCCCTTAACTCCTTCACCCTGCTCAAAAAAACAGGAAATAAAAAACACGCTGATACCAAATAACAAATACGTAAAAATCAAGTTAAAAAATAAAGACATACATAACATACCTGTGAAATAAGAAAATCCTTAGTTTCTAGAAATAGAGAACTAAAAATCCAGCATGAAAAATGATTAGTAATAACCCATGTGGAATTTGACCTAAAAACACTGATGCTTTTCATGCTTTCTGATGCACAGGGACAACCTGTGACTAAGGTTGATGAGCTGGAAGATGAAGAGATGAAGAGCTGGAACCAAGAATCTGATATAAAATTTCTAGCTGAAAAAGGGAGCTTTATGAAAGAAGGATCAGAAAAACTCTATTCATTGTCCTTCCAAGGAGTTTTCTGCCTGGCCAGTTGTGGACAGAAATAAACAAACAAATAAATTTCTAAAAGTCTACTGCAAGGGCTTAGAGATAAAATCTGTTAGTCATCTATATTTTAAGTAATAAAGGCAAGATTTGAAAACCTGAAAATATTTTCAGGTTTACGTTATACTTAATTGATAAATTTCCCTTTTCCTATGTAATTAATAGCCATATATCCAACTATACCTCTTTTCTTTTTGGAGGAAAAGGAAAGTAAAGTTGAGGGATAAATTTTCCACTGAACTATAATAATTGTATAGAAGTCTATAGCCCGGGCAAGAACCCTGGCAGTCTTGGTTCCAGAAACCCTTGCCTTAATCACTTATGGAAACATCACAATGAGAAGAATAAGCAGATGTAACAGAAATCTGAATTAGCACAACAAGAAGGGGAGAAATCTAAACAATTTCAAAGAGATTATTATCTTTTTAGATAATTAAAGAGAAAGAAGGAATAGAAATCTCAATAAAAGAATAGGACTCTACAAAAAACATTGGACAGACTTGAAAAAGAATGAAGTAGAACATTTGGAAGTAAAAATATGTCATTGAAATAGAAAGCTCAGTAGACTGCTTAAATGATAGCTAGATACAGCTGAAGTGAGAATGAGAAAATGGGGAGGCAGTTCTTGGGGGAAAAAACCCCAAAAATGCAACCCAGAAAAAGAAAGAGGCTGGCCACATGAAAAAGCAGTTAAGTGAAATGGAGGATAAAATGAAAACATACAACATACATCTAAGATTCCTTGATTGTGAGAATAGAGAGGGAATAAATATCTTTGGTAAATATATAACAGATAATGTCTAGTATTGAAAAAGACATGATTGCTCAGATTATAGCTAGTAGCACAGTGAATTCTGAATAAAGGAAACAGAGAAGTCCTTTTAAATGAACTGTTTTTTGACTAACTCAGCAAATTAATATGCTTACACCATTTTGTCTTACTGATTCTCACAGTGTGATAAATACAACTAGGAAGTGATTATGTGGTACATCAGTGCACTATTGCTCCCACCAGTTGAATTCAGTTCTTAAAAAGTCAGTTGTGCTTTGTCCCTAACTGTAAAAGAGAGTTATATGTGTTATTTTAATTACAAAAACAAAGAAAATATCAATATAAGACATAGAATTGAGTCAAGAAAAACTAAATTGAACACTTTAGGGGAACTCCATAAAGACATGCCTCTTTAAAAAAATTAGGTGTGAAATTAGGTTTTGGCACAAGAACTGTAAAATTGGGGTTAAAAGTTATAAATATCTGGAATATGGTAAACACAGAACTTCCAAACAATGTCTTTAAGTTTTAGCATCCACTATAAAGATATTGAAATTGGAAATTGTGGATAATTTATTATGCACGTGGTTCATGAAAGAAAGATAACATGAAAATTTGACCAGCAGACCCATCTCAAAGGAAAAACCTTGCACTACCACAACAACTAACCAAATAATATAAATTATATATTTCAGTTTAAGTAAAATGTTTAAGGTGAGCATTAATCTTTTTTTTTTAAAGGTTTCTCAGCTTTAACAAATTTTTTATTTCTTCAGTGAGCTAGTGGCTCTGATAGGGATCATCCTTTAAAAAAATCTACATGCAAGATCAACCTACAGAACATCAAAGTCATGAAAAAAAAAAAAAGAGAGAGAAATTACCTAGCAAGAAAAAAAAATACACCAATAGCAGAGTTCAAATCAACAGCTTTATCTAAGAATCCACTGTCAAATCTAAGGTCATGAAGATTTCTCCCATGTTTTCTTCCAAGAACTTCATGTCTTTAGCTCTTACATTTAGATTGTTGTCCTAGCGTTATTTGTTGGAGAATACTGTTTCCCAATTAAATGGGCTTGGATCCCTTGACAAAAATCAATTGGTCATAGATGTATGGATTGATTTTGAGACACTTAATTCTATTCCATTGGTCTGATTTCAATCTGTATGCCAGTACCACACTGTTTTGGTTACTATAGCTTTGTAGTAAGTTTTGAAATTTCACCACTGTGGCTAAATTTATTCCTAGGTATTTTATTCTCTTAGATGGTACTGTAGATGAAATTGCATTCTTAGTTTCCTCTTTGGATTGTTCATTGCTGGTATATAGAAACACTACTGATTTTCGTGAGTTGATCTTGTACTCAGTAACTTTGCTGAATTTATTTACTAGCTCTAGCATCTTGTAGATCCTTTGGGATTTTCTACATATAGAATCATGTAGTCTATATATCTGTAGATAGAGATAGTTTTTTTTTTTTTTTAACAGTTTGCCTTTTGCTTCTTTTTCTTGTCTAATTACTTTAACTAAAACTTCCAGTAAATGTTGAATAGCAGTGATGAAAGCAGGCATCTTTGTCTTGCTCTTGATCTTAGGGGGAAATTTTCAGTTTTCCACCACTGAGTATGCTCAACCATTGAGTATAGTGTTAGCTACAGGTTTTTCATAAATGCCCTTTGTAATGTTGATACATTGACTTTTAACAGTAAGAAGCTATTAGCCCAGAAATAAACCCATGCTTATATGTTCAATTAATCTACAACAAAAGAGGCAAGAATATACAATGGAGAAAAGACAGTCTCTTCAATAAATGGTGCTGGGAAAACTGGACAGCTATATAAAAAGCAATGAAACTGTATCACTTCCTTCTACCATATATAAAAATAAACTCAAAATGGATTAAAGACTTGGATGTAATATCTGAAACCATAAAACTCCTAGAAGAAAACATAGGCAGTAAGCTCTTTGATCTTGTTCTTAGCAATATTTTTTTGGATATGTCTCCTCAGGCAAGGGCAACAAAAGCAAAAATAAACAAATGGGACTAAATCAAACTAAAAACCTTTTGTACAGAGTGGGAAGCCATCAATAAAACAAAAAGTCAACCTACCATATGAGAGAAGATATTTACAAACAATATATCCAATAAGGTGTTGATACCCAAAATATATAAGGAACTCATACAACTCAGTATCAAAAAAAAAAAAAAAAAAACAACCAAACAACACAATTAAAAATTGGACAGAGGATCTGAATAGACATTTTTTTTTCCCAAAGAAGACAAACAGATGGCCAACAGGCAATGAAAAGATGCTCAATATCACTAATCATTAGGGAAATGCAAATCAGAACCACAATGAGGTACTACCTAACATCTGTCAGAATGGCTATCATCAAAGAGACCAGAAATAACAAATGTTGGCAAGGATATGGAGAAAAGGGAACCCATGTGCACTGTTGGGACTGTAAATTGGTGCAGCCGTTATGAAAAACAGTATGGAGTTTCCACAACAAATTAAAAAATAGAACTACCATATAATCCAGCAACTCTACTTCTGGGTATCTATCCCAATAAAACAAAAACACTAACTTGAAAAAGAAAACATATATATATCCCTATGTTCACTTAAGCATTATTTACAATAGCCAAGATATGTAAGCAACCTAAGTGTCCATCGATAGATGAATGGATAAAGAAGATATGGTATATATACACAATGGAATATTACCCAGCCATAAAAAAGAATGAAATCTTGCCATTTGCAACAAGATGAATGGATCTAGAGGGTAGTAAGCTAAGTGAAATAATAATAAATACCATATCATTTCAACTATATGTAGAATCTAAAAAAATGTATGAATAAACAAAATAAAACAGAAACAGAACTATAGATACAGAGAACCAACTGGTGGTTATCAGAGGAGAGGGCGTTGAGGGTACAGGTGAAATAGGTAAAGGGGATTAAGAAGTTCAAACTTCCAGTTATAAAATACGTAAGTCACAAGCAGGTAATGTATAGCATAGGGAATATAGTCAATAGTGTTGTAATAACTTTGTATGGTGACACATGGGAACTAGAGTTATCGTGGTGATTGTTTCATAATGTGTAAAAATATTAAATCACTATGTTGTACACCTGAAACTAATATAATATTATATGTATATAATTATATATCAATTATATCACTGATATAAATTATAATTCAATAAAAAAGTAAGAGACAAGAGAAATAAAGAAGAGGATTAAAAGAAGTTCTATTGGGCTTCCCTGGTGGCACAGTGGTTGAGAATCTGCCCACCAATGTAGGGGACACGGGTTCAAGCCCTGGTCTGGGAGGATCCCACATGCCGCGGAGCAACTGGGCCCGTGAGCCACAGCTACTGAGCCTGCGCGTCTGGAGCTTGTGTTCCGCAACACGAGAGGCCGCGACAATGAGAGGCCCACACACCGCAATGAAGAGTGGCCCCCGCTCGCCGCAACTAGAGAAAGCCCCGACACAGAAATGAAGACCCAACACAGCCTAAATAAATAAATAAATTTATATTTAAAAAAAGTTCTATTAAACTGATTTGATTCTATTCTATTAAACAGTTTTGATTTTTAAAACTTCAGTAGCATGTAGCTCTGAACAGTTATAAAGGACACATCTGGAAATAATGAAAAACATAAATTAAAAAGATGGAAAAATATGTATTAGGAAAATAACCAAAAATAAAATTGTTCTACAATTTAAATAACAGGCATAGTAGAATTTACAGAATTCTAGTCTACTTTCTATTGGAAGGATATCAGAATCAATGGGAGCAGGAAGAAGACATTGGAAACTCCAGGAAACAAGGAAGCTCAGAATGAAATCAGGAAGCAGGAAACACTGCAACGCACTCATGCAGGAACAGCCTGGCCAGTGTGTTGCCACAGCTGCCACTGCTGTCATCACCTCTGCTGCTGCTACTGTGAGGATTCTGACCCTGAAAATTCCTTAATTCCTTGTTTCACTCACTGTTCAGAGTCCCAGGAACACACATCAAGCTGACTGAGCTTGTGTCTCAAGCCATCCCTGGCTGTTAGAAGAGGCTTGCAGGAAGGCTTGGATTCCATGGTGGAGACAGACACTAGGAAGTGGTCTCTGGCCAAAATGATCAATAGTGGAGGAGAGGAAATTCACAGAAAGGAAACTGGAGACACTTTATGAATAGTAATATATGACAATTTTTTAAATGTCTGGAAAGATACAATTACAAGCAATTACCAACATGGAAGGAGAGGAATAGACTAAACAGTGTTTGGAAAATTCTATATCCTTATGTACAATTTTGCAATTTTTTAACGATGAAACTGCATTCATGCATGGCTTATGTATTTTTAAAAATAGGTTTTAAAATTATACTTAGAAAAGAACTTTTGCCTTTAAGAGTGAGAATTAAATACTCACAGCACTTTTAAACTTTCATGGGAATAATTGATGAAAACCCCGCTTCAGCAAAATTCAAGAGGGAGAAATCTTCCTGGGACTGCAGAGATTTCAATGTTGGCTAACTTACTTTTTTTTTTCCTTGAAATGCATTGGCTTCATCTACCTTTAGAAGTTCCTTCTGGTGAAAACTCTGGATGATTTTTTTCTCTCTCTGAAGCCATCGGGATACTTTGTAGTCAAATAAATTGTCAGAAAAGTTGCTGTATCTAGAGATTTTGCTGTAGTAAAAATGTGGCCACAGCCTTCTCAGAGTAGCTCAACATTTGGGACTATGTTAAAAAACCCATCAAAAATAAAAGCTGTATTATATCATTTTTGAATTCACCATGCTCTTAGGGAAATGTAGTTTTACATATGTGTAGGAATGTTTCGTGTGTGGGTGCATGCATTCATGTGCATGTGTGTGTTAGATAGAGAGACAGACTGAAAGACAGACTCGCTTCAACTCTGCAAGGTCAATATAGATATTTATACTCCAAGAGATGATCTGAAGCATAAAACTAACTGAAATTTAATCTGTGTTAATAATACTTACCTAACACTGTAACTAAAGTTAGTTGTCTACAACATAATCCAAGAGGGTTACCCTTTGGAGGTCTCTTCTATGATACCTGTACATTTTCATTCACCCACTATTTTTTTTTTTTTTTGCAGTACGCGGGCCTCTCACTGTTGTGGCCTCTCCCATTGTGGAGCACAGGCTCTGGATGCGCAGGCTCAGTGGCCATGGCTCACGGGCCCAGCCGCTCCGCGGCATGTGGGATCTTCCCGGACCGGGGCACAAACCCGTGTCCCCTGCATCGGCAGGCGGACTCTCAACCACTGCACCACCAGGGAAGTCCTCACCCACTATTTGATTCATTCATTTATTCCTTTAACGAATCTCTAGTAAGGGATTCTTCTGTGGCAGTTTTCATGCTAGACTATGAAGACCAAGAATGAATCAAACAACAGTTATAGGGGAGAGACATGTAACTAACCAGGCAGTTAATATGAAACAGTGTGATCTGGGCTAGGATGTCCCAGATGCTTTGGGAGCTCTGAAAGACACACACTCGAGACTGGAGTGAAGATCTGGTGGAGTAGAGTGTTGGGGTGTGTCAAGAAAGCAAACTTGAACTGAGTCTAAAGTGCGGGAACTATAAGTAGAAAAAGTCAAGAGATTTAAAATAAGTAATGGACAGTGAGACCTCTCAAAGATTCTGGGGTTAAAAAACAAAAACAAACAAAAACAAAACACCAGAATACCTTAGGGACATCATTGTTTTTAATGGATAGGAAAAGATTTCTACTCGAAGCACAACTGACTCTGGATTGATAAGAGGGTATCTACAGTCGACGTGTGCTGTTTTTACTGTCCAGTATACGGTCACCTCTTTTTCTGGGAACGATAAATTGAATGCCGTTTGGGGAATGCACTCCTCCCCTGACACATACCTCATGTACACACACACACACACACACACACACACACACACACACACAGCACTCCTCAGGTGGAACACAGGACCTTGGACCCACCATGCGTATCCATTTCTTTAGCCACAGTAATTGGTCAAGTCTCAAGCATGTGACCCAATCAGAACTAAAGTAAAACTTGCTTAGCAACCTCCAAGAAAAAGACGTTGACTCTTTTCTATTCGGCCTGAAACCTGAGGGAATGTCGGGGCTGGAGTTCCAAACAACCTCTTGCTACCATGTGACGCCTGATGCTGAAGCCAATATGACAGAAGGCAGAGTAAAGAGATGGAGAGAAACCAACTCCTAATTATATTTTCTGGGCCCTGAATCCAGTCTTGTCATTTCTTGTGAGCCAATAAATTCCCTTTTTGCCTAAATGAGCTGGTTGTATTTTTTTTCACTTGCCACCAAGAGTTCTAATTGATACCATCCTCAAAGAGGAAGCCGTGGGGTGGGGATGAAAGAGAACAAGCTAATATTTATTAAGCAACTATTTTGTCCCCAGCAGGTAAAGCTAGGCACTGCTGTGTCCTTGTTTTTAAATAAAGTTCACAATATTCCAGGAAACCAAATGAGAGTATCCATCTTAGCACAAAGGTCTGCCTGACTTTAAATCCTATTTGTTTTACATATCACTGTGCTATCAGTTTGAGGTTTACTCTAAGCCGGCGTTTCCTATATTGTTTTAGGGAACACTAGTGTTCAGTGAAACGTTAATAAGTGTTATATAAAGAACACTTACTATATAAGAAATTCAATATGTAAGAAAATTATTAAACATACTTATGTGTTGAACTTATTTTATATGTCTTGTAGAAATGGTTCGAGGGATCTGATGAAAGGTCACCCACAGCATAAATTAAGGATGTTTAAAAAGTATGCATTGGTGCATAGGTGACATTGTCAACCTACACAACATACTGATCTATAGTTTTTATATGAGAATTTAAGTTTTGTGCTTCTAACTTCTTGGGGGGATGTTATTCCATGTGTGTTGGCAGTAGAGGTTCATACTGCACATGCTTTGTGGCTGATAAAGGGAAGTTTTTAATAAAAAACAGACTTTAATAGTTCTCAGATAAAACAACAAAGAAAATCAGAATGATTCAAAGTGAATGTGATGAATGACAAATGTAAATTTCCAAACACAACTGAGAGGTAAACTGTTCAAGATTATATATATAAATATTTTGGGAACTGCCATATATAAGAGTTAAACATTAAATCTGTGTTATCCTCTTTTCTACAACTTTCTTTTGAAAATAAGAATCTTATAATATCCTGGAATTAAAACAAAATATTGGAACATATTTGATGTGCCTAACATGAAGATCTGACTCAGAAACATCATTCCTACTATTTAATAACTATATGAATAAAAAAGACATAAAGCACTGTTCTTGTACAAAGGATGGGTGTTTTTATGTCATATTGTATTACAAAAATGTACAATAAATTATTATTTACTTTATGCAGATATTTTCATTATTTTTGTGCTTAATTTGAAAAAAATGACTTAATTTCTGGAAAAGTACATTTGTTCAGTTACAGAACTTTAAAAACCTATGAATAAGTTTAGATTTCTTACAGCAATTATTTCATCTGAGACCATTTTTGTTGCCTTGTATAATGTAAGGGAGACAATTATTTACTGTACTTATTAGTTTCACATGTGGAAGAAATTACAAGGTGATTCTTCTTAATTCTAAAATGTGAGGTTTTGTAGGAAGCTATCTATTTTACTGCTATGTCTCTAGATGTTCAGTGGTCCAACTTCTGTCATGGGGAACTTATGAGTGTCTTGAGATGTTGACAACTTGGGGACTGTCCTCACAGTCTATGTTGTAGTGTAATTATATAGATATGGTTTTGCTGGAGAGCAAAATTTTCTTTAAGTTGTTGGGTTTGATTGTTTATTTACTAAATCCTGTAAGAGACAAAATCAGGTTACATTTTAATATTTGTTACACAAGATAATTTCTTTAATGTTTTCTTAGTGTAAAACTAAAAATAGATTATCAAATGATTTCTGAATAGGAACTTAAATACTTATCTCAAACATTTCTCATAAGCACTAAGGGAGTACAAACCTCCTGAAGAATTACAAATAGCTCAATTTCTTTCTGAACAATTTTTATCCCTTTTCCTGAGTGTTAAATTTAATATTCTTAAATTATAGGCTACAATGATTTAATCTTAAACTATATCAAAGGATACTTAGGTTACTTTATTTCCAAGACATTTTCTGCATTTAGTTAATGCTTGTTTATACTTGCTAGAACATATACAAAACCATACATATTGTATTACAACATAGAAAAACAAAGGGAGAAACTTGGTAAATTAGTAGACAGATACTTAGAATACATATCCTGTTTAAAGTTTTAATAATCATAAGTTTTATATTTTAAATCTATAAATAATTATTTTTAGGATTCATTTTAGAGAAAGAGGGAAGAGGCTCTTAAAGGTTGTTTATCTGTGCTGTACTTTGTTTCAAAATATTACATTCTCAAAATTTCTTCACAATTATGTTCTTGCTAATGGTATTAACTATCTGTAGCTGTACAACAAATTGGCCCAAAACTAAGATGCGTAAAATAACAAATGTCTATTATCTCAAAGTTTCTGTGTGTCAGGAATTCTGGTGCAATGTAACTAGTTGCCCCTGACTCAGGGTCTTTCACAGGCTGTAATCAAGGTGTCAGCTGGGTCTACAGTCTCATCTCAAGGCTTGACTGGACAAGAATCTGCTTCCAACTGAATCATGCAGTTTGAGTGCCAACAGCCTTAGATTTAGTCTTCCTTGGGCTGTTGGACTGAGGATTTCAATTCTTCCCTGGCTGTTGGCCAGAGGCCTCTTTCTTAATTCTTTGCCATATGGGCCTCTCCACAGGAAAGTTCACAACACAGCAGCTCGCTTATATCAGACAAAGGGCTGAGGGAGAGAGAGAAAGCAGACAGAAGCTAGAGGGTTTTTTTGAAACCTAATTTCAATATTGACATATCACTTTTGCCATACTATATATAATAGAATTAATTCACTATATCCAGCCCACGTTTGGAAGGAATTATAGAAGAGCATGAATAATAGGAAGCAAGGATCGGTACTTTCCTGACGGTCCAGTGGTTAAGATTCCACACTTCCACTGCAGGGGGCATGGATTTGATCCCTGGTCAGGGATCAAATATCCCACATGCTGTGTGATGTGGCAAAAAAAAACAAAGCAAAACAAAAATAGGAAGCAAGGATCATGAGGAGCTATTTAAGGGGCTGTTTACCACACCAATCATCATAACAATTGGAAAATGGATACTATTAGGTATTTTTTTTTAAGTTTTGTAGGAGCTTCGATTGAATCACAGATGATTGACAACTTACCTAAGGTAGGACAGCTTTTCTGTGAAAGTCAGAAGCCCAGGGTTCTAAAACTAGCTTTAGTAACTATGACTTTAGATGATTTGTGTTTTAAATCTTTCCTAAACCAAAATAAGGCCTCAGGAGGTATACTAAGAAACACAGCTGAGTATAGGATTGAGGCAGAGTAGCCAAGAGCTAAATAGTGTGGGGAACAGGGAATTCAAAAGACAATCTCCAAATGAAATGGTGAGAGCATTACTTCTGATAGTAAAGCCAGACAAAAGCACACCAAGAAAAGGAAAATACAAGCCAATATTTCTGATGAATGCAGATACAAAAATCCTCAACAAAATACTAGCAAACAGAATTCAACAGCACATTAAATGATCATACACCATGACTAGGTAGGATTTATCTCTGGAATGCAAGGATGGTTCAATAATCCATCAGTGTGATACACCACATTAACAGAATAAAGGATTAAAATCACATGATCATCTCAATATATTTTAAAAATTTAACAAAATTCAACACCTTTCATGATAAAAACACTAAAAAAACCCCCTAAGAATAGAAGAAAATTATCTCAACATAATCAAGGCCATATATGAAAAGCCCACAGCTAACATCATACTCAATGGTAAAAAACTGAAATATTTTCTCTAAGATCAAGAAGAAGGCAGGATACCCACTCTTGTCTCTTCTATTCAACATGGTACTAGAACTCCTAGCTAGAACAAGTAGGCAAGAAAAAGAAATGGAAGGCATTCATAAATCATAAAAATCATTCATAAATCATAAAAAGGGAAAGTAAAATCACCTTTGTTCATAGATGACACTGACTAAAGATCCTACACACACACACACACACACACACAATGTTAGAACTAATAAACACATTTCACAAATTTTCAGGATACTAAACAACACATAAAAATTAGTTATGTTTCTATACAGTAATGACAGTCTGAAAATGAAATTCAGAAAAAAAAATCCCATTTATAATAGCATCAAAAAGAATAAAATACTTATGAATAAACTTAACCAATGAGGCGAAAGACTTGTACACTGAAAACTACAAGATGTTGCTAAAATTAAAGACACAAATAAATGGAAAGTCATCTGTTGTTCATGTATTGGAAGACAATATTGCTAAAAACATCCAACTTTCCCAAAGCAATCCACTGATTTAATACAATACCTATCAAAATCTCAATGACACTTTCTTTTGGAAATAGAAAAGAAATCCTACAATTCATATGGAGCCATAAAGGATTCTGAATAGCCAAAACAATCATGAGAAAGAATAACAAAGCCAGAGGCCTCATACTTCCTGACTTCAAAACATACTACAAAACTTCAGTAATCAAACAGTATGGTACTGGCATAAAGACAGACATATAGATCAATGGAACAGAATAGAGAACTCAATAATAAATCCACACACATATGGTCAAATGATCTTCAACAAAGGTGCCCAAGACCACACAATGGGGAAAAGATAGTCTCTTCAACAAGTGGTGGTGGGAAAACTACCAAAGAATGAAATTGGACCCTTATCTCATATCGTACACAAAAGTAAACTCAAAATGGATTAAAAACTTAAACATAAAATCTAAAACTATAAAACTCCTAAAAGAAAACAGGGAAAAATCTTCATAACACTGGTCTCAGTGATGATTTCTTAGATATGACACCAAAAGCACAGGCAAAAAAAGCAAAAATAGAGAAGTAGGACTATATCAAACTAAAAAGAAATTCTGTACAGGAAAGGAAATAATCAATAAAATGAAAAGGCAACTTAAAATATGGGAGAAAATGTTTGCAAACCATACATCTCATAAAGGTTTAATATCCAAAATATATAATGAACTCCTACAACTCAAGAGCAAAACAGACAAACAAACAGATAACCTGATTAAACAATGGGCAAAGGTCTTGAATAGATTTTTCTCTAAAGAAGACATACAAATGGTCAATAGGTACATGAAAAGGCACTCAGTATCACTAATCATCAGGTAAATGCAAATCAAAAGCACAATGAGGGGCTTCCCTGGTGGCGCAGTGGTTGAGAGTCTGCTTGCCGGTGCAGGGGACACGGGTTCGTGCCCCGGTCCGGGAGGATCCCACATGCCGCGGAGCGGCTGGGCCCGTGGGCCATGGCCGCTGGGCCTGCGCGTCCGGAGCCTGTGCTCTGCAACGGGAGAGGCCACAGCAGTGAGAGGCCCGCATACCGCAAAAAAAAAAAAAAAAAGCACAATGAGATATCATTTCATACCTGTTAGGATGGTCAATATCAAAAACACAGAAAATAACAAGAGTTGGGGAAATTGGATCCCTATGCACTGTTGGTAGGAATGTGAAATGGTGCAGTCACTATACAAAATGATATGAAGTTTCTTCAAAATATTAAAAATAGAATTAATATATGATCCAGCAATTCTACTTCTGTGTATTTATCCAAAGAATTGAAAATAGGCTCTCAAAGAAGTATGTATTTGTACTTCCATGTTCTTTGCAGCATTATTCATAATAACCAAGACAACAACCTAAATGTCCACCAACAACCTAAATGAAAATAACCTAAATGTCCACTGATGGGTGAGTGGATAAAGAAAATTAGCTATGTACATACAGTGGAATATTATTCAGCCTTAGAAAGAAGGAAATTCTGTCATATGCAACAGCACGGATGAATCTTGAGAACACTATGATAAGTGAAATGAGCCAGTCACAGAAGGACAAAGACTGCATGAATCCAACTTAGACAGGATATCTAAAGTAGTAGACTCATTGAAGCTGAAAGTAGAAGGTGATCATCCGGGGCTGGAAGGAGGAGTAAATGAGAAACTGCTGTTCAATGGGTACAGAGCTTCAGTCATGGAAGCTGAAAAATTTCTACAGATCTGCTGTACAACAACGTACATATAATTCGCAATACTGTATAATACACTTAAAATTTTGTTAAGAGGGTAGACTCTGTGTTATGTGGTCCTTACCACAATAGAAAAAAGTAAGAATAAAGTGGATTCTAAGCAAGTAATAACGAGATAAAAGAGCTGCTTGATGTGACTGACATGGTGACTAAGGTCAATTATTTCCCAAACAACAAAAAACATAAAAGTAATAACAAGTAATCAGACATTCTGGAAAAACAATAAAAATGTATAGTAAATTGATGGTCCAAATGTTAAGCAAATCAAAGTAAATTAGTGCAAAAACTATGAAGTATAGAAAAATCCATTTCACCTTTTTATTAGGATTATTCTCCTTGCTTTGCTTGAGAGCCCTGCTATTGAATCAATAGTAAAGGAACTAAATTTTGCACACTAATTGTGCACTAAAATCTATTAGAGTCTTAATAATGTAATTATTTGTTGATTTTCAACTTACAGATTTAACTTATGAACATAACATAGAAGACAATATCAGGAAGAAGAAGGTAAAAATTTCAACTTCACAATGTAAAATTTTCAGTGGACAACATGTTGCGAAGTTGAAAGGGAAAGATGAGGTGAAAAGAATTGTAAGAGCTCAATATCTCTGATATGGTGTATAGTGAAGAGACACTATCTAAAATTGTTGAAACATGGAAACTTGAAGTTGGTGGCCTTGCTATGTTAGTGGGAATCAGATTATAGTAAGTGGTATAATCTGTAACATGCAAATTCTTTCTTCCTCTTCTTTTTCCTCATCTCCTCCTCCTTCTTTCTCTTTCTCCTCTTCCTTCTTCTGTAAACTGAACTTTCAGACAAAACAAATCTTGTCCATGCTCTGAGAGTTTGTGGCCTCTGATTTAAGTATAAGCATTGAAGCTTTCTTGTCAGTGTTGAACCTCTTTGTTTACCCAAAGAGGGGCAGCAAAGTCTGACCCTCTCTATTCTATTTCTGCATAAACTCTATCTTCTGTTTCTTTGAACATTTCCATCTTGGAGTTCCAAAACTCACAGATCTTGCCAGTTAAAAGCCTTAGTTGTCTTCGTTGTGATAAAACTTGAAGACAAGAATTTGTCTTTTTTGTTCTCTCCATGTTCTTTTGTACTTTTCCTTATGAAATGAATATCCCAGAGGCGATGAATAACACTGAGTCAGACAGCGTATCGGGGCAAGGCATTAACGTATTTGGGAGACAAGCACAATGGATAATATTTACAAATGTTATGCTACTAAATTTATTATTTAAAGATAAACAATAGAGAAAATAAATAGTAAAAACCAAAAAATGAGATAAAAGTAGAAAGGGGGTAGGCTTTGTAAATAAATTCTCTCTTTAATGTTTGGTCATCAATAGATAATATATTAATCAATTATTCATATTTAAAGTTGAGGTAATTAGAAGATTTTTTAAATAAAATACTGTATTTAGAAGATTTTGCTTCATGGAAGTGAGACTAAGAAGGGGAGGTGTGAATCAGGTAAATGTTGCTTTTCATTATAAGCTTCATCTGTAAAAATATTGATGATTAATATGAATTTTTTGTCTTTTTCATTATATTCATTCCCGATGTCTGTAGCAGGTCTGTTACATAGGACAGCCTTCTGTTGGTGATGCTTAATGGAGAACAAAGAAAGAGTGGGTGTTCAATCTTAGTCTAGGGCAGCAAATGGAATAGTAGCTACCAATGTACTGTGCTACTCTCTGTGGTTTGCATTGTTCCAAGAAGTGACTACCAGCTACCTAAACAGGTCCATGGTGGAGTGGAGAGATACAGAAGTCAAACAACTGAAGACAATCAATGCATGAAAAGAAAAAAAAAATAATGCTTTCTCCAAAACACTGAATGAAAGAAATTCTTGACGGTAAAGGATTTGGAGCTATACACTCAAGTTACACTTGCTTGCAGAATTAAAGTAAGGAACTAAATTATTTTCAAGACTCCCACTTCACCACTAATTTCTATGATCAGTTCTACAAAGCAGGCATCAAAGTAGACTTCCTCATATGGCCCTATGTTCATAGAATGCATAGTTCTTCAACTTAGGCCTTTTT
The DNA here is from genome assembly GCF_964374135.1 of Grampus griseus. NCBI lineage: Eukaryota > Metazoa > Chordata > Mammalia > Artiodactyla > Delphinidae > Grampus > Grampus griseus. The sequence goes on along the minus strand of NC_139011.1, from coordinate 31,867,539 downwards.
TTCTTTTTTTGAGTCTCTCACCAGTCTGTGGTTTCTCTAAAGTTTTCCACATGTATTTTCTACGCCACCCTCCCTTTGGATTTGTCAGAATCTCGAGCTCTGTTTTCTTTTCCTGAACTTGGCCAGCTCACCTCAGCTGGGAGTTTCCTCCTGGCTTTGGTCTGCTTCTGTTCCTGGGTACTTTTAGCCTGGATAAATCTTCTTATGAATGTAATTGTCTCTCTTGGACTCAGTGCCCAAACATGAAATCCAACAGACATTTTATGACAGGGGTACATTTTTCTTAATGTCAGAGATTTCTTCTCCTTTTATTCTGTTACTTAATATTTTTTCCACTGATTTAATTGCTTCATTTTATCTTTAGGATACTGTTCCCATCTGAACAGGATGCAGACTTTCTGTCCTACTTGCTGTATATAGTCTATGTAAAATGGAGCCTATTACCAAGATAGCATTTGCTTTGAGGCACAATCTACTAAAATAATGTAGTTGTCAACAAAGCATATACAGAATTTTGATTTGATGATAAGGATAATTTTGGAGGAAAATAACTGGAAAAATGTTAAATCAAAAGACCTTGATTTAATTCACAGCTCCCTTTCTGACATAACACAGCATATTGAACAAAATCTTAGTTGCACTGCCTAACGACCTAAGATCTAATTTTATGTGTTTGAAATGTTTTTATTTCACTGGGAAAAGAATTTTTCCTTTTTATATACTTTATAGAATGTAGTGTGTATTATATATATTTGAGGAAGTTAATTAAATATATGTATATTTCAGGACTTATTTAAATACATAGTTGAAATATATTTACATAATTTCATTAATAATAATAATTATTACTAATATCTCTGCAACTGATTCTCTTAGTTTCTACACATGATTTTGAACCATGGAACATAATTCTTTATGCATGATCAGGGAAGCTATGCACATCTCATACTACTCCTTGAATTTGATGCAGCTTAACCTATATATGATTCTTAAATTAATTCTATATCACATTTATCCTACTAGCTTTTCTCTCAGAGATTTAGCCAAGGACAGTTTTGTTGTAATACTTGACTATTCTCCATAAATTTGGATTTAAAGTCCAGGGAAGGATTCCAGTAAATTTATGGAGTATTAAGCATGACTGTTTTTCTCTGATTTCATCACAAACCCACTAAAATGAGGTTTCAGCCTGCAAGGACCAAAGGGTACAAAGAGGTGATGAGAGCACATGAAAGTTGATGACAAAATTCTAAGTGACATAAAGCAGATGGATGAGTGATAACTGACATAGCAAATCACAGAAAGATGAAAACTAAGTGCCTTGCCAAAAAGCAAGGGCAGAAATTTGGAAAAGCTGTAAAAATTGGAGGCAAGAGATTCTCGGAAGATAGATGGTATGAGGTAGACCTGAAATTAAAGAAATAGATGGAAAGTATACAATTACACCTCTCAAATCACCTCTCCCATCTCACACAGTCTACCAGTAGACCTTCATTCACCTGAGCAAAAGACCCCTACTATGTAGTAGGCAGTGTTATGTATGCTGCAGATACAGAAGGGAATAGAACAGACAACAATCCCAGTCCTTACAGAACTTAAATTCTAGGAGAGGAAGACAAGCAAAAGATGTTTAGTCATTAAATAGTATAGCATATATAATATTTTTAATGAACAAATAAAGGAAAGCAGTTAACATGGGACAGTGCCAGAAACAGAAAAATACAAGTTTAAAATTCTTAGAGATATAAGACAAGATATTGCATTTATTTCATAAGAATAGGATTCTATACTCACAAAAGAAGAAAAAAATTCACAGGAAAAAAAGGATAATGAAAATTAATAATGAAATAGCAGACATCTTTTAAAATAAATAGAAAATTTGGAAAATTGGAAGAAAGTTGAGGAAATCTCTAAGAAAGTAGAACAAAAGGCAGAAATGTGGGAGGAAAAGAGAAAAAAAGGAGAATAATATTAAAGAATCTAGCCAGGCAGGTAAACATCAAAAGAATGAGTTCCAGAAAGAAAGAGGAAATAGAAGAGAGGAAATTAACAAGGAAATAATACAAGAAAATATCCAGTACTGAACAGTATAATCCTACAGATTAAAATAGCCCAGTTCATTGTTCATCTTTCTTTTTGCATAAGTTCTTTCTTCAAGAACAATTTTTCCTTCCTTTTAATGTGCACCCTTTAGAAGTTCCAATTTCTTTTCTAAAAATGCTTTTATTTCTCATTCTTGAACAAATATTGATTATAAAATTCTAATTTTCACTATCAGCACTGTGAAGTGAAGACATTGTTGCATAGTATTCTGGAATTTATTGTTGCTTTTAATATATTTGCGGTTCCCCAATTTTCATTTTCTAATGGTTATTTTTCTGTAATTTAAGCTCTAATTAATTTCCACAATGACAGGAAAATACACACTATATCAAGGTTTGATATGTGTAAGGCTTGCTTAATTGCTCTAGGACCTATTTTGAAAAATGTTTCACATTCAGGTGAAAAAGATGTATATTCTGAAATTACTGGATGCAGTATTTAGAAATGTCAGTTAGGTCAAGTTTGCTACTGGTATTGCTCAAAACATTCATATTCTTGCTCCTTTTGTTGTCTGCCAGTTCTGTCAGTTATTGAGAGAATCATGCTAAAAGCTCTAAGATTTTAGATTGTATCCTTTTAATTCTGTCGACTTTTAATTTATGTATTTTGAAGTTGTTTTCAAGTGCACACACTCATTTAGAATTGTTACACTTTCCCTAAGTGTCACCTTTTCCATAAGTTACCTTTCAACATATCTATATTTATATATATATATATATTTTAATATCTTTATTAGAGTATAATTGCTTTACAATGGTGTGTCAGTTTCTGCTTTATAACAAAGTGTATCAGTTATAAATATACATATGTCCCCATATCTCTTCCCTCTTGCATCTCCCTCCCTCCCACCCTCCCTATCCCACCTTCTAGGTGGTCACAAAGCACCGAGCTGATCTCCCTGTGCTACGCGGCTGCTTCCCACTAGCTATCTATTATACGTTCGGTAGTGTATATATGTCTATTCCACTCTCTCACTTTGTCCCAGCTTACCCTTCCCCCTCGCCGTATCCTCAAGTCCATTCTCTAGTAGGTCTGCATCTTTATTCCAGTCTTGCCCCTAGTTCTTCTGACCACTTATTATTTTTTTTTTTACATTCCATATATATGTTAGCATACGGTATTTGTTTTTCTCTTTCTGACTTACTTCACTCTGTATGACAGTCTTTAGGTCCATCCACCTCACTACAAATAACTCCGTTTCTTTCCTTTTTATGGCTGAGTAATATTCCATTGTATATATGTGCCACATCTTCTTTATCCATTCATCTGTTGATGGACACATAGGTTGCTTCCATGTCCTGGCTATTGTAATTTGAAGAATATTTCTTGTAAATGAAATATGGATGCATCTCCTCAAAAAATCTACGGTGGTAGTCTTTGTGTTTTTATCGGAGTGTTTAGTCAATAAACATTTAATGTAATCACTAATATACTTGGGACTTATTCTATCATCTTGCTGAATTTTTTTTAAATTTAAACAATCTGTTCTTTGTTCTTCTCTCCCTTCTTTCTTGCCCTTCTAAAATAATCATTTTTTATTATTCCACTTCATTTCTGATATTAGGTTTCTTATCTTTTGTTTTTATTTTATATATCTTTAGTTATTTCTCTAGAAATTACTGAGTCCATCCTTAATTCATTAAAAACTTTCATTAATCTGTATTTTTACCATATCTTAGACAAAAAAAGAGAAAATAATAAAAGTTTAAGTCTATTTACCATTTCATCAACATTTGGACTATTGTCATATATTTTACTTCTATAATTTTTAGGCTTGACAAGAGATTATTAGTCTTATTGCTTTAAACAGTAAGCCATCATATATTTTCCCAAATATATATATATATATATATATATATATATATATATATATATATATATATATATACACCCTTTCTGGTTGTTCGTGTTTCTAACACGTAGATTCCCTTCCCTGGCAACATTTTATTCAGCCTGAAGTACTTTTCTTTAGTATTTCTTCTAGTGCAGATCTGCTAGCATCTAATTCTCTGAATTTTTGTTTGTCTGATGGCAACTTTATTTTGATTTTGTGAGGATATTTTTTTGAATTTGTTACTGGGTATTAATTTTGAACTTGTTATTGGGTATTAATTTTGTATCCTGCTACTTTATCAAATTCATTGATTAGCTTTCCATCCAAAAACAACAGAATATACTTTCTTCTCAAGTGTTCATGGAACATTTTCCAGGATAGAACATATCTTGGGTCACAAATCAAGCCTTGGTAAATTTAAGAAAATTGAAATCGTATCAAGTATGTTTTCTGACCACAGTGCTATGAGACTAGATATCAATTATAGGAAAAAAATCTGTAAAAAATACAAACACACGGATGCTAAACAATACACTACTAAATAACCAAGAGATAAGTGAAGAAATCAAAGAGGAAATCAAAAAATACCTAGAAACAAATGACAATGAAACACGATGACCCAAAACCTATGGGATGCAGCAAAAGCAGTTCTAAGAGGGAAGTTTAGAGCAATACAATCCGACCTTAAAAAACAAGAAACATACCAAATAAACAACCTAACCTTACATCTCAAGCTATTAGAGAAAGAAGAACAAAAAAACCCAAAGTGAGCAGAAGGAAAGAAATCATAAAGATCAGATCAGAAATCATGAAAAAGAAATGAAGGAAATAATAGCAAAGATCAATAAAAGTAAAACCTGGTTCTTTGAGAAGATAAACAAAATTGATAAACCATTAGCCAGACTCATCAAGGAAAAAAAATGAAAAGACTTAATAGAATTAGAAATGAAAAAGGAGAAGTAACAACTGACACTGCACAAATACAAAGGATCATGAGAGATTACTACAAGCAACTGTATGCCAACAAAATGGACAACCTGGAAGAAATGGACAAATTCCTAGAAAAGCACAAACTGCCAAGACTGAACCAGGAGGAAATAGAAAATTTAAACAGACCAATCACAAGCACTGAAATTGAGACTGTGATTAAAAATCTTTCAACAAACAAAAGCCCAGAACCAGATGGCTTCACAGGCGAATTCTATCAAACATTTAGAGGAGAGCTAACACCTATCCCTGTCAAACTCTTCCAAAATATAGCAGAGGGAGGAACACTCCCAAACTCATTCTACGAGGCCACCATCACCCTGGTACCAAAACCAGACAAAGATGTCACAGAGAAAGAAAACTACAGGCCAGGCCAATATGACTGATGAACATAGATGTAAAATCCTCAATAAAATACTAGCAAACAGAATCCAACAGCACATTAAAAGGATTATACACCATGATCAAGTGGGGTTTGTCCCAGAAATGCAAGGATTCTTCAATATATGCAAATCAATCAAGGTGATACACCATATTAACAATCATAGAAGAAAAACCAAATGATCTCAATAGATGCAGAAAAACCTTCTGACAAAATTCAACAACCATTCATGACAAAAACCCTCCAGAAAGTAGGCATAGAGGGAAATTACCTCAACATAATAGAGGCCATATATGACAAACCCACAGCCAACATTTTTCTCAATGGTGAGAAATTGAAACCATTTCATTTAAGATCAGGAAAAAGACAAGGTTGTCCACTTTCACCACTATTATTCAACAAAGTTTTGGAAGTTTTAGCCACGGCAATCAGAGAAGAAAAAGAAATAAAAGGAATCCTAATAAGAAAAGAAGAAGTAAATCTGTAACTGTTTGCAGATGACACGGTACTATACATAGAGAATCCTAAAGATGCTACCAGAAAACTACTAGAGCTAATCAATGAATTTGATAAACTAGCAGGATACAAAATTAATGCACAGAAATCATTTGCATTCCTATACATGAATGATGAAAAATCTGAAAGAGAAATTAAGGAAACACTCCCATTTATGATTGCAAAAAAAGAATAAAATGCCTAGTAATAAACCTACCTAAGGATACAAAAGACCTGTATGCAAAAAACTGTAAGACACTGATGAAAGAAATTAAAGATACAAACAGATGGAGATATATACCATGTTCTTGGATTGGAAGAATCAACATTGCGAAAATGACTATACTACCCAAAGCAATCTAATGATTCAATGCAATCCCTATGAAACTACCAGTGGCATTTTTCACAGAACTAGAACAAAATAATTTCACAATTTGTATGGAAACAGAAAAGACCCCGAATAGCCAAAGCAGTCTTGAGGGAAAAAAAAGGAGCTGGAGGAATCAGGCTCCCAGACTTCAGACAATACTACAAAGCTACAGTAATAAAGACAGCATGTTACTGGCACAAAAACAGAAATATAGATCACTGGAACAGGATAGAAAGCCCAGAGATAAACCCACACACATATGTTCACCTTATCTTTGATAAAGGAGGCAAGAATATACAATGGAGAAAAAACAGCCTCTTCAATAAGTGGTGTTGGGAAAACTGGACAGCTACATGTAAAACAATGAAGTTAGAACACTCCCTAACACCATACATAAAAATGAACTCAAAATGGATTAGAGGCCTAAATGCAAGGCCAGACACTCTAAAACTCTTAGAGGGAAACATAGGCAGAACACTCTATGACATAAATCACAGCAAGATCCTTTTTGACCCATCTCCTAGAGAAATGGAAATAAGAACAAAAATAAACAAATGGGACCTAATGAAACTTAAAACCTTTTGCACAGCAAAGGAAACTATAAACACGATGAAAAGACAACCCTCAGAATGAGAGAAAAGATTTGCAAATGAATCAACGGACAAAGGATTAATCTCCAAAATAGATAAACAGTTAATGCAGCTCAATATAAAAAAAAATAAACAACCTAATTAAAAAATGGGCAGAAGACTTAAATAGACTTTTCTCCAAAGAAGACATATAGATGGCCAAGAGGCACATGATAAGCTCCTCAACATCACTAATTATTGGAGAAATGCAAATCAAAACTACAATCAAAACTCACACCTCACACCGTTAGAATGGGCACCATCAGAAAATCTACAAACAACAAACGCTGGAGAGGGTATGGAGAAAACGAAACCCTCTTGCACTGTTGGTGGGAACGTAAATTGAGACAGCCACTATGGAGGACAGTATGGAGGTTCCTTAAAAAACGAAAAATAGAATTACCATATAGGATTACCCAGCAATCCCACTATTGGGCATATACCCAGAGAAAACCATAATTCAAACAGACACATGCACCCCAATGTTCATTTCAGCACTATTTACAATAGCCATGTCATGGATGCAACCTAAATGTCCATCGACAGACAAATGGATAAAGAAGATGTGGTACATATATATGTATAATGGAATATTACTCAGCCGTAGAAAGCAATGAAATTGGGTCATTTGTAGAGATGTGGATGGACCCAGAGACTGTCATACAGAATGAAGTAAGTCAGAAAGAAAAAAACAAATATCAAATATTAATGCATATATGTGGAATATAGAAAAATGATACAGATGAACCAGTTTGCAAGGCAGAAATAGAGACACAGATGTAGAGAACAAACGTATGGACACCAAAGGGGGAAAGAAGGTGAGGATTAGTGGTGGTGGGATGAATTGGGAGATTGGGATTTACATATATACATTAATGTGTATAAAATAGATAACTAATAAGAACCTGCTGTATAAAATAAATCAATAAATTAAATAACCAGTGGCAAACAAAACAAAACAAGAAAATAATTTGCTCACACAGATGAAAGTAAACAAATAAAATTATTGTTAATTTTTTTTTAAATTAACAAAAAAAAATAAAACCACGAGCCATGAAATAGAGAAAGATAAAGTAGATATATAGAAAGATAGGAAAGCATGTCTTTCTTCAGGGTTCTAGTAGCTGCTCCCTTTCCTTTTCCCTTCAGCCTAGGGGTTCACAGTGGTTTATTGTTAGTTTGTCATCTGGATACTTAAGTATCCCTTTTAGTTTCCCCAAACATTATCAACTTCTTTTTAAAATAGTACTTTTATTAAACTCCTCTTGAAATCTTCCTGATTGATACAACTCTCAAATTTGTATCTCTAGCTATAACCTCTCTCACAAACTCCAGATTTGTTTACAAAACACTCACTTGTTTTTCTCTCTGAGAAGTCATTTTGAAAATACCTCAAAATCAGCATACACAAAACTGAACTTCTGAATTTCCCCCAAATACCATCTCTGCCAGAGCCTTCCCCATGTTATTTAATGGCAACTTCATCTTGGAGTTGCTTTAGCCATTCATTATATCTTATGATCCAACAATTCCTTTATTAGATGCACACCCCTAAGAAATTCTTGCACGTGTACCCCAGGAGACATGCAAAAGAAAATTAATATCATGTCTATAATTCTTGCAAAGAAAGAACAGGCTAAGTCTCATTAAGAATATATTGGATAGGGCTTCTCTGGTGGTGCAGTGGTTGAGAGTCCGCCTGCTGGTGCAGGGGACATGGGTTCATGCCCTGGACTGGGAAGATTCCACATGCCGTGGAGAGGCTGGGCCTATGAGCCATGGCTGCTGAGCCTGCGCATCCGGAGCCTGTGTCCACAATGGGAGAGGCCACAACAGTGAGAGGCCCGCGTACCAAAAAAAAGAGTAGATTGGATAAACAGTGGTTATACAGATGGAATAGTATACAGCCCTGAAAATGACTGAACCACAGCACTGCGCAGACTCATAAATGGATGTCTCAAACCAAAGATTAGGTTAAAAGAACAAGACTCAATAAATTCAAATATTGTTTTAAAACAGTGAAAAGTAAAATATATTATTTGAGATTTCAAATCTAGGTGGTAAAACTATAAGGAAAGGCAAAAAATTACAAAACAAAAAACAAAAGTCAGGATATGTTTATCTCTGGTTAGAGAAAAAGAAAAGCATTCAAGAAAGGGGACAGCGGGGGGCTTCGCTGGTGGTGTAGTGGTTGAGAGTCTGCCTGACAATGCAGGGGACACGGGTTCGAGCCCTGGTCTGGGAGGATCCCATATGCCACGGAGCAACTGGGCCCATGAGCCACAACTACTGAGCCTGCACGTCTGGAGCCTATGCTCTGCAACAAGAGAGGCCGCAACAGTGAGAGGCCCGCACACTGCGATGAGGAGTGGCCCCTACTTGCCACAACTGGAGAAGGCCCTCACACAGAAACGAAGACCCAACACAGCCAAAAATAAATAAATGAATAAATAAATTTATTAAAAAAAAAAGAAAGGGGACAGCGGGTATTAAAGGTAATAGCATTGTTCTATTTCCTAAGATTGATAATTGCATTTATATTCCTTTTATTATTATATAAACATATGTATATACTATCTGCTCCCTTGCAGATAGATAATATGTTTCATAATAAAAAGGTTACACAGTACATTGTTGATGACATCTAATTTATTTCCACAATTGGATTCTACTTGTAAAAAGTAAAACATATTTTATAAAGATTCTAAGTTTTATTTGAGAGATATAATTTGAGAAATTATAAAAGAAAATACTGAAAAGAAATGTAAAATTAGAGGGGATTAACTACTGTTAATTTTAAGAGTTAAAGGACTGCTGGTTTAGCCATAGAATATGCAATTAAAAGCCACTGGAAAAGAATAGACAAGACAGAAATAGACCGTTTAGCTCATAAACTGTTAAAAGTTGATAAAGAGGCAAGAAAAACTGACGGGAAACTTGAATTGTGTTGTAAGAACTGATTCAAAACATGGTTTAAAAATGTTCATATCATACACCAGAAAAAATTATAGGAGCATATTTAAAATTAAATTGTGTTTTAAACGCAAGGAGGTAGAAAGTGAAGCCTTATGGAAAGCATGGACATTTTGTACATTAAGGTGATAAATATTATGAAAAAAATGTAATACATGAAAATATTTTAATAGTCAAATATTATAAGCTTCCCTCTGTAAAGTAATAGAAATACCAATATCAATAGAAAAATGGTCTGGGGAATTACTGGACAAATATTTTACCTTAATCTATATGAAGAGAATTTAGAAATTCCCTTCAGAGCCTATGTGGTTAATATCAAGAGATTTTAATGTGGAAATCCAAGGAAACAACAATATATGCACAATGTAGTCAACACAACAATTTTAAGAACATAAGCAAAGGACATATCAGATGCACAAAGAAACTAGAGACCAAGCATATGATAAGATGTTCAGTCTTATCAATTTTTTTAACCACCGAAAGAAATTTAAATTAGTATATAAATAAGTTGTAATGATAATAATCAGCATAACAAAGTATCATGAAACTGGGACTTAAACAGTACTAGTGTCTGTTACATTGTATTTTGGAGTTACTATTGTACCAAGTTTGATAAACATATTTCTAACTAGTGACCAAATAATACCTTACCTGGGAATATACCCTAAAGAAATAGTAATCCAAAGTGTAGGAAAAAATTTTCAAGGATAAAGATATTAATAGCTGCACTATTAGTAACGGTATGATATTGGAATCTATCTGGATATCCAATAAGGGGAAGGTGAAGTACATTTTTTTGAAGTGATATTATTCCAGAAGCAAAATGATGGCTAAAACACTATGTAAGAAACATGAAGATGTTTATGATGTGATGTTAAGTGATTAAAGACCAGAGGGAGAGAAACGTGTTTCAGTGTTTCTGAAATGTTAACCTATAAATGATTTAAGTTTATGTCCACAAAGAAGTGAGAGTAAGGAGACAACAACCACAGTAAAAGGCTTCTGAGCATTGTAGTTATGTATTATTAACATGTGTTTGCCAGGTCAACTCCATGTCAGTAATTATAACATCACCCTCCATTTGTGTCACTAATGATGCCACACCATCTACACACGAGTAGAGGTAAGGTAAGGCTCACTCCAGAATATATCACTAGTTACCTTTGTACCATCTTAGGTGGGAAAACATTTCAAGGTTTTGTAAAGAATTCAGAACTTTAATTTACAGAAATATTTTTAAATTATATTATTTCAAAACTAAAAGGTCCTTGCCAGCTGCATTAGATATTTGCTTTAACATTTTTCCTAATAAGTTGAATTCAGTCCAAATCGAGTCATCCTGTACCTCATCCAACACTTTCTCATTAAACAAACAAACAAAAAACCAGACAAACAAACAAAAAAAAACCCTAGAATACATGTAAAACTAGCATTATGGGGAAAATCCATTTTTTGTGATATTTAATAGGCATTTTCAAACTGTATACTTGTTTACTGTTTTTGTATTCTTACAGGACTCCCAGCTCTTTGTAAGATCAAACCCCAGCTCATCTTTACTTTAAAAATAAGCCTTCATTCATCAGAAAATAATTTATGAAACACCTACAGCATACACAGAGGATACCGTAATGAACTAAATAGACAAAGTCCCTGCCCTCATGGAACTCACATTTTAGTGGAAGTGGGAGAAATTTTTAAAGTATACTAAAAGCTATATAAATAGCGTCAGCAATAAATGCTATGAAGAAAAATAAACAGTGTCAGAGATGGAGAAAGAGAGGCTAGTTGGGGAAGCGCTCTCTGAATTTGTTACCTACCTTTCCCAGTTGGTCCCCAACGAGGGTCCTTCTGCCTGGTGTCATTGAAGCCACAAGTACACGCAGAGTCCAGTTCAGAAGCAAAGGAAAGGGTTATTCTTTGGTCAGAGAATGGCGAGGTGGGAGCTCGCATTCTAGAAACCATGCTCTCCAGGACAAAGCGTCAGTCAGCAGGGCTGCTTCATAGGCATCTCGTCAGCGGAGAGAGAGGAGCTCTGGCGGGCCTGGTGCAGGCGTGGTGCTGCTCACGCGCCAGCTCGCTGCGCCGAGCTCAGCGCCTCTGCACGCTTCCCGCCGCCGCCGCCGCCATCTTGAATCGAAGTGCCGGGTGCAGCGCTTCTGCGCATGCCCAAGCTGAGGCGTCAGCACAGCCGTTTTGCGGGAGGAAGTCTGGTCTGAACTGCCGCATGCGAGCCCTCTGCAAGCGGTTCCCTGTGAGCAAGTGACGCTAAGCACAAAGGAAAGAAAGAAAGAAAAAGGTTAGACTTTATTTTATTACCCAGATTCTCTTTTTATTTAACGGGAGTTGTTAATGGGCTTTGTCTGTGACAAACTGATGACGTCTGAGTAGAGCCGTGAATGATGTAATGTGAGGGAAGAATATTCTAGGCAGAAGGAATAGCAAGCGGAAGAGTACCGAGATGAGAAGCAGACCAGGTTGTCTATCACAGAGCAATGGGAGGGAGAGTAGGAAGAGAGAAGGATAGAGACTATGTGAGGGGGATTATTGAGATATTATTACATTTAAAATTTTCTATATGAGCTCATTACTCACTAAATAGAAAAACACTAGCAAACAAACAACAAAAAACCCCAGCTCTTGTGGATTTTTTTTTTTTTTGGAGGGGGAGACAATTAACATATAAATAATGGCTATTTCATTCTCACCAGGCTCAAACAATCATCCCCCGAAAGGCTAAGGATGTGTTGCACTGTGCACACAGTTCGCATGCACCAGACTGTAAGGTTTTTCAGGACAAGGAGGAAAAAAATCAATGCCCCACTTTGTCATCTGATATTTCTGAAGTGAGGACATTGCCATAGCGGTTGGAGATACAAAGACACTGGTGTTAGAAAAGTCAGACACCTATTTCTAAATAAGTTAGGATTTATTTGACTGTTATTTTCATCATAGCCACAGGCAGTCATTCACCAGAGACTTGAACCCTGCCAAACAAGCCCCTCCAGGCACTCTTGGAAAGGTTTGCATACCCCTTTCCATGCCTGGTGGGCTCAGGATGAAGCACAACCATGGGAGCTGTCGATATACATTAGATTCAGGCCTTTTATCTAAAAGTGAGACGATTCAGGGAAAGCGAGGCAGATTTTTAACATCTTATTTCTCTAATATGGGGGCGGGGGGGATGGCAGGTCTACATCTGCTTCACTGAATTCCATTTAAACTAAGTGTTAAATAGTTCCAAAAGCAAAAAAACAGGAGAAAGAAAGGAAGGGAGGGAGGAAGGAAGGAAGGAAGGAAGAAAGAAAGGAAGAAAGGGGGAAAATATTCATGTTATATATGTTTGGAGACTTCATAAAATATGTGTAAATTTTAGAGCTCTGGTTTATAAATCTGCTATAAACAATGGGATAAGGGTGTTTCATTTGGGGTGTAGTATCTTCCTTCGGTCTTTACTGATGATTATGTAGTTCTTTAAATTGTCAGGATGTTAAAGGAGCACTATCTATTTTTGTTAAGTTATTTAAAACTCCTTGGGATATAGCATAATAAGTGTATCATAAAATATACTATGCAAACTGTCCATATTTCTCCATCATGAAAAAGTAACACATAATTCATGCTCAGTTCAGCTGATTTAGCAAACTTAAAATTGAAAACCACCTTTGCCTTTTTATAGCCTGATATTAGTAGCCTTCACAACCTGCTGTGAAACTTGGGACTTACTTAAAAATTACGCCATAAGCCACATCACTGATGTAGAAATTTTACTTCTGGATAGAAAATTTTATTAAAAATTAATATGAGGACAAATCAGGATATTGCATAAATTACATTTTTATACAAATACAATTTTGTCTGCAATAAAAATTATTGTTTCAAAGACCATACAGTCCTTAATTTTGTACTAATTTGCTTCACTTTCTGCTTGTATGCTCTTAACTATTTAATAAGCCTATTTATAACCCAAACAATTTATCTTACTTCACTGCATACAGATATAAAATATCTCTGAACACAAGAGAAACCCCCAAAAGCCTATAACTACGTTGAATTAGAAACTACTTCAAGAAAGTGTGAACTCTGAAGAGATGGGAATTATTAGACTTCATATTGTTTCCCTAATAAGCTTAAATCATCCTAAAACTTTATCCATTTTATCCTCATAGATTCCTTGAGAAGGTCTGGGAAAAGGCATTATCATTTGAGTAAGAAGGAAATTCAATGTGACATTTACTGGTATTTTACTTTAAATTTACTACTATTATTAGTAGAGGTTGAAATGAATTTGATATATTTCAAAATGAAAAGCATTACAATCAGTGAAGAATATTTTTACACTAGAGATCAAAATAAAACAAGGAGTTAAAATGTAAAAACTCAATGGAAATAGCTACTTGAAAGAGGTGAGCTTATTAATGTTTTTCTTCCCACGTGCTTGGTCTGTCTTATTCTGTCTTTTATTTAAATTCAACCTGCTTTCTTGTCCTTTAAGAAAAGACCTTTAGGCTCCCTTCTTATAAAAGGTTTCAGAGAAGTTTTAAGGAGGGATTTGAGAGAGGAGATGATTTTGAATAATGGGCATGAAATAGGAGAGTGTTTTTAGAGTTAAGTATGGTGTGGAAAATTTCAGTCTTATAAGTGGGAATAGGAAACTATATACTATATGTTTGAATCCTTTCTAACAAGGATAATAGTTTTAACTTTTTAATGTGATTTTCCTTTTTCTTCCTCTCTGGTACATGACCTTCACTCTCTTGGCCTAAGGCATCCATCTCTCTGGATTTGTATGTGAGGAAAATAGGGACACAGAGGTGCATCCAGCTTTTTAAAAGTTGAAATAGAATTAAGCAGTAAAACAGGCTGTAATCTTGAAAGACAATTCTCCAGATTTGTTTATTTCCCACTTTATCTAACAACCAAGCCTGCATGACCCATGCTCATAGAATTCTCCCACAGTGGAGGAGATATCGCTGGCCACCACTAAGGCTTAGTTGAAGTATGAGAAAAGAAGGATAAGAAAAGAAAAGCCCATCTTTCCCGATTGTGGAGATTAGTAGGAAGCAGAAAGAGAGAAATAGGAATGCAAAGGGGCATAATTAAGGTGCATTGATGTTTTCTGCTCTGGGCTATATGAGAGTAAGAGCCAGGTTTAGGGTAGAAGGGAGTCCTACATATTCACACCTCCACTTCTTATTTGAGAGTATGAGAGGAGATCCCTTTGCAGACTATCTTAGACCAATCAAAAGTCAGTTTGGGTGGTCAGCATGGTCAAAAAAGACTGTGAAATGCTGCTTTCTGAGCCATCCTTGTTTCCAAAATTAGCCATGAGTCTGGTTGTGGAGTTTGCCAGAGAGGCTCATGGGAGTAAGAATAAGGCATCTTTATTCCCAGATTGAAGAGCTGGAACCAATGTGATCTCAGTCAAATTCTAGAGAAGTCTATTGTGTCAACAAGAACTGGTAGAGTCCAAGTCAGCCAGGAGGCCTGTTGAGCCCAAACAAGTACCAAGACGCAGGTCATAAGTTCTAGCAGCAATGCAAGTTGCCCCATCAACCAAGACATCATCTTCGAGAGAGAAGCAGGCATAGAAGCGTTTCCCTGGGAGACTGGGTATTCTTAACCAAATGAAATGATGAGTATTATTTGAAAGGGCTGTTTAAACTACTGATTAGATTTTTACTTAATTTTCTTCCCCCTTAATCAGTAGAGAGGTAAACCTTAAGAAATAGACCAGATTAGCTATAGAAAACTCAAAGGAGGCAAGCCGCTGGGCCAGCTGGGCAGGGAATGCGGGTCAGCTCTGTGGGATGAGGCTGCCGCAGCAGATTGACCCATGCTCCGCCCCTTAGCTGGGTGGGTGAGTGCCCGTGGCAAGCGCCTGTGCCCCCGGGGACAGGGATAGGGACCCCCTGAGAGGGAGGGACTACCGGAAGTGGGGCACGCGAGTAGAGAGAGAGAGAGACCCTGGGAATTGGGGACACCTGGGGAAGTGGGCAGCCTCGGAAGATTGTCAACAGGACGTGTGGTCTCTTGGGCTCCAGGAACGATGGATTTCTGACCTCTCCTTGGGGTAGGGTGGGGAGGAAGGTGATTCTCGAAAAATGATGGGCTCCAGGTGAGGAAGATTCCCAGCTTCACCCTAACAAATTGTGTTTGTACCCATCCATATGCCCACCCATCAGTTCATTCCCCAGACTGTGACTGAGTCCTGCTTGTGTTTGATACTGCCAAGGCCCTGGAGATTAAACAGGAAGCTCTAGGTGCAGCGTAGAGCCCAATGTGGGGCTATATACATCTTTGCTCTGCCTCACTAGGTGTGTACCTTGGGCACTTAACCTCACATCATCTGCTGGTATTTACAGAGCACTGTCATAGGCCAGGCACTGGGATAGCTGTGAATGTGGCAGGCAAGCTGTCTGCCTTCATGGAATTTACATTCTAGTGGGCAGTTTCCCCTTTTGTACAATAGGAACAGTAATAGTGCTCTCACCAAATATTGTGAAGATTAAACAAGAGATGGATGTAAACTTCTTATCAGGGTGCTTGATACATGGTAAAACGTTCAGGTACATATTAACTCTTTTCCTCATTCTGCTGTAAGTTAAACTTCATAAGGCAAAGAATTATATTGTTTATTGTCGTGTGCCCAGCTCGTGTGAGCACAGTGCCTGACATATGCCAGGTGATCAGTAATTATTTGATAAATGAATGGATGAGTGAAACTGACTGAGGAATTTGAGGTAGACACACATGACACTGGACTGCAATTTCTAAAAGAGAAATAGGAACCCAGTGCTGTGGAAAACTGGAGAGAGTCACCCTGGGGGTGTCAAGGAAGGCTTCACAGAGGAGGTGACATTGAAGCTAGGCCTGGAAGGTGATGAGTTGTCTGGTTGGGAATAAACAAAGTGAAGAAATTCCAGGCAGAGGTTTAAAAAAAAAAAATCAGAGGAGTTAGATTATTCTGTACATTCAAATTGTGGTATGTGTGAAGATGTAGGAATAGGACTCGTTAGATTCACGTTCAAATATAAATAAATTTATATTTTATAATTAATTAATATTAAATTTTCCATTTGTTTCCAACTCTTCAATATTAAAGTATTGAATATTTGATTTATTTTTCATAACATTACACTTGAATAAAGAATGGATGTCTCAAAGAAAAATGTGTATTGCTATTTCCCCAAGATATAATATAGGCCTGTCATATTTAAGGTAATCAATAAATATTTGAGTAAGGAAAGTAATAAAGTACCTAATAAGATCTTCATTCATAATAAGAGTACTGGAGGCACAGGTATTATCTGTTGACGATCTATAGCTCCATGATTTTAATTTACTTCAGTTCAATGTGTATCTGTCAATTGCTGAAAGGACCAAAAAGAACTTTGAGCTATGCTTCCTGCTGTTTAAGAGCTACAGCCTCATCAATAAGTTAAGATTCATAGCCTGGACAATATGAAGACCCAAACTGTAATACCATCTTGAGGGTTATGAGATTCTGAGGATAGAGAACTGAAGCCTTCAGTTGATAAAAGCCTATGCTGGAAGGATCTAGAGAATGATAACCACAGTGAAGATTTCTTTAACTTAGATTTTAAAAATTGAATCATTAACAAAAGACCAAATATGGGGACCTAGAATTATGAACATGGGATTTTATCCTTAATGGTACAGGAAATAGAAAATGGGTTCTTGAATTGGGTATCCAAGTGATGAAACTCTGGTAGCAAGGATCATGTGATTCCCTTTATAGCCAAGGAAGAGCAAGTGAAAGTATTCTGAGGACTCCAAGGAATACATTTGTTCTTCCTGATAAGATGATCAAGTGTAGGTAGCACCACTCTCTCCATTTTCTTCCATCCTTGAATACAGATGGGACACCTGAAACTAAACTAGTCTTTTTGTGACCATGAGACAATAAACCAACATCCCATAGATGATGAGAAATAAAAAGATCATGAATATTAGATGACATTTTTGAGTGGCTTCACCACTGCCTACCTCCAGACTTCTTATATGAATAAAATATATCTACATATTATAGTCTCATTAATTCAGACTTCCTGTTACTTATAATGAAAAGTGTTCCTAAGTAGTAAAAGAAGAAGCAGAAGAGGATTATAGAAGTCCTGGTATTCTTTACTTACTAAGTAGCTTGGGTTTTATAATAAAGAAGAATATGATTTAAGGATTTAAAACAGGAAAGTGACTTGGTTAGAGTTCCATTTCAGAAAACCATCAATAATACTAGAAACATGGTGAAGTATGAGTGTGAGAAAATGGTAAGACCAAACTAAGGAAGAAAGAACTAAACTGTGAGAAAGAAACAATGGCTTAAAATAAGAGAGTAATATTAGAGATGAAGAGATAAAAGTCCAAAATGTCAATATGTTAAGGAACTTGTATCAACAGGATTTGATGGCAAGAGAGAAAGGAGTCTTGTGTCATTTCTAAGATATTTGGAAAGAGTGGTGGCATGAATATTAGAATGAGGAACATAGGGGGAAGAACAGTTTGGAGGTTGATAAATTCACTTTTGAGATTTTGAGTTTAAGATGCTTAAGTAACATCAAAATGGCATATGGGTTTGTAGTTCAGGAGACATCTGATCTAGATAGACAGATTTGCGAACGATTAGCAGAGGTGACAGACAGTGGAATATGGAGAGCAAGAAATGTGTATTATAAATAATTCTGGGAAATACCAATATTTAAGGGAAAAAAGAGAAGAGATGCCTTTGAAGGAGACAAAGAAAGAATGGACCAAAGAGGGCAGAGAAGAACCAGGAGGGAAAGGGATCACAAATGCCAAGGGAAAAGAGACTGTGGTCAATGGGTCAAATTCTGCTGTTAAGTAAGTGTTAAATGTTAAGTAAGATAAGAACGGAGAGTTGGATTTAGCACCTCGGAGATTATAGGTGACCTTGGTGGCAGCAGTTTCAGTAGAGTGTTGGGAGGCAGAAAACAGACTGTGGTGAGTTAAGGAGTTAATTTAAAATGAGAAAAGTGTGACAGTGAAAGTAAACCATTCTCTTGCTGGGCTTGACAGAAAGGAGAGAGTAACTGGCAGAGGGTACACAATTTAGGGAGAGGTTTCAGCAAATGCATAGGTTGTAGGGGAAAAGCTATTAGAGAGGGAGAAATTAAAAATACCAGAGATAGAGTGTAATTGATACAGTAAAGCTCCTAAGAAAGGGTAGGATCTAGCATTGCTAGAGAGATTCTCTCCTGGAAGGGGGAGGCTTACCTCTCCTACTGTGTTGGTTGAGGAAATAAGTTAAGAATGGATGCATATTATTCTTAGGTTGTGGTATGACTTTATTTGAAGGGCTTTAGTTGGTGCTCAAATAAATGTGAGTTAATGAGGTTATGTGATGGAGAGGAGGCAGTTTCTACTCATCTCAAAACTGAGATGTTGAATGGTAAGGACTAAACAGTAATACAGATCTTGGGCATTTAAACTGTTCCCTTCACAGTAGTTCTTCTGGTGCCTTTTTGCATTCCCACCAGCAATAGATGTTTGGTCTAGCTTCTTCATATCGTTGCTGACATGTATTTGGTGGTGTTATTATATTTATATTTTATTTTATTCATTCTTATATGTGTGGCAATATCTCATTGTGGTTTTAATTTGCATTTACCTAATAGCTAAGGATGTTGAATATCTTTTCCTGTGCTTATTTGCATCAGTCGTATATCTATTCATGTAGTTTATCAATTTTCTAATTAGTTTAATATTGTTTTTGGAATTTTTTATGTATTTTAGATATAAGATTCTTGTTGGATATGAGGTTTACAAAATTTCCTCCAAGCCTATAACGGCTTTTCATCCTCTTAGCAAGGTTTTCACAAGGCAAAATTTTAAATTTTGAAAAGACCCAATTTATTAAGTCTTTCTTTTAGAGAGACTGTGCTTTTGACATCAAGTCTACTAAGATTTCATTGCCTAGCCCTAGGTCCCAAAGCTTTTCTCCTATTTGTTTTCTAAAAGTTTTATGGTTTTACAGTATGTCCGTGATCTGTTTTGAGTTAGTTTTTATAAGGTATGAAGCTTAGGTCAGGGCTGGTTTTTTTCCCCCTATGCACACCCAATTATTTCAGTACCATTTGTTGTGAAGGCTGACCTTCTTCCATTGAATTTGTTCTTTTGCCTCTTTGTCAAAAATCATTTGGGTATATTTGTGAGCATGTATTTTGGGTTTGCTATTCTGTTCCACTGCATAGATCTAAATGTCTCTCCCTTTCCCAATACCACATTGTCTTGATTACTGTTGCTAAGTAGTAGGCCTTAATATTGAATAAAATGAATCTTCCCACTTTATTTTTTCAAAATTATTTTAGTTATTCGAGGGTAGTGCCTTTCTGTATAAATTTTAGAATAAGCTAATCTATATCTACAAATTTTTAGTGGGTTTTGGACAGGAATTGCATTGAACCTGTACATTTGGGGAGGATTCACATCTTTACTATTTGAGTCTTCCAATCCATGAGCACAGTATATGTATCCACTATTTAGGCCTTCTTTGGGGTTTTTTTCCAGTACTTTTGTGATTTTCAGCATACACATTTTATATATATTTTGTTAAATTTATGCCTAAGTATTTCATTTTGGTGAAATTTCTATAAATGACATTGTGCTTTTAATTTTGGTTTTCAAATGTACATTTTTAGTATGTAGTAATGTGATTGATTTTTGTCTGTTGTTCTTCCCTTTTGCAAACTTGCTGAACTCACTTATTTTTGTTGTTTTGTTTTATTGTTTTGTTTCTTTGGGATTTTCTAAGTAGACAATCACGTCATCTGCAAATAGAGATCATGTTATTCCTTCCTTTCCAATTTGTATATCATTTTTTTCTTTTTCTTGCCTTATTTGAGTCACTAGAACTTCCAGTAGTTTATTGAATAAGAGTGGTGACAGTGGACATCCCTGTCTTGTTCCATATCTTCCAGTGGAAGCATTCAGTCTTCCACTGCCAGCTACGTTAGCTATGTTTTGTGTAGATACTTTTTATCATGTTGTGAAAGTTCCCATCTATTCCTAGCTTGCTGAGAGTTTTTCCTCATGAATGGATATTGAATTTTTGCCAAATACTATTTCTGTGCCAATTGATATGATCATATGATTGATTTGTGAATGTTGAACTAGCCTTACATATTTGGCATAAATCCCACTCAGTCATGATGAATAATCTTTTTATACATTGCCAGATATGATTTACTAATATCTCACTGAGAATTTTTACGTGTAAATTCGTGAGAGATATTGGTCTGTAGGGTTTTTTTGGTTTTTTGTTTTGTTTTGTTTCGTTGGTACTGTCTTTGTGTAGTTTTGGTATCAACATATTATTAGCCTCATAAAATGAGTTAGAAAGGTTTTCCTCTTCCATTTTCTGGAACAGACTGTGTAAAATTGGTGTTAATTCTCCTTTAAATATTCAGTAAAATTTTCCAATGAAACCACCCAGACTTGGAGATGTCTTTTTCAGGAGCTTTTAGATTATAAATATTACTTCTTTAATAGTTATAGGTCTGTTCAAGTTATCTATTTCATCTTACTTGAATTTTGGTAGTTAGTGGTTTTTATGGAATTGGTTCATTTCTTCTAAATTGTCAAACTTACAAAGCAAAGTTGTTTGTAGTATTCCATTGTTCTTCTAATGGCTTCAGGACCTGTAGTAATACCTCCTGTTTTGTTCCTGATATTAGTAATTTGGGTCTCTTCTCTTTTTAGCCTTTGTTAGTCTTCCTAAAGGTTTATCAATTTTATTGACTTTTTTTTTTAAAAAACACAGCTTTTTTTTTGGGGGGGGGGGGCGTGCAGCATGTGGGATCTTAGTTCCCTGACCAGTAATGGAACCATCCCCCCCTGCAGTGGAAACATGGAGTCTTAACCTCTGGACTGCCAGGGAAGTCCCCTGATTTTCTCTATTGTTTTCCTGTTTCAATTCCACTGATGTTTGCTCTTATCTTTTTTTAAAAATTTCTTTTTATTGAGGTAACATAGGTTTATAACATTATATAAGCTTCATGTGTAAAACTTTATACTTCTACTTTTGTATACTCTACAGTCTGCTCACCATTAAAATTTTAGTTTCCATACATCACCATACAGTTGACATCTTTTACCCATTTTGCATCCCCTCTGGCATCCCTATCCCTTCCCCTCTGGTAGCTACTACTCTGTTCCCTATATTTACTTGTTTTTGTTTGTTTTGTTTTGTTTTTTAACTTCCTTTGAGGCTTCTTTTTTGAACTATGGATTAGAGGTCCGTTGTTAAATTTCTTAATATTTGAAAGTTTTTTTGTTGTCTTTTTGTTACTGATTTCCATATGGTCAAAGAACATACTCTGTATGATTTTAACTCTCTTAAGTTTGTTGAGGATTATCTTATGGCTCAGGATTTGGTTTATCTTGGTGAATGTTCCTGTGTGCTTGAAAAACAAATTGTGTATTCTTCTGTTAGAGGTGGGATATTTTATATATACATATGAATTAGTACTGTTATTGATTGTGGTGTTCAATTCTTTTTTACCTTTGCTGAGTTTTCCTCTAGTAGATCTATCAATTACTGAGGGGGATATTGTAGTCTCCAAGTATAATGTAGATTTGTCTATTTCTCCTTTCAGATCTATCAGTTTTTGTTTCATATGTCTTGAGACTCTATTTTTTGGATCATACACATTATATCTTCCTGGTGCATTGATCCTTCTATCATTATGTAATATTCCTTTTTTTTTCTAATGACTTTTTTTCCCTGAGGACTAATGTAACTGATATGAATATAACCACTCCTGCTTTTTTCTTAAATTTATTTTGCATGCTGTATTTATTTCAATCCTTTATTTTTAACCTGCTTATATAATTATATTTGAAGTGAGTTTCTTGTAGGCAGTATATTGCTGTATCATGGGTTATTTTTTAATCCACTCTGCAAATCTCTGGATTATTTTTAATTCACATATTTAGACCATATACATATAAGATAATTATTGATATGTTAGCACTTAAGTCTGCTATTTTGTTATTCATTTTCTGTTTACTTCCCTTATTGTGGGTAATTTGAGCATATTTTTAATATTCCTTCTCGATTTATTTATAATGTTTTTTGAGTATATCACTTTGTATGATCTTCTCAGTTGCTGTTCTAGATGTTGCAATATAGGTATGTCCCAGTCTACTGGAATTGATGTCTTACTACTTTAAGTGAAGTGTGGTACTTTATTTTCATTTAGGTTCTTTATTCTCCTCACTTTTTAAATTTAATTAAGTATTTCTTCTACATACATTGAGTACCACATCAGATGTTGTTAAAATTTTTGCTTCAACCATCAAATATGATTTAAGAAAATTACAAAAAGTTGGATAGACAAGGACTTAATTTCCAAAATGTACAAAAACCTCATACATCTCAGTAACAAAAAATCCAAACAACTCAATTAAAAAATGGGCAGAAGACCTAAATAGACATTTCTCCAAAGAAGACATACAGATGGCCAAAGGCACATGAAAAGTTGCTCAACATTGCTAATTATTAGAAAAATGCAAATCAAAATTACAGTGAGGAACCACCTCACTTGTCAGAATGGCCATCATTAAAAAGTCTACAAGTAACAAATGCTGGAGAGGGTGTGGATAAAAGGGAACCTTCCTACACTGTAAATTAGTGCAGCCAGGAACAGTATGGAGGTTCCTCAAAAAACTAAATATAAAGTTGCCATATGATCCAGCAATCCCACTCCAGGGCGTATATCTATATACAGAGAAAATTATAATTTAAAAAGATACATGCACCCCTATGTTCATAGCAGCACTATTTATAATAGCCAAGACATGGAAACAACCTAAATGTCCATCAACAGAGGAATGAGTAAAGAAGATGTGAGATATATATATATATAGATATAGATATATAATGGAATATTACTCAGCCTTAAAAAAGAATGAAATAATGCCATTTGCAGCTACATGGATGGACCTAGAGAATACCATACTAAGTGAAGTGAGTCAGACAAAGACAAATGCCATATGATATCACTTATATGTGGAATCTAAAATATGAAACAAATGAACTTATCTACAAAACAGAGACAGAGTCACAAGCGTAGAGAACAGACTTATGGTGGCCAGTGGGGAGGGGGAGTGGGAGAGGGTTGGATTGAGAGTTTGGGATTAGCAGATGTAAACTAGTATATTTAGGATGGATAAACAACAAGGTCCTACTGTATAGCACAGGGAACTATATTCAATGTCCTGTAATAAACCATAATGGAAAAGAAAAAAATTTGGATTTTGTACTTATTTTTACTTATTCTGATGTTCTCCTTTTCTTTTTGAAGTTCTAGATCTTTTTGTTCTCATTCCTTTTTTGTTTAGAGAACTTCCTTTAGCCATCCCTTAAGGATAGTTTTTTTAAAAAAACAAATTATGTCAGTTTTCCTTAACTTATTTCTCTTTCATTTCTGAAGAATATTTTTGCCACATACAGAATTTAGAGTTGGCAGTTCTTTTCCTTCAATACTTCAAGAATGTTGTGTCACTTCCTCTTTCTGGACTCCATGGTTTCAGATAATAAATCAGTGTTGTCCCATAAGTACTACATTGTTTCTCACTGGCTAATTTCATAATTTTCTTTGTCCTTAGTGTTCCTAAGTTTAATTATGATGTGTATTGGCATGGATATTTTGTGTTTATCACATTTGGGGTTTGCTAGCTACTTGTATCTGTTGTTTTGTATCGTTCACCAAATTTGGGAAACTTTCAGCCATTACTTTGAATATTTTTCAGTCCCACTCCATTGCTTCCTTCTGGGATTACAATTATACAAATGTTAGCTTTTTTGCTATATTACCCCAGGTACCTGAAACTCTATTCATTTTCAGTGTATTTTCTGTTCTTCAGATTGGGTGAATTTATTTTTCTGTCCTCAAGTTCAATGATTCTATCCTGTGTCATCTCCATTCTACTGTTGAATAACCAGTGAGGTTTTTTTTTCTGTTTTTATATTTTTCTGTTCTATAATTTCCATTTGGTTCTTTTTTTATAAGTTCTATTTATTTACTCAGATTTTCTATTTTTTCACTTATTTAGAAAATTTCTAATTGCTTGTTGAAACATTTTTATTACAGCTGTTTTAAAAATCCTTAGATAATTCCAAAATCTGAATAATCTTGGTGTTGGCGTCTGTTCTTAGAGCTTTTCTTGTCTGGAATTGTTGGAGGTTAAGTTGGGGGATACTGCAGCACCTTGTCCAGGATATATGGGAGGCAATATGGAAGACCAGGAAACTCATCACCATGTCACTCCTCAACTCTGAACTCAAGGTCTTAGGCAACCTGTCTTCTTTCTTTCTTTCAGAGGCTCCCATTCCTGTTTGTTGTCTTGTCTCTAGGGCTTTTTATGTGAAAGAGTGAGGACATGGGAAGAATGGGGCTTCTCCATTTGGTGCAACTATAAGTCCTCAAGTTACTTTTTTGTAAATATAAACACTTCTTTCTAGTAAAAGAAAGAATCAGTGGTAGAAATGACTTCTAAAGTACTCATTTCGAGAAGGCTGATTAAAAACACAGGTACGCATTCAAAGTATAGTATTCTAAATCCAGGAAATAAAGTAGCATAGTGGAGGAAAACATGTGTTTTAAGATCAAATAGGGTGAGTTTGAATGTTGTATATGTTACACTTTCTATACACACATTGTAAAAGCGTACTCAACTTAACGGTGGCTGTGAGGATGAAGTGTGTGCCAGGAACTTGCTGAGAGCTCATCAAGTGTCATTTCCCATATTTTACCAATAAAATCTCCATAATGAATGTAGTTGTATAATACATAAAACTTGTAAGGTTGAATAGATTTTATTGATGTATTTATTTTCTTCTCAAAAAAAAATAACAACAAGGAACCTGAAGTACAGAAGGTTTATAACATATCTGTGGCCATTCAGCTAACTAGTGCAAGAATCTAGACCAGTGGTGATTGAGTTGTGGTTCACAGAGAGCCAGCAGTTGCATCACCTGTGAACTTGTTAAATATTCAAGTTCGCAGGTCCCTCACTGACCGCTGAAACAGAACCTCTCAGGGTGGTGCCCAGAAATTTGTTTTAACAAGCCTCCAGATGATTCTGATGCCTATTAAAGTTTGATAACTGCTGGCAAGGCACTGATCTACCTCCCGGGATCTTTCTAATACACCTTATGGGGTGCTGCCTCTTTTAAACTAGTGGATTCTCTCAGCTTATTTATGGCACTGATACTGATGTACAGAACCTCTATATCATCATGTGTTCATAACACACTGAAGAGTCTTACAATTTGGAATTCATGTCCTCTGCCTTCTGGAGGGCAAAAAAATCATTTCCTGGATCCCTGCTAAACTCCTTTCCCTGCCAATATAGCCAGTGTCACCCTGCAGTACTCTCATGGGGACAACACATTGTTTCTGCTGACTTTATTCAGAACATGGCAACCTACAGTTCAGCAAGCCCAGTTCATTATATGTGTTATTCTGTTTTTATAGCAACATGTGGATGCCCTTGGGGAAAGTCCTGATCATTTCAGACCAGAGCCCTTGTTTCTTTCTTTTTAAGACTTCCTTCAGCCCATAGTCAGGACATGGTACCTCTCTCTCTACACTTCTACTCCTGACTGAGAAAGTGACCAATTGTGCATGGTAACACAATTGACAGCTATAATAGGCTCAACTTGGGAGACATCTCAAAGCTCTCATCCATCCCTCCCTTGTAGTAGACACTGTCCTCTTGAGATTTCCCAAATGGCTATGACTGGCTCCCTGGAGATAATATCAGTGTCCTTGGGAAGGGGACTGAAGAAAAGTACATCTACATCTCTGTTGCTGCACTTTATCAGTAATTAATGCCCAAATCTTTGTGATCTGTTATGGACATCTAAGCTTTTCCTATGTTATCTGTTCTGAGTACATAGTAAATTGATTGTTGTCAATACACACTTCTAAAAAACACTCTATATACATAGTCCCCAAACTTATTAGTGCTTACTTATTTTAGGGCCAGGAGATCTATTTTGTGGATAGACTACTAGGTGTCATGCCTAGACAGACTCTAGCTAGCAACAGTTGTCACTTTGTGCTCTCTCTCCTTGTTTTGACAGATTAGGCAGCCAAAGATGGAAGTCTTGTAAATAACGAAAAGCTGAAATCAGCCAAGGATAGGCAGGAGTTATATAATCCACCAAAGCAGCAACAGATTAAAGTCCTTCCCCATATCTTCCTGTACATCTCAAGAAGCGAAAGGGGATGGGGTTGGTAGAACATTGAATTCCTGTTATCCTGTGAGCTTCCTCCACTTTTCTTGCAGTGCCCAACTCCTAACCTAACATTGGTCATTTAGTGTCCTAGAAACCTGGGAATTTTCCTTTGTAAATTGCTTATAGCAAGCACTTAATCTCTAAAAAGTGTTCAATATTCTATCACTGTGGGGCCAAGTGATGAAAGCAGAAATCCTTTCAATATTTATCTTTACTTGAAATGGGTGCTCTGGCCTGACAGTTGCACTCTTAAAAAAATCAGCTCTTCTCTTTAGGCACGTGAAGGCATTTCTTTAATGTGTTCTTATTAGCATAGGTATTTGATAATTTCTACTTTTTGGAAGACTGACCCCAAAACTTCTCATGCTCTTAGAGTTAATCCCAGGAATATGAATTTGGTTTATAGAAAAACAATTTTGTGTGCATTTGTGTGTGTGTATACCTATATAGAGACTGTTATTTTTGCCTGATTTCTGGGGGATTCTCTAGATTCTAGGACTATGAAATTATACCATTTATTTGAAATTCTTCAGTGTGTTCTCTGAAGGCTTTGAATTGAGACAATGGAACTTTTCTAGACCACCTTTTCCTTAAAGTTAAGTGAATATTTTGATTTATTTTATACTTCTCATTCAAAACATCACCTCATCTCATTTTTGGAGAAAGAAAATGGTACCTCTGACTTGGAATTACCTTCTAATCCTCTTTTTTTTTTTTTTTTAACTTTAAAAATGACCATTAAACTCAAAGTTCTCAGCTCTCAGTCTGAGAGATCTACATGGTACAGCTTCAGGACAGTGGACAAAAAGCAGCAGCTGTTGTCTATGTTAGGTCTCTATCCTGTAGGCATTAGCTCACAAAAAACAAATGAGGAGAACACTAAGTTCTCTGTGCTCTATGCTGCTAACAGAGCTAGGCCAGTATTTTAAATAGGTTGGACTTCATCCTCATCAGCACAACTGTTTGCTTGCCTCTTATATCTGGCCATGCAGCAGTGTCGGTATGTACCTCACCTAGGTACTGCTACTGCCTTTCTTTAAGAAACTCCAATTTAATAGGTATTTAAGTAAAGTAAAGCTGGAATTCAGTATTCGAGCTTCACTGCACCCACCATCCAATCCAGGCAACCATGATAGATCAGATATTTGTTATTAAAAATTTTTAACACAGTGTTGGCTTGAGACCACTGAGTTCCAAACCCATTTTACCTCTGTCTTCTCACATCTGTTGTGGACTGCATGTATGTATCCCACCAAAATTTATATGTTGAAACCCTACCCCCTGATGTGATGGTAT
The DNA here is from genome assembly GCF_964374135.1 of Grampus griseus. Taxonomy (NCBI): domain Eukaryota; kingdom Metazoa; phylum Chordata; class Mammalia; order Artiodactyla; family Delphinidae; genus Grampus; species Grampus griseus. Next base: position 31,839,183 of record NC_139011.1, on the reverse strand, counting down.
TAGGAAGTGTGACCTTACAGTTGTGACTGGGATTAGAGCAGGTCATGAGGTTGGAGCACTCATGAGCGGGATTAGTGCCTTTATAAGTCAAGAACGAGGTTCCTTCTTCTTTCTGGTCTTTGCCATGTGAGGATGTAGTGAGAAGTCAGCAGTCTGCAATCCAGAAGAGGGCTCTCACCGGAACCCAAGCATGCTGGCACCCTGATCTTGGACTTCCAGCCTCCAGAGCTATGAGGAATTTCTGTTGTTTATAAGCCACCCAGTCTATGGTATTTTTGTCACTGTAGCCTGAGCTAAGACATCCTCCTGCAGAAATCAAAGCTAAAAAGACAACTTTCCATTAATCTATTTTTAGCTGTGAGGGGTCCAAAATGTCTTCACCTACCTTTTACAGAATCTCTATTAGTTAGGGATTTCATTTGGCTGCATATAATGAGACATCTAAACAACAGTGGCTTAAACACAATGGAAGTTTTCTTTTTTTTTTTTTCACAGAACATTAACAAAAAGTTAAACTGCCTGGAAGTGGTATTGTCCTGCTCAAGATGTCAGGGTCAAGTTCTTTGATGTTCCCTTGACCTTTAATTCATGGACATTTAGAAGATGACTGCAGTCTTTCAGTTAGGAAGGAGGAATTACAAAAACTTAAAAGAGTACATGTGAATTGATTTGACCTCTGTTTTAAGGAGCTTTCCCGGAAGCACTAGCAGACATTTCATTGGCCAGAATGGTGTCACATCTGGCTGCAAGGGATGCTTCAAAATGTAGTTTTGACTAAAAATAGAGTTACCATATGATCCAGCAATCCCACTCCAGGGCATGTACCTGGACAAAACTATAATTCAAAAAGATACATGCACCCCAATGTTCATAGCAGCACTATTCACAATAGCCAAGATGTGGAAACAACCTAAGTATCCATTGACAGATAAATGAATAAACAAGATATGGTATAGGGGTGCCTTCAAGATGGCAGAGGAGTAAGATGTGGAGATCACCTTCCACCCCACAAATACATCAGAAATACATCTATACGTGGAACAACTCCTACAGAACACTAACTGAACGCTGGCAGACCTCAGACTTCCCAAAAGGCAAGAGACTCCCCACATACCTGGGTAGGGCAAAAGAGAAAAGGAAAAACAGAGACAAAAGAATAGGGAGGGGACCTGCCCCTCTGGGAGGGAGCTGTGAAGGAGGAAAAGTTTCCACACGCTAGGAAGCCCCTTCCCTGGTGGGGATGGGGGATGGGTGGGGGAGGCTTCGGAGCTATGGAGGAGAGCACAGCAACAGGGGTGCAGAGGGCAAAGAGGAAAGATTTCCGCACAGAGGATTGGTGCTGACCAGTACTCACCATGCCAAGAGGCTTGTCTGCTCAGATGCCGGGGCGGCTGGGGGGTGGGAGCTGAGGCTTGGGCTTCAGAGGTCAGATCCCAGGGAGATGACTGGGGTTGTCTGCGTCAACACAGCTTGAAGGGGGCTAGTGCACCACAGCTAGCCAGGAGGGAGTCCAGGAAAAACTCTGGACCTGCCTGAGAGGCAAGAGACCATTGTTTTGGGGCGCACGAGGAGAGGGGATTCAGAGCACCACCTAAACAAGTTCCAGAGATGGGTGCAAGCTGCAGCTATCAGCGCGGACCCCAGAGGTGGGTGTGAATGCTAAGGCTTCTGCTACAGCGACCAAGAAGCCTGAGTGCAAGCACAGGTCACAATCCACACCTCCCCTCCTAGGAGCCTGTGCAGCCGGCCATTGCCAGGGTCCCGTGATCCAGAGAAAACTTCCCTGGGAGAACACACGGCATGCTTCAGGCTATTGTAACATCATATTGCCCTCTGCTGCCGCAGGCTCACCCCACATTCCGTACCCCTCCCTCGCTTCTGGCCTGAGTGAGCCAGAACCCCCTAATCAGCTGCTACTATAACCCCATCCTGTCTCAGCAAAGAACGGACGCCCTCAGGCAACCTACACACAGAGGTGGGGCCAAATCCACAGCTGAACCCCAGGAGGTGTGCAAACAAAGAAGAGAAGGGGGAAATCTCTCCCAGCAGCCTCAGGAGCAGCAGATTAAATCTCCACAATCAACTTGATACACCTGGCATCTGTGGAATAGGCAAACAGTCATCCCAAAATTGAGGTGATGGACATTGGGAGCAACTGTAGACTTGGGGTTTGATTTCTGCATCTAATTTGTTTCTGGTTTTATGTTTATCTTAGTTTAGTATTTAGAGTTTATTAACATTGGTAGATTTGTTTATTAATTTGGTTGCTCTCTTATTTTTATGTATATATATATTTTTCCTTTTTCTCTTTTTGTGAGTGTGTATTTGTATGCTTCTTTGTGTGATTTTGTCTATATAGCTTTGCTTTTGCCATTTGTCCTAGGGTACTGACTGTCCTTTTGTTTTTTGATTTTTTAGTATAGTTTTTAGTGCTTGTTATCATTGGTGGATTTCTTTTTTGGTTAGTTGTTCTCTTCTTTCTTTCTCTCTTTTTTAAATTACTTTTTAATTTTTTTATTTTTAATATTTTTTTTCCATTTTAATAACTTTATTTTATTTATTTTTTCTTTGTTTCTTTGCTTCTTTCTTTCTTTTTGTCACTTCTCTTCTGAGCCATGTGGCTGACAGTGTCCTGAAGCTCTGGCCCGGTGTCAGGCCTGAGCCTCTGAGGTGGGAGAAACGACTTCAGGACATTGGTCCACCAGAGACCTCCTGGCATCATGTAATATCAAATGGTGAAAGCTCTCCCAGAGATCTCCATCTCAACGCTAATACCCAGCTCCACTTAACTACCAGCAAGCTACAGTGCTGGACACCCTATACCAAACAACTAGGAAGACAAGAAACAAACCCACCCATTAGCAGAGAGGCTGCCTAAAATCATAATAACTTCACAGACACCCCAAAACACACCACCGGACATGATCCTGCTCACCAGAAATACAAGATCCAGCCTCATCTACCAGAACACAGGCACCAGTCCTCTCCACCAGGAAGGCTACACAACCCACTGAAACAACCTTATCCACTAGGACCAGACACCAAAAACAATGGGAACTATGAACCTGCAGCCTCTGAAACGGAGACCCCAAACACAGTAAGTTAAGCAAAATGAGAAGACAGAGAAATACACAGCAGATGAAGGAGCAAGGTAAAAACCCATCAGACCAAACAAATGAAGAGGAAATATGCAGTCTACCTGAAAAAGAATTCAGAGTAATGATAGTAAAGATGATAAAAAATCTTGCAAATAGAATGGAGAAAATACAAGAAACGTTTCACAAGGACCTAGAAGAACTAAAGAGCAAACAAACAATGATGAACAACACAATAAATGAAATTAAAAATTCTCTAAAAGGAATCAATAGCAGAATAACTGAGGCAGAAGAATGGAGAAGTGACCTGGAAATAACTACTGCAGAGCAGAATAAAGAAAAAAGAATGAAAAGAATTTAGGACAATCTGAGAGAACTCTGGGACAACATGAAACTCATCAACATTCGAATTATAGGGGTCCCAGAAGAAGAGAAAAAGAAAGGGACTGAGAAAATATTTGAAGAGAATATAGATGAAAACTTCCCTAATATGGGTAAGGAAATAATCAAGTCCAGGAAACACAGAGAATCCCATACAGGATAAATCCAAGGAGAAACATGCCAAGACACATATTAACCAAGGTATCAAAAATTAAATACAGGGCTCCCCTGGTGGCACAGTGGTTGGGAGTCCGCCTGCCGATGCAGGGGCCGCGGGTTCGTACCCCGGTCTGGGAGGATCCCGCATGCCGCGGAGCGGCTGGGCCCGTGAGCCATGGCCGCTGAGCCTGCGTGTTCGGAGCCTGTGCTCTGCAAAGGGAGAGGCCACGACGGTGAGAGGCCGGCGTACCACCAAAAAAAAAAAAAAAATACGAAGAAAAAAAAAGCAGCAAGGGAAAAATAACAAACAAGGGAATTCCCATAAGGTTAACAGCAGATCTTTCAGCAGAAACTCTGCAAGCCAGAAGGGAGTGGCAGCACATATTTAAAGTGATGAAAGGGAAAAACCTACAACCAAGACTACTTTACCCAGCAAGGATCTCATTCAGATTCGATGGAGAAATTAAAACCTTTACAGACAAGCAAAAGCTAAGAGAACTCAGCACCACCAAACCAGCTTTACAACAAATGCTAAGGAACTTCCATAGGCAGGAAAAACAAGAGAAGGGAAAGACTTACAATAAAACCCAAAACAATTAAGAGAATGGTAATAGGAACACACATATCATTAACTACCTTAAATGTGAATGGATTAAATGCTCCAACCAAAAGACATAGACTGGCTAAATGGGTACAAAAATAAGACCTGTACATATGCTGTCTACAAGAAACCCACTTCAGACCTAGGGACACATACAGACTGAAAGTGAGGGGATGGAGAAAGATATTCCATGCAAATGGAAATCAAAGGAAAGCTGTAGTAGCAATTCTCATATCAGACAAAATAGACTTTAAAATAAGGCTATTACAAGAGACAAAGAAGGATACTACATAATGATCACGGGATCAATCCAAGAAGAAGATATAACAATTGTAAATATTTATGCACCCAACACAGGAGCACCTCAATACATAAGGCAAATGTTAACAGCCATAAAAGGGGAGATCAACAGTAACACAATCATAGTAGGGGACTTTAACACCCAACTTTTACCAATACAGATCATCCAAAATGAAAATAAATAAGGAAACACAAGCTTTAAGTGATACATTAAACAAGATGGACTTAATTGATATTTATAGGACATTCCATCCAAAAACAGCAGGTTACACTTTCTTCTCAAGTGTTCATGGAACATTCTCTAGGATAGATCATATCTTGGGTCACAAATCAAGCCTTGGTAAATTTAAGAAAATTGAAATCATATCAAGTATCTTTTCTGACCACAACGCTATGATACTGGATGTCAATAACAGGAAAAACACTGTAAAAAATATAAACACATGGAGGCTAAACAATACACTACTAAATAACCAAGAGATCACTGATGAAATCAAAGAGGAAGTCAGAAAATACCTAGAAACAAATAACAGTGAAAACACGATGACTCAAAACCTATGGAATGCAGCAATAGCAGCTGTAAAAGGGAAGATTATAGCAATACAATCGTACCTCAAGAAACAAGAAACATCTCAAATAAACAATGTAAACTTACACCTAAATCAATTAGAGAAAGAAGAACAAAAAAACCCCAAAGTTAGCAGATTAAAAGGATCATACACCATGATCAAGTGTGGTTTATCCTAGGAATGCAAGGATTCTTCAATATATGCAAATCAATCAATGTGATATACCATATTAGCAAATTGTAGAAGAAAAACCATATGATCACCTCAATAGATGCAGAAAAAGCTTTCGACAAAATTGAACAACACTTTATGATAAAAATTCTCCAGAAAGTAGGCATAGAGGGAGCTAACCTCAACATAATATAGGCCATATATGACAAACCCACAGCCAACATTGTTCTCAATGGTGAAAAACTGAAACCATTTCCTCTAAGATCAGGAACAATATAAGGTTGTCCACTCTCACCACTATTATTCAATATAGTTTTAGAAGTTTTAGCCACAGCAATCAGAGAAGAAAAATGAATAAAAAGAATCCTAATAAGAAAAGAAGAAGTAAAGCTGTCATGGTTTGCAGATGACATGTTACTATACATAGAGAATCCTAAAGATGCTACCAGAAAACTACTAGACCTAATCAATGAATTTGGTAAAGTAGCAGGATACAAAATTAAGGCACAGAAATCTCTTGCATTCATATACACTAATGATGAAAATCTGAAAGAGAAATTACAGAAACACTCCCATTTATGATTGCATCAAAAAGAATAAAAGTACCTAGGAATAAACCTACCTAAGGAGACAAAAGACCTGTATGCAGAAAACTATAAGACACTGATGAAAGAAATTAAAGATGATACAAACAGATGGAGAGATATACCATGTTCTTGGATTGCAAGAATGAACTTTGTGAAAATGACTATACTACCCAAAGCAATCTTAATATTCAATTCAATACCTATCAAACTACCAACGGCATTTTTCACAGAACTAGAACAAAAAATTTCACAATTTATATGGAAACACAAAAGACCCTGAATAGCCAAAGCAATCTTGAGAAAGAACAACAGAGCTAGAGGAATCAGGCTTCTGGACTTCAGACTATACTACAAAGCTACAGTAATCAAGACAGTATGGTGTTGGCACAAAAACAAATATAGATCAATGGAGCAGGGTAGAAAACCCAGAGATAAACCCACACACATACGGTCACCTTATCTTTGATAAAGGAGGCAAGAATATACAATGGAGAAAAGACAGCCTCCTCAATAAGTGGTGCTGGGAAAACTGGACAGCTACATGTAAAAGAATGAAATTAGAACACTTCCTAACACCATACACAAAAATAAATTCAAAATGGATTAAAGACCTAAATGTAAGGCCAGACACTATAAAACTCTTAGAGGAAAACATAGGCAGAACACTCTATGACATAAATCACAGCAAGGAGACCATAAACAAGATGAAAAGACAACCCTCAGAGTGGGATAAAATATTTGCAAAAGACACAACTGACAAAAGATTAATTTCCAAAATTTTCAAGCAGCTCATGCAGCTCAATATCAATAAAACAAACAACCGAATCCAAAAATAGGCAGAAGACCTAAATAGACATTTCTCCAGAGATGATATACAGATTGCCAACAAACTCATGAAAGGATACTCAACATCACTAATCCTTAGAGAAATGCAAGTCAAAACTACAATGAGGTATCACCTCACACCGGTCAGAATGGCCATCATCAAAAAATCTACAAACAATAATTGCTGGAGAGGGTATGGAGAAAAGGGAACCCTCTTGCACAGTTGGTGGGAATGTAAATTGATACAACCACTATGGAGAACAGTATGGAGGTTCCTTTAAAAACTAAAAATAGAACTACCATACAACCCAGCAATCATACTACTGGGCATGTACCATGAGAAATCCATAATTCAAATAGAGTCATGTACCAAAATGTTCATTGCAGCTCTATTTACAATAGCCAGGACATGGAAGCAACCTTAGTGTCCATCAATAAATGAATGGAAAAAGAAGATGTGGCATATATATATATGATGGAATATTACTCAGCCATAAAAAGCAACAAAATTGAATTATTTGTAGTGAGGTGGATGGACCTAGAGACTCATACAGAGTGAAGTAAGTCAGAAAGAGAACAATAAATACCATATGCTAACATATATATATGGAATCAAAAAAAAATTGTTCTGAACAACCTAGGGGCAGGAAAGGAATAAAGACTCAGGCATAGAGAATGGACTTGAGGACATGGGGAGGCAGGGAGGATAAGCTGGGATGAAGTGAGAGAGTGACATGGATATATATATACACTACTAAATGTAAAATAGATAGCTAGTGGGAAGCAGCCACATAGCACAGGGAGATCAGCTCAGTGCTTTTTGTCCACCTAGATGTGGGATAGGGAGGTTTGGAGGGAGACCCAAGAGGGAGGAGATATGGGGATGTATGTATATGTATAGCTGCTTCACTTTGTTATACCACAGAAACTAACACACCATTGTAAAGCAATTATACTCCAATAAAGATGTTAAAAAAATTTTAAAAAAAGAAGATATGGTACATATATACAATGGAATACCACTCAGCCATAAAAAAGAATGAAATAATCCCATTTTCAGCAACATGGATGGGCTTAGAGATTATCATACTAAGTGCAATATGTCAGAAAGAGAAAAACAAATACTGTATGATATCACTTACGTGTGGAATCTAAAATATGATACAAATGAACATATCTACGAAACAGGAACAGACTCACAGACATAGAGAACAGACTTGTGGTTGCCAAAAGGGAGGTTGGTGGCAGAGGGATGGATTGGGAGTTTCGAGTTAGCAGATGCAAACTGTTATATATAGAATGGATAAACAACAAGGTCCTACTTTATAACACAGGAAACTATATTCAATGTCCTGTCATAAACCATAATGGAAAAGAATATAAAACAGAATGAATATATATTTGTATAACCAAATCACTTTTGCAGTACAGCAGAAATTAATATAACATTTTAAATCAACTATACAACAATTAACAGTTTTAAATAAAAATTTAAAAACTTTTCAAAATGTAATTTTGTTAGCCACCGCTGCAAAGTCTGGTTTGTGTTAGTAAGGAAGAAGAGAGAACTGTTATAGAATAGACAACTATCAGACCCTATCTGAGGGAAAGTGTATAACTCAGTGAGTTTTTATTCATTTATCTTTAAACTGTCTTTAATTTTATTATGAAAACGTGATTAATCTTGTTTTTAATTTACCTAAAATTGATTCTATGCATATATGACTAGTGATTATAAAGTTTTGCATGAAAGCTACCAGTTTGAGAAGCACTTTTTTATAACCCAAAACTTTGAGGCCATTCATGTTGTAAAATTTTAAAAAGTGCTGATGACTATAGAGGATGCCCAGGTACTCTTGAGCAGCAGTCTGACAAGTAAGGGGCCAGAAATTCATGAAGGCATGACCCCTTCCTATCTACCAAAGTTCGTGCTAGAGAGGACACCTCCATGAGTAGTCTTAGGCTCAGGAAATATGAATCTGATCCATATGAAATGTTCTACAGAGACTCAGTTTCTCTTCTAACTCATTACATCTTATAAATTGGAAAACCAAACCTAATAATTACAGATTGTCATCAATTGCAAGTCTTTAGTAGTCTTACCTGGTTTTTCTGAAGTTTTAGGTTGAAAATAAAACCAGAAAGAACTCCTTTCACTGCTCTGCCAGATGCTACAGTTTCAAGAATATGGAACAGGAACAACATTTTGGGATATTCTCCAACTCGTAGACTGTTTCTGTTAGTACTTATTTGTTATTAAGACCCAGGGAAGGGAGCTGGGCCATGTCACCCCAAGGAGAAAGATGACAGACAGAGCTGCTCACAGATGATGGCAGGACAAAGCACAAGATCAGCCACTCTCCTTGCCAAAAGTGCAAGGATCAGCAGCTCTGGTGAACACGCAGACTGAATTTGAAGGGGCAGTAGAGATTCATGTTTGAAAAGGACCTAGACTTTAAACTCACTGAATTGTTACCCAATAGAGACTATTTAAAACTTTAAAATTCTGTTTGAACTGGAAAAGAGTAAGATATCATCACTTAGAAAGTTTATTTTTTCTTCTGCTTTTCAGTGAGAAGGGAACAGTTAAAGAAGATAGATCAGTTACAAAGAAATATACATAGTTTCTTTGCATATCTGAGTAGTAATGTGAGTAAATTTGCAACCTCACTACACGTCATTTTCAAAAGTTGGATGGTGAAATAGGACAGCTTAAGTAATAGCAGCAAATTCATGTTCCGTTATTCATTCAGATAAAATTTTTTTGGTCTTATCATATTCTTTCATTGCATTAAAGTCTTGAAATAATTTCCTTTTTGTGTTTGTTGAAACATTTGGATGGAGTTTTGAATATGATCAATACTATATTAACAATTGCTTTTTTAAATTAAGGAAGAAAGAGTTGTGTTGGAAAAGAGTCAAACTCTTAGGCAAGCAAGCACTAGAACATCAAATCTAGGTGGTCCTAGCTCTTCAAAGTGATTAAATGAAAGACTGGGACTTTACCATGTGATGCTAGTTGAGTGTGTGTTCAAGCTCACTTTAAATGACAGAGCAAGTTAGTCTTCTAATAAAATTTGAATATCTTCAACTTTAGAAATCATAATATTTTGTAATATCACGTAATAATAGGTTGAGGCTTTTAAAATACTAACTGTACTGATGACATACTCTACTTGTCAAAGCTACTTGAAATAATGAAAATGGATTTTGCTAGAATAGTATAGACTTGATGAAACGCTTATATTTTTTTAATTTGTGCTCCACTTTTACTCGTCAGCAGATTTTTCAATATGGAATAACAGTGCTTGTGTTACTACCCATGTCAGTGAACAATGGATTGACAGGTTGGACATTTGTGACTATCTTTTGATCATATTCATATTTTTCACTATTGCTTTTAACTTTGAATTAAGGCAATGATATATGTTATTGTTGGCCAATTTAACCTTTGGATAAAGCAGTACTTGAGTTTGCATTCAGGTGCAACAGTTTTATTCACATAGTGATACACTTCCTTGTTATACATAGCTGCTGTTGCCTCAGTACTGATCAAAATACCATTTTACCATTTATATAGAGCTCACAAAAAATTTAAAAAACAGCATAGATTTTCAGTGAAAAACAATAAAGATTCCTCAACCCTGGCCCTCCCATATATACACACTGTACTTATCAAGAGTGGGTCATAACCATCTGATTATAATCTGCACATTAATGGTTTCATCTACTTGTAATAAGGAAGTACAGATCTTCCTTGAATGATGATGGGGCTATGTCCTGATAACCCATCATAGGTTAAAAATAAGTCGAAAATGCATTTAGTACATCTAACTTACTGAACATCATAGCTTAGCCTAGCCTACCTTAAACCTGCTCAGAAAACTTCCATTAGCCTAGAGATGGGATAAAGCCAATTTTATAATAACGTGTTGAATATCTCATTTAATTCACTGAATACTGTACTGAAAGTGAAAAACAGAATGATTATTTGGGTACAGATGGTTGTAAGTGTATCAGTTGTTTACCATTGTGATTTTGTGGCTGACTTGCATAAAGTCAAAGAATTTAAGTCTAACCATTGTAAGTCGAGGCCCCTTTATATGGGAAAATTTTGTGATTGGATTTCTTGGAATGGACACAGAATGAGGATAATTATGTCTCATATGAAAGCTCATCGTGGAGCACTCTATATATATCAGTCAGTCTTTCTCCCCAGTTACTGCAGTGATAATTTAATGGGCTCATGAACAAAGAACCATGGTGACAGGATGGATATTATTTTTGTGCCCAATAAAATGGGCTTCCCCTCACCAGTGATTAGCTAACAATGACATTAGGTGGGTACCCAGTTTACCAATATCAGGCCAATGTTAAATCTCCAATAAGATATTGTTCCCTAGGTAGACTACCTGGCCAGTGGTGGCCAATTGATTGCATCGGGTCCTGTCTATCATAGAGTGTGCAGAAATTATTCCTCATTATAGAATAGACCTTTACTATAAATACAGACTTGACTTTTCTACAAACAGAATTTTTGCCAGCACCATCATCTGTGGACATGATGATAGCCCTATCCATTAATATGGTATTCCACTCAACATAGTTTCTGATCAAGGAATTTACTTTCATAGCAAAATAAATAAATAAATAAATAAATCAGTGAGTTACTATCTATAGGACTGACCACTTTACCATGTATTCAAAACACAGAAGCAACTGGCTTAATAAAATTGGGAAAAATTTATTGAAGAGCTCTTTATTTCAAAAAAAAATTGATAAAGCTTTAGCTAGATTTTTTAAAAAAGAGAATATTCAAATAAGTAAAATCAGAAATGAAAGAGGAAATCTTGTAAGACACCACAGAGATAAAGGATCCTAAGAGACTATTATGAACCGCAAATTGGATAACCTAGAAGAAATAAATTCCTAGAAACATACAAACAACAAGACTGAATCATGAAGAAAAAAATCTTTTGTTTTATAAATGAAGCAGAGTTGATTTAAAATATTGTGTTCGTTTCAGGTGTACAGCATAGTGATTCAGTATTTTTGCAGATAATATTCCATTATAGGTTATTACAAGACAATGGGTATAATTCCCATTGTTGCTTATCCTTGTTGCTTATCTATTCTATATATGGTAGTTTGTTAATCCCATACACCTAATTTGTCCCCCCTCCATTCCCTTTTCCCTTTTGTAACCACAAGTTTGTTTTCTATATCTGTGAGTCTGTTCTGTTTTGTATACACATTCATTTGTATTATTTTTTAGTTTCCATATAAGAATGTAAGAATGATGTCATGTAGTGTTTGTCTTTCTCTGACTTACTTCACTGAATATAATATATTTCACTGAATATAATATTATCTAGGTCTATTCACATTGATGCAAATGGCAATATTTTATTCTTTTTTATGACTGAGTAATATTCCCTTTTCTCCACATCCTCCCAACATTTGTTATTTATAGACTTTTTGATCATAGCTAGCATGGACAGACCAATAATAAATAAGGAGAATGAATCAGGAAAAAAACCCCACAAAAACTTCCCAAGGAAAAAAAAATGTCCAGCACCAGATGGTTTCATTGATGAATTATACCACACATTTAAAGAAAAATAATGCAATCCTTCTCAAACTATTCCAAAAAAATTGAAGAGGAGTGAGCACTCCTGAACTTGTTTTACAAAACCAGCATTACCATGATACTAAAGCCATACAAGGGCACTACAAGAAAAGAAAACTACAGATTAATATCCCTGATGAATATAAATGTAAAAATTGTCACCAATATATTAGCAAATTGAATTAAACAGAATATTAAAAGGATGACATACCATGATCAAATTGGATTTATCACTGGGATGCAAGGATGGTACAACATAAAAAAATCAATAAACTTGATACACCACATTAAGAGAATGGAAGACAAAAATCGTGATAATCTCAATAAATGCAGAAAAAGCATTTGAAAGAATTCAATATCCATTTATGATTAAAATAATCCTCAAAAAAGTTGGTATAGAAGTTATGTACTTCAATATAATAAAAGTCATAGATGAGAAGGCCACAGTTAATATCATACTCAACAGTAAAAGGATGAAAGCTTCTCCTGTAAGATCAGAAACAAGACAGGAAGGTCCACTCTCACCACTCCTATTCAACATAGTACCCAAAGCAATCCTGTGAACAAAGAACAAGCTGGAAGTATCACAGTCCTGATTTTAAACTATTTTACAAAGCTATAGCAATCAAAACAGTATGGTACAGGCATAAAAATATAGACATAGACCAATGTAACAGAATCAAAAGCCCAGAAATAAACCCTCACATATAGGGTCAACTAATATTTGACAAGGGAGCCAAGAATACTCTGCAGGGAAAAGATGGTCTCTTCAATAAATGGTGTTCAGGAAACTGGATAATAACATGCAAAAGAATAAAATTGGACCCCTATAACCATACACAAAATTCAACTCAAAATGGATTAAAGACTTAAACGTAAGACCCAAAGCTGTAAAACTACTAAAAGAAAACATAGAGTAAAGGCTCTTTGACACTGATGTTGGCAACAATTTTTTGAATATGACAACAAAAGCACAAGCAACAAAAGCAAAATAAACAAATGGGACTCCGTCAAACTAAAAATCTTCTGACCAGCAAAAGAAACAATCAGCAAAATGAAAAGGCAATGTATAGAATGGGAGAAAATATTTGCATACCATCTGTCTGATGAGGAGTAATATTGAAAATATATAACAAAGAAGAAAATATATAACAAACTCAATTCAACAGCAAGAAAATAATCCAATTAAAAATGGGCAGAGGACTTGGATAAACATTCTTCCATAGAAGATATACAAATGGCTAACAGGTACATGAAAAGATGCTTAATATTACTAATCATCAGGAAACTGCAAATCAAAACCATAATGAGGTATCACCTCACACCTGTTAGAATGGCTATCAAAAGACAAGTGATAACAAGAGTTGGTAAAGATGTGGAGAAAAGGGAATCCTTGTGTACTGCTGATGGGAATGTAAATTGGTACAACCATTATGGAAAGCAGTATGAGTTTCCTCATACTTACATATGAGGAACTTACATATATGTAAGTTTAAGGTGTACAACATGATTTGATATATGAATATAATGTGAAATGAATACCACGAAAATGTAGGTTAACACCTATATCCCCTCATATAATTACCATTGTTTTGCATGTGGTGATAACATTTAAGATCTACTTTCTTAACAACTTTAAAGTATATAATACAGTACTATTAATTATAATCACCATGCTGTACGTTAGATACCCAGAACTTATTCACCTTATAGCTAGAAGTTTGTACCATTTGATCAACATCTCCCCATTTCCCCCACTCTCAGCTCCTGGTAACCATCATTCTACTATTTCTTTTTTTTTTTTTTTTTTGCGGTACGCGGGCCTCTCACTGTTGCCTCTCCTGTTGCGGAGCACAGGCTCCGGACGCACAGGCTCAGTGGCCATGGCTCAGGGGCCCAGCCGCTCCGCAGCATCTGGGATCTTCCCAGACCGGGGCACGAACCCGTGTCCCCTGCATCGGCAGGCAGACTCAACCACTGCGCCACCAGGGAAGCCCCATATTTTTGAAATGTATATGTGAGAATGGGGAATTGGTAGCAGGATAACAGCTTTCAGATGTGGAACATGAGCTGGGACAGCTGGCTGGCAGTGAGTGGACTGATATTTAACAACTGCAAAAAGAATTATTTGGAAAGTGGTAAACTTAAAGATAATTTTAAGAAGCTTTTTATGTAATTCACTGTAGAAGACCTTTACCTCTCTGAATTAGTCGGAATTCAATCACTAAAATGGAAACACACAGTTTTTTGTTTAATCACAGATAATCTAATATAAGAAATTGGTTAATCAATTGGAGGTTAACTTATTGGTGGTTAAGTATTGGTTAGTATTGGAGTACTGGTGCTACAAAATGGAAACACAAAGCAACACAGAGATAGTAACTACAGGAAGCAGCTGCTAACCCCAGGTTTTCCTGTTCTACAAAGAGAGGTAGTTGGGATTATCAGAACATAAAAGTCTAAAGGAGGGGCCCCAGAAAGCCAACCAGAGCTGAAACCCAGACCTCTGAGGGATGGATGCAGCTTGGGCTCACATCTTAGAATCAATGAGGTTGATTCCGAGAATGGCAGAAAAAGCTGAAGGCTGGAACAAACTGTTTATAAAATCAGGGAGAAGAGCCATTGGTGGGGTGACACTGATAGGAATAGCAAGCAAATAGGAAGGAGCAAATTCTTTCTTCCCTCTCCTATTTTTTTAGCTTCCCCCTAGTGCCCAACTATTGGCCAAACTTAACAAGGAGCCAGATGGCAAAAGAGAAATGTAATTTGCAGAGTATCAGCTCTATCATCACAAAGCCAACCAGAGAAAATGGGCTGGAGCTGAGAGAAAATTGCTTAATCACTAACCCTCTCCCATTAAAGGACCTGGGATAATAGTAAATATTTTTTTTCAAAGCTTTCTGGATTCAGATTTGTAGTTCCAAGTTGTGTTAATGATCATCAGCTCTCAAGATGGCTTAGCTATTAAAGTTTTAAGCACAGGTTAACGCCTCTATACCCTGTAACGTTTTCCAGGCCAAGACATTTTTTAAAATCCCTGAATACAGTATATTTAATATTACTATATGAATAAATGCCATTATTCCCTTCAGTGGTGTTATATAATTGCTTACCTAGAATACCATGAAATCAGACGCAATGCAGGTTTCTCCTTCTAACAGTAACCTTCTTCCTTCTCACAATGTTTGTGCTTCCCTGTAAACCAACTAGATAAAATGCAAGAGGACATGAATATGGGGGTTATAGTTGGTCCTCTTTCCCATAAATTGTCCTAGATTTCACATCCAAATGCTTAAGAAAGCCACACTTTGACCCAGAGAACTTTTTCTGTATCAGGGTTTGCCAGGGTGCCATTCAAGACATACCACTGGTTGATAGGAATATTTTAGTTAATGCCAAAATGACGCTTCAACCTCACTCATCAGATGCTGATTGGAGCCTCACAAACTCCCTGGCATGTTTTAGGGACCCTGGCTTACCTCCCTGCAGCCATTCCTTGGCCCTTTATCATCCCTCAACTCTCATTTTAGCAATGCCGCCTTCCTTTCTTTAATTCTCTCAGCTTCTCAACTTGGGCCTCAACTGCTTCTTTGTACTCCCCATTCACCCCTATTTTCCCAAACAACTACCCTGCCTAAATTTTAGTCCCTAGGTTCCCATTTTCTCAGCCCACCCCCTATTCCCATATCCATCCACACAGCTTCAAATTCCTCTCAGTTCAGAGCTCCTTCTTCAGTATTAGTGATAATATCAATAGTATCTGCGAAACTACTGACACTGTGGCTTCAGCATCTCTCTATTGATTTCAGATTCACTGTCCTCCAATTTCCCCTCTTCTTTTTCTTTTTCTTTATTCAGTTTTGCCTTCTCAACATCTTCCAGATGTTGATTGGGTAGCTGAGGTCCAGCCGCTTCTTTCCTTCCCCTTGCTCTTACCATCCTCCTCTTTTCTTGTGTACTAGGTCTTGGAACCTGGACAGCCAGCCCCAGACCACTTCTCTGGGTTCTATTTTGACATCTCAAGCCTTAGTTCAGTTCTATCATGTGGAACTGTGGTCCTTCCTGCTTTCAAACCTACGTTTTGATTTTTAACTAAATTTATTTAAGAATAAAAGTGATCCTCCTTAAAGAATATTGTTAAATAAACTAGAAGTGATGGTGTATACAAGGGTTTATGTTTGGGAAATATTCTCCTGAAGGTCTTCACATGATTAAAAGGATGAGTGCATGGGCTTCTTGCTCCCCTAATGAGAAACAAGCTGTTTTCAGGGTTCTAAGTAGGGTTCCATTTGAGAAAGTAATCTGCCATAGAAAACATTATCTACAATGCAATTTGTCTGAACTTACTTCCTTGGGCAAAAGGGAGCCTGAAGTGCTAAGCCAGAGCTAGAGCCTAGAGGGTTATGTAGCAGACATTGTGAGGAGACAAAAGAGTTTAGTGACAAGAGTTATTGCGGAGACTGCACATACCTAGGCCATCATAGTGGAGGCAAGGATTCAAAATAGCAAAGAGAAACACATTCACAAGGCAAAAATGCTTGAACACCCAAGAATACAGATCATACCAGGAAGGCTAAGGACCATGAGAAGGGGTGTTACCTGGAGAGATGCTGTGCAGCACTGAAGGGTAATCATTACAGGTACTTTTTTAGGTTGCTGCAGTTCCAACCTTCCTGCAGTTGGAAGAATTGTTAGGAGTGTGGAGATCATACATTTGATGGTACCCAAAATAGCAATTTTAGTAATTGTCAAAAGAAACAAAGCATTTAGGAAAACCCCACTGAATATACATAGCCCTTGTCACTCATTAATGATTTACTGAATGAAAAAGCTCTTTACTGTGTTAAAGTTCCAAGGTGCTTAGCAGAAGTGGAGAAAAATGGTGAGGTAGATGGTATAATGGTAATTTATAGTATTGTGATTCATGAGCTATTGGGCATGAAGTGATTCTTCAGTAACCTACTAAAAAATGACTGAAATGCCCAGTCATTGAATAATATTATAAAGGAAGTGCTATGGAATTCAACAGCTCTCAACTGAGCTCTTGTAAAATTTCACTTCCTTCTTCCTTTTCCTCTTTCGCCTCATCCTCACCCAAAATGAGAACTCTGGAATATTCTGACTTCTTCCCTCACTCTAAGTTCACCCCCGCGTCAAGATTTTATTTCAGAGAATTTAATGCTTTCACCTTTAGGTTATTATCAAGAAATTCCTTTTCAGTATGGAGCTACCAACCCATGTTAACAATTCCCAGACCTTTAGAGTAATTATATATTTATAACTAAGTTTATCGACCACCATCTTTCTTCTCATCTTTTTCTGTTATGCAGTTTTCATTCTGGTGTTTTATTGTTTATTTGTTTTGGTTAGTGAACTTTCATCCTTATTTTCCCCGGAAAGCATACCTAACAATATATTTGGATCTCTGAATTTTTACACATATCTTTCTTTCACTATCACAGGTAATATTTTGGTTGGGTTCAGTAATTTCTATTAGTACTAGGAGATGTTATTCCAGTATCTTCTAGCTTCCAATGTTGCAGAAGAGAAGCCTGATGCTTTTCATTTACAGATTACTTGTTATTTGCAGGATTTTTCTCTATTTCTTAGATTTTGAAATTATTTCCAGGATATGTATGTGTTTTTATTTTTCATATAATATGCCTAAAACACTGTAAGTAATCCCTTTTTCCCTTGTCCTTTTACAATAATCTTCCTTTTGAAGTTCCAAATCATTAATTTGGCAATCAACTGTGATCATTCTTTCCTTAAATTTACCCAATTTACATTGGGAAATTAATAATTAATAAAAAATTACATTTTTTAGTTAGACTTGACTTTACCTAAGTGCTTTATTATTTGTTCTATACTTATGGGCACCAATTTCTTTCTAGAAATTATTTCACTCTATGTGGACTCTAGGTACGCTGACTGACATTTTTGCTCTGGCTACTGGGCCTCCTCAGAAGGGTTGTTATTCTTTGTCAGGCTCATGTCTGATTGCTAGAATATCCTCAGTGTCAGCCATTCCACAGTGCAGAAGTTGTCACATTGTCTCCCCTTGTTTCCTGGGGATTTAAAGCCAGATGACCCCTAAACAACTAGAGCAAGCCTCCCAATACTTACCTTCACTGGTACCTTGTTCTCTTTTTAAGCTTTCGGAGGCCGAGGAGACCAGGCATGCAGCCAGTGTCTGGTTTCCTCAGGGGTCACAAATTGTCACCAGCTATATTCTTTCCAGAATATGCTGCTTTATAATCCTTGGCCATTGTATTAATTACCTATTGCTGCATTACAGTGTCACCACAAACTTAGCATCTTAAAACAACACACATTTATTATCTCACAGTTTCTGTTGGGCAGGAATCCAGGCATGGTCCAGGTGGGTTCGTTGCAAGATTGTAATCAAGGTTTCCACTAGTGCTGAGTTTTCATGTGGGATCAACTGGGAAAGGGTCTGCTTTTAAGCCCACTTGTTTGTTGGCAGTACGCAGTTCCTCGTAGGCTGCCAGACCACGGGCCTCAGTTCCTTGCTGGCTTTTGTCTTCAAGTCTCCCTCATCTTCTTGCTGTGTGGCCCTCTCTATATGGCAACTCACAACATGGCAGAGCAGGTTGCTTCACCAAGACTAGTGAGTAAGGGAGCCTCCTCTCAAGACAAGGATTACAATCTTATATAATGTGTTCAGGTATACATAATCAGGTACGTCCTGCCATCTTTGCTATATTCTATATGGCTAGAAGCAAGTTACAGGTCTTGCCCACACTCAGGGGAAGGGAATCGCACAAGAGCACGAACACCATGTGATCATGGGAGCCACCCTAGAGTTTGTCCTCCACAGACATCATATCCTGAGAAGGGGAAAAGCCACTCATTTTCCTCTGTTTGGACTACCTTGGGTTATAAGACATTTTGGGCCCTGTGTCTCATAGTGCCTACCACCATTTAAGGTAGGAGAGTTATAAAAACACAGGCATGGCTGCAAAGAGCAAGAGAGCAGCATTCAGGCAGCCATCTTCCCAGAGTTCTAGTCCTGTCATCTTTCTCCATGAAACAACTATCCTCCATCCCTGCTGCTTCCACTTTATTTTTTTATTAGGAAAAAAAGAAAAAAAAAGCCATCTTTTATTGTACTAATAACACTCTAAAATTTTAAAATCAGGACACGTTTTGAAAACCTGAATAAGTTTTTTTCATTTCTAATACTTTTTTTTAAATTGAAGTAAAGCTGATTTACAATGTTGTGTTAGTTTCAGATGTATAAGAAAGTGATTCAGCTATGTATACGTGTACATATATACATATCTATATATACATGTACTTATATATATTCTTTTTCAGATTCTTTTCCCTTATAGTTTATTACAAAATATTGAGTGTAGTTCCCTGTGCTATATAGTAGGTCCTTGTAGATTATCTATTTTATGTATAGTAGTGTGTATATGTTAATCCCAAACTCCTAGTTTATCCCTCTCCCCACCTTTCCCCTTTGGTAACCATAGGTTTGTTTTCTATGTCGATCTATTTCTGTTTTGTATATAAGTTCATTTGTATCCTGTTTTTAGATTCCGCATATAAGCGATATCATATGGTATTTGTCTTTCTCCGTCTGGCTTCCTTCACTTAGTGTGATACTCTCTAGGTCCATACGTGTTGCTGCAAATGCTGCCTCCACGTTAGATCAGTCCACAATCAGATTTGGACTGGGTTACTAAAGCAACCTCCAAACTGACCTCCTTGCCTCTGGGCTTAAATTATTCCAGTAACTTCCCAACATTGCTCGAGCAATTTTTCTTAAATCTTTAATTTTTAAAAATTAATTTTGTCTCTTTCTCATTTAAATTCCTTAGATGGCTCCTCAGTACTTTTAAACCAATGTTCAAATTCCTTAACACTGCTCACAAAGCCATGCATGATTTTATCTTTTCAAAGTAGTCTTTCTATGCTTTCCCAATCTATAGGGTCCAGTCACAGTAATTGTCCTTCCTTCATTTCCCTGACTTTATCAATATATCACATCATCACCTTCAGACCATTATATATGCTACTCTCTCTGCCTTAGATACTTTCCTTTTGCCAAGAAACTTTCATTGATCTTTCATGTCACATTAAGCACTAATGCTTTGAGGAAATCTTCCTGACCTAGCAAGTCCAATGTGGATTCATTCTTATGTACGTCTTTGGCCTCCCATACTTCCCTTATTGTCATACGGTTAACTCTGCATGTGATAGGAGTATTTTCTATGAGGAATTAACATTTTTATTAATATTTTTATTGATATAGTAGCCTCTCCTACTAGACTATAAGTTCTATGAGAGAAGGATTCAGTTTTATTTCTCTATCAACTATTAGCTTGTATGCAAGCAACAAATACACTCAGGCTAACTTAACCAAAAAAAAAAAAAAATTATCAAAAGGGCATGGATTAGCCCACAACATCAAAAGAAAAACTGAGGAACCATTTTTAAAAAAAGGTAGGTGACATGGTAGTTACAGTGAGCTAGAAAGCAAGATGAACAAATGAGTGAGACCATACTATAAAGAAAAATCACTGCTATTTTCTATCCTTGTAAAACTGCTTAAGATTCAAATTTTCATGATAGAGTCCTATTAAGCTAGTTTGGGCACATCTAAGGCTTATGGTGGGGAATGTGTAGTTTCCCAAACAAAATAGGAATGCTGCTATCAGTAAAAAGAATGGGTGCAGAATAAACAAAAACAAGAGGTCTACTAAAAGTATTCACCCACAGCAATAAATATTTGTAGAATGAATGGACATCTGAAGTAGACTAAACTTAGTGGAGTTTGCTACTATACCAGTTGTAATAGAATACTTGGAATTGTTCAAGTTGCATTATTGAGGTATGACTGAAATGTAAAAAGTTGTACATATTTATTGTATACAACTCAATGAGTTTTGAATAAGTATACACCTGTGAAACCATCACCACCATCAAGACCATGGATATATCCATCACCTCCCAGAGTTTCTTCTTACCTCCTTTTTTATTAGTAGTGGTAGTAGTACGACTAGTAGTAGCAGTAGTAGTGCATGTATGTGTGTTTAGAACACTTAACGTAAGATTTGCCCTCTTAGAAAATTTTAAGTATATAATACTGAATTGGTAACTATAGACACTATGCTAAGTAGAAGATCTCCAGAACTTATTTATCTTGTATAACTGAAACTTTGTACCTTTTGACCATCACCTCCCCATTTCCCCCCATCCCTAGTGCATGGCAATCACCATTCTACTCTCTGCTTCTACGAGTTTGACTATTTTAGATTCACATATTAATGAGATCATACAGTATTTATCTTTCTGTATCTGGCTTACTTCACTCAGTATAATGTCTTCCAGGTCCATTCATGTTGTCACAAATGGCAACATTTCCTTCTTTTTTAAGGCTAAATAATATTCCATACCACATTTTCTAATTCATCCATCCATTAATGGACAGTTAGGTTGTTTCCATATGTTGGTTATTGTGAATAATGCTGCAATGAACATGGGACTGAAGCTACCTTTTTGAGATCTTGATTTCAGTTTGTTTGGGTAAATACCCAGAAGTGGGATTGCTAGTTCTATTTTGAATTTTTTGGAGAACGTTGATGTTTTCCATGATGGTTTTGTCAATTTACATTCCTACCAGCAATGTACCAGCGTTCTCTTTACTCCATATTCTCACCAACATTTGTTATCTTCTTTTTTTAAAAAAATAATATCCATCCTAGTAGGTGTGAGGTAATATCTCATTGTGGTTTTAATTTGCATTTCCCTGATGATTACTGATGTTGAGCACCTTTTCAGGTACCCATTGGCCATTTTTGTCTTCTTTGAGAAATGCCTATTCAGGTACTTTGCTCATTTTTAAAATTAGGTTATTTGTTTCTTGCTATTGAGTTGAAGGAGTTCCTTATAAATTTTGGATATTAACTCCTTATCAGATAGGTGGTGTGCAAATATTTTTTTCCCATTCTATAGGCTGCCTTTTCATTTTGTTGATTGTTTCTTTGGCTGTGTAGGAACATTTTAGTATGCTGGAGTCCCATTTGTTTATTTTTTTATTTTGTTGCCTGTGCTTTTGGTGGCAGATCCAAAAAACAATTGCCAAGACCAGTGCCAAGGGTGTTTTCCTCTATGTTTTCTTCTAGAAGTTTTATAGTTCCAGATTTTACATTTAACTTTTTAATCGATTTTTAGTTGAATTTTCTGTATGGTGTGGTATAGCGATCCAAATTTATTCTTTTGCATGTGGATATCCAATTTTCCCAACACCATGGAGACTATCCATCCTTTCCCCATTTTGTATTCTTGGTGCCCTTGTTGAAAATTAGTTGACAGTATATGCATGGGTTTATTTCTTTGCTCTTGATTCTGTTCCATTGATCTGTGTATCTGTTTTTATGCCAGTACCATACTCTTTTGATTACTGCTGCTTTGTAATATGTTTTGCAGTCAGGAAATGTGATGCCTCCCGGTTTGTTGTTCTTGCTTAGGGTTGGCTAATAGATCTGGAAATTGAAAACAGGGTATCTTTATATAATTTATAAATTCTTAAATATGAGTCAAATTATTGTCCAAAAGGTCCATGTTTGTGAGAGGCAATATATTATAATGGTTAAGGAGTTGAACTGGAGCTAGGCTTTGAGGTTTCAAATCTTGACTTTAGCACTTCATACCTATGTGACCTTGGGAAGTTAATGTCTTTAACTTTCAAAAGGAGATAATGATGGTACCTTCCTTCTAAGGTTGTTGTAAAGATTAAATGAGTTATTACATATGAGTGGCCTAGAACAGTCCTTGGCATATAGTAAGGGCTATATGAGTCT